>NC_065580.1:181886351-182498382 GCF_024542745.1 Macaca thibetana thibetana | reverse complement strand
CAGAAGAAAAACATCTGATATGAACAAGATGGTGCAGATTCTTCCTTCTCTATTTCTCCCTAAGTACAATTACAAACCCTGAAATTTATATAGAGCAACCATAGAAGGACACTGAAAAATGATGAAAGAAGGGTGAACTGGCTAGAGGCCCCAGGAATGAAGGAAAAACACAGCAACCTGGCATCTTCTGAACACCACATCCTTCATTCCATTTGCAGAAGGAGAACCCAGACCCAACATCTTCTGACCTAAACCAGTGGCAGAATGTTGTCCAAGTAAGTAGATTCCTTCCCCGACTCCCTGCAGATTAAATAAGAGTCTTGCCAACAATAAGCAGCCTTGGAAATTGTCCTCTGCTTCCATGATCAAGACTCTCCCTCTTCCCTCTTCCTGACCCCCCACTAAGAGATACCAGGTAATCATGTCAGGCAGAAATTAAATGGGTACCCTACCAACAACAGAAATCCTATGAAACTGTATCAAACCCATAACCCGGGGTCTCCCTCTCCTTGCTTAAAGACTCTAGGTGGCCTGGCCTACTGGCCAGCACAAAGAGAATCTCAGGAGGTCCACTAGCACCAAGCAAACCAAGGAGACCAAAATTGACTATAAAGGCTCAAAAAGCTAAGTTGGGAGAGTAACTGTAGCCCACTAAATGTAGGCTAGGGCCTATCACTTAGAGAGGATAACTGCTTAATATAGCATAAAACTTAAATAGGATCCAGAGTATTCTAACATAACCACCAAAATACACAGGATATAATTAAAAATCACCAGCAATACTAAGCAAGAGTAACAGAAAAATCATGACTTGAATGAGAAATGACAGCAGTTGCCAACACTGAGAAAAGTAAGATATTGGAATTAACTAATAAGAATTTTCTCTTAGTCATCGTAAAGGTTATTCAGAAAACAGTTATGAATACCCTTGAAGCAAATGAAAATAAAACAAAATATGTAACTACAAATCAAAAGACTAAATGGAAATTATAGAACTAAAAAGTACAATAACTGAAATAAAAATTTCTCTGGCAGTGCTCAGTAGCAGAATAAGCATGACAGAGGACAGAATAAATAAATTTGAAAATAGAACAACAAATTACTCAATCTGAACAACAGAGAGAAAACTAACATGTACATACTTGCACACACACACAAGGCTTCAGACATCTGTGTGACAATAATGAAAGATCCAGCATTCGTGTCATCAGAACCTCATAAGAGGAGAAGAAAGAGAGTGGAATGAAAAAAGTATGTGAAGATATAAGAGCTAAAATTTTTTTAAATTTTGTGTAAAACATCTATCAACAGTTTCAACAAGCTAAGAAAACCCCAAGTAGAATAAACTCAAAGCACTCCACACCAAGACACATATAATTGAAGTTCTGAAAAGTAAAAACAAAGAAAAAATCTTGAAAGTAGCTAGAGAGAAACAGCGCATTACCATAGTGGAACAACAATTAGAATGACAGCTTTCTCATCTGAAACCATGGAGACCAGGGAGAAGTCTGATGTTCTTCAAGTGCCTAGAGGAAAGAACTGTCAACCCCAAATATATCCTTCAAGAATGAATGGGGAAATAAATACATTCTCAGACAAAGGCAATCTAAGAAAAGTTGTCATCAGCAGACTTATCCTTAAAGAATGGTTAAAGGAAGTTCTCCAGACAGAAGGGCAATGATAACAAAGTAAGATTTGGAACTCCAGAAAGAAACAAAAAATGCAATGAGTAAAAATAAGAGTAAGTAGACCAGCCTCCTCATGAGTTTTTAAAATCATATTTGATGATCGAAGCAAAAATCCAATTAATAAAGAGAAAATATTCAAGTTAATTGTATTTTCAATGTGGGAGGCTAAAGAGACCTAAGTGGAAATAAGGTTTCTACATTTCGCTGGAAGTAGTAACATGTCAATACCAGTGGACTGGGTTAACTTTTATATGCCGATTATAATACCTAGAGCAATCACTAAGAAAACTATACATTAGCTGAATTCAGTGGCTCACGCCAGTAATCCCAGCACTTTAGGAGGCCAAGGTGGGAGGATTGCTTGAGCTCAAAAGTTCGTGACAAGCCTCAGCAACATGGCGATACCCCATCTCTACAAAAAATACAAAAAGTAGATGGGAGAGGTGGTGTGCACCTTTAGTCCCAGCTACTCAGGAAGCTGAGGTGGGAGGATGGCTTAAGCCTGGGAGGCAGAGGTTTCAGTGAGTTGTGATCATGCCACTGCACTCCAGCTTGGGCAATAGAGCCAGACCATGAGAAACTTTAAGGAAAAAAAAAAAAAAAGAAGAAGAAGAAAGAAAGAAAAACTATGCAAAGAAATATTGCATTAGTCAGCACTGGATGCCATAACAAAATACCATAGACTAGGTGGCTTAAACAACATGAATTTATTTCTTACAGTTCTGGAAACTGGGGAGTCCAAGATCAAGGTGCCAGCGAGGTAGATTGCATTCTGAGGTTTCACTCTTCTCTTGGTTTGTAGGCAGTGATCATCTTGCTGTGTATTAATGTGGCTTCTTCTTTGTGCAAGAGATGAGAGACAGAAAGACAGCTGTCTCTCTTCCTCTTGTATTAGGGCACTAATCCCATCGTGAGCGTGTTGTCACCTTCATGACCTTCTCTAAATCTAATAACTTCCCCAAAGTCCCATCTCCAAATGCCATCACATTGAAGGCCAGAGCTTCAATATATAAATTGGAGAGGACTCAATTCAATCCATAGCAAATCTACTCAAAAACTTAGATAAATCAAAACGAAATCCTCCCTAAATGGCAAACTAACTCACAGGAAGGCAAGAAAAGGGAGATGCGGGGATGAGAAACAGATGGAATAGAAAAAAACAAAACAAAACAAAACAAAAAGAGTATAGCAGACTTAAGCCCTATCACATTACCTATGGTGTAAATAATTTAAATATACAATATAGTAACAGAGATTGGCAGAATGAATAAAACATATGACTCAACTAGATGCTATCTACAAGAAACTCAGTTTAAAAATAACATATGTAGGTTGAAAGTAAAAGGATAGAAAGAGATGCACCATGCAGGTGTGAATTTTCAAGAGCTCAGAAGGAATTCTTTGATTCCTTACACACTCATGATGCTCACTTTAATACACAGTGAGTCTTAGCCTTTTTGAAGTTGATAATTACTGTTTGTCAGACTTTCTTAGCTCTTCCTGAACCAGATTACTCAAATATTAATGGAAGATCTTAACAAAATATTTTTTAAAGAGTAATAGCTGGACAATTATCTAGAGAAGCACACTGATCTGAAATTGCTGGTGGGAGATTGCAGATCGGAAGAGCAGCCAAAATGAAAGAAAACATACAGGCAAGATCAGTTAGATGAATGGGGGCCCTGCTTCATATTTTGCATTTAAAAGAAAAAATTCATACATTACAAAAATAGCAATAGAGAAAGGATAAGTGGAAAGATAATTTTTTTATCTTCAGTTCGATGGTGTGGCTTGTGGTTCTGCTCTTTTTAACATCTGTCAGCCTCCATCAATATATGCCTGCATAAGAATTCAGGCAATTATCATTTGAAAGGTTACAAAATTGTCCACACAGTGAAATTCACCTTCCGAGTTGTAGCTTGACAGCTACGTTGATAAGCTAAATCCAAATAAAATTAGCCTTCAGTTAGGTGCTCTCACGTTACTGTAATAAACTTCCTGGGACATATGGTGTCCTTTGGAGGACCAGGAGCCTCACCCAAACAGACTTGAAAAACTGTTGACCAGACTTGACAGCATGCAGTCCACAGATGTGCCTGAAGCCCTGGGGGTGGGGTGAACAAAAAACAAAACCATTATTATCTTTGGCATTCTCCCTTTCTCTTCTAGGCCATTGTTGAAAAGGGTAGCTTCTTTTTTTAACATAAAATGAAATATACCATACTTTCTATATTTGGGGCAATTTTAGGATGTTTTGTGGAATCTAGAACCAACCAGAGTTACCCTGAATGTATCAGCAAATCTTTTGATTGCTCCCAACTTACTTGTAAACCTCTATGTAAAAGTGCCATAAATACAAACCTATAGATGGCCCTGAACTAGACCCTCTATAATATGGTAACAGGAGCCACAAGAGAGCTCAGTGTGACATAGTGTGGAAATAAGATATGCCCCTCCCTCATATATCCCTCCCACGATCTTGCATGATCCATCAGCATTATCATGAGAAATATTAATTTAGATGTTTAATCTGACTGCATCCTTTTTTCTCTCAGCCACCTTCTCTCTGTAGCCAGATGCAGTAAAAGGACATTTGCTATGAACAGAGTGATAAGTCAATTGACTTCATATTTCTAACACTAGATTATACAATGACCTTGCAGTGGTTTGGGGTAGGGGTAGCAAAGGATGGGCTTGCATAATCTTTCTCAGCCTTATTGATATTCTTCTAATTCAGTACAATTTCATTCAATTCAACAAATGTTTATTAGACACTCGACATAACAGGCACTCCACGGTGCCAATAAACTAGGGGAAGACTATAAGTAGCTGTCAATCTTATAAAGGAATGTAGTAAATGCAACAATGACAATATCACAAGATAAACCCCGTTCTCCTCCTTTCTTTCCTCCTTTTCTCTTCCTTTCCTTCTTTCCTTCTTATTTTTGTTTTTTTCTTTTCTTCCTGAGGTATTATATTCTCCAAAGTGACATTAACAAATTCAAATCAAGGTTGACTTCAACCTGTCATTTCTATAGCACATTTCATTTGCCAATCTAAGACATCAACACCCTCTTACAGTAGATACTATAAAAGCAGTCACTTCCTTTTCAGAGACCTAGAGAGCAAAGAGGACTTTCTCAAGGTCACCCTTCACTTTTCTGATGCACACAAAACAAGCACTAGCACCTTTGCTCTTTGGTAAAAGCATCTCTCATACTGCAGTTTTCCATCGCTGACTATAATGCACTACTGGTGATTTTCATCTACCTCTATATGAACACATGATAGAGTGCGCCTCTTCCCTGGGTTATTTCCAGAGCTACTGTGTTTATTATATTAATGTTTATCACTTGGATGTCATTTAATGAATGTCGGCGGGGGGAGGGAGAAGATAGAATGTTCACGGAAAGAAGCTGTGCTATTAATTCAAATGGATAGTAAAGACAAGCATGTACATTCACATTGCCATATGGGGGCTGTTTCAGGGCACTGAAGCAGTTAATTTTGTTTTAAAGACACAAGCTTAGATAAAATAGATCTTTTTGACTTTGTTGAGAATTGAAATTATAAAGCATGCAAGGCTTCAGATCAAAATGCTATATTATTCTCTCCTCCCCACCTTATCTGAGGAGTGTAATGCCCTTACAATAGCCCACTTCTTGAACCCTTTCCAATTTCAGATATTTCCTATCTCTTTTAATACCTCATTGCTTTTGCATCAATTACAGCCTGACCTAAAGCTGCACTGGAAGTGGAAGTGATATATAGTGGAATCCATTTAAATGAATTTCTGATGAAAGAATAAAACTGTTAAAAGAATAAATTTACTGCACCCAAATTTATACAAATCCCGTATATGCTGTGAAATCCCCTGAAATGAAAAACTGATGAAAGATTAAAATGTTAAATGAATTAAAATCCCCCATCCCAGTGAAATATAATGATGATTTGACCTACTAAATGAATGGCCGAAATGAAGATATAAATTTGAAGTGCTCCAATGTATGTCAATTTTAAATGTGCGGTAAGCCAGCATAACACAAAAATATGGCTCTCACTATTAAAGGAACACATTTTTTGTGGAACAAGCCATTATTTGGAAACATCTGTGCTGGTGCTTTATATGATGAGAAAGGCAAAATATTCTGTCGCTCATACGAGCTAACATTATGTATTAACCTTTGCCTCTTTCCTAATCCTTTGTCTCTTGATCTCTTCAGATTATATTTGTATATACTGCCTTAGGGATGGGTAAGAATTGGGACACTCCTGTGGTAATTTCTACCTTTCAGCAGGGGTCCTTAATTAACTCAGTTTATATCATGCCTGCAGAATATAGAAAAATAATATTAGGATATAAATTTTTAGTGAAACATAGGAAGTTAGCCAAGCAAGTTTTATTAAGAATTACTACCCTGCCCATCTAATTCCCAATTTAACATTAAAAAATAAAAACTATGCTGAAAAGTTCTTAGCAGTTAAAATAAGTTTGCAAACTCGTTTATTGCCCAGGCGAACTGTAGGTTCTAATTCAGTTTAGGGTACCGGTGATGTGTGTTTTGTTGGTAATAAATTTAAATTTCGGTCACTGAAAATTCATATTCTCTAATTAGGCACAACTAGAAGCCTTTCATCATTGGCAGGAAAAATAAAAATGCAATTGTACTATGGAAAATTGCACCCCGTGATTCTCTAATCTCTAGTCAGATTACGGTATTGCAGTCATTTGCAACTGGAGGCTCTGGCCAGGATAAAGGTCATTATCCTTACTGGCACCTCTGGCAGTGCTCAAATTTTACAGCATAGGGCCAAATGCACATGGTTGTTGATTCACATGGATCCACTGACCAACAGGAAATGATACATAACTTGCCTTGATTGACAAAAGCGGGAGGGGTTTCTATGCTAATTAAGTCTGGCCAATCCTGAACCTATTTCTCTCTCTCCCTCTCTCTTTTTTAAAAAATATATATTATTTTATTTTACTTTAAGTTCTGGGACACATGTGCAGAACATGCAGGTTTGTTACACATGTTTCATGGTAGTTTGCTGCACCTATCAACCCGTCATCTAGGTTTGAAGCCCTGCATGCATTAGGTATTTGTACAAATGCTCTCCCTCCTTTTCCCCCCCAACCCCCCAACAGGCCCTAGTATATGATGTTTCCCTCCCTGTGTCCACATGTTCTCATTGTACAACTCCCACTTAGGAGTGAGAACATGTGGTGTTTGGTTTTCTGTTCTTGTGTTAGTTTACTGAGAATGATGGTTTCCAGCTTCATCTGTGTCCATGTAAAGGACATGAACTCATTCCTTTTTACAGCTGCATAGTATTTCATGGTGTATATGTGTCACATTTTCTTTATCCAGTTTATCATTGATGGGCATCTGGGTTGGTTCCAAGTATTTGCTATTGTGAACACTGCTGCAATAAACATATGTGTGCATGTGTTTTTATAGTAGAATGATTTATAATCCTTTGGGCATATACCCAGTAATGGGATTGCTGGGTCAAATGATATTTCTGTCCTAAACCGATTTCTAATGAGAAATAAAGTTGCTACTGAAGAGCTTCTTAAATTTTTATCAACTCCAGATATTTTTGGTTGGAAAACTGCCCAAGCTTTATTGGAATTCCTAAAGAGGAAGGATTCCCAGGGTACAGCTATAAATGATCCAGGATAGTCTGCAATGATAATTGGCGTAGCCTTGAAATAAATATCTTAGGTGCTGCAACACCCCTTAAACCACACTCATCTTTAGATGTGTTTTGCCTTTGGTGGATAACTTTCTTGTGGTTGGTCACCTGCAGGAGTTTCCATACCGGTGTCTAAATGCTTCAAGAGGAGGCTCTTACTCTTAATTATCTTTGCAATTCTAAAGAAACCCACAGCACTCACTAAATGTTTGATGAATTAAACTGAAACAGTAGAAAGCAATTTTACTCTGGCTAAAGTTACATGTAAACAAAGCTTGGGGCTTTAGCACCCCATGAGGATGCCATAGTTGACTTCCCTTATATTTCTTTATGATTCCTGAATACTTACGGAGTGCCTTTTCTGAAGTGTTAGGTACCAGAAATGGATTTCTTATCCTCAGGAGGCTTCCTATCTGTCAGAGATGCTCAGCGACCTTGGCTAATTGTTACCAGGTTATTATTAATTAAGCAACAATTACTACCAAGGCCTGTAGGAGGCACAGATTTACATTGAAAACAAGGTGTAGTTTCAGTCTGAAGTAGAACTGATGGGTAAAGAAGCAGTTACAATTGAATATGAGAAGTTATCTAAAGGGGTAAGCAGGGAATGGGAAGGAGGAAGTCATATCTAAACTGGAACTTGAGCCCGGGTCCGGTGGCTCATGCCTGTAATCCCAGCACTTTGGGAGGCCGAGGCAGGCAGATCACTTGAGGTCAGGAGTTTGAGACCAGCCTGGTCAACATGGCGAAACCCCATCTCTACTAAAAATACAAAAATTAGCTGGGCATGGTGGTGCACATCTGTAATTCCAGCTACTCTGGAGGCTGAGGCAGGAGAATCGCTTGAACCTCAGAGGTGGAGATTGCAGTGAAATGAGATTAAATAGTTATTGGCATTACTCTTATCCCTAATATCACTGTAAAACTTAAAGACTGTCAATACTTGTTAGAGTCAGAGTGAAAAAGAATTCTGACATCACTGAATTAAACATAGTGGAAATTAAATTGCTGAAAATAAAAAAATACATATTCTTTAAATGATAACTAAAAATATACATGCACACCCTTATTAGTTTTTAGGGATATTCACTGAAAATGAGGATTTATCTTCACTCAATTTTAACATAAAATCTAAAGATTAGTTAGAATTATAAAACATAATTTAAATAAAATAATAAAAATTATATATATATATATAAGGTAAACATGAAAATCAACATAAAAGGCAACTAGGAAAGTTTAACAATTAATTTCTAACATTTCAAAGACTTCTTTTTTCCTCTAGTTATTGTTTGTCAATTTCTAATTTAAATACATTTAGAATTAGGGCCAGGTGTGGTGACTCATATCTGTAATCCCAGCACTTTGGGAGGCCAAGGCGGGAGTATCACAAGGTCAAGAGATCGAGACCACCCTGGACAACATGGTTAAACCCCATCTCTAGTAAAAATACAAAAAATTAGCTGGGTGCGCTGGCACACGCCTGTAGTTTCAACTACTCGGGAGGCTGAGGCAGGAGAATTGCTTGAACCCGGGAGGCAGAGGTTGCAGTGAGCAGAGATCATGCCACTGCACTCCAGCCTGGTGACAGAGAGAGACTCTGTCTAAAAAAAAAAAAAAAAAAAGAATTAGAAAATCACACACATCTCAAATTCTACGTTACAGATCAAACTGTGTTTCAATAATTTTTTGGTGTATCTTTATCTTAGTTAATAATTCCTCTTTTATCTATTATTATTAAATTCCATTTGATTTTCTTATCTTTTGTATCCAATAGAATTAGTTTCTACTGTATATAATACACTAACAAAAAGTAGCACAGCTTAAACAAAATAGAAGTTTCTTTCCCTGCAATGTGAAAAAGAAAATCCATATATAGCTAGTCGTTATTTGCTTAGAGAGGGTACAAAAAAATGATCAGAGTTCCTGATGACTTCTGTCTCACGGTTCTGTCAATTTTATATTTGTTTTCCAAGATAACTTTCAGGACTCTGACATATGTGAATATTCTGTTGACTCTATAGTTACAAAATGGAAAGTTTCCTAAGAGTTTTAAAAATACAGTAATTTGTACGTTCCTAGTGCTGTATGCCCTAAGGTCAAAAAGATCTTTCTTTTTATCTACTTATTTTTATTTTTAATTTTTGTGAGTACGTAATATGTGTATATATTTATGGGATACATGATATATTTTGGTACAGACAAGAAAAATAGCTTTCTTCAAAATAATTTATAACCTATTTCTATATGCATATCATTGCTAATATTATATTGCTCCTCTCAGATTGCTTTCTGGGTAATGCAGGAAAAAGAAAAAAGACTAATTGGTCTTTTGCTTGTGGTATTTGGATTTTGCTCATGGTATTTTGATTATAGCATCTGTAATATACCTAAGAACTAGGATTCTCTGTGCGGGATAAAGAAAATATATAGTTCAGATAGAATAGGTTACATATAAACTAATAACTGTGAATTTGAATTAGAGGTAAAAGTATAAATTCTTAATGTGTTTTGTGTTTAAAATATGTATAATATATAATATATATGTATCAAAAATACATATATATTTAATAACTCTGAAACTGCCTAGAAAAAAATGGCCCATCTGGTAGCAATAACTACCTCTATCAGGCCAGGCATAGTGGCTCATGACTGTAATCTAGCACTTTGGGAGGCTGAGGCAGGAGAATCACTTGAGGTCAGGAGTTCGAGATCAGCCTGGGCAACATAGCAAGATCCTATCTCTACAAAAAATTAAGAAATAATTAAAAACACCTCTATCATGGTCTACACATACCATTTCCTACAGGCTGATTCCAGACCTGGGGCGGAAAAAGTACAAGATGAGCCTGGATACTTTATCATACCATAGAACAAGAACACTATTATATGTGACTAGGATCACATCAAGAGCGTTCAGGAGCTGACTTAAAAGGACTCCCACTGGCCAAAGATTGTTATGTAAAAGAATAAAAACTGCAAATGATTCAAATACATTAAATATGTTTGTTCATGCATTCATAATGATGGCAAAATACACGCACACACATGCACAGTGAGAGAGAGAGAGAACCATAGGGAGGGAGGGGAGAAAACATCTATTGTGTCATACTTACCAGATTCTAGGGAAATAATTTATTATTTTGGGATACAGTAAATAAAGAAAAGAAATAAGGCATTTGTTTGCCTTGTCTACATAAATTATACCGCTGGATAATCTAATAAAAGAATAAAAGATCAGGAGATGTTTTTCTTTACACAGATATTCTAACTAATAAAGAACAAATGAATGATACATTAGAAATTTGCAATTCACAAAAAAATGCATTCATGACTTTTATGAGACAATTGAGAATTTGAACACTGGATATTTGATTATGTTAAGAAATTATTAACTTTAGGTGAGATACTAATATTTTGGCTATATTAAGGGAGTCCTTATTAAAGAATCACAATAAATATTTATGGATGAGATAATATGGTCTTCACAGTTCACTTCAGGATAATAGGAGGGAGAAAATGGAAGAAAGTATAGAGAGGCAACATTGGCCTTAGCCTCATGTTTCTTGGAGCTGAGTGATGGGACTTCATTATATTAGGTTGATGTGAAAGTGATTGTGGTTTTTGCCATTAAAGTAGACAAAAACCACAATTATCTTTGCACCAACACAATACTATGCTATCTCCTTTTGTATGTGATTAAAAGTCCCTATGTTGAAGGATAAGTTTTAAGAGAGGGTATAATCATGACTTCTATAAAACTTTTAAATGAACCTAGGTCAAAGATTGTTTGTAGTTTATTAATTTATAAGGAAAACAATAAGATGTTACTATTAATTTTTAAGGAGATTATACAGTTTATAGGAGATTTCAAATAAATAAATCCTTGTAAGCATTAAATGTGTGTAGAAATGAATTTACAAATCTCACTTATTCTATGAAGGGTGTGGTTGTGCTGGTGGTAACAGGAAAGGAATTATATTTCCTCTGGACAAAATATATTTACATGTCTATAGTCGGGAATCCTTTGTTGGTATCACTTATTTGCAATTTACAGAGTGGTTAAAAAGCTTAAAGGCAATGAAAGTTGTAGAAACACCATAGAATCAGATGACCTGAAAAAATATGTTTAGGCAGCACTTACTTTTCATTCTTTCTCACTTTTCAGTAATCTTTTCAGTCTTTCTCACTGTTTCCTATCATCTCTGTGCTAGGCAGAATAATGCCCACTCTCCACAACCCCCAGAGCCTGTGAATATGTTAATTTACATGGCAAATGAGACTATGCAGTTGTGATTAAATGGAGGATCTTGAGGTTGGGAGATTATCCTGGATTATCTGGATAGGCCCAATGTAATCACAGAAATCCTTATATTGAAAGAAAACACAGGAAAGTCAAAGTAAGAGAAGGACATGTGATAATGGAAGGAGAGACTGAATTTATGCAATTGCTGACTTTGAAAATGGAGAAGGTAGGCCACGAGTGCAGGAAGGCAGGTAGCTTCTAGAAACTGCAAAAGTCAAGGAAACCAATTCTCCTCTAGGGCTTCCAGAAGAATGCAGCTCTGCCCTCTGCAAAGTGGTCTCAGTGAGACCCATTTCTGATTTCTGACCTCAGAACTGCAGGATAATAAATTCATGTTGTTTTGAGCCATTAAGTTAGTAGTAATTTTTTATAGTAGCATAAGAAATTAATACAGTCTCCAACGACGCTCAACTTTAAGATCATATTTATCTCAAATAAGGAGTATTCTTGATCACCAAAATAATTGGTTCCACCCACAATTTTTAGCCTGATTGATTGCTAATAAGATGTAGCAAGAGTGTTGACAAATCTCTTCGAGACTGTTTTGAGAATCTAGAGCTATGTAATGTGTAACAACCAGTGAGAACACAAACTTAACTTCTGTCTGTAAGTTTCCATAAGAAATAATTTCTTTCTCAATATTTTCTGCCTCATGCAAGTACCAACATTTATCTCATTATATTGGGATTATTTAACATATGACTAATTTCTGGATTTCTCTGTATCAACTATTGTATTTGTGCATTTAGAAACATCTCTTATTCGTTCTCCTAAGACTGGAAAATCAAGACCAAGCAAATACCTACATCAAATTTCAACTGTAGTAACTTACAGATTTGAGGGAATTCCTCTCTTCTAGGGGTCCCTCAAATTGTTTAAAGCTTTTACTCTACAAAGAAGTGACCACCTTGCCATCTGTAAGACCAAAACCCTGTAAGCCAGTATTTCCGGGCAGGTTTTGTAGGCATCAACTCCACACATAAAATCAACATCAGTTCCTTAAAAGTGACTTATCCTATCAAATTATATTTGTACTATTTTCAAAGATGATATTCACCTTGGTTGCATAGTTGATTTGTCCAAACATAACCTGGTAAAACAGAGGACAGATTGTACTGAATCTATTTACGTAACTATGTTACTATGAAAAGTAATGATACTTAGTAAAAGCTTTGAAATACAAAAGTCATTATAAATCAGCTACCATTTACAAATTTTTTTTCAGTTTACAAAGGCAGTTTATTAAACTTCTGTGGGTTGTTAATGGCTTAGAAAAGATAGGACTTCCTCATATATTCAAAAAATAGAAAAAACAACACTATTTCAAACAAACAAATTACTATAATAAAAATTTCCTCATTAGCTCATTTAGATCTATTTAATTATTTCTTGCACTGCTGAATCTTGTGTTACCAGTTTCATGAAGCTGTCTAGATTTCAACCTAAAATAATACGAGAAACCCAGTCCCATCCACTGGTAGAATCTGAAAGCAAATTATCTCTATAAAATCTCAGTTTATCTAACTATTTTAGAATTTGCAGGCCAGGCCAGGAGCTTTGGGAGGCTGAAGTGGGAGAATACCTTGAGCCCAGGAGTTCGAGACTAGCCTGGACAACAAAGCAAAATTCAGTTTCTACAAAAAAATCAAAAAATTATCTGAGCATGCTGGCATGTGCCTACAATCCTGGCTACTCAGGAGGCTGAGGCAGGAGGATCTCTTGAGACCAGGAGTTCAAGGCTATGGTGAGCTGTGACTGCACTGCAGTATGGACAAGAGAAAAAGAAAAAAATAATAATTTGCAGGCCAGATACTCTCTGTCACAACTACTGAGCTCTGCCATTTTAGCAAAAGAAAAGTCACAAAAGACAATACAAATATAAGTGGACATGTTGTGTTTCAATAAAACATTTACAAAAACAGGCAGTGTCTTTCTGGGGAAGCAGGCCATCCTTTGCTGATCCCTGCTCTAATCAATACAAGATCAGCTTTGATAAGTTAACAGGTTGCAGTTCAAGCCTTTTCCTGAAGGCTCCAAAGCTCTCGTTCTTAGCTGAACTCACAAAATCTTCCTTGTAGCTTATAGCAGAGACTCCGTGTGATCATCAGAGTAAAACAAATACTATCTGAAGACAGAAGAGAATTAATGGCTGTAGTTAATTTCTTACTAATAATTTTCAAACGTGAAAATTTTATGAGATTTTTCTACCTAGTATAGAACAACTGTAGAGTTGAATAATGCAGTTGACAGGAGTATATGATTATTTCAGTGACATGAAAAACAAAGATAATAAAACCATTCCAAAAAAAAGTTCCTGAGAAAAATGATCAAATCTATTTTCAGAAACATCACGGAATGTTATATCTGATTTACAAAATTGGATGAATGGTTTTAATGAGAAAAAATCTTGAAATATAGCATGTAATATACATAATATGCCAAGAATGTCAAGTAAAGAGATTCAGTAGGTCTGGAGTGGGGCCTAAGCATGTAGAAAACTCTTGGGCAATCCAATCTGCACCTCCAGTGTAGAAGCACTAGCCTAGAAGACTCTAGCTTTTGTTGGGTGTGGGAATTGATTTTACTCTACTTACAAACCACTAAGATAGCTCTAAGATATGCTCTTACTGTTTCTTGGGTACGAACAGAAGACATGAGACTCCTGGATCAGAGACAGAGGACTTTATTACTTACATCACAGCAAGCGACGTAAATGAATATAGTTGAATTTAGTTTCTTTTGTACCTAAGTCTCACAGAGGTGACAGAGAGGGTCCAGATAGATGCTGTGCATGCATAGGGTTTATGTCACAGTCTGAAGAACACTGAGTTTGAGGAAATTCATCACTTCTGTAGTAAGCAGTAAGCAAGCCTAATCTGTGCCTCAGATGGAAGTTTTATTTCATCCCTCAAAGAAACTTATGAGAACACAGCCTTGGGAACTGGCCCAGGTAAAACAGCAACCAGGTCCTTGAAATCTCGGCAAGGAGTATGAGAAGCCCATAAACGCCATGTCTCCCAACAGACTCAAACGAAAAAAGCAAGGTTGCAGACAAGTGAGCATTTGAAGTAAAAACTGAAATTATAACAGATAAGTGTATATTGCTTAATGTCATCACATAAGCACAATAGGATTCTGACAAATACTCAATCCGACAGAACTATTTCATAATGATCTTGATCAGGGTTTCCCCAGAGCTGAAATATATTATGGAAAGCAAGGCATTGACAAATCTCCAAGGACTTCACATAAAGCATACAATTTCTGAAATATTTGGATTAATAACATTAACGTTTACAAACCTAACCTAGAGAAAAGTGTGCCTTTCCAAATTTGACAATTTTCCCATGCAATTGTTATAACAGTAGCAAATCAAACAAAACTCAATATTTCTAATGCCTCTTTTTATGAGCAAAAGAACAAATTTTTGTGATTGTTTTCTAGGAGCCCTCTGGGAAACCTCAAAGATAGTTTGCATGTAAAAGATAGTCTGAATTTTTATTTTATTTTTTCTATACTTAGGACCTGAATTTGAGAAGGCTAAAATCATAATGTCTTGAGATTTGGAACCAAGATTGGGATAAGATGATGGGTGCCTGAGAAATAATAATTAGTTACCTATTTAAGTAAAATGACAATAAAACAAAAATAAACATCGAAATTAGCAGGGTGGTGAAAACCTTAGTTCTAGGCTAGGCATGGTGGCTCATGCCTGTAATGCCAGCACTTTGGGAGGTCAAAGCGTGTGGATCACCTTAGGTCGGGAGTTCAAGACCAGCTTGACTAATATGGTGAAACCCTGTCTGTACTAAAAATACAAAAATTAGCTGAGCGTGGTAGTGTGCTCCTGCAGTCCCAGCTACTTGGAAAGCTGAGACAAGGGAAAAACTTGAACCTGGGAGGCGGAGGTTGCAGTGAGCTGAGATCATGCCACTGCACTCCAGCCTGGGTTGACAGAGCAAGACTCCATCTCAAAAAAAAAACCAAAAACTTAGTTCTATTATAAGTGAGGAACTTTTCTTCCTTTTTTTTCATATTACATAATCAAGAAATTTAGTCAACATAAAGCACATAAAATAATGCTGGTACAATAGACAATCTCTGCTGCTATCCACATGAATTACACAGAAGGTCAAAAAGAACCTTTCAGATTGCTGGCAAAGATAATCAGTAACCTAAAAAAGGAAACTCATCAAAATTTAGTATATTTTGTTAAAATTTCAACACTTTCAATAGCTTGTTTTACGCTCAAGTATTATGAACCATAAGGAAAAAAATCACTTTTCTTTTCTTTCTTTTTTTTTTTTTTTTTTGAGATGGAGTCTTGCTCTGTCACCCAGACTGGAGTGCAGTGGCGAGATCTCAGCTCACTGCATCCTCTGCCTCCTGGGTTCAGGTGATTCTCCTGCCTCAGCCTCCCAAGTAGCTGGGACTACAGGCGTCCACCACCATGCCCAGCTAATTTTTTGTATTTTCAGTAGAGATGGGGTTTCACCGTGTTAGACAGGATGGTCTCGATCCCCTGACCTCATGATCCACTCCCCTCGGCCTCCCAGAAGTGCTGGGATTACAGGCGTGAGCCACCGTGCTCGGCCTAAAAATATCACTTCTCAAATTTCAATCTTCTTTATATTCTTTCACATTCTGGAATAAATTGGCATTTTACTTTAGGACAGATCTCAGGAGGCTCACGAGTAAAAACTTATTTCATAATAATACTAAGATATTTATGTTAGCATGCAATGTATTCATCATGGCTATATTTAAATGAATCCATAAATGTCTAAAGTTGTTTAAATTTTGAATATGATAAATATTGATATGTATAGCTCACAGAAGCAAAAGTTCTCTGAGTTCCTCAGTAGGTTTCAAAAGCCTGAGAACTGTTACCTTAAAACAAAAGTCCTCTTTTTTTCTTCTAAAATCCATGCACAGCTCATTTTTGGGTCATCATCGCTTCAAGGGCAGTTTCTATTACTTGTGTTAATTTTAACATTTAATAAATTCTCACAGAGAAAGCTAGAGTAGCTGAGTGTCTGTCATATATAAGTATTTTAGCCAATTAGCGAAGCTCATGGGCACACAGAATATGTCTTTCAACAGCCACACAAATACCTTTTATACTTTTTTCTTTTTTTTTTTCTTTTTTTTTTTTTTTTTGAGACAGGATCTTGGTCTGTCACCCAAACTGGAGTGCAGTGGTTCGTGGCTCAATCATGGCTCACGGTAGCCTCAACCCCCCAGGCTCAAGCAATCCTTCCATCTCAGCCTCCTAAGGAGTTGGTACCACATGCCTGCACCACCAAGCACAACTAATTTTTTAATTTTTGTAGAGATGGGGTCTACCTATGTTGCCCAGGCTCATCTCAAATTCCTGGACTCAAATGATCCTCCTGCCTTAACCTCCAAAGTGCTGGGATTATAGACATGAGCCACCTCACCCAGTTTACACTTTCTTAGTTAGACAAAAGTGAATACCTCCATTAACAGGGACAAAGATAATAGCCTTTCTGTAGCATTAAAAAGGAATGCACATACAGTTATGCTTGGTAACCATTATTTCAATATTCCACATTACTTGAAAATTTCTGGGTATCCAAAGATTATCCACACAAATCAATCCAATTTAATCAATTTAATGCAATCCACTCAGTCCAAGAGCTTGGAAATTGTCTTCCAGCTGGCACATTATAACACAATTACTGTTCAAATAAAACTTCGTTAGAATAATCAAATATATACAAATGCGTCCTTTTTACAATATTAAGCATTATATAATAGTAATGTTAGCTTATTTGATCAGTAAACTTGAGTAAGTTTAAGAAAAACAAACCTAAATAGAATAAAATGCATGCTTATACATTACTTAGCATTGATAAAAAGGAGACCTCTATTGCTAGTAAACTAAAATTGTAGATCTAGTTTCATTCACTAAAGATTTACCTTTATTATAGAAATCGGAGTTCTTACACCATTTCCAAGTTAACTCATGTAAGAATGCTTTAATTCAAGCACATTTAAATTATTAGAAGTTTATTTTTTATTATTTTCCTAGACATTTTAGTAATATTCATTTTCATGTAACTTTAATCTACTCAGAATACAGCTCCTGTAACTTTAGAGGCTTTGCAGTCTAATTAATTAAATATCATCTAAAGATAGGAAAATCTTTTACATTAGCACAAAGAGTTAAAGTTTTTTTCTGAATTATAGCAATATAAACATACAGAGTCTCCGAGATTGTATAGTTTCAGATTTAAAACTTTAGCCACAGGTCAACTGTAAACAGAGAAACACAAAAATCTCAGTCCGGATATCAAATAGCTGTACTCCTTTCTAGTGAGCAAAAAATTCTTAAATATTCTAAGCACAGAAATAAACAAATTAACAAACAAGCAAAAACATTAGTAAACTAGTTTACCTCTTGTCTCTTACCCAACAGAGAATATATCTCTATCTACCATCTTCAGAGATCACAAATAATCAGACCGTAAAAACAAAATCCCAATTATTGCTACCACCAGTGCATAACTCAATGGCCATGCACAGACCAGAAACAAAAACAAAACAAGAAATCATTAGAAAGGAAAAAGAATTACAGAAACAGAGGCTAAGTAAATTTATAGTTCTATTGCTGCTTATGAGTCGCTTCTGGGAATCAAGAAGAGAGACACCGCACCTGTGAGGTGCACTTCTCCAGCAGTGTGGCCTACCAGACTATGTTATGTGAATTCACTGGGCATCTTGGTGGAAACTTCAAAACTATTAAAGGGTAATTTTTAAAAGAGGACACAATCATCACTCTCGTACAAATATCAAGTGAACAGATGCTCAGCGAGCAGAGCCAAGAGTCTTGATGACATTTGAGTACCGGGTTTTAATTATTCCTGGTCCCAGATAAATTTCTGTTCTTGAGGTCTGTGACTCACTATATATCCTGACAACTTCTTCTTCTTCTTTTTCTTCCTCTTCCCCTTCCCCTTCCCCTTCCTCTTCCTCCTCCTCTTCTCCTTCCCCTCCTCCTCCTCCTCCTCCTCCTCCTCCTCCTCCTCCTCCTCCTCCTCCTTCTTCTTGTTCTTCTTTCTTCTTCTTCTTCTTCTTCTTCTTCTTCTTCCTCTTCCTCTTCCTCTTCCTCTTCCTCTTCCTCTTCCTCTTCTTCTTCTTCTTCTTCTTCTTCTTCTTCTTCTTCTTCTTCTTCTTCTTCTTCTTCTTCTTCTTCTTCTTCTTCTCCTCCTCCTCCTCCTCCTCCTCCTTCTCCTCCTCCTTCTTCTTCTTTCTTCTTTCTTTTTACATAGTTTGAGTCAGGTTTCAGTTACTTCATTTAGGAAGCATTTTTACCAGTGCCATAATGCAGCACTGCTCTAGGACGTGCTGTCCAATACAGCAGCCATCAGCCACATGTAGCTATTTAAACTTAAATTAATAAAAAATAAACAATATTTAAAATGTGGTCATACTAGTCATATTTCAAATGCTCAGTAGCCACATGGGGCTCGTGGCTACTGTGTTAGCACAGACCCACAGGTGCCTTCTCGTCCCCAAGCCATATTGTAAAGCAGAGTCCACAGCAGTTGCTGGGTTTACATCTCAGTTTAGTAGACTGAGCAAGAAACATTCTAAGAAATTTAGAATGAACTGTGATCAAAAGATGGTTACTTTAGTAATAATGTAAAAGACAGTTCCTATATAAAAGTGGATGCAAACAAAATCATATGTCAAGTACAACCAAGATTTTTATTAGATCAAAATCAGGGAGACACTATCAGACTTAGTGTCTGTGAGGTTGTCATTTAAATTATTTTCTTACATTGCAATGGAAAGAAATAGATTGTATGAACCAAGTTTCTAGTGTAAGAAATTGTTACAGGTTGAATTGTGTCCCCCCAAAATGTTTGTTGAAGTCCTAAGCTCCAGCACCTCAGAAAGTGGACTTATTTGGGAATAGCGTCATTGCAGATGTAATTAGTTAAGATGAGATCTTGCTGGAGTAGAGTGGGCCCTTGATCCAATATAAATAGTACATTTAAGAGAAGAGACAGAGAAAACATAGGGAGAAGATGGCCCTATGATAATGGAGGCAGAGAACGATTGGAATGATGCATCTGTAAGCCAAGGACAGCCAGCAAATAGCAGAAGCTAGAAGCAACAGAAGGTTCTTTAGGTTTCAAAAGGAACATGGCCCTGTCAACACCTTGATTTCAGAATTCTAGTCTCCAGAACTTGAAAAAAGAAATTTCTGTTGTTTAATCCATCCAATACAATAAGATAAACATATATAAAAGATTTTATTTAATTTACCAATTAATGAGGAAACCTCTACAATGTCACAAGCCCTTCAAAGACGAAATCAAAGTACTACACGTACAAAAAAAATGCTTAAATAAATGCACAAGTGAATACAAAATGACTCATTCTGTGGGAGCGAGAAAAGGATTTGGAGAAGGAGATTAATTGTATTTCCAATGGACAAAATTTATTTGTATGGCTATGGATAAGAATCGTTTGCACTGCTGTCAGTCACATACAATTGAAAGAGTTGTAAATTAGCTCAAAGACAACAAAAGGTACAGACAATCCATGAATAGTCATGGAACAGGAGAACCCAGAATGTGTGAGTAAACATAACCTTTTCGGCACATTTTAAAGTCTTTCATGATTTCTTCCTTTATCCATAACAAAAAATTTTTAAACTAGCATTCATTTTTAACTTTATATTCTATTTTAGAGGCCAAAATGATTTAGAAACTTCAAAAAATTATTTACGAAGGAGTGGTCTAAATTCTAAGAAACTATAAGTTTTCTGAGAAACAGAAATTAAAACTCTCAGATGAGTGGGAAGGTCCTGTTTCTTAAATCCATTTTCCATTTTTCTTAAATTTTACTTGTGATTTATTTCAATTCAAATGTAGGAAGACCCAGTTAAAATTATAGTAGCTAAATGAATTTACAGATAGTCTAAGACAAAAATATGAGTTTGAATGAACTTTATTTGGTTACTATATTAAGATAGAAATGTTAGCTGCTCTGACAAATACCTATATCTCAGTTTTAATAAAATAACATTGTATTTATTGCTCATAGGAAGTCCAAAGGTATTGGGCAGCTTTCGGAGATGTCGCTCCTTCAAAGGATACCGGAGGAATCTAAGTTCCTTCATTATAAGGTTCTGCCAGTTGGGAGGGTTTCACTTCCACACACACAGAGCAAGCAAATGAAAGACCTCATGAGAGATATTAGGTACTAAGCCTGGGTTTGACTTTCAGTTCTTGTCTGAACTAGGCACATGGCCCTAACTCAACTGCAAAGAATTCTAAGAAATGTATTCGTCCTGAGTGCACTGAAAAAGACAACAGGTTTCTCGGCAGCTAGCCTATTACTTCTATTACCATTCTTGCTTATATAATTAATTGCCAGTTAAAATTGTTCCTCATAAACCATGATAATTGATTTGACTTATCTTTTTTAAATCTTTTCATTTATCTCTATTAATTTATAGCCAATGGAAAGTTGCCCAACTTTCTGACTTTGTCACTCTAAAGACCCAGTATGGAAGGTTCTTAACGGCAAAAGCTGTATCACATTCAGAAGAGGACAACTACATGGAAATAAATGAGCAGTGAAGCTGACAGGGGTATCAATGTGTCTTTCAATGCTTCGTGCATCATCAGCTGTTTATTTCAATATTTTGTATGTCATCAGCACTTTGTCTGACAGCTCCATTTGTTCACTTTTCATACTTCTATTGAGTAAACAGCATGTATAATAGTTCCATTTTGGAACAGCACATTAATCTTCCCTAGTTAAGGGATGACTTGCTCTCACACTTATCATTGCACCTCTCTTGTGATATGACATCACTCCCTCATTTGCTGAGATAAATGCCAAACAAAAACATCACACTGGCATCTGAATTTCTACATTGTCTGTTTGATTTGTATCACAACTTTGAAATATAAGGAAAGGAGGACACCAGTCATTAATGAAACTACTTTGTTTTCTTGGCACTTTTATATTTTCCACAAGATTTGTATTTAATATTGAGAAACTCTGACAGTCCTAAGCCAATTCTGTGGCTTGCCCAGTAGGTTAAATCAAGTTGCGCCGGAAAACCCAGACATTTACCCATCTCCCACACAATGGAGTGGAAACCAGCTTCCCTTGTCCTTTGGCGCCTATGAGTTTGTCCTCTAGAGCACTGAGTTACATGAACCATGAGCCAACGGCTGCCTCTAAAACAATTCTGGAAGGTTTCCTTATAGAAAAAAAGACCTGTGAATGTTGTAATTCATTTACAAATAACTCACGAGTTCAGTCTTGTCCAGAAGGTGATGCTGAAATACTGCACAATAACAATGTTTGTTTGCCTAAAAAGGACATTCAGCAGCAGTGGTTCACTACAGGTTAGGCACCATATTTCAATTCCTAATCCAATTCTATTTGGACCTTTCCTTTTCTGAAATGACCCTGAAAATGTTATCTCTACTCTAGCTGTCACCCTTCCTGCTTGTGATCTCAGCTTGAAATCTAACTATTAGAAACTGTAGAGGAATGTGACTGGATTTGGCATTATTCCGGTTTACCATGAAGACATATTTAAACTGAAAAACATCCAGTAAACTAAATGAGATGAACTGATCTCCATAACAGGAGAAGGTAATACGATGATGGCTTACAATTTGGAATAAAAATCATGTAGTGGTCTTTAATATCTTTCACCCACAAGACATTATGGATATAAAGACTTAGAAGATTAGAAAATTATAGGAAAACATCCAAATGTCCAAGAACAGGAGAATAAATAGATTATGCTATGCTCAAATAATGACATAATATGTAGCAGAGAAAAGCAATATACTACAGGCATGACTGACAATGTGTAGGATTCCCGTAAACATAAATGTTGGAAGAAAATGTCAAATGAACATACAACAATATGGTATAAGATTCTGCATATAAACTTTTAAAACTTACAGAAGGATGTTATATACAGCTAAGAGGACCTGCAATTATTGTACTAAAACACAGTGGAAGATAAATACCAGTGGCTCCCTCTAGAGGCAAGGAAGAAATGAGACGTGATCAGAGAGGAATACATACGGCACGTCAAATGTACAGGCCATGTTTTATTTGCTAAGCTGGTGTTCACTTTATTTTTCTTTATACTTTCCTTGTATGTGTAAATATTTGCAAAATAAAATGTAATAAAACCATGTAGGTGGCGATCCCTGCCCTTAGAAATTAAAAAATCTAATTATGGAGAAAAGACACTTGCACATTTTTTCAACTTTATATATGTTTTATTGTTGTAATAATATAGACTACAAGAATAATATAGACTAAAAGAAATAACATAAATATAAGAAATAATATAGACTATGAGAAATTAGCTTATTAAGTAAAATCTACCTTCATTCATCTATATATATTATATATATGAATAATACATATTATATATGAATTATATATATATACATATTTTATACTTTGGGTTCTGGGGCACATGTGCATAACGTGCAGGTTTGTTACTTAGGTACATGTGTGCCACGGTGGTTTGCTGCACCCATCAACACTTCATCTACATTAGGTATTTCTCCTAATGCTATCCCTCCGCTAGTCCCCCACCCCCGACAGGCCCTGGTGTGTGATGTTCCCCTCCCTGTGTCTATGTGTTCTTTTTGTTCCACTCCCACTTATGAGTGAGGACATGCAGTGTTTGGTTTTCTGTTCTTGTGTTAGTTTGCTGAGAATGATGGTTTCCAGTTCATCCATGTCCATGCAAAGGACATTAACTCATCCTTTTTTATGGCTGCATAGTACTGTATGGTGTATATGTGCCACATTTTCTTTATCCAGTCTGTCATTGACAGGCATTTGAGTCGATTCCAAGTCTTTGCTCTTATGAATAGTGCCACAATAAACATACATGGACACTTGCACATTTTTTAAAAGGTAGACGACAACACAAAATGACAAATGTGTAAATTCCAAATGAATCTTACTGATAACCTGATACTATTCCTGGAGTCTTCAGGGAAATTTTATTTGAGGAAATAAAATGTCTTATCAAAGAAGCAGATGGAAACAGGGAGAGGACTAAGAAGAATATGATCAATGTCCATACAATTATAATGTATATCTTCTCACTGGAATGTTATCTCTGTGAAGGCAGGATCATCTGTTGCATTCAGTGCTGAATCTTGAGTCCCTGATATATCCTAGGTAAAACCTACATACAATAACTTTCATGGAGGGAAGATTGGCATTCTCTAATATCAGTATTCTTGAGATAGAAAACACATAGACATTCTGACAGGTTAGTAATATACAGTATTTTACACAGCAGTTCTCAACCTCATAGAACTCCTTTTTTCAGAGGAAACATATCGTAGATATTTTAAGTTTAACATTTGTGCCTGATAGCTCAGTATTGCATGAGAAAGGGAATGTAAGGGTGTATCTGATAAAGCAACTAGTTTGATCCTTTAACCTGAACCATCATGCTCCTGTAGCAAATAAAAATTAAAGTGGAACAATAACAGCTAAATCTAGGACACTTCAATCATTGATGTCAAAAATACTGAATTGAGAATTAGTACACCTAAAATAAAATGTACTCTGTTGTTTGTACTTGATCTAGGGGATGTGTGGAAAAAAAAAAAAAAAAACAAACGAAAAATAGTGATGTGTTTTAAATAGTTCTCTGTGTCCTAAAAAACCAACCAAACAACAACAATAAAACGTAGACCTCAGAGGCCTTTGCAGGCTGTATATTTCAAGACCAGATAAAAGGTGAGAGGTCTAACGTGACAGACCAAGATGGGTCACAGGATGCCCAAGAAACCACATGATTTGGTGCAGTCAGATGAACAACTGTGGAGTCAGTGAAAAATCAATCTGGTAGTGGCAGAAGCCTATGAGTGAAGTGTCTTTTCCATATTTTTTAGCTATCACTCTGTCAATATACGCACTTGAAACTGGATGCACTTGAGAATTAAAAGATATTAGATCTATAAAGCATTAGAACAGGGTCTACTGGGTACTAACTTCTCAATAAATACTGTCTACTTTGCTGAAGTAATAAGTATATTAATAACAAAATTTTAAAATATTGAATTAAGTTTTTTTATTGTATATACAAAAGCTCCTTCAATGCCATCTTTTATTTTCACCATGGCTTCACTTTACCCTATCACAAAATTCTACTCCTTCCCTACTATCTCAGTGAGGGGTTCTTGCACCAGGATGTACTAAGAACATCAAGGAATCTAAAGAACTCATGGTTATGGCAATTTCTACAACGAAGATAAACAGGGATTATGCAATTTGGTTGACATTCAGGCCCCCAGTGTATACTCTTTGGCCTTTCATGGTTACACTATGTGCTGCTCTGCTCCTATTTATATCATCTTCATCAAATAACAGGCGTACTAGGAGAACTGGAGGCAGGGGGTGAAGGAAAAACAAAATATATGAAACCTTCAACCAAACACAACGACTTTATATTACTAGTACTGGTGGGAGATTTGTTACAGGACTAAAAAAGATGCAGAAGAATTCATATAAGAATCAGGAGATCCAAGGCCTACTCTAATTTGCCACTAACTATCTGGGTCACCGTGGGACTACTTCCTTAACATCTGTAAGTACAACATTATACTCAAATTAGAAAATCTTCCAGGTCCTCCCCATTCCATATTTATGATTCGTTGATGTTGCATCTTCCCAGATAACCAAGAATCACCTATAAATAGGAAGGGGCACGCATTTCTCCTTTCTCATCACATTCTCTTTTCCAACAGGTGCTACTACCCTCTAATTTTTTTCTTAAATAAAATCCTCTAGCAAAGGCAATGATTCCTCTATTACTCATCTGGAACAAAAGGGCCAGATTTGTTTCCTGACTGATAGAAACATCTGAATAAACATGTGATACAGTGTCAAAATCCCTGGACAGAGAAGATCTGGGGCTAACCTCTGACTTACTACTTATTAGCAGTTTTACTTTAGAAGTGATGTAGAAATTATAATATTGGTGGCTATTGTCTTGGAGATTTTGTTTTTGATTTCACTCACTTTAGCGAAGAGCAAACACCCTCAGTGAGTCTGAGGCTAGATACTGCCAGAGACATGATGGGAACCTAGTGATTTTTCCCCCAAGACTTTGAAAACAATTCTTTGGTTTCAAAGACTGAAAAAAAATATAGTAAGTATTAAAAAAAATTCCTCAAGTAAAGCCCCATGTGCAACTTTAATATATTATCAGATCGAAATGATATCACTGTGGTGAAGAGAAGCAAGAACCTTAGGGACTTCCACCTGACTTCTCCCACCTCCCTTCCCATCCCCACCAGGCAATAAAAACTGTGACTCCTAGGACTCTTTCAAAGCTCCTCCTCAAAGTGGCCATTCGCATCCCCTGAGAGCATGAAAGCCATGAACAATCTCAGGCCCCATTCCAGGTTCAGTGACTCAGACGCTACCATGTGACAAGATCCCCAGGTGGTATGTGTACACAGTGAGCTTGAGAAGCACTGATCTAGAATACAATTTTAAAACTGCCAAATTACCCCATGCTGTTCTTTCTAATTAAAATCTCTGGCTTAGCTTTCCCAATGCCTACTTTGCAGTGTTGTTAAAACGATGAGTGTGAACTCATTTTGTAAAGTACAAATTCTATAAACAAAAGGTACTCTTATTCGTTCCAAGTTCCTGGAAGTTTCTGCTACCTCCCTGCTTGTGTTCTAGCTTAAAATCTTGAAATTTCCATTAAGATAATTCTCTATGACAAAGCTATCTCCATGTCTTAGCAGATATTCACTAGGAAAACAATGCTTGTTTGATTCGCTTATAGAATTTCTGTGTAACAAATAATTCCATATGAGTTGTTTCTCTGATCTCTGCTTATCTAAGTCACTTTCTATGATTGAAGTATTTAATTGTGTGTTACTTGCACTGTGTACTGGGTGAGCTGTATTTGATAAGGCAAGTGCTTTATCCAGTAAACACACTTAAATTCCCTTCCCAGTTAGTACACCCCACCTAAAATATTTCAAATAATGAAGTAAAGTCCATTTAAAAAAATTAATACAGCTAATTAATATAACATATGAACGAATGGGTTATTAATAAATGATGGACACTCAAATATATTGAATGAATGCAAGAAAAATTTGAAGAAATAAATTTCAAGAAGTTTCAGCAAACTCCTCACCAACTGTTGTATTTAATCCTTTTTTATCTGAAAATTCATTTCAACGAGGCTACTCTGTAATGCTAGTTTTTTTTCCAACTTATAATGTGATAGGTAAAAACTCATTTTGACAAGTTTCCAAAAAGCTCAAAACTATGCAGCTAACCTAAGTTTGTGATGAAAAGATTTGACTCATTGTGCTTTCTGTGTGTACCCTCCCTGGTTAATTAATTTAAGAAGAAGTCTCACTTATGTAACTGAGATGTTAAATGGCTGGATGATCTCATGATTCCCATTTCAGTACATTGACTTTTTTTAAAAAACTTAATTATAAGAGTTGTCATTAGATTACTTAGAAACAGGAGTATTAGAATGTAGATTGGTTCCTCTCTGTTTTCTTTCTAAAAAACTCTACAGATATATGAATCTCCTGGAAGGAAAAGAAATAAAATTGATCCCATATCTATGTTGAATTTTCTTAATGTAAAATATATGATATTTTCAATCACCAGTACATCATATATTCAGTCATGCCATTTTACAGCTGGATTCTTAGAGATTACTCTTACAAATCTCACACTCATGCCCTGTTTTCTCTCCAAACTGGTTGCATTTCCTTCCCCATTTCTGTATATTTTATTTTATTTTTTACTTTCTTGCTTTCTTTTTACAGTACTTTGGAATTTTGAAAACCAACATTAAGGTAGCATTAAGGTTATGCTGGAGATGAGCATAGGCAAAGAGTAAGTTTCTTCAAGTAACACTATATATGATTAAAAACAAACTATGCTTTCAAAAATGCATGCCATGAGGAAGAAACAAGGTGTGGGATGCTCACTGTTATATTGTATGAAAAGAACACATTAAAAAAGAGGCATATAATTGGTTTTCTAGGGTATAGAACCATGAAAAAGGTATACTTAAACTGTAAAAGCAGTATATTATTCTTCCCTATTAAATACTTTAGTAAAATTTAATCCAAATATCCAAAAAATATTTAGTTTATTAAGATTGTAAGTGGCTAATAGCATCAGACTCAGAGGGAATGATGGGGTAGAGGGACAGCCCTTCATAGGCAGCTACGATTTCGGTGTCCCATTATCATCCTTAGTGTCAGAAGAGCTAGGAATTTTAGGTTACAGAGGATTTTCCAAGTAAATAATACTGAGTAACTCTGCCAACTGAAGTCTACACGATCTGAAGGAGAAAATAACACAGAAGTCCCCCTTTAGGTTTAGTTTCAAATACAACATTCACTGAGATAATAAGGAACTACTAGTGTTCCAGAACCATAGAGCCTAGAGCAGCTTGAGGCTGTCTCACAGTAAACTGACAGAGTTCATTTGGAGGAATTCAAAACTCACTGAGAAAAATTGCTGAATCTATTTTATTTCAAACACTATAACTTGTGATTCTAGTATAAAAGATAAAAGACAAAAGGATCAAAAATAACTATAGCTACAACAATTTGTTAATGGATTTATAAAATTAAAAGATATGAGGTGTGACATAAATAGCATAAAATATGGCGGGGGTGCAGAGTGAAAGTGTAGAGACTTTGTATGCAATTGAAGTTAAGCTGTTATTAGCTTATAATAGAACGTTATAACCATAAAATGTTATGTATAAACTCCACGGTAACCACCAAGAAAAGACCTCTAGTAGATACAGAAAAGATAAAAAGAAAGGAATCAAAGCATAACACTATAAAAATTCAACAAATCAAATCACAAAGGAAGACAGCAAGATTGGTAGAAGGGAACAAAGGAAATAGCAATAATAAAATGGCAACAGTAAGTTCTTGCAGATCAGTAATTATCTTAAATGTAAATGGATTAAATTATCAATCAAAAGACACAGTAGTGAATGGGGTTAAAAAAAAAAAAAACACAAGATTTAACAACATGCCAACTATAAGGGAAGCACTTTAGCCTTAAGAATGTAAGTAGACTGAAAGTAAATGAATGGCAGAATATATCCCATGCAAATGGTACACAAAAGAGAGCAGAGGTGGATATATTTGTGCAAGATAAAATAGACTTTCTGTCAAAATCTGTCACAAGAGACAAAGAAGTTCTCTATATTATGATAAAGGGGTCAATTAATCCCGGAGATATACAAGTATAAATATAGATGCACCCAACATTGAAGCACCTGAATATGTAAAGTGAGTTTTCTAATTATAAAAACAATATAAGCACTGGGATTATTAATTTTATGTGTGAACATGACTGGGCCAAGAAGTGCCCAGATATCTGGATAAATGTTATTGTGTGAGGGTGTTTCTAAATGAAATTAACATTTGACTTGGTGGACTGAGTAAAGCAGATCACCCTCCCCAGTGTGAGTGGACCTCATCCTATATATTGGAAGACTGAATAAAAACAAAAGGTGGAGTAAGGGAGAATTTGCCCTTGCTCTTACCTGGATGTCATTGATTGGGGACATTAAATTTTTCCTGCCTTTGTGCACAGCCTCATAGTGGAACTTACACCATATGCTCTCCTGGGTCTGGATTTCTCAGCCTCCAAAATCATGTAAGCCAGTTTACACACACACTCACACATATGTATGTATTCTCCAATATCTTATTTGTTCTGTTTCTATGAAGGACCCAGACTAATACAAGCTTGTTGTTTATTCTGAATATGAGAAATACAAAAAGTCTATAAAGAAGATAATAAAAATCACACATAATCTACCACTAGAGTTAACTACTTTTCAGATATTGGTATATTTTTCTCTAGTCTTTTACTATGCATCTATGTATGGATAAATGAGCATATAAAATATGTATATGCAAAATATATGTACATTAGGCAAAATATGTATAGATGTGTACATCTATGCAAATATCTGTTGGTGACTAACAAAATTGGAATGGTGCTGTATATACAATATTGTAATATTTTAAATACAAAATTATAAGCATCTCTCATATCATAAAATAGTCTCCAAATAGATGGTTTTCAATAGTTACATTATATTCATGAAGTTATAATAACTTATTTAACTATTTAGGTAATTAAATATTAATTATTTTTTCAAACTCTGATTATCTTTTGTAATAGTCCATTTTCACACTGCTATAAAATTTTGTATAAGTCCATTTTCTTGCTACCTGGCTGGGCACAGTGGCTCACGCCTGTAATCCCAGCACTTTGGAAGGCCAAGGTGGGTGGATCATGAGGTTAGGAGATCAAGACCATCCTGGCTAACACGGTGAAACCCCATCTCTACTAACAATACAAAAAAATTAGCCAGGCATGGTGGCACGCACCTGTAGTCCCGGCTACTCGGGAGGCTGAGGCAGGAGAATCGCTTGAATCCTGTAGGCAGAGGTTGCAGTGAGCCGAGATCACACCACTGCACTCCAGCCTGGGCAACAGAGTGAGACCCCATCTTAAAAAAACAAAAAACAAAAAACAAAACAAACAAAAATCTACCTGAGACTGGGTAATTTATAAGAAAAGAGCAGTTCTGCAGGCTATACAGGAAGCATGACTGGAAAACCTTAGGAAGCTTACAATCATGGCAGAAGGCAAAGGGGAAGCAAGCATATCCTACCATGGCAAAGCAGGAGAGAGAGAGAGAGAAGAGAGCTAAGGGGGAAGTGCTACACACTTTTAAACAAACAGATCTTGTGAGAACTCCCTCACTATCATGAGATCAGCAAGGGGAAATTCTGCCTCCATGATCCGATCACCTCCTACTAGGTCCCTACCCCAACACTGGAGATTTCAATTCAACATGAACGAGCGGGCATACAGAAACAAACCATATTATTCCACTCGTGGCCTCTCCCAAATATCACGGCCTTCTTACATTTCAAAATCAATCATGCCTTCTCAACAGTCCCCCAGAGTCTTAAATCATCCCAGCATTAACTCAAAAGTCCAAGTCCAAAGTCTCATCTGAGACAAGCCAAGTCCCTTCTACCTATGAGCCTGTGAAGTAAAAAACAAGTTACTTCCAAAATACAATGGGGGTACAGGCTTTGGGTAAATGTTCCTGCTCTAAATGGGAGAAATTGGCCAAAACAAAGGGGCTACAGGCCCCACACAAGTCTGAAATCCATCAGGGCAGTCATTAAATCTTAAAGCTCCAGAATAACCTCCTTTGCCTCCATGTCTCTCATCTAGGCCATACTGAAGCAAGGGATGGGCTTCCAAGGCCTTGGGCAGCTCTGCCCCTATGGCTCTGCAGTGTATAGCCCTGTGGCTGCTTTCTCAAGTTGGCATTGAGTGCCTGTGGCTTTTCCAGATTTGTGGTGCAAGCTGTCATTGGATCTACCATTCTGGGGTCTGGAGGACAGTGGCCCTCTTCCCACAGCTCCACTAGGCTGTCCCCCAGTGGGGACTCTGTGTGTTGGCTCCAACCCCACATTTCCACTTTGTACTGCCCTAGTAGAGGTTATCCATGAGGGCTCTGCCCCTGCAGGAAACTTCTGACTGGACATCCAGGAATTTCTATACGTCCTCTAAAATCCAAGTGGAGTTTTTCAAACCTCAACTCTTTCCTTTTGTACACCCACAGGTCCAACAACACATGAAGCAATGACCCAAGCTGTACCTTCACCCCTTTTAGCCATGGCTGGAGTTGGAGCAGCTAGGATACAAGGTACCTTGTCCAGAGTTTGCATAGAGCAGCAGGGTCCTGTGCCTGGCCCATGAAACCTTTTTTCCCTCCTAAGCCTCCAGGCCTTTGATAGAAGGGGCTGCCCTAAAGGTCTCTGAAATATCTTGAAGACATTTTCCCCACTGTCTTGGCTATTAACATTTTGTTCCTCTTTACTTATGCAACTTCTGTAGCAGGCTCGAATTTAGCCCCTGAAAATTGATTTTTCTTTTCTACCATGTGGTAAGGTTGCAAATTTTCCAAACTTTTATGTTCCTCTTCCCTTTTAAATATAAGTTATCTTTGCTTATGGAAATGGCCATAGGATTTTAGAAGCAGCCAGGTAACTTCTTGAATGCTTTGCTGCTTAGAAATTACATCTGCCAGATACCCCAAATCATCTCTCCCAAGTTCAAAGTTCCATAGATCTCTAGGGCAGCAGCAAAATGCTGCCAGTCTCTTTGCTAAAGCGTAGCAAGAGTGACCTTTGTTCCAGTTCCCAATAAGTTCCTCATCACCATCTGAGACCACTTTAAGCTGGACTTCATTGTCCATATCATGTGTTTTGGTCAATACTACTCAACAAATCTCTAGGAAGTTCTGAACTTTCCCTCATCTTCCTGTCTTCTTCTGATCCCTCCAAACTGTTCCAACCTCTGCCCATTATCCAGTTCCAAAGTCACTTCCACATTTTCAGGTGTCTTTATAGCAATGCCCAGCTCCTCTAGTACCGAGTTTTTATATTAGTTCATTTTCACACTTCTATAAAAAACTATGTGAGACTGAGTAATTTATAAAGAAAAGAAGTTTAATTGACTCACAGCTCTATAGGCTGTACAGGAAGCATGGCTGGGAGGCCTCAAGAAACTTATAATCAAGGTGGAAGGTGAAGGGGAAGCAAGCATATCTCACCACGTCAGAGCAGGAGACAGAGAGAGAATGAGCAAACAGGGAAGTTTTAAACAACCAGATCTTTTAAACAACCAGATCTCCTGAGAACTCACTCACTATAGTGAGAACATCAAGGGGAAAATCCAACCCCCGATCTAATTACCTTCCTCTGGATCCATCCCCCAACAATGGGGATTACAATTTAACATGAGATTTGGGTGGGGACACGGAGCCAAACCATATCACCTTTTAAGGATTTATTTTTAGAAGTAAGATCAAAGGGTATAAACATTCTTATGACAGAGGGCATGACATAAGAATTTAGAAAACAGAGAATTTAGAAAATAGTCCAGAATTGCTGTCCAGAAAATATTAACTATTGAAAACAAAATAAGCATTTAAAATAGAATATAAAGTTAAGCATAAAAGTATTAACATCTAATTATTATACACTTTCTGTAATTGAACTTGAACGGTTAGGACAATTTTTAAAGGCAGTATAGTGGTTAAGCATTGCCTTTGAAGCCATGCTTTATGGGTTTAATTCCATTGTGCTATTTGCTTGTTGGGTATTGTATAATTTTGCTATGGTTTCCATAAGAGAATAGCACAGATTTGGTGGCACAAACAACAGAATTTTATTTTCATAACTCTGAAGGCTGGAAGTCCATGATCATGGTGCAGCGTTGGGTTCTAATGAGGCCTCTCCTCTTAGTTTGCCGATGGCCATCTTCTTGCTGTGCCCTCACACGGTCTTCTTTTCTGTGCATGTGCATGCCTGGTGGGTCTTCCTCTTATTAGAAGGTCATAGGTCTTACTGGATTATAGCCTCACACTTCTGACCTCATTTAACCTTATTAACCTCCTTATAGACTCTATCTCCAAATATAGTCACATCAGGGGTTAGTGATTCAACACATGAATATTGGGAGGACACAATTCGATCCATAACAGGTATGGTTGGCCAAGTTACTCAAGGTCTGCATATCTGAGTTATCTCATTTGTAAAATCAAGGTAATAACACTTTTGGGCTATGATGGGATTAAATGTGCTTTTATGCATAAAGCATTCAAGAACAGTGCCCAGCACATGGCAAGTATTCAATAGATAAGTAGTGTCACATTTAAAAATTAAAAGTTTACATGGGCATGGTATGAATTAATCATAATACACTATAAAAAATAGCTTCCATAGCAGAATTTCTAAGTTTGATACAATATTAATTCTTATAATTATTAGGAATAATTAGTATTAATGGAGAAGAAATAGAAACTTTAAGCAAGTAATCTAAAATCATATAATGAATTGACAGCATGATTAAGTGCAAATGTTTCAAGAAAAGTTATATTCTTTTAATTCCTTTGAAATTAAAATAACTGTCATAAAGAAGGCTAGTCATCATCTATAGTAAATATTTTTGCATTGTAATAGGTGGAAATATGGGTTTAAAAATTTTTTTAAATCACTTGGAAGATTTCACTTATTTCTGCTTTTTTAAACTGCTCCATCCACATAGAAAATAAACCTCCCAATACAACTAGCTCTAAAATGTTTAGTAGGATGTTTATGAATAAGCAAAATAGGCCAGGCACAGTGGTTCATGCCTGTAATTCCAGCACTTTAGGAGACCAAGGCAGGTGGATCACCTGAGGACAGGAGTTCAAGACCAGCCTGACCAACATGGTGAAACCCCATCCCTACTAAAAATGGAAAATTAGCTGGGTATGGTGGCACATGCCTGTAATTCCAGCTACTCAGGAGGCTGAAGCAGGAGAATCGCTTGAACCCAGGAGATGGAGGTTGCAGTGAGCCAAGATTGCGCCACTGCACTCCAGCCTGGGCAACGAGAGTGAAACACCTTAAAAAAAAAAAAAAGAATAAGAAAAATAAGTGCCAAGATACTAAGAGCATCCATATTACCTCCTTATTGAAATAAACGTAGTGGAAAATGAAGCAGCCCACAAGTGATACCTGAGCTATATTTTGTGAGGAGTGGTAGGCAAGGTAACATTGAAAATGCAAAGGAGCAGATGATTAAGATAATACAGATATTCATGTAATATCCTTGAGTATAGCTGAAGGACGCCTAACTCAGCACGACAGGGAGAGATTAGGCAAGAATTCCAGCGTCATAGTGGTCATCTTGGAATAATGGAGAAATGGCATTGAGGTGAAGATGACTACAAGAGAGCTGGCAATAGAGGCAGTGGAAAGGGATAGCTTAGCCAAGCAGAGGTGTAGAAGACAGGCTTAAATGTGACAAAACTAAAGGCAGATAGAGTAGTAAAGACAGCTCTGATGATCCAGCCAGAATTAGGTAGTGGAGATAAAAGAAAAAGAGCAGAAAAGGTTGAGAAACACTTAAGCATTAAAAGTATTAGAACTATGGATGGGTAGATATGGAACTGTGGGAAAGGAAAAGGATTAGACAGCAATTTAGGAAGAGGAGCAATTTAGAGGGAAGATGACACATTCAGATTTCAAAATATTAGGATCCATGTGATGATAAGTGGTTGACAGAAGGTTGAATATATAAATGCAGAGCATGGGGATTAAGGCAGGGTTGTACAGCAGTTGAAACGAGAGACTGGACAAGATCACCCACAGAGTATTAAAAATGATAAGTGGGTAGGGAGAAGAAAGGGATAAAGTGAGGTATAAAAATACAGTCAGATAGAAGAAATAATCCCTAGTATTAAGTAAATTGGTAATCGTAGTAAACAATAACCTATTGTACATTTCAAAAGAGGTAGCAATGAATAATTACAATGTTTCCAGCATAAATAAAATATAAATGTTTAAGGTGATGGATATCCAAATTACCCTGATTTGGTTATTACACATTATGTGAATGTATCGAAATGTCACATGTACCACAAACACATTTAAATTTATCATGTATCAACAAAAAATATTTTGCCCAGTGACTTAGAGACAGAAGCCTGGAAAACATCAATATTAAAGGAAAAACCACACAGATGAAACCCATGAAGGATCCAGAGGAGAGATGAAAACCAGAAAAAACCTGAATTACAGAGGATACATGTGCAGAGATTCTAACATAGGGGAGCCTTTGATAAAAGCCCACTGAATATGCCAAAAAGAAATTAATTTGTGATCTTAGAGATGTCAGTGTCTGTATGGTGAGGGAACTAGGAAGATGAACAGATTGTAGTGAATTCCTCTGAGTAGGAGATGAACGTCTAGAAATACCTTAGAATATTTCTCAGCTTATACAGGCAAGAAATAGTGTCTCACCTAAGGTAATATCTCTGTAGTGAAACACAGACAGAAGTGTTCAAAATAAATGATGTGCAGAGACTAGATGGAGAAGCCTGGCCCAGATAGGAGACTACAGTTTAAGCTAGGATTATCAGCCTAATGAAATGCTTTACTTGGGAGAAAACAGAATTTCAAATGGAGAGCTAGCCAATGAGAAAAGAAAATGCATCATTATTTCAAACAGAAAACGAAGGAACCACAAGCAGAAGTAGCAGTAAGGTTGACTTTTGATGTCATGTCCTGCAAATTACTCAGACAGGATTCCTTAAATACCCTAGACTAAGGGCAGGACAAGTTTCAGAGAATGAACTGGGCTTGAATGTGTCAGTAAAAATCAAGTTGCTCCAACAAAAGGAGAGGAGTGTGGGCACAGGGAGCTCGGGAAGCATAGGAAGAGATTGACAGGGGAAAACATGATTTTACAAGTTTAATCTGCATAGATATGCAAGATGGGCTTCACAGCTAAACTGTTAGGACACATGAAAGAGTCAGGGAAGTAAATTATCCAATGGAATAAGAAATGGACAAAGAAAAAAAGAATAGCATATCAGAAGTCAAATACATGAGAGTTTCCATGCCTGGCACATAAGAATGTGGTAAAGTTTTATTGAATGAAGAAATGAATGAGTAAACAAATTAATGAAAAAATAATGAATGCGAAGACTGGTCACAGTTTCATTGTTTTACTTTATCTAAATTAAGATAGAAACACAGTATCCATGCTTCATCTAAAATTTCCACTTTTTAAATTATGCATGGATTATCCCCCTCACCCCCAAACTTCTCTAGACAAGAGCTGACTTTATAAAAGAAAATAAAACGTTAATTAAATTTTATTTATTTGGAAAATTAAATAGAATTGGTGGAAGCCATTGATGAAAATCACTTACAAACATAAAGAATTAGTTTTCCTTTACTATTGTCCTACTTTTCAGTTTCCTCTCAGTAGGAAAGTTATTAATCTGTTGTGTTTTATTGCAGAGTCATAATTTTACATTTAATTATACATACAACCTGCCCTAAGCATACGCTTACTAAAGGGCATACCTTAATAAAGACGATACAACATGCCTCCATAACTTAGCAAGGTCAATCCGTGAGAAGAATAAATAAAAACGTAATTTAGTAACTGCTAGAATAATCTGAGAAGATAGAAATGAAGATCATGTCTGGAGGACAAAATGATTTTTAAAAAATAGAAAATGATGAAGTCACAAGGTAAATGATAAAAAGGGCTGGATTTGGAGTCAGAAGACAAGGGTTCTTGTTCTGTGACTGACTTTGTAGTCTAGGACAAACCATTTAATGTGTCTTGCTTTGTTTTCCTCATCCACTATGCAGAAGTCATAGTGATCTTTTTAAAACATAAATCAAATCACATCACTTCCCTGCCTAAAATCCTCCAATAGTCTCTTCTTACAACTGGAATGAAATCTAACCCCTTCCTCGTGACCTTCAGCATTGTGAACATGAACGGAACCCTGCCTACCTCTTTAAACTCCTGTCTTTTCCTTTTTCCTTTCATTCACTGTTCCTAGATTGTTCTTCAACCCTGTGAAGCTCACATTTGCTGTCTGTCTGCCTGAAATACTGAGTCCTAGGTCCTCTTGTTGTTGACTATTTCTTGTTATTTAGGTGTCAGCTCAGATGCTACCTGCTGAGAGATGCCTTACTTTACTTTCTGTAGAAAAATAGCTACCTTACTCTCATCCATCAATCGCTTTCAAAGAACTGTAACTTATTTTTGTTAAACTAAGTATAGAAAATAATATCTTGTTTACTATTTAAGTCTTTATATATTGTGTGTGTCCTCCTACCAGACATCTCCTTGCCTATCTTGTTCATCACTGAAATCTTTGACTCTGGCTAACAATTTATGTTTCACAAGAATTTGTAGATGAAAGGAGAAAAAAAGGGGAAAAAAAGGAGAGGAGAGAAGAGAAGAAAGGAAAGGAATGAAAGGGGAAGGAAAAAAGAGGAAGAAAGGGAGGGAGAAAACAAATAAATAAAATAGTTGGCAATAAAATGAGAAAAAAATATGAGAAATTATATTGGGAAAAAACCATCAAGGCATTGTTTAAATATCACTTCATGCTTGAATATATTTAAATACCATAAACTTGTTATGATTTAAAGGAACTCCAAAGACTATTGTTTTCATTTTCTTGATATTTCAGTGAAGCCTGCAAAATGTATATGTGGGGAAGTGAGAGTAGATGTGTGATTTAATTTTTGTGCTTTATTTGGGTGAAACTGGTGTATGAAGAAACATAAGAGACACCCTCAGAGCACAATCAAGATGTCAGCATTCACAAACCCATGTGCTACCCCTCTAAATTATACTCCTCCAGATGGCTTGGTTAATTTTGAAGTGGATAAAGCTAACAGTGCCAGATCACACCCAAGCAGTATAAAACTGTATAAGAACACAATAAAACAGTAATAAACAATAGATTATTTTAGTGGCATATGGCAGATACTGAGTCAGGCCAGCCTCAAATGTAATCTTTGGATTCTGTTTAAAAATCAGTGTCTGAGTTAGAGCATTAGCATTCAAAGCACTCCTGTAAGCAGTAAGCAACTATTCTAAAGAAGAGAAAGGGAGGGTCAGATAAAGGAGAAAAGGAAAACACAATGGTCACTGGAGAAGAAAGATAAACAAGAAATAATAAGCAGTGCTTGCATGACAATCTACAAGGGGAAACATAAAATTCATGAAAGCATTCAACAGGAAGAGATGGCAACAAGTAGACCAATATGAAGGAAATGGATGTGGGAGCTCCCAGCAAGAAGGGGAGCAAACGAGAAGAGGAAAATCCATATAAACAAAATAACAATTCCTCCCTTTTCTGAATATCTGGACATAAAATTTATTATCTTCCCTTAAAATGACAAAAATTGTATGTCGTATCATAAAAGTTGGAAATATATTGTTAAAACCTTAACTCTGCAATCCCTAAGTAAAAATTCCCTCTTCCAAACACGTCTTCACCCCTACGCTAAACCCAACCATCTTCTCCTGGGAGAGGGATGCTTCAGAACAATGAGAGATCCGTTTAAATTGCTGAAATTAAAGCTTCCAAGTGAAGAGCCCAGGATATAGCCCCTTTTACCTAATTACATCCTATTCATACTATGTATTTCAACGTAAACAAGACTTCCTCCATACCAAGTGAGAGATTGTACACCTAGACACTACATAAAAAAGTATTTTTTCCAGAAAAATACTTTTCAAGTGAGAGTTTTGTTAATGGTTAGTTTCTTGATAACATGAGTGATCTGAACAAAGTTAATTATCCACATAATTAACTATATGTGGCTGAATAGGAAGTCCCAGCCTTCATTCCCACTCAGAAACACTAATTGCACACAAATGGACACACTAAACATTTTTGCCTGAATTCCAGATTCCAATTAAGATGTTGTAGTATTCCAAGTGTGCACAAACTAGGGAATAGTCAAATCGAGTTGAGTAAGAAGAGCAATTTCATTTACCTGTGTCAGCCTCTCCCCCAAGTTAGCACAGCTCAGTGCCAAGACAGAATGCCTCTTTCACATCTGTTACCTCTGGGAGAAAAGAATTGAGCATGCCTCCGACATTCCAGCTTTTCACAGAGCTGCCCAAGAAACTGGTCTCTGACTTCCTTGATTGGTGTGCCAACAGAACTAGCACAATTTGAATGCCTGGGGATCACTGAGGACAATGGAAAGCAGCAGGTGGCTTGATATGGTTGGCACAGCATGGCACAATTGGGTGAAGAAGTGCACAACTTAAGACTTTTCCTTAGCAAGGAGGGATAAGAGTGGAGCATGTGTTGACACTCTGGCTCTTCAGAGGGCTGCCCAAGGGACTAATTTCTGTCTTGCCTCACTTGGAGCACTGACGGAACGAGCATAGTTTGGATGCCTTGGAGCCACTGAGAACAAAAGTTTAAAACAAAACAAAACAAAAACAGTAGGCAGTTTGCTATAGCCCCCATATCTCAGTAAAATCAAGAGAAGATGCACAACTCAAGGCTCCTCCTTCAACAGGGAGGGAGAAAGGAGCAGAGAATGAGTCTGTCATTCTAGCTTCTTGGAACACCAGCTTCTGAGAAACCGATATCTGTCTCACCTTACTCAGTGTACTGAGAGGAAGCTGGCATGCTCTGGATGTTTGCCAGCCACTGACAACAAAAGAGAGTGGGAAACTTGCAGTTGTAGAACCAGAGAACATGTGGTGCCACAGACAGATATCAGAAAAGATAATGAGTTCCTGAGGGGAAACAAAAAGCACAGTAAACCTCTCTGAGAAATTGCATGCACAGGCCCAGATACCGCCAAAAAAGTTCCAGAGGATTCCAGAATCGCTTTCTGGGCTACTTAGTGGGGGTCTTATAACAAAGTCAGTCTGAAGACTGGGAGAAGTGACAGATCCCAATATAAAGCTACAAGGTGCATGAAAAACAAGGAAACACGGCTCAACCAAAGGAATAAACTAAATCTCCAGAAACTGGACCTACAAAGAGGTATGTGGACAACTTGAAAGAGAATTCAAAATAATTGTCATAAAGATGCCTAGTGAGCTCAAAGAAATAACAAATGAACAGAATAAAGCATCAAGAAAGATACAGAAAATATAAAAAAGAAGGTTTGGAGCTGAAAAAGAAAATAAACTGCAAAATTCACTGGAGAAGTTTAATGGCAGACTTGATATGCAGGAGAAAACATTAGCAAACTTGAATACGAGTCATGTGAAATTATCTGCTAGAGGCACAAAATGAAAAAAGAATGACAAAGAATAAAGAAAACCTAAGGGACATATGAGGCATCATCAAACGGACCAATATTTGCATTATTGTTGTTTCAGAGGGGAAGAGAGAGAGAACAGGGCAGAAACATTACTTAATTAAATAATGGCTGAAAATTTCCCAAATGTAAGGATGGAAATGGACATCTAGATTTGAGAAACTACATGCTCTAACTAAGATGAATTCAAGGAAACACATACCAAGTAACATCATAATCAAATTGTCAAAAGTCAAAGAAAAACAATTTTGAAAGCACCAGGAGAAAAGCAACTTGTTATGAACAAGAGACTATCACCAGATTTCTCAGAAGAAACATTCCAAGACAGAAGAGAAGTGGAATGATATATTAAAATGCTGACAGAAAAAAAACACCCTGCCAATCACGAATACTGTATCCAGAAAAACTATCCTTCAATAATTAAGGAAAAATACTTTCCCAGATAAAGAAAAGCTGAGGAAATAGAAAAAGATGCAATTTGTGACATCAATAGCATAAAGTGTAGGGGAGGTGAGTAAAAGTTAAGCGTTTTTGTATAGAATTGAAGTTATCAGTGTAAAGTAGATTATTTTAACAATAACATGTTTTATGTAAGTTTTGAAAGTACCTATAGGAGATTCTCAAAAGAAAATGAGAAAGAAACCAAAACATGCAACTACAAAAAAGTCAGAAAAATACAAAGTAAGACAGTGACAGCAACAGTGAGTCAAAAAGCTACAAGACAGCTAGAAAGCAATTTAAGAAATGGCAATAGTAAGTCCTTTCCTATCAATAATTACTTTAAATGTAAATAAATTTAACTCTCAATTAAAAGACTAATATAGTGGCTGAATGGATTTAAAGAAAACAAGACTCAACTATACGCTGTATACAAGAAATGCACTTTGGACTTTAAGACCCACACAGGCTGAAAGTGAAAGGATGGAAAAAATAATCCACACAAATGGTAGTCAAAAAAGACAGCAAGAGTGGTCAAATTTATATCAGACAGAGTAGATTTTAAGTCAAGAGCTGCCAAAAAGACAAAGAAGGACAAGGATATTATATAATGATATACGGGTCAATCTGCCAGGAATATGTAACAATTATAAGTATACATGTGCCCATAATAACAGCACCCAAATATAGGAAGCAATCAATGAAAGAATTTAACAGAGAAATAGACACCACACGATAACAGTAGGGAATTTCAATACACCACTCTCAATAATTGATAGAACATCCAGACAGAAGATCAATAAGGAAATAAATAAATAAGAGGATTTGAACCAGACTATAGATCAAATGGAACAGACATTTGCAGAACATTCCATCCTACAGCAGCAGAATACATATTTTTCTCAAGCATGCATGAAACCTTCTCCAGAATAGATCACATGTTAAGTCACAAAACAAGCCTTAACAAATTTAAGAAGATTGAAACTGTGCCAATTATATTTTCCAACAACAATGGAATGAAATGGAAAGCAAAGGAAAATGGAAAAGTTCTTAGATATGTGGATATTAAACAACACATTGTTGAATAATCAATGAGTCAAAGAATAAATCAGAATGTAAATTTTAGAAAAATATTTTGAGACAAAAATGAAAAGAGAACATAACAAAATGTATAGGACGCACCATGACCAAGTCAGATTTATCCCTGGGTTACACGGATGGCCAACATACAAAAATAATCAATATGAGACACCACATTAACAGAATAAAGGATAAAAATTACATTATTATCTCAATATATGCAGAAAAAGCATCTGAAACATTTAACACTCTTTCATGATAAAAACACTCAATAAACTAAGAATAGAAGAAAATTACCTCAACATAATACAGGTTACAGTGAATGTCATACTATACAGTGAAAAACTAAAAGCTTTTCCTCTAAGATCAGGAATCAGTTAAGGATGCCCACTCTGACCACTTCCATTCAACATACTACTGGAAGTCCAGGCCAGAGAAATTAGGCAAGAAATATAATTAAAAGTCATCCAAATAAGAAAGAAAGAAAATTTCACTGTTTGCGGATAATATGATGCTATATGTGGAAAACCTTGACAATTACACACAGAGACACACACACGTTCACAAACCATTAGAACTAATAAACCAATTAAGCAAAGTTGCAGGATACAAAATCAACGCACAAAAATCAGTTGAGTATATGTACACTACCAATGAACAATTGGAAACAAAAATGAAGAAGATAGTCCATTTACAACTGAATCAAAAAGAATAACATTCTTAGTAATAATCTAAACTGAGAAGTATTATAAAATATGTAGACACTGAAATCTAAAAAAGATTGCTAGCCTCCCCCCCGCCCACACACACACACACAAATAGGGGACACAATGCCTTAAGCCAACCAGCCCACAATGTCAAGTTCATCATCCAGAACACCAACCCGGCAGTGGCTATTTCGATTCGGAGTGTCTTCTCGCTGAGGTGCCCATAATAGTCATTGACTGGGTTCAAATTGATGCCAATTCCTCAGTTATTCATGATGAGTTCATGGCTCGCAAACTTAGATTAGTTCTCCTCATTAGTGATGACATTGTAGACAAGCTGCTATCCTCCCGGGACTTCCCATGTGAAGAGTTCTGCGAGTGCTTGGTGGAGTTCACCCTCGATGTGCAGTGCAATGAAAAGCAGACTTGACATGTCGTGTCTTGGGACCTCATCTCCAACAGCCCCCAGGTCATTCCAGTGAACCAAGATGATGACCCTAATGACTACGTGGAGCAGGATGACATTCTCATCATCAAGTTGAGAAAGGGCCAGGAGCTGAGACTTTGAGCCTATACAAAAAAATGCTTTAGCAAGGAGTATGTTAAGTTGAACCCTACTGCAGGGGTGACTTGAATACAATCCAGACAATGCCATGAGGCAGGCAGTGTACCCCAAACCCAAGGAGTGGCGCAAGAGTGAGCACTTGGAGCTGGATGAGGATGAGTCACAGGTGCCCTGTGACCCCAAGGGCAAGCCAGAAAGGTTTTACTACAACATGAATTCTTATGGCTCTCTGTGTCCTTAAACCATGTCCTCTTAGTTCTCACTGGATTGAAGAAGAAGCTGAGGGATTTACAAACTCAATTAAGCCACGAGATCCAGAGTGACATGCTAACTATAAACTAGCTGCAGCTTGCTGCTTCAGCCAGAATGGGGATTTAAGCCAGCAGCTGGATTTGGGGGGTGTCTCTTGAGACTCTTCTAGTTTTTGGAAATCTAGTCTACTGTTGCTTGAGCTTCTTGGCAGGTCATCAGTACCAACTAGAAGCAGGAAATAGACTACTAGGGATGCCAGCTGCTTTTAAGCGGGACAGTTTTTTACTGGCCCTAACTGCTAATTGCCATCAGTGCTCCACAGATCCCAAAACATCCCTGTTAGCCTGTTTCCTAATGCAGCTGTAGGGGAGCCAACCGGACTTCTCTCCTGGTTAGTTCAGCTCTTTACTTTAAATGCTTTCTATCCAAAAGGAATAATTTCAATTGTACCTTAGATTTCTGGTTTTAAGATTGAATGTCACAGCCTTCATTCAAAGGGCCTATAAACCCTTCCAGTTCTTTCCCCAAGGCTGGCCTACTAGCCCTTCAAATTCCCAGGTGTCTTTAATTTGAGAAGTAACCTTCTGGGAATAACATCAGACCCTGGCTGTGCCCTCCCCACGATGTAAACACAATATTTCACTCTCTACCCAGCAATTACAAACCCCTTCACCACCAATACCTGATTATTTAGTTTGTTGGTGGTGGTGGTGGTAGCGGTGGCAGCGGCCAGCAGGAGCAAGGGCCCCTCCCACATACACAGAAGTATTTCATTTCACCTAAATGAAGGCTCTGGCCCTGACCTCTTAACACTATCTCCAGGGAGGAACATGCACAAAGCAGTTAATTAGGTAGCCTGGAAAAAACACAGAAAGAAAGAGATATTTATTGATTAACAGAAGTTGTCTTTTTAAAAGTGTTTATTTTCGGTAATGAAAAGCACAACATAATCTCAAAAAAATTAAAAAAGAAAATAAAAAGAAAAGAAGACACAAATAAATGGAAAGACTTCCCATGTTCATGGATTAGAAGACATTGTTCAAATGTCCATACCATCCAAAGTCTACACATTTAATGCAATCCCTATTAAAGTCCTAGTGACATTTTTCACAGAAATTGACAGAACAATTCTAAAAATTGTACAGAAGTACAAAGGACCCCAAAGTAGCCTAAACAATCTTGAGAAAAAGAACAAAACTGGAGGCCTCAAACTTTGTAACTTTAAAACATATTACAAAGCTACAGTCATCAGAAGACCATGGTACTGCAATAAAGATAGACATACCGGCTAATGGAACAATACTGAGAGTTCAGAAATAAACCCACACATATACAGTCAAATGATCTTTGACAGGATGCCAAGACAACACAATGAGAAAAGGATAGTATCAAAAAATTGGTGCTGGACAAACCAGATATTCACATACAAAAGAATAAAATTGGATCCTTATTTTATACCATACACAAAAATCAACTCAAAGTAGATTAAAGACTTAAACATAAGACATGAATTTATAAAACTCCAAAAAGGCAACATAGGGTAAAATCTTCATAACATTCGTCTCGGCAATTAATTCTTGGATATGACACCAAAAGCACAGTAACAAAAGCAAAAATAGACAAATGGATTTACATCAAATGAAAAAGCCAGAAACTAAAAATCTTCTGCATAGTAAAGGAAATAATCAACCGAGTACAAAGGCAACCTACAGAATGAGAGAAAATATTTGTAAACCATATATCTGACAGGGGGTTAATATAAAAATATACAAGAAACTCAATAGCAGAAAATAAAAATAAAATAACTATCTTCAAAGAAGAGATACAAATGATCAACAGGCATATGAAAAGATATTTATCACTAATCATTAGAGAAATGCAAATCAAAGCCACACTGAGGTGTCATCTCATACTCCTTACGATGGTCATTATAAAAAATTAAAAATTAAAAAAATAAAATAAAGTGTTGGCAAGTATGTGGACAAATTTGAACCTTGTGCACTATTGGTGAGAATATAAAATGATGTTGGCACTATAAAAAAAAAACAGCATAGAGATTCATAGAAAAATTAAAAATAAAAACTACCATTTGATCCAGCAATCCCACTTCTGGGCATTTATCCAAAAGAGCTGAAATCAGCACATGGAAGATATTTGCCCTTCCATGTTCATTGCAGCGTTATTCACAATAGATAAGAATTAGAGGCCGGGCACGGTGGCTCAAGCCTGTAATCCCAGCACTTTGGGAGGCCGAGACGGGCGGATCACGAGGTCAGGAGATCGAGACCATCCTGGCTAACACGGTGAAACCCCGTCTCTACTAAAAAATACAAAAAACTAGCCGGGCGAGGTGGCGGGCGCCTGTAGTCCCAGCTACTCGGGAGGCTGAGCCAGGAGAATGGCGGGAACCCGGGAGGCGGAGCTTGCAGTGAGCTGAGATCCGGCCACTGCGCTCCAGCCTGGGCGACTGAGAGAGACTCCGTCTCAAAAAAAAAAAAAAAAAAAAAAAAGAATTAGAAACAACTGGCCGGGCATGGTGGCTCACACATGTAATCCCAGCACTTTGGGAGGCCAAAGCGGGTGGATCACAAGGTCAGGAGATTGAAACCATCCTGGCTAACATGGTGAAATCCGTCTCTTCTGAAAAAACAAACAAACAAAAAAATTAGCCAGCTGTGGTGGTGGGCTCCTGTAATCCCAGCTACTCTGGAGGCAGAGGCAGGAGAATGGCGTGAACCCAGGATGGGGAGCTTGCAGTGAGCTGAGATTGTGCCACTGCACTTCAGCCTGGGGAACAGAGCGAGACTCCATCTCAAAAAAAGAAAAGAAAAAAGAAAAGACTTAGAAACAACCTAAAAGTTTATCAGCAATATGTATGGATAAAGAAAATGTAGTATATATTTATACAATAGAATATTATTCAGCCATAAAAAGAAGAAAATTCTGTTACGCGGATATACCTTGAGGACATTATGCTAACTGAAATACGCCAGTACAAGAAAGACAAATACTACATGATTCCACTATATGAAGTACCTAAAATAGTCAAACTCTTGGAAATATAAAGTAAAATTATGGTTTCTAGATGCTAGGAAGTGGGATAAATGGGAAAATTGCTGTTCCGTGAGCATAAAGTTTTAATCATACAAGAGGGAAAATTTTCACAGATCCGCTCTACAACATTATGCTTATAGTTAACAATGCTGTACCATACATCCAAAATTTAAGAGGAAAGATCTTATGTGTTTTTTACCACAATAAAAAAAATCTGTAACATTCACAGAAAAAAAAATATATATTTTTTTACTTTATTTGTACCTATGATAGAACCTTTTGATCTCCAGGTCAAAGGCAAAAAGTAATCATTCCAAATTAAATTATCTTGGTTAACATGGCTGTTTAGCATAGGGGATGTTGATCATCACACTCCAACTGAAAAATAAACACATTCTAATCTCAATAACCTGGCCTCTAACAAGAATATAAAATTATAAATGCAAACTTTCAACTCCCAAGCGAAGCATGAAATTCCAGAGCCACTGTATACTGAGAGTGGGAAAAGTGTATGCTTATAGGTAAGATTCATTTTTTTATATTTTATCTCCCTGGAGGAACAGCATCTTTCCTCAAAGAGAGAGCCATCCCAGTGTAAACCATAATACAATGACAATCAAAGGGACATCCACAGATAACGATGTTCATTACATTGCCTATAATTGCTTTAGCCTAAAGGACAGCAGCCCAAAAGTATAGATCCATGGCAGATCATTGTATTTGAGCAGTCAAATATGTATCCTCCACATTTTAAAATATAGCCACTGGCCCCGAAAATGTGAGTTCTACTGTCCACTTTTCTCACACTGCCTTCTACGCGGTATAAAACCTTTCATCTTGACATAATTAGAAGAATCTTCCAACCAAGTAAAACTATGACTTGCTCACATCCCTACTTTTCCCACATGACCATGGCAAAATCAGATATTGTCAAATAACTGGAGGACCCCAATTCACCACAGACTTTTCATAAAATGGTTAAGAGGTAGGAGCCTAGGGTTCATGGAGGAAATCTGGGAAGAACTCATGCTTAGGCTAATAAAAAATACAGTTCATTCATTCATCTCCATGAAGACAGGAAAACTATGCCATCCTGATCTTCACTATGTCAATGGTCTGTAAGTGCTCAGTAAAAATTCTTCAAATGAAGCAATGTCCAAAGTTGTCTGGATTCAGTCTGGAAAAGAGTAATTAAGCTTTTGCTTTTGCTTAATATACATGACTTGACGGTATATTAAAATGCTTAATCAAACAACTTTTTTATGGTCTCAGAAATCCTCGTGATATTTAACATTATGAAATCTACATATTCAGAGCCACCTCTAGTCTATAAAATTAAAGTATTTACATATAATTTATCCACTTACATTTTCTTCATAAAAGGCATTATTTAAGATATAGCAACTAAATCAGAGAATTCCGGACAATTGCTTTTATTCATAATTTTATCCAAATGATGAAGTTCATAATTACACAATGTTATAGTTATTAATATATTAAGGTAGACCTTAAAAATTCACAGCAAAAGAGTAACACAGTGTCAGAGACTGTGCAATATACCAAATAGGATATTGACTTTACTCTGCATAATGTGCAAATTTACATTTATGTCTTAAACTTAACCCCGACCTTATAAGTGATTGAATGCATCCAGTGGCTTATTTTCTGTAAATCAGTAAGTAACCTCAAATGAATGCATCAATTTTCACAATGCATGCATTGCTAGTATCATCTAATATTTTTATTTCAAGTAAATAACCATATTATTCATGCCAGTAGCTGGTACAAACCTTTACCATTCCTCTTAAATCACTTAGCTGGACTCACCCACTCATTTTTAACAGATGGCCAAGCCTCCTACCTCACAGAGAAAATAGCAGCCATCAGTCACAAACCGCACCTCTTGTATTATCTGCATGTTCCCCAGCTTTTCCTCCTTCCCTTCTGTCCCAGAGGATGTCTTGCCTCTCTTCCAAAGATAACACTTTAATCTGTACTCCTGATTTCATCTTCTTCCTCTCTTCCTCTCTATATTTATTGAGTGCCTTCTGATGCCAGAATATTCTAAGCCTAGGAACACAGTGTGAAATAAGACGCAAAGCCCCTCTCCTTGTGGACTTCGCATTCTATTATGTGTCCTCCAAGGCCTTTTCAATATTCACCATCATTTTTTGAATCTTCACTGTATCCTCTGTCATGGCTATTCTCTTTTAGCTTACAAACCTGTTTAACTTGTCCTCATCCTTAAAATGAATCTGCTTATTTTGCTGACCTTGAAGGCATGTATCTCTTTCCCTTACTGCTGCACTTCTTGGATCAGCTGCAGTTTCTGTTTCTACTTTCACTTCCCTTTTTCACTCCTCAGTGCACAGCTATCTATTTTTTCTTTTGTTCTCTGTACTCCAGTGAAACATTTATCCTTAGCCTTTGACACAGTCTTCCTTGCCTTGAATCTTCATGAATCCTAGGACAGAATATAGTTTATTCTCTTGGCCACACTTTCTGCTATTGCTTCATTCTCTGCCTGCAACCTTACTGTTTGACTCCCAAGATTTCTTCTTTGGCCTTCTTTTCTCATGCTGCCCATTAATTCCTGAATCATCCTACCCACACACATGGTTTCAATTACTACCTATGTGCTAACAACTCCAAAATTCTGTTTTCAGACCCTTCTGAATTCCTTATCATTATTTTCAAGTATCCAAAGGCATTCTCATTTAAATAGCCGTATCATGTGCTAAAGATGTGGTACATATTGCCACAGAGAAACACAGAGAAAATATTACTAGCTGTGGTTATAGAAAAGCTCCAAAATCTCCGTGGCTGAATAACATATGAGTGTTTTGTTGTTGGTGGTAGTGGCGTTGGTTTTGTTTTTGCTCATGTAAGGTCTAGTTGGAGGTGGTGTTGCAGCAGTGTGGTGTGGAGGGTAAAGGTGGTCCTGGGACCCAAGTTCATGAAGAATCTCCCCTTTATTATGTGGAGTGCCAGGTTATTCAAGAAAGTTTTATCCAGTGGGTGGATGGGAAAAGAGTTTGGAAGGGGTGGAAGATTTTATGTGACAGTTTTGGAACTGATATATTTTCACCCACATTCCACTGAATGGAATTCAGTGACATGGTCCCACCTAGATGCAAAGGGGTTGGAAATGATAGTCCTTGTCTGGACAGCCACTTCCTATCATCCTCTATATTATGCAAGAGGAACAAACATTTAGTAGTTGGTTAAAAGTGTTTGCTACAGAAATCCATGGGTGACCTTTCTAGACAGAATTTTGTCTCTGATCAGTTGAATAAGGATTGCGAAGAGTGAAAGTGGAGATGAACAGACTGATTTTTTTCTGGAAGCACAATGCTAGTGTTTAGGTGCTCATTTAATGTTCTTAGAACCAAAACTTGGCTGTTAAGGAACGTATAAAGCTCAGGAAGCAACTGATTTTTCTACTAGACTTCTATTTTTATTTCCTTTAATCTAAAGTTCATACAATTTGAATGTCAGAGTGTCATATGTTGCTGGATATAGTTTGAATGTTTGTTCCCTCCAAATCTCATGTTAAAATGTAATCCCTATTGTTTGAGGTGGGACCTCATGGGAGGTGTTTGGGTCATGGTGGCAGGTGCCTCATGAATGGCTTGGTGCCATCCCCATGGTAATGAGTGAGTTCTCGCTCTGGTAGTTCATGCAACAGCTGGTTGTTTAAAAGAGTGTGGCACCTCCCTCCTCACACCATGTGATAGGCCCTCTCCCTCTTTGCCTTCCATCATGATTGTAAACTCCCTGAAACCCTCAGCAGAAGTAGATGCTGGCACCATTCTTCTTGTACAGCCTGTAGAAACATGAACCAATTAAACCTCTTTTCTTAGTAAATTACCCAGTCTCAGGTATCTTCATAGGAACATAAAAACAATGCTAGCACATTATTCTCCTGCATTCCTTATTTTTTTCCTCTTTAAATATATAGTTATTTTTCTAATAGTAAAAGTATAGATTAATCTTTCCAAAACTCAGTTAATCATTTCATTCACTGAGTTAAAACATTCAATAATATCCCCAATGATTCCAAGAGGAAGTGCAAATACATAAGAGGTCATGAAAGCCAGTACAATGGGACTCCAGCCAACCTTACCTGCCTTTCACTGAGCTTTACTGTCTGCTATCATTTCTGTACCACTTTAGCCCCCATAAGGTCTATTTTCCACTGCCAGAAAGCAGATGGCAACAAAGAAAATGCTGGGAGTACTCTTCCCCATGTGGTTTTTGTTTAGTCACCATTGAGAAGCATCACACAAGACTTGGAAAGCAAATGCTTCCAAATCTAAATTCCAAAGACTGGGAGGGCATTATTCCCCAGATATTGTGAGCAGACACATGGGTGGTCATGAGATTTGAAGTACATTATGAATGAACACTTGAAAATCACCTCAATAAATATTCTGCAGTGAGATAGTCTTTATCTCCCCGAAAGCCATCCAATGAGAATAAACTTCTAATTCCCTGCATTAAACATTTCAAACTTGCAATACATAGAGTGGCTGAGATTTCTTTGAACAAATCTTGACATATAATATGTCCATCATTATGCCATAATGTTCTCAAGTGGATACACACACACCACACACACACACATATACATATATAAAAACCAAAATTCTTAACCACTACCAAAATCCAATTCATTGTTTTGATACATGCTTTTCTGTGTGGCATGCCCTTTTCCTGACATTTCTGTCTGACAGAAGTCCTGTTCATCTTTCAAATTCAAATACCACCATCTAACTGAGTCCTTCCGCAATTCCCCCAATTATAGACACATGCTCCTTGGGGAGCCCATAACAGCTTGTTCATACCACTTACATGGTATTTATAACATCATTTATATGCCCTCACCTTGTAGAGAGAAATGATGTTTCATTACACTCTGTGGCCTTAGTTCTTATTACACACACTGTTGTATAGTAAACATTCAATAATGTGTTGGATAAATGATCCATTTTGAAACAAAATGTCATGATGTAGATGAACATTTTCTTCACAGCATACTCTGAAAATTGGGAGAGTAAACCTACATGCTGGGCGTATATTTGAGACTCACTGAAGCATTCCAGGAACCATCCCCTCTCCCCGGTAGGACTCAAGCATGAAGGGACAGATAAATGAGCAATGGGAAGACACACGCAATCTTCCACCTCTCCCTCATCTTTCTCCTCTCAATCTCTTATCACTTACAAAATCAGTTACTTCATTTATTGGCCTACTGGGAGTAGGTTTTATACCAATCCCTGACTCTAGTATCCACCATTACACGCTTTTTCCTCCTGAAGACCTACTGTACAGAAAAGGGCTCCTCCATGTTGTCCCATTAATGGTTCTATGTGTCTGACCTTCCTGTAGGAGATGCCCCAGTTGCCCAGACAAGTGGCGCCACCTGCCTGGGTGCAGGGGAACATGCTCCTGCTGCATTGCGAGGCAGGAGCAGCACCGCCAGGAGCTGAGACCGAACTGCGATGTCAAATTTCCTTCATTAACATGGAGTCAAAATGGCTCCACTTTTTAAAATGGTTCCTTTAAAATTAAAAAAGGAGCCATTTTTTAATTAAATAAAAAATGATGCTAGCTTCTGTGTTTCACCCTATCCCAGGAATTTTCAGTCCGTGACTTAAGGCAAGGACAGAGAAAAAATAAATAATAATTTGATTAGCCCTTTTGCTTGGATTTTAATTTCCAGAAGCTTTGTTCAGGTCAAACGGCATTGAACAAACTCACAACCACATATTCCATTGACTCATGCTGCAAATACAACATTGATTGGGCAGTGAAATTACTAGGCTTTTTCTGGGGGCTACAGTAGACTCATAAAATAAGCATGCTCCTTGCCCTCTTGGAGCTTATAGTCTCGGGAGGAAGTAAAGGAGAAAATAAATAAAAAGAAATGTTCAATATAGTATAAGGTAAGAAGTAAGTTCTATAAAGTAAAATAGAGCACAGCCACAGCATAGAGAGGGTGGGAAGGGGCAGATGGAGCACACTCTTTTAGATGGTGTGGGGAAACGTCTCCAATATAATGAGGAGCCTTCTGTACTAGACCTGAGTAAAGGAAATAAGCCATGGAAATGGAAAGATCTATGGGAAGAGCATTCCAAACAAAAAAGCATAGAAAGATTCTGAGGCCTGGAGTGTCTAAAGAACAGCAAGAAGGGCTGATGTGGCTTCAACTGAGTAGGGGGAGACAAGCTGGAGAGGCGGGCAGGGGCTAGTTCTGTGAGAGTCTTGCAACAGGAATCGAAACTTCCACGTAGGTCTAAATTATTGTGACACTCGTGACAAGACTTTAATTAGGGCCATGCTCAATGTTCCTTATTCCTCTTGAGGAGTGAAAATAAATTAGGCAATCTAGAATAAGTAAAACCAAGAAAGTTATTTCTGTTGCCAATTGTCCTGTTATTTGTCATGCTACCTATTTTCTAAAAGAAATTACCTTACTAAAGCATCTTATTTATTTACACCCAAAGAGCTTTGCATAAACCGAAATTAAATCGGTGTGAGGGCTTTTACAAAGTTGGGGGAAATTACTTCTCAGCCTGAAAGTAGTAAGGGAGATTTTGCCAATGACCTTATGAAATCTTTTTAACTTCCTAGAGATGCAATTATGTTTTCAGATCTTTCCGAATAAACCTTAGAGGTGATCTATTGTTTTAGATATGAGAACACTGTTACTTCTGCAAAAATTGTCCAGGTCATTAGTGGCTGATTCATTCACATTTCTGCAGTCGCTCAGTATGTAGAGTGGGCTTTGAACCTGATACAACCGGACTTACAATCTATTCTCAATCTTTCTACCACTCTGAACCTCAGTTTTACAAATTAATTGATAATAGAATCAAATGTAGATCCCTGGTCTAGTGCCTGACACATCACATAAACTTTAAACTAGTGTTTCCGTGTCCTTAGCCAGTCGTATTTCATGAAGCTTGTGGACAAGAACATTGCTGTACTTACTTCCCTGTAAAATATTCTCCAATGCCATAGCATATTTTGTCCCCTCCATTCACTTTTGCCTTTCAATTACCATGTTTCTTAGAGGCTAAGTCAGTTTCAGAGCCCTCCTTTCTCCCCAAATATAAAAACCTTCAAACTGGAATGGGCCTCTGAGGTGACTAGGAACTATGTCACATCATATGCACAACAAACAAATAGATTGCAAACCTATTCGACAGGACTTTAAACACATATTCTGAGCTTCTCTATTTCATCTCACAGACCTGCGTTTTGATTTGGAAGACATTTCAACACATGTAAATTCACTCCCATTGATGAGTCAGACACTTAACCTCAGAATATGGTGTATGAATGCTGTCTGCTTCCAGGATCTATAGCAGCAATGTATTACTCGAAGAAAGAAAATATATAGTAGAACCTAGCACACATTTGTTTCTGACTTCTTTCTGTAATGGAGTTTTCAACTTCTAAGCTCCTGAGGAGACACCGTTGACAAAATACACACACACACACACACACACACAAGTACATGCATGCACTCACACGTGCACACACACACAAGCACATGCATGCCCTCACACGTGCAGACACACACACACACGCGCACATGCATGCCCTCAAACGTGCAGACACACACACGCGCACATGCATGCACTCACACGCGCACACACACATGCTCCAACTTGCTGTGTGTATATAAGGGAGCATTTTGAGGATTATTCCAGGATCTGTAAATCATTAGGATCAGAGGCAAGCCCAGAGTTTACTGATTGGCAGTTTTGTTCACTTGCTTCCAATGCATTGTCACTTTTATATAAAAAAGATCTATCCCGCCAGGCACAGTGGCTCATGCCATAATCCCAGTACTTTGGGAAACCAAGGAGGGTGGGTCCCCTGAGGTCAGGAGTTCGAGATCAGCCTGACCAAAACGGTGAAACCCCGTCTCTACCAAAAATGCAAAAATTAGCTAGGCGTGATGGTGGATGCCTGTAATTCCAGGTACCTGGGAGGCTGAGGGAGGAGAATCTGGGAGGTGGAGGTTGCAGTGAGCCAAGACTGCGCCACTGCACTCCAGCCTGGGCAACAGAGCGAGACTTCATCTCAAAAAAACAAAACAAAACAAAACAAAATAATCTATCCTACACAGGACACAGACCTGTCTGCCTATTCTGTAATGAACTGTCCCAGACAATGAAGCCTGAGACAAGCCCATAGCTGGGTTTTATACTAACATAAGGCATCATTCCTACATCTATTCTTGCCACAAATGGTTTATGTATCATTGTCGGTTTATTAAAACTCAACTCAAAACACATGTATAAAATTTAAGTAGTAAAATTGCACATAGATCCTGGACTTCCTTAACAATCTCAATATGTGAAACACATTTGCCTTCATCCATGGCCTTTGGTGCTTTTTTCTTCTGAACAGGCATGGTCAGGACATTGGGGCGGACTTACCTGAGAGTCAGATTTCCTGAACTTTAAAGGACACTGAAGAATCTGGGACGTGTTTAGGTTTATATTTTCCTACTTTTCCCGACTGGGCTCTGAGAAGCTAGTAGCTGGGTTGGAGCCATACTGAGGAAAACAGATCAGAGAAGAGAATTGGAAAGCCACTGTAACACCGGGAAAAGGCAAAGTAACCCTTTTCAATATTGTCACCTTTTCCTTTGTCTTTGATCAGAGTTCTTTCCTTCTACCCCTGAATTTTCCATTTGGTTTCTATGCTCCCCATATACCAAAACCCACACCTAGTGCATGTTATATATAGTCTTGCCATATTGTTTGTCCTTTCAGCTTCGACAAATTGGACAGAGAATGGTTTTTAAATGTTCCCATTTACAGATTCCAGTTTTTACCTTTACTATTTTGAAATATGGAAAGCATTTTATCAGTGTCATCTTCATTAGAATTAGTGATCATTACCATTCATAAAAATGTCGTAATATGAGACAAATAAATGTCAAATGCAAGAAATAATATTCTAATTTGCTGAAAATTCCCTAGCGTCACTGTAAAGAATCTTTTGGTAAATCCTCCGGCATGAGAAGGAAATAACCAACATTTCAGAATGGAAATTATGCAGTGTGGGCAATTATACCACGGGCAAAAGTACTTTACCATACTCTGAAGGAAAGTTTTAACAAAAATATCTTTAGAATATCTAGTTTGCTACATGAAGAATGAGATGTGTTAGGTTGATGCAAAAGTAATTGCGGTTTTTGCCATTGAAAGGAATGGCAAAAACCACAATTAATTTTGCACCAACCTAATAAATCAGATTCAAAAAAACCTTTTTGGAAACATTACTTCCAGTGACAACATTTGAATGTTAACAATTTGCTTTCTTCTTTGGATCTCCCTTCTTGCCCTTCCTTATATTGTCTTATGTTTAATTTTCATAGGTCATTATTTAGTTAAAGCAAAAAAATGAGGGATTAAAAACAAACTCATCTTTGCCTGGTACCTATAAGGAAATGCCCTAAATATCATTAATAATAAGCTCCCTTCTTTCCATGTCACATTTTTCCCCTCAGGTTTCCTCTATTGTGTGAACATTCTTTGATGGGGTAAGTGTAAAATAATTACAGCCACACATATGTTGCAGGTATCACCCAAAACACAAAGCAACACATTGTGCTTTTTCGTAAGTGGAGAAATAGAAGTAAAATAGCAGTTTCCAAAATGTGAGCCCTAGATCGGTAGTAACAATACCACTAGGAACTTGTTAATAATGCAAATTATTAAGGATCTATCTCACAGATACTGAATCAGAGATTCAGAAGCGCAGCCCAGCAGTCTGAAGTTTAAACAAGCTCTCCCGGTGATTTTCATCTACTCTAAAGTTTGAGGATCAGTGACATAAAGGCGGATTTTCTAACTAGGATAAATGAATTGTCTCTACCCGTGTCCATACCTGAAGACCTTTAAGGAGCCCTGCGTCATGACCAACGACAAAATAACAAACTGGTTACACAGGAAGCCCAGAGTTAACTGTGGAAATTGCCTATTAGTATTGAGAAGATTGAAATGGGACTGGGTATGTAGCTTATAGAGGAAAAATGAAGACTTTAGCGTAAAAAATAAAAATGCAAAGACTGGTGCATCTATGCAAGTCACAATGTAACTATTTTCATGCTATTATACATTCATAACTATTAGAAATGAAACAAAAATTCATTTAAGTAAACTAAAAGAATGTCACCTGAGGATGTGTGGTAGGCAGAATTCTGGCCCCTGTAACCTTTGTCCTCAGTTACTCCCAGGAATATTTTAAATCGCATGGCAAAGGGGACTTTGAAGATATAATTAAAGTAACTCATCAGCTGACTTTAAAATAAGAAAGATTATCCAGGTGGACCTAGTCTAACCACATGAGTACTTAGAATCACAGGTTTTTCTCTGGCTGGTAGCAGAAGGACAAGTAATGTTCAAAGCATAAGAAGGATTTGACCTCCTACTTTGGACTTAAAAATTAAGGGGGCCATGTGTGAAGGAAATAGAGACTCTAATATAAAACTGGATTCTGAAAACTACCAGTGAGTTTGGAAGCAGATTCTTCCCCAGACCCTCTAGATAAGAAGCCCCCAGCCTCACTTACACCTTGATTTCAGCCTTTGTAAAGTGCTGATCTGAGAGGACCTAGCTGAGCCATGCTGTACTTGGACTCTGATTCATGGACTCTAAGATAAGGAATGGGTATTGTTTTAAGCTGCCAAATTTGCGGTAATTTGTTACAGCAGCAACAGTAAACAAATACTGGGTGTTAATTTTAAATGCTGTTACAGTCATACCACTTTGTTTTTTTTTTTTTTTTTTTTTGAGACAGAGTCTCGCTCTGTCGCCCAGGCTGGAGTGCAGTGGCGCGATCTCGGCTCACTGCAAGCTCCGCCTCCCGGGTTCACGCCATTCTCCTGCCTCAGCCTCCCGAGTAGCTGGGACTACAGGCGCCCACAACCGCGCCCGGCTAATTTTTTGTATTTTTAGTAGAGACGGGGTTTCACCGTGGTCTCGATCTCCTGACCTTGTGATCCGCCCGCCTCGGCCTCCCAAAGTGCTGGGATTACAGGCGTGAGCCACCGCGCCCGGCCCAGTCATCCCACTTTGAAACGAGCCTGCTGCCTTTGACAGCAAAAGAACCAATTGGTAATTTAACATTCAGAACACAAGGTCTTCACCAGCTTTTGTAACATCCAGAATGTCTGGATGATCCTTTTGGCTTCTACCTACAAGCACTCCTTCAGTACATTTGTCTCGAGGGCACACTTACTTTTCTTGTAGGCTAAGACAGCAAGATCTAATATTTACATAACCTCTGGAAACTAGAAAGAAGTACCTGTCTCTTTCTTTTGTGCTCCTGCCTCAGAAGGATCTTTCTAGGTAAAGGCAACTTTGCTCACAGGGTGCGGAGAAAAACCACAAGATAGCTCCACTGCCACAGCTTGGCAGACGGTAATACGTGACATATTGTCAGACCTCAGCACTTACAGGAAAACGGAGCCTTTCAAATGTGAGTTCAGTCCAGGAATTTTTCATTTTGCAGACAAAGATGATACATTTAACTCTTTTTATGTAAGGGAAGGATGAAAGGGACTCATGAGTTTGTGAACGCTATCCACACAGTAGCGCCCCCGGTTTCTTAGAGAAGTTATGCTGACAAGGAGACCTGGAGCAAAGGGGACAGGTGATATATTAGTTTTTTAGCACTGCCATAATGAAGTACTGGAGACTGGATGGCTTCAGCGACAGAAATGTATTTCTCACAGTTCTAGAGCCTAGACATTTACACTCAAACTCCCGGCAGGGTTGGCTTCTTCTGAAGGCCCCTCTCCTTGGCTTGCAGATGGCAGTCTTCTTCTGGTGTCTTCACCTGGTCTTCTGGGTATGTCTGTGTCCTAATCGCCTCTTCTTATTAGAACACCAGTCGTATTGGATTAGGGTCCACCTCCAATGACCTCGTTTGACATTAATTACCTCTTTAAGATTGTTATCTCTACATACAGTCACATTCTGAAGTGCTGGGGTAAAGCCTTCAATATTTGAATTTTGGAGGAACATGATTCAGTCCATAACAGGTGAAGTCCAGTTGCTTCAGGAGTATAACTTCATCTATTCATGACCGCCAGTGACCCTCCCAGGCAATGCATCAGAAACTTTCCCACCGCTGTCAAGGAACCCTAGAAGAGGTTTATCTTCCATATATGACCAAAGAGGATAATAGGTGTTTTTGCAAAAGTTAGGTAGTGGAAAGTAATACAGCCAAGATAAAGCAAAGTCTCCTGATACAAAACCCAGTGGCTTTTCTATTGCCTTGTACCATTAGTCCTGATTTACAACAGAAAACTCCTCAAGAAATCGTATGCACTCTGTCTTTATCAGAGTTAGGATATTCCATTAAATTAGAAAATCATTCACATTTATCCATCTAACTGTTTACCTCTTTGCATTCTCTCCATGCTTCCTGAAGTATCCATAGAATAGAGATGATAATTGTGGCTTAATTCCATGTATTTCTTTCACAGAACATAAAAGCTAATTAAGATAAACCTCGACATTTATTGAGTCAAAATGTTACAGATGCTGTGCTGAGTGGTTTACACACATTATCTCAAGAAACTCACAATAACTGTATGAGCTAAATACTATGGTTATTCCAATGTTACAGAAAAGAGAACTGATGTTTTAAAAGATTCAATACCTTACCAATACCAAAGAACCAGTATGTAGTGGAGCCAGGTCTACCAAAGACTATGCCAGCTGCCTCTCTGATAGCGATTGTCTTCCGAATATAGTAGGCAAAATCTCTGTCATAGAATGCAGAAAGGTGACCTCATCATTCATGAGTTCCCATATACGATGAACAAATATGCTGGCAAAATTCACTACAATGTTTGTATTATTATATAATATAAGAACAGGTCATCAACTTATCATTACAAAGGTTGTTTCTGTATGCGAAATATTTCATGGGCTTCTAAAGGTGTGAAGCCTCTTTCTGTAACATACCAGAGGATAGAATTCTCTGCTTTTCAAAAAGCATCACCTTCATATATTAAAATGAAGTTAATAGTAGAGCATAATCTTCAGACAAATGACCACGTACTCTGGAATCCAGGTCCAAATCACTAACGTAATGGCTGTAGCTACCTACCTCTAAGAAAGTAGGAAAAAGTTATGGGCATTTTCAAGATGAAAACATTAGTATCAAGTACTGCCTTTGCGAGGACAAAGAGACCTATCTCTTATCCTGAAAGCAAACCTAGACCAATTCTTTTTCAGGAACAAAAATTAAGCCATAACACACTAGTAAACTTCTTGCTAGGAAAAAACAATTAATATTTGAATAACACATACATTCCTATTGATCTATTTCAAGTAAACTATTACCACTTCCTAGTAATATATATTTTTTTATTTATCTAGTAGGCTGTGGAGAGCAGCTTCTGTGTTTTCTCATCAAGCCTTAAGTTGAAACAACGCGTCTGCAAATTCAGCGCCAAGACTAGGACTCCAGCTTCATTGAAAACCGGGAGGTCTGCTGGAAGCACCTCAGCATTTACCCTCATCCTAAACTCCGGAGAGGCACAGCGCCCTCTGCTGGTTAAAACCCTGGGGCTGCAGCACCAATATCCTTCCAAGAAATGAAATAAAGGTTTCATATAACCATGTGCTGCAAAATTTTTCCACCAGCAGATTTGCACTAAAATGAATGTTAAAAGAATTTATTTTGGCACAGAAAAACTATACCAGATAAAAAATTGAATCTACACAAAGGAATGAAGGGCACCAAAAATGATAAATATATGAATAAATATAGAATGAGGTTGTCTTCCTTTTTAAGTTTCTTAAAAGATAATTGGCTCTCTGCTCCTTTCTGTTCCACAAACAGCCATGTGTTCTTGTAAAGTGCCAGACACATACCTAAGACATAATGGTAAAAGTCCAAGTCACCAGATATGTCCACATTGGGCACCTGGACTCTAGGGTTGCTTTAAAACTTCAACAAAGAGGAGACTATCATCATCAATGACTCCTTCATTGTATAAACAACATGGTGTACATATTCCAGTAGGATTTAATACATGGCAATTTCAGTGGCACAGTCAAGGCTGAGAACAAGAAGCTTGTCCACAATGGGAAGTCCATCTCTATTTTCCAGAAGCCATATGCTGCCTACATCAAATGGGATGATGCTGTACTGAATATGTTGTGGAGTCCATTGGTCCTGGGGCTCATTTAAATGGTGGGGCCAAAGGGATCATCACATCTATCCCTTCTACTGATGCCCTCATATTTATGATATTCCCAACTTCAACATAGTTTCCCTCCCAGACTCCAAGAACCATAAGAAGTATGACAACTCCCTCAAGATTGTCAGGAATGCCTCAGGTATCACCAATTGCCTTTGCCCTCTGACAAGTCACCCAGGATAACTTTGGCATCATGAAGGGAGCAAAGTTCATATGATCACTGATATCAGAAGACTGTTAATGGCCCATCTGAGGAACTGGCATGACAGTGTGGGGCTGCCCAGGACATCATCTCTGCATCTCCTGAATCTGCCAGGATTGTGAGAGCAAGGTCATGCCAGCTGAAAGGGAAGTTCTCCAGCATGGCTTTCCGTGTCCGTGTCCCCAGTGTGTTGGTTGTGGACCTAGTCTACCATCTGGAGAAAGCTGTCAATTGTGATGGCATCAAGAAAATAGTATAGCAGGTATCAGAGGGTCTGTAAGGGGCATCCTGGGCCACACTGAGAACCAGGTTGTCTCCTTTGACATTAACAATGGTGCCTACTATTTCTCTTTCGATGCTGGGGCTGACATTGTTCTCAAGGACCACTTTGTCCAGCTCATTTCCTGGTATAATAATGAATTTGATTACAGCAAGAGTGGTGTACCTTATAGTCAACATGGGCACCAAGGAGAAGAGCCCTGAGCCGCTAGTCCCAGCAATAACAAGAGAATAATAAAGAGATTTTCAGCTGCTGGGGAGTCCTTGACCCAACTCAATTTCAAAACACACTAAAAAGCTCCCACTCCCAATAAGGTTTCTATCCCAGACTCTCTGAAGAAGAGAAGCAGCTTAGAGAGCCCTACCTTCTCATGTACTGTCAATATAATACAAGTACCCCCCCACCAAAAAAAGATAATTTTTAAATAAAAACAATATGCTAGGGTTTGTAATACATAGAGGTTGTAAATGTATAAAAGTGGCATATAGAACAGGAAGGAGGAATGGAAGTATACTGTCATGAGGCAGAGAAATGATGTAGTAAGATTTGAAGATAGACTCTGATAAATTAAATATGCATTCATAAGCCCTATGCACAGAGCAATCACTAAAGTAATAAAGTGGTGTAGATAACAAGGTGAGTGGTGATAAAACGGTATTCAAAATTGCTCAACCAAAAAGATATCAAGAAGAAGAAAGAAACAAACAAAACCTGAAAAAATAAGAAAAAATAGCAAGATCACAGATTTAACCCAATCAGATTGATGGTTAGATTCAAGATACATGGGTAGATTGGATTTTCTTTAAAAAAAAAAAAGACACAGCAAGAAACAGACTTCAAATATTAATATAAAGGCATAGATAGATTTAAATAAAAGGATGCAAAAATATATATAATACAATCGATAAGTATTAGGGAGTTGGATTAGGATATTATTATCTGGCAAAGTAGACTTTAGAACAAGAACTATTATTATTTGGGAAAAGAGGGACATTTCATGATGATAAAGGGGTCAATCATGAATAAGACAAAGCAAGTCTAAATGGATATGTACTCCAGAACAAAGCGTCAACAAAGTTTAGCAAAAATTAATGGACTTGAAAGGTGAAACCGAAAAGTCTACAATTATTGTTAGAGATTTCAAAATTTCTCTCTAATCTACAGAAAAATTAAACAGAAGAGCAGTAAGGATACAGAAGATTTGAACAACAGTCTCAATTAACTGGACCTAATCGATAGTTATCAAGCACTTTAGCCAACAGCAACAGAATATACATTGACAATGAAAAAGTTGCCATAGACCTGGTGGACCTGAGACATAAAGGAAGTCTCAGCAATTTTTCAATAGACAGTTTCAAATTTTATTATAATTAGTAATAGCAAACATTTTTACTGTAGTAAAATAAACACATAAATTTAACCATGTTAACCATTTTGAGTGTACAATTCAGTAGCATGAAGTATATTCATATTATTGTTCAACAGATTCTAAAATATTAAAATAATTCAAATATGGTTTTTGACTACAGCAAATTTAAGTCATCACAAATGACCAAGAATTGAGAAAATGAATGAAAGCAAAAAGCCAGACCTTTGAAAAGACCAATTATATCAATCAATTAAACTTCTAGCTAGGCCAATAGAGAAAAAATAGAAAGAGGATGTAAATTAAAATATTTTGTAAATTACAAAAGAAATATCAGAGCAGAACCTACGAATATTAACAAAAAAAATCTGGAAAATCCCCCAATATAAGGATATTAAATAAAATACTTCTAAATATGCCACAGATCAAAGAAGAGGTCCCACAGAAATTTAGAAAATATTTTGAACTAAAAAAAATGAGAGCCTAACTTATCAAGACTAAAACTGCAGCTAAAGCAGTTCAATATATATATTATAAATCTATAATTTTAAATGCTTATATATAAAAAAAGAAAGATCTAATATCTATGCTCAGAACTCCTGTCATAAGTTGGTAGTAAAGAAGAGAAATGCAAACTCAAAGAGTAAGAAAGGAAGACAAATAAAACCAAGAGTGAAAATCAATAACAGAAAATGACCCACAATGGAGAAAATCAAAGAAAGCAAAAAGTAAATCTTTGAAAAGACCGATCATATTGATCAATTAAACTTCTAGCTAGACCAGTCGAGAAAAACAGATATAGGGTATAAATTACAATATTTTCTAAATTAAAAAAGGAATATGAGAGTGGAACCTACTAATATTAAAAGGAAACTGTAAAGGAATATTAATTGATATTACATGGAAATATTATGAACAATCTTCTACCAATGAATTTGACAACATAGATGACATGATAAAATTATTTAAAAGACACAAATTACCAAAACTGACACACAAAAAATTAATAAAATTGAATATACTTATGTGAATTATACAAATAGAGTCTATAATATAAAATCTTTCCACCAATAAAATTCCAGTCTCCTAAAATCTTAAAATATGGACATTGCCACCTTAACACTGTGCTTGTCCAACAGTCTTAGTAAACGGGACACTAGGAGATTATATACTGCACCTGGCTCAGTGGGTCCCACGCACAGGGAGCCTTGCTCACTGCTAGTCCGAGATTGAACTGCGAGGCAGCAAGTCTGGCTGGGGGAGGGGCGTCCACCATTGCTGAAGCTTGAGTAGGTAAACAAAGCAGCCAGGAAGCTTGAACTGGGTGGAGCCCACTGCAGCTCAACTAGGCCTGCTTGCCTTTGTAGACTCCACCTCTGGGGGCAGGGCATGGCTGAACAAAAGGGAGCAGAAACTTCTGCAGACTTAAACAACCCCATCTGACAGCTCTGAAGAGAGCAGTGGTTCTCCTATCATGGTGTTTGAGCTGCCTTCTTAAGTGGGTCCCTGACCCCTGTATAGCCTAACTTGGAGACACCTCCCAGTAGGGGCAGACTGACACCTCATACAACCGGGTGCCCCTCTGAGATGAAGCTTCCAGAGGAAGGATCAGGCAGCAATATTTGTTGTTCTGCAATATTTGCTGTTCTGCAGTCTCTGCTGTCGATACCCAGGCAAACAGGTTTGGAGTGGACCTCCAGCAAACTCCAACAGACCTGCAGCTGAGGGACCTGACTGTTAGAAGGAAAACTAACAAACAGGAAGGAGTAGCATCAACATCAACAAAAAGGACATCCACACCAAAATCCCATCTGTAGGTCACCATCATCAAAGACTAAAGGTAGATAAAACCACAAAGATGGGGAGAAACCAGAGCAGAAGGGCTGAAAATTCTAAAAACCAGAGCACACCTTCTCCTCCAAAGGATTGCAGCTCCTCGCCAGCAATGGAACAAAGCAGAATGGAGAATGACTTTGATGAGTGGACAGAAGTAGGCTTCAGAAAGTCAGTAATAACAAACTTCTCCGAGCTAAAGGAGGATGTTTGAACCCATCGCAAGGAAGCTAAAACCCTTGAAAAAAGATTAGATGAAGGGCAAACTAGAATAAATAGTGCAGAGAAGACCTTAAGTGACCGGATGAAGCTGAAAACCATGGCACGTGAACTACGTGATGTGTGCACAAGCTTCAGTAGCCAATTCGATTAAGTGGAAGAAAGGGTATCAGTGATTGAAGATCAAATGAATGAAATGAAGTCAGAATAGTTTATAGAAAAAAGAATAAAAAGAAATGAACAAAGCCTCCAAGAAATATGGGACTATGTGAAAAGACCAAATATATGTTTGAATGGTGTACCTGAAAGTGATGGGGAGAATGGAAACAAACTGGAAAACACTCTTCAGGATATTATCCAGGAGAACTTCCCCAACCTAGTAAGGCAAGCCAACATTCAAATTCAGGAAATACAGAGGGCACCACAAAGATACTCCTCAAGAAGTCCAACCCCAAGACACATAATTGTCAGATTAACCAAGGTTGAAATGAAGGAAAAAATGCTAAGGGCAACCAGAAAGGTTGGATTACTCACAAAGGGAAGCCCAATAGACTAACAGCAGATATCTCAACAGAAACTCTACAAGCCAGAAGAGAGTGGGGGACAATATTCAGCATTCTTAAAGAAAAGAATTTTCAACCCAGAATTTCATATCCAGCCAAACTAAGCTTCATAATTGAAGGAGAAATAAAATCCTTTACAGACAAGCAAATGCTGAGAGATTTTGTCACCACCAGGGCTGCCTTACAAGAGCTCCTGAAGGAAGCACTAAACATGGGAAGGAACAACCAGTACCAGCCACTACAAAAACATGACAAATTGTAAAGATCATCGATGCTAGGAAGAAACCGCATCAACTAACAGGCAAAATAACCAGCTAACATTAAAATGACAGGATCAAATTCACACATAACAATATTAACCTTAAATGTAAATGGGCAGAATGACCCAATTAAAAGGCATAGACTGGCAAATTGGATAAAGAGTCAAGACCCATCAGTGTGCTGTATTCAGGAGACCCATTTCACATGCAGAGACACATATAGGCTCAAAATAAAGGGATGGAGGAAGATCCACCAAGCAAATGGAAAACAAAAAAAGGCAGGGGTTGCAATCCTAGTCTCTGATAAAACAGACTTTAAAACAACAATAATCAAAAGAGACAAAGAAGGCCATTGCATGATGATAAAGGGATCAATTCAACAAGAAGAATTAATTATCCTAAAAATATGCACCCAATACAGGAACACCCAGATTCATAAAGCAAGTCCTGAGAGACCTACAAAGAGACTTAGACTCCCACACGATAATAATGTGAGACTTTAACACCCCACTGTCAATATTAGACAGGTCAATGAGACAGAAGTTTAAAAAGGATATCCAGGGCTTGAACTCAGCTCTGCACCAAGCAGACCTAATAGACATCTACAGAACTCTCTACCCCAAATCAACAGAATATACATTCTTCATAGCACCACATCACACCTTATTCCAAAATTGACCACGTAGTTGGAAGTAAAGCACGCCTCAGCAAATGTAAAAGGACAGAAATCACAACAACCTGTCTCTCAGACCACAGTGCAATCAAATTAGAACTCGGGGTTCAGAAATTCACTCAAAATCACACAACTACATGGAAACTGAACAATCTGCTCCTGAATGAGTACTAGGGAAGTAACAAAATGAAGGCAGAAATAAAGATGTTCTTTGAAACCGATGAGAGCAAAGATACAATGTACCAGAATCTCTGGGACACATTTAAAACAATGTATAGAAGGAAATTTATAGCACTAAATGCCCACAAGAGAAAGCAGGAAAGATCTAAAATCGACACCCTAACCTCACAATTAAAAGAACTACAGAAGCAAGAGCAAACACATTCAAAAGCTAGCAGAAGGCAAGAAATAACTAAGATCAGAGCAGAACTGAAGGAGATAGAGACATACACACACAAAAAAAAAACCTTCAAAAAATCAATGAATCCAGGAGCTGGTTTTTTGAAAAGATCAACCAAATTGATAGACCACTAGCAAGACTAATAAAGAAGAAAAGAAAGAAGAATCAAATAGACACAATAAAAATGATAAAGGGGATATCACCACTGATCCCACAGAAATACGAACTACCATCAGAGAGTACTATAAACACCCCTACATAAATAAATTAGAAAATCTAGAAGAAATGGATAAATTCCTGGAGACATACACCCTCTCAAGACTAAACCAGGAAGAAGTTGAATCACTGAATAGACCAATAACAGGCTCTGAAATTGAGATAATAATTAACAGCCTACCAACCAAAAAAGTCCAGGACCAGATGGATTCACAGCCAAATTCTACCAGAGGTACAAAGAGGAGCTGGTACCATTCCTTCTGAAACTATTCCAATCAATAGAAAAAGAGGAAATCCTCCCTAACTCATTTTATGAAGCCAGCATCATCCTGATACTAAAGCTTGGCAGAGACCCAACTAAAAAAAGAGAATTTTAAACTAATATCCCTGATGAACATCAATGCGAAAATTCTCAATAAAATACTGGCAAACCAAATCCAGCAGCACATCAAAAAGCTTAACCACCAAGATCAAGTTGGCTTCATCCCTGGGATGCAAGTCTGGTTCAACATATGCGAATCAATAAACGTAATGCATCACATAAACAGAACCAACAACAAAAACCACAAGATTATCTCAATAGATGCAGAAAAGGCCTTCAACAAAATTCAACAGCCCTTCTTGCTAAAAACTCTCAATAAACTAGGTAGTGATTGAACATATCTCAAAATAATAAGAGCTGTTTATGACAAACCCACAGCCAGTATCATACTGAATGGGCAAAAACTGGAAGCGTTCCCTTTGAAAACAGGCACAAGACAGGGATGCCCTCTCTCACCACTCCTATTCAACATAGTGTTGGAAGTTCTGGCCAGGGCAATCAGGCAGGAGAAAGAAATAAACGGTATTCAACTAGGAAAAGAGGAAGTCAAATTGTCCCTGTTTGCAGATGGCATGACTGTATATTTAGAAAACCCCATCGTCTCAGCCCCAAATCTCCTTAAGCTGATAAGCAATTTCAGCAGTGTCTCAGGATCCAAAATCACTGTGCAAATATCACAAGAATTCCTATACACCAGTAACCAACAAACAGAGAGCTAAATCATGAGTGAAATCCCATTCACAATTGCTACAAAGATAATAAAATACCTAGGAATCCAACTTACAAGGGATGTGAAGGACCTCTTCAAGGAGAACTACGAACCACTGCTCAACAAAATAAAAGAGGACACAAACAAATGGAAGAATATTCCATACTCATGGATAGGAAGGCTCGATATGGTGAAAATGGCCATACGGCTGAAGATAATTTATAGAATCAATGCTGTCCCCATCAAGCTACCAATGACTTTCTTCACAGAACTGGAAAAAACTACTTTAAAGTTCATATGGAACCAAAAAAGAGCCCACATTGCCAAGACAATCCTAAGCAAAAAGAACAAAGCTGGAGGCATCACCCTACCTGAGTTCAAACTATATTACAAGGCTACAGTAACCAAATCAGCATGGTACTGGTACCAAAACAGAGATATAGACCAACGGAACAGAACAGAGGCCTCAGAAATAACACCACACATCTACAACCATCTGATCTTTGACAAACCTGACAAAAACAAGAAATGGGGAAAGGATTCCAAATTTAATAAATGGTGCTGGGAAAACTGGCTAGACATATGTAGAAAGCTGAAACTGGGTCCCTTCCTTCCACCTCATACAAAAATTAATTCAAGATGGATTAGAGACTTAAATGTGAGACCTAAAACCATAAAAATCCTAGAAGAAAACCTAGGCAATACCATTCAGGACATAGGCATGGGCAAGGACTTCATGACTAAAATGCCAAAAGCAATGGCAACAAAAGCCAAAATAGACAAATGGGATCTAATTAAACTAAAGAGCTTCTGCACAGCAAAAGAAACTACCATCAGAGTGAACAGGCAACCTACAGAATGGGAGAAAACTTTTGCAATCTACCCATCTGACAAAGGGCTAATATCCAGAACCTACAAAGAACTCAAACAAATTTACAAGAAAAACACAAACAACCCCATCAAAAAGTGGGCATAGGATATGAACAGACACTTCTCAAAAGAAGACATTTATACAGCCAACAGACACATGAAAAAATGCTCATCATCACTGGCCATCAGAGAAATGCAAATCAAAACCACAATGAGATACCATCTCACACCAGTTAGAATGGTGATCATTAAAAAGTCAGGAAACAAGAGGTGCTGGAGAGGATGTGGAGAAATAGGAACACTTTTACACTGTTAGTGGGAGTGTAAACTAGTTCAACCATTGTGGACAACAGTGTGGCAATTCCTCAAGGATCTAGAACTAGAAATACTATTTGACCCAGCGATCCTATTAATGGGTATATACCCAAAGGATTGTAAATCATGCTACTATAAAGACACATGCACACGTATATTTATTGTAGCACTATTCATAATCACAAAGATTTGGAACCAATCCAAATGGCCATCAATGACAAACTGGATTAAGAAAATGTAGCATATATACACCATGGAATACTATGCAGCCATAAAAAAGGATGAGTTCATGTCCTTTGTAGGGACATGGATGAAGCTGGAAACCATCATTCTGAGCAACTATCGCAAGGACAGAAAAACAAACACCGCATGTTCTCACTCATAGGTGGGAATTGAACAATGAGAACACTTGGACACAGGGTGGGAACATCACACACTGGGACCTGTTGTTGGGTGGCAGGGATAGCATTAGGAGAAATACCTAATGCAAACGACGAGCTAATGGGTACAGCACAGCAACGTGGCACATGTATAGCTATGTAACAAACCTGCACATTGTGCGCATGTACCCTAGAACTTAAAGTATAATAATAAATAAAAAAATAAAAGTTTTTATGGAAACAGAAGGAAATTAAATAGCCAAACAATTTTGGAAAACAAACATGAAAGATGACTAAATTGACAGAAATCAGAAAAGGTAGTACTAAACATTTTTTTAAAAAGATATACGGATCAACAAAATAGAATAGCAAACTCAAATATAGAATCATACAGACATGGTTAATAGATTTTCAATATAGATGGTAATTAAATGGGAGAAAGAAAATATTTTCAACAAATAATGCTGGACTAACTGAATAAGTATATTGAAAAAGCTGAAAATTCAACCCTCACTTGACACCACACACAAATAAAACTCAATGTGGCTCATCAGGCTAACTGTGACTTTCTAACAAAAAAAAAAAAAAAAAGAAATCTTTGCAAACTTGAAGAAGGCAAACTTTTCTAGACTGGGCACAAAAAATCTGAACTATAAACAAATGGTATATGTGAATATATTGGAACTTATTAAGATAAAAAACTTCTACTCTTCACTGAAAAATGTTAAGAAGTGAAGTAACAAGCCACAAGTTGGGTAATCCATAATCTGGCAAAGGATCTATATGTAGAAAATATAAATAACTCTTAAACTTAAAAATAAGAACATGTGCACACACACATACACACACACAATTTAAAATGTCCAAAAGGTTTAAACAGACACTTTATAAAAGAAGATATACAAATGACCAATAAGTACATGAAAAGATGCTATATTGTTAAGTCAGACTGCACAGACTCACAAGAATGGCTAAATTTAAAAAGACAATACCAAGTGATGAAGAGGAAACAGAGCAACTGGAATTCTCATACACTGCTGGTAGGAATACAAAATAGTACAATTACTTTGGAAAAGAGTTTGATGAATTTTTTCAAAGGTTTAAAATACATACCTACTATACGATCTGGAGATTCCACTCCTACATATTTGTTTAACAGAAATGGAAACATATGTTCACAAAGGTTTTACTTGAATGTTCATAAACAGCTTTATTCTCACAGTTTCCAAAACCTGGAAACCAATAAAATTTCTAACCTCAGGTAAATGGTTAAAATAGAATGTGGTATACACATACAATGGAATATAACACTACAGCAGAAAAAGATAAACTATTGATGCAGTAACATCATAGATGAATCTCAAAAATATGCTGAGCAAAAGAAAAACACAAAAGATTTCATTAAAAATTCATTTATATGAAATTTTTTAAAAGGCTAAACTATTTTATTGTGAAAAGCAAATAGTTTGTTGCCTGGGCCCAGGGATGGAGGAATTGACTGGAAGTAACATATGGGTACTTTTGGAGGAGTGGTGAAAGTATTCTATGTCTTAATTTGGTGGTATATATGAGTTATACATTTTTCAAAAACTTAATACACTTAAGTTAATACAAAAACTTTTATACACTTAAGATGGGGGCATTTCATTACATGTAAGTTATGCTTAAACAAAATTTTAAGGGGAAAAGACGAAAAACCTGGGGGCCATTCTCAAACTTATCAATTTGACCAAATAGGCTAAACTCTCTAAAACTTAATCCCCTCTTCTCAGTTTGAAATGATTCCCAGAAAACGCCTACTCTTTCCTCACAGGTCCCGGATATTTGCCCTTTGACCTTATTCTCTTAAGAAACCACTATGGGCCGGGCGCGGTGGCTCAAGCCTGTAATCCCAGCACTTTGGGAGGCCGAGACGGGCGGATCACGAGGTCAGGAGATCAAGACCATCCTGGCTAACACGGTGAAACCCTGTCTCTACTAAAAAATACAAAAAACTAGCCGGGCGAGGTGGCGGCGCCTGTAGTCCCAGCTACTCCGGAGGCTGCGGCAGGAGAAGGAGAATGGCGTAACCCGGGAGGCGGAGCTTGCAGTGAGCTGAGATCTGGCCACTGCACTCCAGCCTGGGCGACAGAGCGAGACTCCGTCTCAAAAAAAAAAAAAAAAAAAAAAAAAAGGAAACCACTATGCCTACTTCTAACCTGTGATGTTTTTGTTACCATCACCACCCAACCTGCAGATTCTTCTGGGAAATAGGATATAGATTTCTAAACTTTGTCTTAACTACTAACTAACTAAAACAGGTATACCAATATTCTTTGTTTTACCACTTTTACTAGATTTAGCTATGGAGAAAAAAACATAGATGATGACCGTAACCAATAATGGAGAAAACTACTTACTTACCCAATACTTCACAAGGGCCTAAAATATGCTAACCATTCTAAGGTTTATCTCAATCTATGGGAAATGCTAAATATTTGGCTTTAGAATCAGTCTACAAAACTGAGAGTGATGTTAGGATGAATTAGTGGATCTTTCTATCTCTCCTCAGAATTTATTTCTTATTCTAAAAGCCAAGACTCCACCTTTTTCTGTTAATGTCTTCCTAGTTCTCATGGAAATAATAATAATGAGCAATCAAATGATTGAGTGAATGAATGACATTCCCATGGTTCTTCTAAATAGTTGCTTTAATGAGAACAGTCTAAGAGCAGGCTCTTACGATAGGCTAACAGGTTCCACACGTGTTTCTGTTTTTCAACTTAAGCTGCTCACCCACACCTAGTCTATTGATCATCTTTTACAGAGAAATAGAAAACATATTCATTTACAGATATTCTTCACAGTTGAAAGTTCTCTTGCTTATTACCTTCAAATGTGTGAAGTAATGGATGGTGACAGCAGTTCTTTCTTTAAAGAGCATGCAAAGAGATAACCTGTTCTATGGTTGGCAGCCATGACAGGTGTCTGCATGGCCCATCACAGGAAATTATCATTTCACAGTTTATACAGTGTGTTAATAGGTTTGGTTGTGAAAACAAACAACCCTAAAATCTCAATACTGTGGTTTGCAACAATAGATGCATTTTTGACTCACAGGTCTGAGAGTAGCTGTTAACTCTGCTCAGCTCTGCTGCAAGTATCTTTTTATGCTGGGACCCAGGCTCGGCTGATGAAGAACTCTATCTGCTAAAACATGGCTTATATTATGTCCATGTACATCCCCTTATAAAGTCACAAGTCCAAGCTTACCAATGGCACTGGAGGTGTATTCTCTCTAGTGGATTGCACTGGTAGTCAGATGGCAAAAGGAGTGGATGTATACCTCTTCTGAAAGGAGCAGACAATTGGGAACAATAATAATATCCATCACATGTGGTTAACTGAACTGAAAAAAGCCCCTTCAGAAAAAGGCTATGCTGTCTCTTGCCACTTCTCAAGTCATCTACAACTTAAGGAAACAGAAAAAGCAATCATTACTCCCTTGGAATATCTGCATAGCACCTAATATTGAGTACAAAAATGCAGGCTAAATAGATATGCAAAGAGATATGGCAGTTTCTGGAAAGAGACCTTGAGGTTGTGGCTTGTCTGCCATTCACCAGATGCGCAGAATCAATTACACAGCAAGCATTAAAGCTTGGATGACAAAAATAAAAATAAAAAAAAAAATAAAAAAAAAATCTGATTGAATCAGGAGGGAAGCTAAATACTCTTTCATTCATCTGTTCTGAGTGAAAAATATACAAAATTTAAATGAAAATAATTTCCTCCAACTACCCAAATGTGATTTACTTTAATAAGGCACTAATTGATATGTTAAACTTATTGTTTTCACTAAGTCTTCAAATCTTATTATACAAGTCAACTAGCCACCAAGATAACCACTGTGATCTCCTCTAAAAAGCCTATTTAAAACAATCTGGGTCTTAGCCAGTTCACTTTTTGTTCATAAAAGAGAGCTAAGGAGTCCTAAATTGCAAAATAATTATTTTGAAGCCCAGCCTTGGGTGCAGATAAACAGGTCTGTAAAGGTGGACTCTAGAGGTGAAATGGCACAAAAGAAGTCTACTACCTTATATACTTTATGTAAATATTTTGAATAAGTCCTCTTTCCAATTTGCTTTATAAGAGAGATTCAGAACTTGAAGGGCTGGCCAAACAGGCTAAGTTTTCTAGAAATTCATGAAAAAAAAAATAAGCAAATATCTGCTTAGACCAGAACCTTCTTGTTTTATGCTAAGTAATTAGGAAGATAAGAACTTCATTGAGTTTACTAACTAGTATCACCAAAATCACCATCCAAGGGAAGGGAATGCAGCCCCAAGAGCCTTACAAATAAAGTAGGGCAGCAACACTTTCTTTGTTAGAGGTTAAAGGAAACTACTTTCCTTCTGTGGTAGCCAATTTCTCGCTGATTCCTGCCTCCCGCTATTTACACCTCTGTAGAATCCCTCCCACTTTGTGACAAGGTTGGTTTTCATGGCCAGTAGTAAGTATATGGCTTAAGTAATGGCATGTCATTACCAATATTAGTTGGTTATAAAAGTTTTATTTTCACCAAGTCTTGATTTAAAATCTTGGCGACATCCGCCTTGGGCACCCACCCCCCTCTCTCTTAGATCACTCACTCTAGGGAAAGCAAGCTTCTATGTTGTGCACCGCCCTATGGAGAGGCCAATATGACAGGGAACTGAAAGAGGCCTCTGGTCAACAAGCAGAAATAAAACAAGGCCCTCAATCCAACACCCTGTGAGGATCTGAGGATGGCCAACAATTATGTGAATGAACTCAGAAGATCCTCCCCAGTTGAGCCTTTAGATGAATCTGCAACCCTGGCTAACAACTTGACTGAAAAAACAAGACAGATCTTGAGCCGCACCAGCTAGCTAAACCATTTCCAGATTCAGGATCCACAAAATCTGTAAAATAATAAACCGTGGTTGTTTTAAGCTGCTATTTTAGAGTAATTTGTTATGTAACTACAGATATTTAATACATCCTCACTGTTAAAGTTGTGTCTGATAGATCTTATTCTTCAAAGAACAGAGGCAAAAATAAGCCTATGTTCTTTGTTCCTTGCTTCTTCTAATTTTTCTTTAGCATTAATGTCAATGTTTTATCACAGGCACCTTCTAATTTCTGGTAATATCAAAGAATCTTACTTTATATATATATATAAAATATTATATTATATATAACTTAACTGATTTGGTCTTGTGCTGCTAATAAAGATATACCCAGTACTGGGTAGTTTATAAATAAAAGAGGTTTAATTGACTCACATTTTACATGGCTGGGGAGTTCTCAGGAAACTTATAATCATGGTGGCAGAGAAAGCAGATGCGTCCTTCTTCACATGATGACAGGAGACAGAATAAGAGCAAAGGGTGGAAAGCCCCTTATAAAACCATCAGCATTTGTGAGAATTCACCCACTGTCATGAGAACAGTATGAGGGAAACTGCCCCCATGATTTAATTACTTTCCACCAGGTCCCTCCCATGATACGTGGGATTATTGGAATAGTTCAAGATGAGATTTGGGTGGGGACACAGCCAAACCATATCAAGGATCCAATATCTATCAATATAAAATTTCCCTTTGTAGACTGGGAGGTTAAAAATCTACTTTTTGTGATATGTAATTCATTTTACAGGCATTGGGTAATGTAATATCCGGTGATAAGACAGTGTTCTTGTTGCTTCTGTTAGACTATCACAACAGTCACCAAACTTTTCCAATTTTTTAATAATCACAATAGAGAAAATCTAGTATAATATTAATATTTATATCATTACCACTTATGTTACTTTGGGGCATTATTATTTTTATATATTTTATTTTACTTATTTTTTCTTAATTTTTAGAGAGAGAGTCTTGCTATATCGCCCACGTTGGAGGTCAGTGGCATGATTATAGTTCCTTATAACCTCAAATTCCTAGGCTCAAGCAATTCTCCTGCCTCAGCCTCCCAAGTAGCTGAAACTACAGGCATGTGCCACTATGCCTAGCTAATTGTTTTCTTTTTTTTTTAGTGACAAGGTTTCACTAGGTTGCCCAAGCTGCTGTCAGACTTCTGGGCTCAAGCAATCCTCCCACCTTGACCTCCCAAAGCACTGGGATTACAGGTATAAGCCACCATACCTGGACTCAATATTATTTTATTACTTATCACACTAATTTGTGAAACAAAAAAGTTCTTATTAAATTGTGTTGTTCAACATTATAAATGCTTTTATTGAGAGATTCACATAGAGAAGACAAAGAAAACATAGTTTGAAAGTAAAATGGAAAGCAAATATCAAATGAATTTTTGTACTTGTTATTAAGACGTCCTAAAATTTCAGTGTGGCCTTGGAAAAATCCAACCTTGATGTTACTAAAATTTGAGAATTAAGCTTTACGTATATAATAAAAACTGGTTTGAACAAATTTTTCCTCTGGCCACACTGACTTGAATTGATTAACCAGTTGGCAAATTTGATATATTTACTTGGTTAGTAGTGATAGAAAAGTTAACATATAATAAGTATTTTATAATAAATGCAAGCTTGTGTACTTGAAACACCTGAGCACAGATTTTGTTACTCTAAATGGGAGAAGGCTGAAGTTTTTATTTATTTATATGTATGTATGTATGTATTTATTTCTTGAGAGCGAGTCTAGCTCTGTCACCCAGGCTGGAGTGCAGTGGAGCGCTCATGGCTCACTGCAACCTCTAACTCCCAGGTTCAAGCGATTCTCCCACCTCAGCCTCTCGAGTAGCTGAGATTACAGGCACCTGCCACCACACGCAGCTAATTTTTGTATTTTTAGTAGAGACGGGGTTTCACCATGTTGACCAGGCTGGTCTTGAGCTCCTGACCTCAAGTGACCACCCAAAGTGCTGGGATTACAGGCATGAGCCACCATGCCCAGAAGAAGGTTGAAGTTTTAAAAATTATGACTAAATTGTCCATGGCTCTACTGTTAGTAAGTAGCAGAGGATTTATAGACAGCCTGTCTTGCTCTAGAATCCTTAGTTTTATCACTGCACTGTACTGTATGTAGTTCAGGACCCATGTGAGTGATAATGTACTTCTCCATTCTTCATTATCATTCTTTATCTAAACTCCTACAGGTCTGAATACATCCTATGCCAGACATGTAACAGACTGAAAATGTTTGTGTCCCCCAGAATTCATGTGTTGAAACATAATCATTACTGTGATGGTATTTGCAGGTGGTACCTTTAAGCAGTGATTAGGTCATGAGTGCAGAGTCCTCATGAATGGGATCAATATCCTAATAAAAGAGACCCCAGAGAGCTCCCTCACTCCTTCTGCCATGTGAGAATAGTGAGAAGTTGGCCATCTATGCGCCTGTTCGCATCTTGATCTTGGACTTCCCAGCTTCCAGAAGTACAAGAAATACATTTCTGTTGTTTATAAGCCACCCAGTCTATGCTATTGTGTTACAGCAGCCTGAATGGAATAAGACAACTGCCATGGTTTGAATACGTTCCCCTAAAGTTAACGTGTTAGAAATTTGTCATTGTTACAGTACTAAAAAGAAGGACCCCTGAAATGTAAGTGGATTAATGCTTTTATTGTGGGAGTGTGTGAGTTACTGCAAGAGTTCTGCCTCCTTTTTCTCTCTCTGTCTCAAGCACTCATGTGCCCTTCCATATTTTTACTCTACCACCCCTCTGCCCTAGAATAGTGTAGCATGAAGGCTCTTGCAAGGGGTTGGAACCATGCTTTGGACTTCCCATTCTTCAAAACTATGAGCCAAATAAGCTTCTATTGTTTGTAAATTACCCAGTCTCAGTTATTCTCTTATAGCAGTAGAAAATGAACTAACACAACAATGTAGGATTCAAAATGATAGTGATGACAGTGATAATAAAAATGAAAATGATTATGATGGTAGCTTTGCATATTGAGTCCTTAATATGCTCTTAATACTTGCTTTACAAGTATTATTTAATTAATCCTCATAACAACTATGATAACATGGACAAGGCATGATAATGATGTCCATTTTACAGACTAGGAAAATGAGGCACAGCAATTTTTCATTGTTTAATGTAGAAAAAACAGTAAATTAAAATGTTAAAAAACCTGTAATTGAGCCCCAACTCTGCCATAAAATCCTATCATCTCTAAAGTTGATCTCTATGAGTTACTAAAATAACACATAATTTTTATTTATGAAGTAAGGTGATTGAACAAGATTTTTTTTTCATTTTATCAGCCATTACATATTTGTTTTATCCACTGTTACACCTTGAAATCCAGGGCTATATTTAATATATCTACTTTCTTATTAACTGCAAAAGTAGAAGTAGCTCAACAAATAATGCTGAATTTCTATGAACTCTAATTTAAAAGGGAACACAAATGCTCGTCTCCATAACAGAAGCTTTTATCAACTACATCATTAAGTCTCCTTTTCTGATGTTCTTGAACTTGTGAAATTTTCCTACGATACCTCTAACTCTGTGACCAATGTTTCTTTCATCATGATAATATGTCTTCTTTACTAATTTATTACTATATGTAAGGTCCAAGAAATTTATGTAATTTTCCATTATTCTGTATGCTATTGAAATGAGATATTCATTTCTAGATATTCAATAATTTTCATGATTATTACTCTAATTTTTGCAAAAATCTGTTTTTTCTCCTGTGAAAGCCAAATTCTGGCTTCTGTAGCAATCTATCATTTGACAATTTATTAGCTTAATGATGAAGTGCTTTCTTAAATGCCAAGTAAACAGTGTCGTAAAAGAAACTGCCCGTGTCAATCTGCAATAGAATCTTACACTAAGAGTTACGGTTAATTAGGAAGAAGTCCATCCTCCTAAATCCAAATAAGTTAAACAAAAAGAATGGATCACCTACTAGATATATATCAACAACATGAATCCATAGATTGAATATTTGGCAATGATGTCAAAAAGTCCAAATCACCAAACATAACAAAAAACTAATTAAAAGTTTCAAATGTAAATCACATATAAGTGAAAGAGTAAAAAATTATTTTTGTGTAATTGTTCAACTGCTTATTAATCTAAGCTGTTTAAAACATATTTCCCTATCTACTGTTATGAGATATATTTCTAAGTAATAACCTGGAATAAAGAATGAACATGAAAATACCTGTCTTTATAGGATGTCCTCAATATATAATGATTAATCTTGAAAATATTATGAAAGATACTTAATAATTTTAGTAACACAATAACAATAGTTGTAAATATCTATTTAAAAGTTAATGAGATTTTCACATTTAAAATTTTTAATTATACAAGTTTATCATCCCTTATTTTAAAAGCACTTCCAAGTATTTGCAATTAAAAATATTTTAGTATACCCTATGTGCCAAATATTTTGCTTAGAATTGTACATGCCCTACCTTATTTTACATTTGCAATAATTCCATTAAGTACTGTTATAATTATCCCCATATAACACATAAGGAAAATAACATTGAAAGATTACACAATTTGCCACACAGTTAGTTAGTAGCAGAGGTGAAATTTGCTACCAGAATTCGAACCCTAAATCATTTAACAATGCTCTTAACTTCAAGACAGAAGTCAGTCTTTGACAAGCTGATTTTACCTGTTCTCTGAAATTATTTATATGCTTTAGTTTCTCTAAGCCACATAAGACTTCATTTATTTAGCCATTCATTCACTGTCAAGAAATATTAAGCCAAACTATATGTTGAGTATCATGTTAAGCAAGGGACAAAGTGTCGTGCTCATTATTTCCCAGAACATCCCATGTTCATTCTGCTTTTACACTTTATTTTTATCCCACGTCTTTTGCCTGAAATGTCTCCACCCACCTAGCACCATTTTAAGGTCCATCCACATGACCTACTTAAAATGTCATTTCCCTTGGAGAATAAGTCTTCCTTTGAGTGCCAATAGCCCTTATTTATACCAACCACATATTTGGAAATTAAATAAAACTAACCATCTTTATTATTTATACTTTACAAGAATACATTATAAGCCCTTGAGAGAAGGGTTATCCTAAAGTCCCAGCCCTGGCACTCTTCCCTGCCAACAGAAATCACTCCAAAAATATATATAGATCATAAGGTAATGATGCAGTCGTTTATTTAAACCAGTTTTTAAAAATTGATATAAACTATACAGGCAAGATTAAAAAATGAAAAACATCTTAAAAGTATCAAAAGGAATAACGAGATACTAAGCATTAAGCTAAAATGTGACCACACATAGTGGTCTACACCTATAATCCTAGTGCTTTGGGAGGCCAAGGTGAGAGAATCACTTGAGGCCAGAAGTTCAAGACCAGCCTGGTCAACATAGCAAGACCCCATCCCTACAAAAAAAAATTAAATTAAATTAGCCTGGCTTGGTGGCACACACTGTAAAAATAAAATTACAAAAAGAAAACATGAACTTAAAATGAGCAACCATAGAAGTAACCAGGGTATAAACCCTCAGCTGGTGATAAACTCAGCTGGTTTTAATGGTCTCATAGGGTGAGAGGAAAAAAAGTTAAAGTCTGGGCTTACCCAAAATGCTGAAATTTAATAAGGCACTCTAATATTAAGCAAGTATACCAAAATAATATACTACCAAGATAAAGATGAAATAAAAGTAAACACCCCCACCCCCAAGGACCTGAAAATAAGTTTTTTTTTTCTTTTAACAGAATAAGCAGAGAAAAGAAAAAGGAAGCAGTCCTCAGAGATTATAAATCTGAAGCCACGAGCCAACCTCTTGGGCACTTATGGCTCAAACTTATATCACGTGGGTGATGAAGAAAACAAAATAAATTTAAAAAATAATAATAATGAGAAAAACTTAAATTGAGAATTTGGTTTTTAGCTTTCCAGAGTGGTAGTGTCTTGATATACCTGTCAGAAACAGATACACATCTTCTCTAGAGGATACATTTTTACCTTGAGACTCGAACTCTTCATTCATAGAATTTCAAAACCAATGAACAACACAGAGTTAAACTAAGTACACCCACACATGCACAAACCCCACCACTACCACTACCATGAGCGTAAACCTGCAGAAAAAACAGACACCCAAATAAATCTATACAAATACTGATATAAGCTTATCAGACACAGATGTTTATAATGTTTAAAGAAATTAAAACCAAGTTTGAAAATATCTGCAGAATACAGAAAACTAGAAGAAGTTTTGCAAAAAATCAAATACGTATTTTTGAATTAAAAACTATATGACCAACAAAATTCATATTCAATGTATAGTTTTAACCATAAGGCCTCACAAGAAAGGTTACTGGAAACATGCAAAATGATAGATTAGAGGTGTGTGAAATTCATATGTACTCGAGGCTGAGCAATGCTGCCATAGAGCATAGGAAAACGCTTGCTATGGTTTTTTGCTATTTTTTATGGTATAATAATAAGGCTATTTAGTTATTGTTTGTAAACACTTTTATTTTTCAAAAAAATTCAACAGTAATAGCTTCAGAATTCTCACTTTTAATGTATAACAAAGTATTTTTCAAGGAAGTTGATAATAAATAGGTTACTTGCACAGAATGTATGTTAATATTTTCCACATAACATGAAGCCATAGTGACATCAGTCACATGAAATTATTAGAATCAACTTCAAAAGTTAGTAGCCAGTCACATCAGGAAGATGGAAGAATTAGAAGGTCCAACCCTCATGCCCCACAAAGAAATGCCAATTTTGGCAACAACCCAGATAAGAATACTTCTGTGAGAACCCCAAAGTCCAGGTGAAAGGTTCCAGAACTCCAGTGGAGCACAAAACCCGAGTGAACCCAATCAGAAGGGTACAAGGAAAAGTTTCACTTTACTCACATGACCTCTCTCCAAATGTAGCACAGTTTGGTGATAAGAGAGGCACCCTCAGCCCACAATTTCTCCAACATGGAAAAGTTAGAGAGAAGTAAGTGTCCAGTTTCCCCAACCTTGGGAATGCTGTCCACCAAAACACTGAGGGAAGAGGAATAACTGAATTACCTGGGGGAAGTTGGAAGTAGGGAGAAGGGGTAGGAAATCATAGCAAATGAAATGCTAATTTCAATAGCTAGCCACAGATAATGCTAACCCACATAAGGACACCACCAAGAGGTCTGTTCATGAACCCCACACGACAATTAGCCTATGAACTTATCCAATAAGCCAACATATACATCCAGCACTCCATGTGTACCCCTCTGGAAGATGTCATGCAGTACATCACCATTCATGGTACCTGCATGTTCCCACATGTGTGATAGCACATGATCACAATAGCAGGTACAGATCTTAGTAGCTGGCTCAAGTGGTAGATTAGAAAATGGTGTACAACCTTGAACAATTCAGTGCATGGGCCTAGCAAAAATAAATGAGAGACTCTCAGAACCAGGCCTGACTTTGCAAGATTGAGAGAAGGTACATGACACAAAAATTTCCCCTCAAGAAGAACCAGAGAAGTGCAGCAGAAATGGATGCATCTGCACAGAAGGTCTGAGAGACCCCAGAATCTTTTATCCATCTCCCGGCAAAGGTCTTTCACTCCATAAACCATTCAGTAAAGACTGGAGGAGATTATTACTTCTTCCAATGTGAAGACAGTAATGTATGCCTTCAGGAAACTAGAGGAAGCAAGGAAATAAAGCACTACCCAAGGAAAAAAATGAAGTTCGAATGACTAGCTCCGAAGAAATAGAGATACACAAATTGCCTGAAAAAGAAATCAAAGTAACTGTCAGTGAAACTCAGTGAGCTACAAATGAACAAAGACAATAAACGATGTCAGGAAAACAATACATGAACAAAATGATAAGTTCAATAGAAATAGTAATCATAAAAAAGAATCAAATAGAAATTATGGAGCTGAAGAATCCAGTGTCCAAAGTGAAAAATACAATAGAGAGCTTCAACAGAAGACTTGATCAGGCAGAAAAAAGAGTAAGCAAACTCAGAGACAGATCATTTGAAATTATCCAATCAGAAGAACAATAACATCAGAAAGAGTGAAGAAAGAAAACAGGGCTTAAGAAACACCATCGAGAAAATGAATATATGCATTATGAAGGCTACAGAAGGATAAAAGCAGAGAAAACTTATTTTATGTTAAAAATAATGATGTAAAATTTCTCAAATCTGTATAGGGAAATGAGCTTTCAGATTCAAAAAGACTAAAGAGTCTTAAATATGTTTAATATAAGGAGGTCTCCACTGGGACACAGTATAATCACATTGTAAAACGTCAAAGACAGATAATTTTGAATGCAATAAGAAAAAAGTGACTCTTCATATACAAGGCAACTACTATAAATCTATAAGCATATTTCTTAGCAAAAACTTTGCAGGCCAGGACAGAGTGAGATGATATATATTTAAAGTTCTGAAAGAAAAAAGATCACCGAGAATACAATATCTAGAAGAAAGTCTTTACCTATCAATTTTTACTTTAAATATGACTGGGTTAAGTTCACGAATCAAATACATATAGTGGCTGAATGGATTTTAAAAACACATGACCTAACTACATACCACTTCTAAAAAACTCCCCTTCAGCTTAAAGGACACAGACAAGCTGAAAATAAAGGACAAATGGGTCCTTTATTACAAAATCGAATGATAAAATTATAAATATCTCGGAAAAAAACAAAAATGGAAATGCAACATAACAAAACTAATGAGATGCAACAAAAGCAGTTCTAAAAGGGATTTTTAAATTAATTTTTCTATTTTTTTATTTTTGTGGGTACTTGTTAGGTGTATATGTTTATGGGGCATGTTAGATATTTAGATACAAGTATGCAATGTGTAACAATAACATTAGGGTAAATAGAGTATCCATCACCTCAAGCACTTATCCTTTGTGTTTCAAACAATCATATTATACACTTAGTCATTTTTAAATAAACAATTAAATTATTTTTGCTATAGTCTTTCTGTTGTGCTAGGAAATACCAGTTCTTACTTACTCTTTCTAACTATTTTTGTACCCATTAACTATCCACATTCCTCCATAGCATCCCCGCTTCCAACCAGCCTTCAGAGCCTCTGGTAACCATCTTTCTAGTCTCTAACTCCATGAGTTCAATTGTTTTAAATTTTAGCTCCCAGAAATAAGTGAGAATATGCAATGTTTGTCTTTCTGTGCATGGTTAATTTCATTTAACATAATGACCTCCAGTTCCATCCATAATAACATAATTACTAATAACTTAGTAATGCAAATGATTGAATGTCACTTTTAATGGCTGAATAATATTCTACTGTGTATGTGTACCACATTTTCTTTATCTATTGATAGACACTTAGGCTACTTCCAAATCTTGGCTGTTGTAAATAGTGCTGCAATAAACCTGGAAAGGCTGGTATCAGTTCAATATACTGTTTTCCTTTATTTTGGGTATAGAACTGTGAGCAGAACTGCTAGTTCACACGGTAGTTCTATTTTTATTATTTTGAGGAACCTTCACACTGTTCTCCATAGTGGTTGCACTAATTTACATTTCCACCAACAATGTATGATGGTTCTTTTTTCTTCACATTCCTGTCAACATTAGTTATTGCCTGTCTTCTGGATATAAGCCATTTTAAGTGGGGTGAGAAGATAACTGCATTTTAGTTTTGATTTGCATTTCTCTTATGATCAATTATTTTGGACACCTTTTCATATACCCGTTTGCCATTTGTATGTCTTCTTTTGAGAAACGTCTATTCAAATTACATGCCCATTTTAAAATCAGATTATTAGGGTTTTTTTGCCCTATACAGTTGTTTGAGCTCCTTACAGATTCTGGTTATTAATTCCTTGTCAGATGGGTAGTTTATAAATATTTTCTCTAATTCTGTGGGTTTTCTCTTCACTTTGTTGATTATTTCCTTTGCTATGCAGAAGCTTTTTAACTTGATATAATCGCATTTGTCTATTTTTACTTTGTTTGCCTATGCCTGTGTGGTATTGCTCAAGACGTCTTTGTCCACTTCAATGTCTTGAAGAGTTTCCCCAGTGCTTTCTTGTAGTAATTTCATAGTTTGTGTTCTTAGATTTAAGTGTTTAACCAATTTTGATCTGATTTTCTATATGGCAAGAGGTAGAGGTCTAGGTTTATTCTTCCGCTTATGGATATTCAGTTTTCTCAGTACCATTTGTTGAAGAGACTTCTTTTCCCAAAGTATACTCCTGGAACATTTGTCAAAAAAGAGTTCAGCATAGATGTATGTATTTATTTCTGGGTTCTCCGTTCTGTTCCGTTGGTCAATGTGTCTGTTTTTATGACAGTGGCATGCTGCTTTAGTTACTATAACTCTGTAGTATAACATGGAGTCAGGTAACGTGACTCTTCCAGTTTCATTCTTTTTGCTCAGCATAGCTTTGGCTATTCTGGTTCTCTTGTGGCTCCATATAAATTTTAGGATTGCTTTATCTATTTCTGTGAAGAAAATCCTTGGTATTTTGACAGAAGTTGAATTAAGTCTATAGATTGCTTTGTCTAGTATGGATACTTTAACAATACTAATTCATCTAATCCACGAACACGGACTATCTCTCCATTCTTCTTGTATCCTATTTACTTTCTTGCATTAATATTTTAAACTTTTTATTGTAGAGGTCTTTCACTTCAGATAAATCCAACTAGGTTATGGTTATGATCTTTTTAATGGATTATTTATCATAAAACTGTTGGAACTAACAAACAAGTTCAGTAAAGTTGCAGGATACAAAATCCACATACAAAATTCAGTTACATTTCTATACACTAACAACACACACTATACTTTTAAAAATTAAGAAAAGAGTCCCATTTAAAAAGCATTGAAAAGAATAAAATGCTTGCATATAAATTTAACCAAGAAGATGAATGATCTGCATACTAAAACTACAAAACAATAATAAAAAATTACAGTGGACACAGTAAATGCAACGATGTCCCATGTTCACAGATTAGAAGAATTAATATTGTTAAAATGTACATACTACCCAAAGCAATCTACAGATTAAATGTAATCCTTATCAAAAATTCCAAGGGTATTTTTCATAGAAATAGAAAAAAATCCTGAAATTAATATATAACTACAAAAGACCCTTAACACCCAAATGAATCTTGAGCAAGTGTAGAAGAAAGCTGAAGACATCACACTTCTTCATTTCAAATTATGTTACAAACCCCTAGTAATCAAAATAGTATGTTACTGGCATAAAAGAGACATAGACCAATGGAACAGAAAACACAACCCAGATATAAACCCATGCATGTATGGTCAATTAATTTTCAACAAGGGATCCAAAGATATACAATGAGGAAAGGACAGTCTCTTCAATAAATGGTGTTGGAATAACTAGATATCCATATGCAAAATAATATAACTGAGTGTTTGTTTTATACCATACAGGAGAACCAACTCAAAATGGATTAATGACTTAAATGTAAGACCTGAAACAATAAAACTACTGGAAGAAAACAGAAAAAAAGCTCACTGACATTGATCTTGGCCATAATATTTTGGATATCACACCAAAATCTCAGGAAACAAAAGCAATAATATACAAGTGGGAGTTATGTAAAACTAAAAAGCTTCTACATAGCAAAGGAAACAAACAACAAAACAAAAAGGCAACTGCTATGGTTTTAATGTGTTTTCCAAGTTTTATAAGTAAGAAAATTAATCCTCAATATGGCAGTATTGAAAAATTGGGGCCTGTAAAAGTTAATAGTATTATGAGGGCTCTGCCCTCATACATGAATTAATCCATTCATGGATTAGTGGTGTAATAGATTAATGGGTTATGGGGATGGAACTGGTGATTTTATAAGAGGAAGAGAGAGCTAAGCAAATATGATCAGTCCCCTCACTACCATGTGATGCCTTTCACTACCTCAGGACTCTGCAGAGGGTCCCCACCAGCAAGATGTTCTCACCAGATATACCCCTCTATTTGGACATCTCAGCCTCTATAACGCTAAGAAATAAATTTCTTTTCTTAATAGATCGCACAGTTTCAGGTATTCTGTTATAAGCAACAGAAAATAGCAACCTATGAAATGGGTTAATATCCAAAATATACAAGGATCTCATACACCTAAATAGCAAAACAAAACAGAAAAACAAAACCAAAAAAAAAAACCTAATTACAAAATGGATAAAGGAAATGAATAGACATTTCTCCAAAGAAGATATACAAACAGCTGACAAATTTGTGAAAAGGTGCTCAACATTACTAGTCATCAGGGAAATTCAAATCAAAACCACAATGAATTATCACCACACCTATTAGTATGGCTATCCTAAAATGTTTTTATCATCCACAGACAATTGTTATCGTCTTTTGGTCCTCTTTAAAATACGTTTTTATAATCAGCTATAAAATTTAACAGGTGCTCTTAATTCAGGATTGTGATTATTAACTCTGGAGTTTGTGACATTAGAATAGAGGAAAAACTTCCAAATAGAAGAGTAAATGGTATTTGGTTTTCTTTGGACTACATTTTGTATAAATATGTTATTAGTACATGTTCCAAAAATTATGGGAAACTTCTATAATTCTGATATGATTTAGTGTACATTATTAATAATTAATATTGTCATGTAAAATTGTTGTATGCCACAAAAGTAACCAAAATTCCTAGTCAGTCATAGTTTTAATAGTGGCTATCCTAATTATTTTGTCATCCACAAACATTTTGTCTTGCTTTGGTCCTTTTCAAAAGGCAGTTTATAATCAGATATAAGACTCTGAGTACAGGTCCCTGATACTTTAAAAATTGTGCTATTCAAATACAGGAAAAAAAAAAAAACTTCTAGGACTCTCACAGAAAACTAGTGTGTTAAACACGGCTAAATCTCTTCAGAGTCAAGATAACTTATTTCTTTAGAGCTATTGGCAACTTTTAACAAGTGAAATAATATAATCCTGTAAACAAAATTTACAGCATATTTGTTTCCCTCTACCTGATTTATCCAGAATGTGGGAACTATTTCTGCATATTCTGAATTTATGGTAGTATAGTTAATTGTGCAAGTGCAACAAGAATCTATTTTCTTTTATAATAGGACACACTTGGAGAAATTGGTCATTTTACCAAGGCTTTGACTGGAATGCCATGCTCCCTTTAAAGAATCAAAGATCAAAATTGACTTATAGGGCCAATTAAAGCCCGTTGGGGAATCTGGCCTCATACTTTGTGCACAGAGTCCCTGTACAAGGTTTCTGACCTGTGATAAGTAAAGAATGTCACTTTCTAACAGGTGCAGGAACCCCAAGTTATCTTGGGACCTCAAGAGGAGAGGAATTTGCTCAACTCAAAGATATTTGAGGGTACAGACCCATGGCTGGACTTGGCCTTTAAAAAGTCTTATCTGAGATGCTTCATAGAATAGAGTTCCATCAAAGCCAATTAAAGCCTACATGAAACATAATTATTCTTGCTGCACTTTATGCAAATAATCAGACCAAGTACAGTAAGGCTGAAGTTTTATTTTATAAACTGTAAATCAATTCTATCATGATTTTTTTTTTTAAATGGAGACTGGAGAGAAAAAAAAATCATGCTTCAAAGGAAAAACTATAGTACACTGTCGTTAGCTGTTCTTGAAGTTTTTTTCCTGTCATTTAGACTAAATTCTAAATTCTTTGTAGGTTAGAAGTCTCCAAGCTAATGCTTTCAAATCTTTGCTTTTAAAATTAGGAATTGTACTCCTCATCCTAGGACTCATTATTTACCTTATAGTATGCAGTTCACTTAAATACTGTACTAAAACTGTAGATGGACGTAATAATGTTTTTACCATGCTAGCCTTGAAAGCCCAGCCATGCCTGCATGAGTATGCTCAGACAGTTGCAAAGCAATTCCATTCTTCTCACCTTGTGGCCAGAGCGATCGATGGCCTTTTCCCATATTCAAAGCATACACCTTAAGATTAAATGTTATAAAACACAAAGGGAGGGATTGAAACCATAATTTTGCAAAATTATGACTGAAACAGTGAAACAGAGCTAACTTAATCAACTCCATCTTCCTTCTAATCTCCAAGCTGTCCTGTTCATTCCTGGGCGTAGGCTGAACTAACTTTGGGAGGAACTTAGTTTATAGTTTAAACAAAGACAGTAACAACCCTTTCCCAAAGCAGACCTCCTTCTTGCCTGGGAACTAGGTTGCCTTTGTAGGACTAACATTAGTGACAATATTAGACATTATGGTTTAGGAGTCATCCAGCTGGAATCTACAGGATTCTAACCCTCTCTATACTGTTCCTAAGATCAGTGCTTGAGATATTTTGCAGACCCTGCATGTGATGGATGAGCTGGCACCACCCAGATCAACAAACTAACTCATCTAATCTCGTGGCCCCCACCCAGGAACTGACTCAGTGCAAGAAGACTGCTTCTACTCCCTATGATTTCATCTCTAACCAATCAGCACCCTGGCTCACCGGCTTACCCCGACCCACCAAATTATCCTTGAAAACTCTGCTCCTTGAATTCTTGGGGAGACTAATTTCAGTAATAATAAAACTCCTGTCTCCCACATTAAAAAAAAAAAATCCAACGTCTTTTTTCACAGTAATAGAAGAAATAATCCTTAAACTCTTATAGAACCACAAAAGACCCTAAAGAGTCACAATAATCTTGAGCAAAAAGAAAAAGCTGGAGGCATCACACTGTCTGATTTTAAAATATGTTATAAAGCAATTGTAATAAAATAGCATGGTACTGACATAAAAACAGACACATCAACCAATGGAACAGGATAGAAGCCCAGAAATAATTACACTTATTTACAATCAACAGATTTTTAATAAAGGTGACCAGAACACACAATGAGGAAAGAATAATCTCCTCAATAAGTGATGCTGGAAAACTGTATCTGTATATGCAGGAGAATAAAACTGGAACCTAATATAATACCATATGCAAAAAACAACTCAAAATAGATTAAAGACTTTTAAATATAAGAACTGAAACTGTAAAACTACTAGTAAACATAGGAAAAAGCTCTATGACACTGGTTTGGGCAATGGTTTTTTAGATATGACCCGAAAAGACAGGTAACAAAAGCAAAAAAGACAAGTGGGATGGCATCAAACTAAAAAGTTTCTGCACAACAAAAGAAACAACCCACAAAATGGGAGGAAATATAAATATTTGCAAACCATGCATCTAATAAGTTAATATCCAAAATATATAATGAACTCAAACAACTCAATAGAAAAGCAACAACAACAAATAGCCCAATTAAAAAATGGGCAAAGGACCTAAACAGATATTTCTCAAAAGGAGGCATACAAATGGCCAATAGGTACGTTTTAAAAATGCCTAGCATTATTAGGGAAATACAAATTAAAACCACAGTGAGATATCACCTCACACCTGTTGACTTTTATAAAAATTATGAGAGATAAAAAGTGTTGGAGAGGATGTGAAGAAAAGGGAACTCAAATATTGTTGGTGGAAACGTAAAATCCTACCACCATTGTGGAAAATGTTATGGAAATTCTTTAAAAAACTAAAAGTAGAACCACTATACAATCCAGTAATCCTACCTCTGAGTATATATTCAAAAACACTGAAATTCATAGGTCAAAAGGATATCTGCACTCCCATGTTCATTGCAGCATTATTCACAATGGCCAAGACATAAAAACAACCTGAATATCCATCAGTGGATAAATGGATAAAAAAAATATGGTACACATACACAATAGAATACTACCCAGCCTTTAAAAAGAGAGAAGTCCTGTCATTTGTGACAACATGAATGAATCTGAAGGACATTATGCTAAGTAAATAAGCCAGGCACAGAAAGACAAAATAGCACATGATCTCACTTATATGTGGAATCCAATAAATTAGAACTCATAAAAGTAGAGAATATAATGATGGCTACCAGAGGCTGGGTAATAAAGGGACAGTAGGAATGGGAAGTTGCTGTTGATCAAAGAATGTAAAGTTTCAGACAGAGAAGAGAAAGGATTTCAGATCTACTGCACAGTAAGGTGACTATAGTCAATAACAATGTATTACATATTTCAAAATAACTAAGAGTTAATTTTGAATGTCTCACTATAAAAACTGATAGGTAAACAGGATATATATATATATACACACATATATACATATACATACATATATATATATATATATATGTTTTTGGAGACAGAGTCTTGCTCTGTTGCCCAGGTTGGAGTGCAGTGGTGCAATCTTGGCTCACTGCAAGCTCTGCCTCCCATGTTCATGCCATTCTCCTGCCTCAGCCTCCTGAGTAGCTGGGACTACAGGCGCCCGCCACCACACCTGGCTAATTTTTTTAGTAGAGACGGAGTTTCATCGTGTTAACCAGGATGGTCTCGATCTCCTGACCTCGTGATCCGTCTGCCTTGGCCTCCCAAAGTGCTGGGATAACAGACATGAGCCACCACGCGCCCAGCTGTGATGAATATGTTAATTAGCTATTTTAATTATGCCAGAATGTATACATATATCAAAACACCAATTTGCATAAATGTATACAATTATAATTTGAGGTAAATAAATAAATATTTAATAAAATAAATATTTAAATAAAGATTTATATTGTTATACCCTAAAAAAGCACTAAAAATAATTTAATTACAGTAGTCCCCCATTATCAGCAGGAGATAACATTCCAAGACCTCCTGTGGCTATCTGAAACCCCAGATATACCAAATCCTGTATAAACTGTGTTCTTCCATCTGATAACTGATACAGCAACTAAATGACTAACAGGTGGGTAGATATATAGGGTGAATATGGTGGACAAAGGGATGATTTACATACTGGGCAGCAAGAGCTGGACAATGTGAGATTTCATCACGCCACCTAGAATGGTGCACAACTTAAAATTATCTATGTGTGGAATTTTCCATTTAATATTTCCAGATCATGGTTGACCATAGGTAACTGAAACCACAGAAAGTGGAATCATGGATAAGACTGTACTACTGTAATAAGAGGTCTAAATCATAACCAATAGTCAGGTTAAACAGAATCATAATAAAAATTCAAAAGCAGGCAGAAAAGAAGAAAAAACAGGTGAAACAAATAGGAAACAACTAGCAGGCTGGGCAGATTTTAACCAGACCTCATAAAAGTGGTTACATTAAAGGCAAATGGTCTAAAAATACTAAGTAAAATACAGAGATGGTCAAATTAAATAATAAAACAAGAGCCAAATATATGCTGTATACCACAAACTCTCTATATAAAAACATGGAAAGGTTAAAAGAAAACTGATGTAGAAAATCTACCATGCAAGCCCACCTCCAAAGAAAGCTAGAGTGGTTATATTAATATCAAAGTAGCCTTCAAAAACAGAAATATGAGTTGGAATAAAGAGAAAATTGATCATGGTAAAGGATAACCAAGATGACATAAAAATCCTAGATGTGCACCTAGCAAAAGAGTTCCAAAAAACATGAAGCAAAAACTGATACAACTAAAAGGAAAAATACACAAGTCCACAACTATTGATTAAAATTTCAACACAACCTTTTCAGTAATTGAATAAACAAGTATACAGAAAATCATTACGAGTCAAGACTTCAATAACAATATCATCTGACTTAATCAACTAGCAGCCGATTAAACATTCTTTTCAAGTGGACATTCAGCAAGATAGACATAAAACAAACCTTAACCAATTAAAAAGGACTGATACCATACCAAGTGTTTTCTCAGACTATAATAAAATTAAATTATACATCAATAACAGATATCTGTAAAACCACAAATATTTGGAGATTAAAAATACACTTCTAAATATCTCATGCGAAGAGCAAGTTAAAAATAAAATTAGAACATGTTTTAAGTTGAATAAAAATTAAAACCTAATGTATTAAAATGTATAAGGTTCTAAAGAAATACTTGAAGTGCAATGGATGGTGCAAAACACTTCCATTAAAAAAAAAAGAAACAGATTTCATTCAGTTGTCTAAGAACAATGACCCTAACACCTCTTCCTTTTTCCTTTCCATCAGAGTTAATTATCTGTAAGGAAGATACATACATCCAAAAGACAGATTTACCAAACACATGCATGTGCATTTTGAAGCCAGACATTATAATCAATTAAGATCCATTCCTAGAACATCTGGTCACCAGCCAGGCATTCAATTTAGGAACTATCACTTTAAGCATTAAATGCAACTACTTGCAATAACATTTTGTCTCCTTCCTTTGAAAGTAAAAATATCTGCTTCAAAACTATAGTTTTGTAATTCAAAAGAAAGTTTACCATATTGTTTACTACTTGTTTTCTTATAGTTGAACTTGGAAACAGACAAAATACACAAGAGAAAAGCATCATTAATATGTGTTTCATAACATCTAAAGTTACGGTTATAAATAATGTGTCTTTAGTTTAAAGTGACCAACCATCACAGATTGCCCAAAACTATAGGGATTCCAGAGACATGGGATTTTCAGTGCTGAAACTGGGCAGTTTCTGAGCAAAATATGACAAGTTGGTGATCCTAGGCATACATGTCGAATGAATCATACAGATATATTTTAATCGAACAATTATAAAAATAAATTATTAATAGCAAATCTCTGAAAACAAAATAATTCAATGTTTGCCTTAAAACATATTAACTTGATTTGTTACTTAGTTTCATGGGATCTACATTAATGTCGTTAAATCCACAGGTTATGTCTTTATGGCCCCAGTCATAGGCCCACTGATGCTTCCTAGCATGGCTCTGTGCATGTTTTCAGCATGTTCTCTTTTTTTCGTAACTACCACAACTTCCTCTAGTTCTCAGTATTACTAAGACTGTTGGTGCAAATGTACTTGAGATCCCCAGTTCGACCTGCTCCTATTTTTCCAAATGTGTAGCAAAGTAACTAGGCTAGACCTGCCGCTGACTAGCCTTTCTTTTTCTCTCCTTTTACATTGGTGTAGTTAATGCAATGGTTCTCAATGGATGTCAGTGCCTATGTGTGTCAGCGTGTAAGAATGTGTGAAAGTATGTTTTGTGGGAGTACCACAACCACTAAAAGCACTTCTACAAAAAATACAGATTCCCACGCCCAAAAGATTCTAGATTGTTTCCTAGAGAACTGGAGTGGGAAGTAGCAAAGAATAGTTTGAATATGTCTCACAAGTAATTCTGATATGTATATCCCAACTCTCCAAGCTCTGCCAACACACACACACACACACACACACAAACTTATACACTCCACTGGAATCTTGATGAACCAATTATCTATTTCATTCTTCGTAGTAGTGAGCTAGTAGAGATTACTCTATGTTAAGCCTATAATTTTATTATTTACTCTTTCCCTACTAAGAAACATTATTGTCAGGGATGTTCTATAGTATACTTATGTAAAGTATTACCAGATTTCATTTTTTTTTTCCTCTTGTAATTTCTTACACAGAAAAGAAATCAGGAATGGATTATGTGTCAGTTATTACATCGGGCCCATGAGACCATGTTGCTTTCACATGGGATGTGGCAAACTTCCCAGGGCCACTAAATGGACTACTTAGGAAATCCCAAGCCCCAAAAAATGGTCCCTGGAAGATACCTGGTCTGTTGATTCACATCCTGGACTCATTTCATCATTGGTGTTTTGTTCATTGGCTTAGCCGAGATGAGGTAATGATATCTGAATTTATCAGATAATATTCCTTTCAATCTCACATAAATTTGTGGAGGATCCAAGTAAGACTCTATGTATTTATATGAGGATGCTCTCCTCACTGGACATGAATGTGGCTACCATTATTACTATATTCTTAAATAAAATAAAGACATCCTTCTTAGGTGGTTTGAGGCAGTAATTTCCAACTTTATTGCTTTATTTGGTTCAAAATAAACATTCTTCTCTATTTGCCAGCACTCATCATTCCTGAAAACAAAAATGCAAAATAAAACAAAAGTGGTCTAGGACATATCAGGGGGAGACAGCCAGAATCCCTGACATCTATCGTTTGCTTCTTGATTGGTAATCATGGTGTTTGCTTGTAATCAAAAAGGTAAGAGGATTGAAAGAATCTCAAAATAGGTTTGCAAGTGTTGCCAGACTCAATAGAATATTTCTGAAGGTCAAGACAAGTCATAGGAGAAGAATTTTCTTGTTATCAGATGCCCAAATGGTATCACCAACATCCAAGTCACCACCAGCAGTACTGTAGGAGGGTAACATTTTGGAATTCTTAGTAAAGTCTCATTAATCAGACTTTACTAATAGGAAATTTGTGTCTATCCAGACAGAAATTGAATTAAATTTTACCTTTGTACTCTGAATGAGAATTGAAAATATAAGCATACTGACAAATTTGAAATGAATGTAAACTGTTTAATCGCTTTATAATAGTATTGACAAATTCATAAAGATAGAGAGCAGAATAGAAGAATGGTGTTACACAGAGGGTACAATGGAACTTAATGGGTCAATATGAGATGATGCAAAATTTCTGGAGATGGATAGTGGTGATGCTTGCCAAACAATGTGAATGTACTTAATGTTACTGAACTGTCTACTAAAAAATGTTTAAATGGTAAAAGAGAAAAAATAGTACTGAATGCAAATAATTATTTCAAATCTTAGTTCAACTATTATGTTCTTTCAGGTAGAACATATACATTCTTAAAAAGATTCTCTCATTTTGAAACATTTGACTATTCAATTCTACCTACCACAAACATTTATTTCCAGTAATCTGGAAATGTTAGTATACATAGTGGTGCGCCAGCCTGACTCAGTCGTTAGCTACTGGAAATAAATCCTCACTTCACTAGATTCTAGCTGAGAGTTAGACAAGTTTCTTAGTTTTCTCTTCTACAAAATGATGCATTTAATGGTAATTACCTTATAGGATCTTTATAAGATTTAAATGAATTCATGTATGTGAAGCACTATGAATAGTTCCTGGCATATAGCAAACATTAAGTAAATGTCAGCTAATGTATTCTGTAATGATATTACAAAAATGTGAGGTTTTGTTACTATGTAAAATACGTATACATGGATAAAGTAGCGATAGCTATTTTTTAGATAATACACAAGTGCTGATGAGAGCAAATAAAATATGCTGAAGAATTTGCAAAAACATTTTAAGAAAACTATTCCAGTTGTTTAAGTTTAAAGGTTTATAGACAACTTATCTTTCTATTGTACAATGATTCTTCAGCTGAAGAATAATGCTTATATATGTATGTCCTCTAAGCAGTAGACGATGCAGGAGAACAGCCTTTGCCACATTTCATTTGCAGACTATTAATGGGCAACAACTTTAATTGTTATTTATTTATGTTTAAAATTTAATGAAGATATGAATAATTTTAAATTTTTATCATATTACAAAAATGGAATATTAAACTTGCAATGTATCTAGCCATCTCATTTTGTAGAAGTATATCAAATGGAATTTATCACAGGAAATATTTATTTAGAATGTGAATAAGCATGAATAATGAATAATAGGAGTAGCCATTACCTATTAAAACCGCACTTACACAAAGAAGGAAATCCTATACCAGAGTCGCTATTTTCCTGTTCATAAATCTTATTGAGAGGACTACTCTTCTATGAACTGACACTAACTGTTTACTGCCTATACCAAAATTTTCTCCAACTGTTGACAAACCAATCACAAGGGTGCACAGCAGGGGATGGGACCATTTCTTCTACTATTCTTTTAGACAATTTCTCCTACATAGCTTGGCAGAAAGCCTGTAACAGTTTGAACAGAATTGTGCACAATATGTGCAGCTCAGCCAAAACTCATTAAGTGCCTTTGTCTCATGCATCTTGTGACACACAATATTGCACCCCTGATGAGCAATGCCTCCAAATGTGATGTTAACATTAAGATCACCAGAAACCATTAATTTACTAGTCAAATTACATCTCTCAGCAGCATTTAGACAATGTTCTAGGGAATAATCTGCCTATCACCAAGTATAAATAAAATTTTAATGAGTGTTTTCCAGGTACTTCAAACACAGGTTAAGAAAGTGCTCTGGAATATACTTCATGACAAATGTGTTACCGGATAAGACTTTAATTTAAAGCTAACATATTCTATACATTTTTTTCCAGCTACAAACAGTATTTCCACAGCTCTCTGGCTTTATTCAAAGGCCGCTTTCTTTCAGAGAATTAAGGTAAGTCTTCAATTTTTAGCTCTATCTTCTTTTCATTGATGTCTATTTCCAGGTCCACATTTTACTTGGCCTCCTGTGCTGCATTGCATTCCACATCTGTATTTTCCCATGTTGTAGGCTACTCCTAGAATGCCTTTTCTTATCTCAAATAAAGCCAACTACCAGTTATTTCCCTCTCTTTCTAACAGATCTAGAAAATAGCCTCCATCAGTGAATTATCTCTGACTAGCTAGAAGGCAGCGTGACCTCTTCCAACTCCCTTTGTTAGATATTCTCAAACTGTCCTTGGTACCACAAAGTGCGCTTATCACTATACCTTTCCACATATAAATATACTCATTATTTAAACTTACATTTTAAAATTATGCTTGCTTTCTCTGTCACAGATTATAAACCCAAAGCTATAAGACTCTTTGCCTGACTAGGCACAGACTCTAGAGCATCGTCATATACCAAGAGACATTTAACAAGTCGCGTGCTGCACATTGTTATCGACAAAATGTGGTAAACATAATAGCCAAGATGGTTAAATACCAATAAGTTATATTCCTCAACATCAGCGATTTCTTCAACTACATTATCTAACACCCTTATTGTCTATCTTTACCTGGGACATATCCTTGATTGATAAGTGAGCAATCCTTTATCTTCCAATGACAAAATCAAATAAACTACATGACAACCTGAGCAATAAGGCAAAAATTGATCTTCAACGCTAATAAAAAAACCCCAAAATCATCAAAAAATAGATCAATTTAGCCATTGACTGTGGACAAGGCCATCACACATAGGTCAAAATTCAACTGCATTTGATCTAACAATCAAGAGGTCATTGTCTTCCCTTTGCTATTTGCTAAATTCTAGCTGTAGCGTGTCTCCTGTACTTCATTTTTTTAAAGCATCTTAAGACAGTGATAACATCACATTTATTGATTTGGAAAATAATTCCGATTTAGAAAAGCGTTATAAATGGCAAAATTTTAGCGATTTTGTTTTTAATAGATAATGGGCTAAGATATAAAAACGTATTTTGCAAATGTAAAATCCTCTTATTTTGAGTAACACCACAAAATGAAATACTGCTTCCTAATTTGCTGATAAAAGTATTAAAGGAGAAGGCCAATAAAATGATTTGTACAAGCAGCTGAGCTCATCATTCAATAAAATCCATAGGAATGATAGGTCATGTCCTACAATAGCTATTTCTAGAGACCTGAACGTGGCAATAATATAAGATCAGTCTTACACAGATTTTGTGACTGATGATTCAGACCAGAAACAAATGAAAGCTTAGAACCTCTCAAAAGTTAGTGCTCAGTTTTGTAGCAAATTCATTTTACTATTTTTTAAAAATATTTTTAAGCCTCAATAAAGAAGACTAAAAATAAGAAAGTTCATAAGAATGTTTGCTCAAAAAATAACAAGTTAGAAAAAAAACAATCAAATGAAGACTTTGGAGCAAAAACATTAATGGCATGAAGCCTGTAATTAAATATGATGACTGAGGGATGATTCCGAAGCCTAATCACCTAGCACCAAATTGTACCTGTCTTGCCTTCTAGCTGGGAAATTAGGAAAACTTCCTTAAGCTCTCTTGCCTTCTTCCTCTCTTTGGCAAATAGGGATAATAACAGTACCTACCTCAAACACTTATGTGTTAATATAGACACAGCTCTTACAACAGTGCCAGGTACGTAGGATGTGCTACATTTGACTTTTTATTATTATTTCTGATAAACTCTCATCATGTCTTTAGTGCATTTTCTAATGGCATCTGTTTGTTTCTTTCATTTGAGGTTCTTTTGGCTTAAGCCAAAAGATGCATAAATAGCTGCTTGTTTTTCTTTTTTCTTTTGTTTTCCTTTTCTTCTTCTTCTTTTTTTTTTCTTTTTTCTTGAGACGGAGTCTCTCTCTGTCGCCCAGGCTGGAGTGCAGTGGCGCGATCTCGGCTCATTGCAACCTCCGCCTCCCGGGTTCAAGGGATTCTTCTGCCTCAGCCTCCCGAGTAGCTGCCATGATAGGCCTGCGCCGCCGCGCCCGGCCTGCTGCTTGTTTTCCTATGTTCCTGATGGGATGAGACCTATTTCAGTGAAGCATCCTTTTTAAAGTAGCAACTGAAAGTCCCCAACATGATGAGTCCTCCGGGGTGAGTAACAGTCTTCAACTGGAAGCCAAAGATTAAAAAAAAGAAATTTCTAAATATTAAAAGTGCCATGATGAAAACTTTGAAACTTAATGGCAAAAGATGGCGATAGCAATATCTACAATGGCAGTTGTCTGAAATGAGTGCCAATTAGGTCATGGGAACCTACAAAAAGACTATGAGTGCTCCATTACACATCGCTAATTTGAGTAAATAGGGAAGCAGTATTTATATGCAAATTGTGTGAAGAGAACATATTGCAAATATATTTCTACAGCTATGTTACCCATTTTCCTACTGCGTGTCTAATGAACAAGGGAGTTCCAGTCTTTATTAATAGCCTGTTGGATTAGCATTTGCTTTACAAAGAAATTGTCAATAATAGAAAGGGGAGTTCCCAGAAGTTACGCACTCTACTAATCAGCACACTTACTACTGACACATGGATTTCAAAATTGACCAACACAGAATCAGAAATCTGTAATACAGTGTTTTAAACAGTTCGGGAATGGAACGTAAATGAGTACTAGCAGTGTCCTAACCACAAATGTATTTTGAGCAAGAAAACATTTCAAAACCATCTTTGTTGTGTCCTAATGCTTCAAGCACTTTGGCCAAACAGTCCTACCATGTAAGAATTCCCTCCACTGGGATGGAATGGTTGAGGAAATTTCAAAATAGCTGTATCCTTTTAAGGAAACTATTCCTGTTGTTGGCTAACGAAAAAGCTTATGTGTAGATTTGTCTTCAAAGATCTTTGTCAACAGGTGTTAATAAGTTTGTTAATATCACGATTGGCTACTCTTCATGTACATTAAACATTAAGTGTTAGAGAATAGAGTGATGATATGTAGAACATGCTATATAATTATTATTTTTCCACTTTTTTCTGAGAAGCCTGCTGCCATTAAGGAACATCAGTTGGCAAAAATAATTCACAATCCCCTACAGCACCACTTCTGCTGTAGCTTTCTAGAAAAACCAAACACTACAAGCTTCTTAGGGATGAGAACAGTTTTGCAAACATAGATGAAGGCTTCATTTGTGCCTTTTCACTTAACAGTTCTCAACAAAACCATTTTTGTACCGATTATTTGTGACTCTATTCTATTTTGAGAAGATTTTTCTGACCAAAATTTATGTTGAAAAAACTCACAAAGATAAAGAAAATGTTATCTGTTTCCATAACACAATTTTTAATATCATTTTCCTCTAAGATCAGGCCATTTTTTTTTCTTATACAACATTTTTCTCATGAAAAACTACTTTAGACATGAGAAGGTATTCTTTTCCAAATGAATCATGACAGAATTTTTGTGAAGATGCTAAATTACCTATATGAGGAACTCTCTTTCACATTTCACAGGGATTTTGGAATCCTACCTTGAGCAGAAATTCAACAGAAGACACCGTGGTCAGGACCTCTCCAGCTAAATGAAAAATTGATGTAATTTTCTTCTACAGACAGCCTTAAAAAAATCTTTACTCAATTCTCCAGATAATTTAGATAAAAATGGTAGCTGGAGTTTGATTTAACTAAAAAAATCTCACCTTTCCTTCAGCTATTTGACTATATGGACATGACCTTAGATGAACACAGCAGAAATGTGGAATTTAGGTCAATGAAAACAAATTAATATATAAAATCTAGTGTTTCCAATTCTAGTGATGGCTTACGAAACTTCACTTTCTCTGTTGATAAGAAAAATAATTATTAGTGATAGATTAATAAAATAGCTTTAAAACCGTGTATTTGACAGTTTAAGTAAAGTTTATGCTGTGTAAGTTCAAATTTTACTGCCTTTTTAATAATTTGTAAATCATGTTGACACTTGTAAGAAAAATGTCCATATTATTTTAAGTCCAAATTTTACTGCTTTATTATTTCTATTATGTATTTTGGAAATGGAAATCTTTTGACCTTAAAATAATCAAGTAATAAAATAAAGTAGTAAAAGAAATTGAAAAGCCATGCATCTGACTCTTTATTTCAAACCATTAAGATGAAAGAAAAAATTGATGACTTCTATTCACAACCAATTGAAAAAGGAAGGAAATCTCTCTTTAGCTTGAAAGTGTATATCTAGATGAGAATGACCAAAAATGGATAAGCTCTGGTTGGTCAATATACTGAGTAGTTACTGATGTACTGATATTTTTAATAGCTTAGCCTAGATGGCATGACTTTTGTAAGTTTTATGTAAGAAATTGGCTATTCACTAAACTTATTTTCCAAAAAATGCTTTCTGTTTTAGGAGCACTATGTTATGAACACTGTATCATAAAGGAAAATAAGAAACAATAATGTCCTCTACCTTTGAAATCTCAGTAACATTTTAATGTTAACAATGGTCTGCTTCCTTTTATATCAATGCTAACATAATACTGAACAGTCTTGCTTGAAAAAAATTCAAAAGAATATAACAAAATATGCCAGATATTTGTCAACCACATTGTAGAAAAAAGCCACGATAAAAAATGTGAGATCCTTTTACGCAACATATTTCTTAGCATTTGATCAGAAAGCTTTGTTATTGGCACTCATGTAATATTTCAATATAATTACCATGTTGTCTGCTAATCATTACTTACTAACTAAAATTACTAAAGACAAAAACTATGCTTATTCCTATGAAAATATTCAGTTAAGGAGTTTTGAAGTATAAAGTCTTTATTTTTAATATTACCTATTACAAATTAAATCAAATGAATTAGAATACTAATCCTGAGAAGTAACTGCTTATAATATAAAAATACTACATCTAAATCTATTTCTGCTCTATGATTATTCTTCAGTCTAGTTGCCTGTACAAATCCAATCTGTGTCCAAGCTTATTTAAAGATGTTAATCTTATCAGAATTTAAATATGACATAGCATTATAAAACATATTTGGTTACTCAAGATTTCTACTAGCAAACATGGCTTTAAGCAGACCCCAAAGGCAAACCCTGTCAGAGGGGGATTCTCTATGCCTATCTTTTTCCAATTTCATCTCACTAGAGTGACCAAGCCACTGAAGAGAGGCCACATCCCTGAAATATTGTTTAGCCCTTGTGTTGAACTATCAGGTATTTTGATACCTTTTCAGAGTTGCAGTCCACATTTCCCCTGTATTGGTTTCCATTATCACATTTATTACAGGCAATTCTTTGAAAATTATGCTTATAAGGGAAAATATAAAATTCTCATCCATTGAGCAGACCAAACTCCTAAGCTCAATATATTTTTATCTTCTATGTATTTATGGTCCAAGTCTGCCCTTCAGTTAAAGAATAAAAACCTCAAGTGAGATAAAGCATCAAAATATATATTATAGTTCCATCTAGGTTTTAGCTTAGAAGGCCAAGGACATTGTCACTTAGGGAGAATCTCTGCCTCTTAGCAAATCAAAGTGTATTTGCTTTGACTAGTTTCTTAACTGAAACGAAAAGGTAATTTGGATCATTTGTTGAACGTACCAAACCCACTGGTAAATTCAGCCAATCAGCTATAAGGAGTAAAACAGGCAATTAATATAATTTTTATTAATTATAACCACTGCAATGATGTAAATGTTGCTTGAAATGTTATGTGTAAATTTAGTATGCTACTGTTGCTTCTAGAGAACCTATGAATTTCTGAACTCAAAGGCACCTCCAGAATTCCTGAAAGGTGTTGGCACTGTCATCAGTTATGTTCCCAGATGACTTATTCCTATGAAAATATTCAGTTAAGGAGTTTTGAAGTATAAAGTCTTTATTTTTAATATTACCTATTACAAATTAAATCACATGAATTAGAATAGGTATTACAGGCTAAAAGCCACATCTTGTCACCTCTCACAAATAAATCTGTGGTTTGACTCCAACCTAGTACTCTGGTTAAGCACAATTAAATAAACAAGCATAATTTATCCCTTATATTACATTAAGAGTTGGTGAACAGAGGCTATTCATTTACATCTAAGGGCGGGAGAAGAAAGGAAGCACTCAATTGTCTTTTAGAATGTTTAACCCTGAAATCTATTTTTGCACATGGGTCCTTCTAGATGCCTTCTGGATAAGGGCTCAGATCATTACACCAACATGCATTAGTCTATGGCAAAAAAAAAAAAAAAAAAAAAAAGAGTTTGATTATGTGAATGAAACTAAAAAAAATCCTGGGGACCAAAGGAATGCCTTCAAACTAGGACAAGAAAATTGTGTGTCTCACGTACTGTAAAAATACAACTTCAGGGACATCTATCTCTGGTTTTGGTTTTGCAATTTTAAATTTTAGTCAAAAATTATTGCTCAGGCATGTCTTTTTTCTCTTCCTATTCCAGAGATATATCTCATGTGTGGAACAAGACGAAGGCTGTTAAGGCAGCTGCTCAAAAATAAAAGGTCTCTAAAAAGCAATAGCTTCAGCTGTATCAAGTCTTCCCTGTGGAGCCATATTCAGGCACATGAGCCAAACACATATCGTGTGTCTTCTTCGTCTTGTACAAACTGAAAAACAAAAAAACTAGGGGAAAGAGAAGACAGTAAAATCAACATTGGGCTTGTCAAGGCAACTTAATTATTTCACCGCAAATTATTGAATTTTATGTCATGGACTCGCCCAAAATTATGTATTCTTATAAAGTAAGCATCTTTGATAACAGATACTGTATTTAACTTATGCCTTATCTTCAATTTAGAAACTGTAGTTTTTTAATGTCCCACGTTTTAGACAATAAATGGAGTCCCCCATGTAAATAAAAAGCATCAGAAATAGAACCTGCCTGCTCTTCCAATCAGAGGCAACTCAACTGTGAAGCCATCTAGGAAACCACCAGGGACTTCACAGATGAAGTTTCAAATGATATAGTCAATTTCAGTTTCACCTAACAGAAGCAAGAATAAAATTTAACTTTCCCAGGGTTTGATTAAATGAGTATTTTGCTTCCTTCTATTAGAATTCTACATAACAAGTAATGTACGTGTGCACCCAAGCAATAGCATTATGAAATCAAGAAATGACTTTTGCTGGGAGTCTAACTCTAGAATCATCTTTGTGTCAAATGGATGACATTAGAGAAAAATGATTAGCCTCAGACCAAATAAAATGTGTATCTAGTCATATTTACCATGGCTACGAATTTAAGTTCAGAATTCTGTCATTTTAATTCACTGACCATATTCCATAAGACTGAATATGTTCCATAATATCATATGCATAAATGATGGTAAATGGTTTGGAAAAAAACAAAAAATGGAAACACTCATATTCTCTCACCCAGTGATGTGCAGTTCCTGAGAAAATATCTGAAGAAACTAATAAACAACAGCATCAAAATAAACATATGTATAAACATGCTCAATACATTACTAATAATTTTAAGAGAAAAATAATTCTACATGTTTGCTAAATTATGTTATATTCATTATGTGGCATATTATATAGCTATTAAAATTATGGAAAGGTGTATATTGTTATATGAAATAAGCAAAAGACAATATTTGAAGTTGCTGTTTCTGTTTGCTCACCTCTCAGTGCTATCTGTTCTCTCTCATCCTTCTTGTGAATTGCTAATCCTCTGATCACCAATAATCCCTTAATTGTTCAATTCTGTGCCACTGTCAAATGGTTATTTTGGGTGACTTCAACAAAAGTCACCATTTCTGCCACCACACTCCCTTCCCTCACTTCCTACCACTCCTTTCCCTCTCCCCCACCCACCCCAAAATCACATATACTTTGCTCCTTTACTCGTATTCTTGAGTCAGAAATTTGGGGATCTTCTCCTTCCCCCTAAAATTATCTCCTAAATATCTGTTTAAATCTTGAGTTCCTCTCTATCTCCTGCACCAGATTGTCTTAGTTCAGGCCCTCATAATCTCTTCCTTAAACTACTGCAATTGCTACCCTCCTCATCTGCTTCCAGTTCATCCTCTACCTTCCTAACATGTGCTTTTCAAAAATCTATTTCTGATCATGTCACTTTCTCTTTAAAATCATTGACTCCTTCAAAGTAAGAGATGCTCAAATAGTTTGTATAGCATGCAAGAACTTTCTCACACCCCTCCTTTTCTCTATAGCCTCATTTCTCTTCGTTATGCAGCATGCCCCGTACTCTTTCTCACATGGAACTACTTGCATCTCCCCTAGATTCCACAACCTATCAGAAGCCCTGTCTGGTCTATTTTTCACCTCATTTGCCCCATTGACTCTCCTGTGTTCCCTTTCATAAATTTGAAAGCACTCTTTACATTATTCTAAGTTAATGGTTTATGTGTGCATCTTTTTCACCGCCTATAACCTGTGGTCAGGCATATTCATTCTGTAATACCAACTATTTTATAGCACCTGGTACTGAATAGAAACTTAAGAAAATATTTCTTGAATGAATGAACAAGCAAATTAATAAAGAACTTGCAACTATGTGAAATATGCATAGATTAAAAGTAAATGTGGGAAAGTAAAAACAGTTAAGTTCTAATAAGTATTTTCTGTTTTAAGTTAATTTTTGAGCAAACTACAATTCAAAATAAAAGATCTTTAAAATCTATAGTAAATGCTTGCTTTACTTTCATTGATCAGTAAATGCTGATTAGCAATATTCTCATTGCTTATATTACCAGTAACTTTCATATAGACTAGAGAAAAATTAGTAGACTTTTTAAAACAATTTTTAGGCCAAATAAATTTCCTGTGTAGAGAATGATTCGCCCAAAGTCACGATATATTCAAACCATTTAAGATATTATAATTTGGTGATTTTCTTCTTATTTAAAACGAACAGGCAATTTCCAAAAGGTTAGTTTGAGGTTTCTATCCTAAGTAGCAACCTTTGCGAGCTCATATATGCAGCTCTGTCTATATGCAGAATGTGAAATTGCAAATGGGAATGAAACGCTCATCAATCAAACATCAAATACTAACAGAATCCAGGAAACACTTTGCATTTCCAATTATTCTATATCACTTTACATATCCCAAGATCACTGGCCGATAAAACACCCTTTGAGAGAGAATAAAATATTATGCTTTCTTAGATTTTATGTATATTTTATATATATATATCTGTGTATATATCTCTATATATAGTTAAAAATATGTAAAGAGAAGAGTAGAAGGAATGTGTTATCAGAGAAACTCCCTTTTCATTTTTTTATTTTTGAAATGGAGTCTCACTCTGTTGCCCAGGCTGGAGTGCAATGGTACTATCTCACCTCACTGCAACCTCAGCCTCCCAGATTCAAGCAATTCTCCTGCCTCAACCTCCTTAGTAGCTGGGATTACAGGTGCCTGCCGCCACATCCAGCTAGTTTTTGTATTTTTAGTAGAGACAGGGTTTCACCATGTGGCCAGGCTGGTCTCGAACTCCTGGCCTCAAGTGATCCACCCGCCTCGGCCTCCCAAAGTGCTGGGATTACAGGAGTGAGCCACTGCACCCAGCCAGAGATACTATCTTTTTAATCTGCCATGATTTGTCATGTATCTCAACTGATACTACTCTCCACAGAAATATACTTTGCCTTTGATTTTATCATTAGCTAAAGTTACAGTGGAAAAAATAAAAACAATAAATCTTGTATTTTTATCGATCTATAAAATCATACAAGAGCAGGAGCCTAAATATTTGTTAGTCCTTACTTAAACCGTATGGTAGCAGTATTTTCCCACTATGCTGGCTGACATTCTCCCCTCATGGCCTAAGAAGCTTAGAACTAAATTAAAAACTGTAGAGATTATCTAGTCCAGTATTTCCCACCTTTTGCATGTCCTGTTACGTCAAAAATAGTAATATTTAGAGTAATATTTAAGCAGAATACTATGGGAAAGGAGTGACTACGTGGGAACTACTATAGGTCATTGCTCTTAAAATGTTAGGCCAGGCATGATGGCTCAGGCCTGTAATCCCAGCACTCTGGGAGGCCAAGGCAGATGGATCACCTGAGGTCAGGAGTTTGAGTCCAGTCTGGCCAACATGGTGGAACCCCATCTCCACTAAAAATACAAAAATTTAGCTGGGCGTGGTGGCAGATGCCTGTAATCCCAGCTACTCTGGGAGACTGAGGCACAAGAATCGCTTGAACCCAGGAGGCGGAAGTTGTACCACTGAACTACAGCCTAGGCGACAGAGTGAGACTCCATCTCAAAAAAAAAAAAAAAAAAAAAAAAAAAAAAAAAAAAAAAAAAAAAGAAAGAAGGAAAGAAAGAAATCTTACCCATCAAAATTTCAGAGACTTTACAAAAGATGCCATATAAACTCTTCAATGGAATTTCAACTATTGTAAATTTTAAATAGTCATTAAAAAAAAAAAAAACAGATCTCAATTTAAGGAAATTCTGCCCCAGATACTTTATTTACAGAAATTATAAAATCACAAGGTCCATCCCATTGCATTTTAAATATCACACTTCGTTTCAAAATCTGAGGATGTGAGCAGGCTGCAGCCTGGTCTGGCTTATGGTTCCTGGGGTTGGAGAATTTGTGTGGCTATGCTTTCAAATCAACTGAAATGTGTCCCTATCTTTGCTCTTCTCTTTTCTCATCCTGCCACCGCCAAAGCACTGGGCTCAGAATCCTGAGTATCCTTCCTCTCACCCCTTCTCTAGGTCCTCCTGTGCTCGCAGGAAGCTGTGGTCTGCAGCTGCTGTCCTGGACACAGGACAACTTAGTTAGGGCTTCGGCCCCTATCTGGACTCTAATTCCATCTTGGTGTGCTTATTGCAACTTTGTGTGTCCTTATCTTTTTTCATCTGGTCTCTGGCGGGCAGAGTGGATGATGACTTCTCTGTCCCTCCTTGTCTTTAACTCAAATGATGTTCTTCTCTTTGATGGTTTTTTTGTTTTCTTTTTTTTGTTTTTGTTTGTTTGTTTGTTTTCCTGTTTTTCTCAGCTGTGCTGTTGTGAGAGTGTTTAATCACTGGAGCCTTCAGATGAACTAGGTGAGGGACTCTGGGCCCCACAACCCTTCTCCCAGAACTCTCTCATGGCATCATTTGAGTCCTTTGGGTCACGTGAGGGAGGGAGGCACGAAGTTGTAATTTCATTCTTGATCAGCTCAAATAGTTCTTCCCTTGATCTTGATTCCATTAAAATTGTCAATGGCCAAAATGGTACTCCTCTGGTCTTCATAGCAGGCAAAACAGAATCCTCTAGACACATTCCTGCCTTCCTGTCCTGTACAAGATTAATGTTCATATATCGCCCCTTATTGAGAGGCTACACACATGACATCACCTTCAGTCAGTCCATAACAAAGCCCTCCCAGGAAGATGCAGGAGCTGTCCTTGTACACAGAGGACAGGATGCTTTAGGGCCACTGCAATATCAGCCTGCCTTTTATTCAGCTTCAGGGCCAGCTTCACATTGATTAACAAGTTCATCTTTGTGGGGTGGAGTGCCACACAATGGCGCATGGGTGGCTGCACCATGCCCACTTCTAGAGAACAGACAAGGGAAGATACCACTTCTTGTGGAGGCCCTCAGGGCACATCCACAGTCTCTTCCCCACCCTCCCCACATGCTTTCCTCTGCCATTTAATGTTCAACTTTTCAGGTAGTCCAGTCACCACACAGAAGTATGCTACTGCTCACTAGTTTGGAAGATCTAAACTAGTCCAGTTTCAAAATAGGATGGCTAAGCTGCAACAAAGACTTCTGTTCTGAAGTGCTTCCTGATCATGGAAGTGTTAACTCTACTATTTCACCTTTTTCCCAGGTAATAAATCCTTTCGAGAGCCTACAACGTGTTATGTTCACTTGGGTCATGACATCGACTAAGCTTGGCAGTACCTATTATATTAGGGATCTCCAACAAACAAAGCCTGGCTCCCCCAGGAAGATGCAGGAGCTGTCCTTGTACACAATCAAAAAATACCCTCACAGACACACCCAGAATAATGTTTGACCTAATATCTACACACTCTGTGGCCTAGCCAAGTTGACACATAAAATGAATCATCATACCTACCATGTTTCCAGATCAAATGAGCCCCAAGCAGTAATAATTCTGCTCCATATTTTACCCATTTGAATGAAGGTGATTCTTTGCTCTTAAAATGGCAGTTCTCAGGCTGAATATAGTGCACATTTGTGTGCACAGCTTCAAATGGTGCTAGGAAACCAGTAGCCACTATCAGTGGCAAAGGCTCCAGTGTGTAGCTGCAGTGGCATTTTGGAGAGCCTTAGTTTGATTTGATATCTCCAAATAAGACACCCAATTTCTTATAAAACTACTTCTGTAACCCACAACTCTGTAAACACTGTGATTGTTCCCCCAAAGGTATGCTTCACTTGGTATTTCAAGTCATATGATGGCAATCCCATTGAAAGTTCCAGAAAACAGTCTCTGAGGTGTATTGCTCATACTCAATCTATTCACCCGTCCAACCTTTTCAACTTGGCCTTTTCCCTAATAAATATTTAAGTAATACCCTTGACACCATATGGTAATCAGGAAGTGGAAGTCAACAACTTTAAGTTATAAATATGAAAGGCACTGAGATGGAGGAACAGAAAAGGAAAAATATCCTCTCTGGCATTGATATTACTTGTATCATCGTCAACAAGACAAGTTACAAATGTTTCATAGAAAGAGAGTGGGAGGAAAAGGCTTTACAAATGTATAAGTAAATAGGAACACGTCGCTATCCATATAAATCCCCTTGTTCTTTAAAAAGTCCACTTCACCAAAAAAGCCACATTAGGAACAGATGGCCCAGTGCCTAGGGTCCACAATACTTCAGGGGCTCATTAAAATGTCTTAATTTCTTTTACATGAAAAAAAAATCTTTCATGTTAAAGAGAATATTTTACTATATAGTAACATTGTTATATTAATGTCATGACAAAACATAAGTTTTAGGGTATTTTTGTGTGTGTGTGGGTATGAGGTTGGGGCCCATGAGGACAAAAGTGCCTCGGGCCCATAAAAGTCATAATATGGTCCTGTTCCTAGATCGTGTTTGTCTTCTGTGGCCCTATTTCTCTGGCCATAGCTGGCTGGAATAGGGATAGACCTTGACTTAAGTCAAGCCTATCAGATCCTGTCTCCTATGAGTTTAGAACTGAGATTTAAACTTGCTTGTAAGTGCTAGATAGTGTGTGAGGACCTATCTCCTTTGAAGTAGTCATGAGTAAAAAGTGAAGAAAGATTGTGTATTAGTCTGTTCTCACATTGCTATAAAGAACTACCTGAGACTGCATAGTTTATAAAGAAAAGAGGTTTAGTTGACTCACGGTTCCACATGCTGTATAGGCAGCATGGATGGGGTGGTGTCAGGAAATTTACAATCATGGCAGAAGGTGAAGGGGAAGCAAGCACATCTTCACATGGCAACAAGAGAGACTAAGGGGGAGGTGCTGCACACCGCTAAACAACAAGATCTCATGAGCACTCACTGTCACAAGAAAAGCAAGGGGAAAATCTGTCCCTATGATCCAATCACCTCTCACCCGGTCCCTCCCCCAACACTGGAGATTACAATTCAACGTGAGGTTTGGGTGGGGACAGAGAGCCAAACCATGTCAGACCATCTGCAAGAGAAAGAGAAGAATGAGAGAGTCTGTGAGACAGAAAGAGAATGAGAGAGACTTGAGTCTGTGGCCTGAGATCCTGATGTTCTCCAGTCTCTGTACACTAAAGGTTGGTTATTCAAACTTTTAAAAATCTATGAGGTGTCCCAGTACGCTTCCATTCAATCAGAATTTTTGGCTAAGCTGTTTGAAATTATTTTCTGCTAATTTTCATCCAAGAATACTGTATTCGTTTGCTAGGGTTGCCACAATAAAGTATCATAAACCGGGTGGCTTAAAGAACAGAAATGTGTTGCCTTCCAGTTCTGGAGGCTAGAAGTCTGAAATAACGTCAGTAAGGTTCATTGCTTCTGAGGGCTGTGAGGGAAAGATCTGCTCCAGGCCACTGTCTTTGGCTTATAGACGGCCTTCTTCTACCTATGTCTCTTCACATTGCCTTCCTTCTGTACCTGCCCATGACCAAATTTCCTGGTTTTGTAAGAACACCAGTCAGTGGATTAGGGTCCCCTAACATGACCTCACTTTAGCATAATTACCTTTGTAAAGCCCCTTTCTCCAAATGAGGTCATAATCTAAAGCAACAGAGGACAGGACTTCAACATATAAATTAGTGGAGAAGTGTGGGCACGATCTAACCCATAGCAAGTACTAACTAAACAGGAGCGCAAACATAGACTCAATTATAGCATGCCCATTAATTACTGTCATTAATACTTTTTTGATATATTTTTCTCATTTATTGAATTTTAATTTTAAAAGGCATTTTCTATATTTCCTCTTCTTTCTTCCAAACCTTAATATATTACTTAAGATCTTCAGTTCCCCAAATACGACACAATATCCCATAATGGCAAAGGACATGGAGTCTAGCATGAGACTGCCTGAGTTCAAAGCCTGCCTTTGTCATTATAGCATTCGTAGTCAAGCTACTCAATCTCTTTATGTGTCAATTTCCATAACGGTAAAATGAAATAGAAAGATTATTTATCTCTTAGGGGTGTTATGAAGATTAAATAAATTGCTATATGTAAAGTGCCTGACAGACAGCAAGTTCCATCTGAGGGCTTGCTATTATTATGATAGAGCCCAAGCCTTTGGTTGTGTACTGGTCTTTCTTTATGAAGCTTGCCCTTTAAGGCAATCACAAGGCAAATCTCAACTGCTGACTGCCTTTTCTAGGAAGGGCCTAGTAGCACAGACTTATCTTAAGGCATTATCTTGCCTGAGTTTGGATATGCCACTTAGTTCCTCAGGTCCACTGAGTATCTTTCTTCAATTTCCTCACCTGTGAAATGGAGATCATAATGCTACTACCATAAGGAGTTTGTTGTCATAATTAAATGAGTTAATTTATGTAAAGTACTCGGTACATACTGTGTATACACTTAATGTTATTATCATTATTGCCAATAGATGAATTGACCAGGTGGCAATCTCTGACACTGACCAGAGAGCCCAATGACATAGCACTGACTCTGATGAAGCTCGTGGCCAGATCACTGCCCTATCCTACAGAGTCTTGTGAATTTGTAGATACTCTCTACTTTATTGGAATTCATAGTCAGGATAAAAGCCCTGATTTTGACTTGCTTTGGTCTAATATAAACACCACTTAGTTTCTTTTTTTATTATTTCAAGTGTAATGTTTTTAATATTATAAGAACAATACTTGAGACATATGAATCTTAAATTTATCATTTTAATTGTAAGTTAAGAGATAGATATAGCCTCTATATAAAATATCCATAACCACATGCCATGCAATTAAATATTTCTGCACAACTGTTCCAAAAGGGCATTTTAGCCTTGCTCTACAGGGAGCGAAATGATGTACAAAGATTCATTTATATTTATACAGTATATAAAAATACTTGAAATTTGTTGGCCTCTCTTTGGGGAAGGGAATCTAATTCTCTTATAATTAAAAAGAAAGAATTTCTCTCAGCTAGAGAAATTAATGTAATGTATAGATATTTAATAACAATTTGATAACCACTTTCTTCAAAGTCTCTATATATGTGGTATATAGAAAACAACAATTATCTAGAAAATAGACAAAACAAGTTTCTATTTTATTTGCATTCCAGAACAAGCAAATTGATAACACAATATGTGTTGCCTATATTTTAGAACAAGAAAGAAATTTAGTTACACCTCTGGTGAAGGACCAATTTGGAATTATATCATTGTAAAACTGGGGAAATCCAATACATAGAAGTAAAAACATTCCCCATAATGGTACTAATTACTGCACAGTATCCATAACCTTTAGAGCACTGAGCTTAATTCAAACAAAATAACAGATGGTGTTTCAGGAAAACAAGCATTATATTGCTTTGGTTTTCCTTTTCATGTACGACTGTTAGAGAAAATTATGTTGGGAGTTCACTGGGACCTAATTATATTTGGTCTTCTATTCTGAATTCTGAATTCTGTCTATCTCATTCCAAATAAATAGTATAATTATATTAATTTAACCCAAAATAAGATAGTACACTGATTAAATATCATATTAGAAAACTTATTCTACATATCTGGGCAAACATTTTACCATCTGATAGGGTAAAAGGATAAGATTTTCAAATGTGTATTTATTTCAGATTACTGTTTTATTTTTTCATGCTTTAAGTTTGCATTTTGAAGTTAACCACTTTGGGAGAATTCAGACAACAGCAGATGAAAATACTGGCTACAACATTATACAAGTGGCATTTTCCTATGTCAATTTGTATATGTATCACTTCCTGTAAATAAACAAACAAACAAAGCCTGGTTAAATCTAAAACAATAATTGAGAGACTTGTAGGCAGACACACATGTAGATGATCTCTCAAGAGTGATATTATGATTTATATCCATCTTGTTAAACTTAAAAAATACATTCCTCTTGAGTATAACAACTTCACCTCCTGAGTTTTGAAAAGCCTGCTGACTCAACTTTGCAGCTTTTAGTCTCTTCCTCCAGATGATCAAGTAGAGAGTTTTTCAACAGAAGACCAGCTAGGTGGCTGTTGTCTTCTGAAATGGTACCAAGCAGTCTCACTGCTGATCCAAATATCAGCTCAACAAGAACCGCCACAATGCAGATCTGTGTATCTACTTTACACCTACTCTGTGGCCTCCATTTTTTTCACCTCTGCTTCTGTGAATATTCACTTACTCAGAAGAATTGGACATCAACTCATTAGTTACTGCATTAAACAGCCCAACCCCTGAATTTTGGAAAAAGACTGAAGTAAAATTTTACTGCATAACACATAGAACCCAACATATAGCAGACCTACAAATGTAGAATGACCTACACTGTGTATTTGTTGCATTAGCTACTACTGCTTAACTTGACAGATTCCCCCATCCTCCAATAAAATAGCTGGATTCATTTTAAGCATCAATACCCTTGAGCAGAAACGGTGTAAACTACTTGCTCTGATTGTTACTATATAGCCAGTATTAGAAGAAAAGTTTTAATTTAATTTACTGAATCATGATTTTTTTTTTTTTTTTTTTTTTTTTTTTTGAGACAAGGTCTTGCTCTGTCTCTCAGGCTGGCATGCAGTGGAATGATCTCAGCTTACTGTAAGCTCCACCACCCGAGCTCAAGTGATTCTCCTACCTCATCCTCCCAATTAGCTGGAACTATAGGCATCTGCCACCACGCTCAGCTAATTTTAAAACATTTTGTAGAGATGAGGTTTCACTATATTGCCCAGGCTGGTCTCTCCTGGAGAGACAAGCAATCCTCTCACCTCGGCCTCCCAAAGTGCTGGGATTATAGGTATGAGTCACTGTGGCCAGCCCATGATCATTTTTTAAAAATTGATCAAAGATACTTGTTCTTTAAAGTCCAATCCCTGTTCAGATTCTTCCCTGTTTTGTTGTTCTATGAGTCTCTGCTGAAAATAACTGACAATCACATACCTTTTGGTCTGACCATCAAGACTGTGTTATACGTGAGTTAATGTCTTTCTTGGTCATTTGGGCAGAGCCAAAGCATTCTTTTATTAAACAGTTCTTATGCCTTTTCAAGTAATGTTACAAAGAAATTTTGGTGCCTACAATAAGGTCTAACACAAATCTAACAAAATCTTACCTTAGCTGTGATGTGACTAACCCTCCTGGATATTATGCTTGGAATCTCACAAATAAACTAAAAACACTCATTCCTCACATCAGAATATATAGGGCCAGAATTTGGCTCATGTGATTAGACTGAAGATGAAATTTTCACTAAACCATGAACTCTACTTGGCAATGGAAATGACATTTTTTTCAAAATGAATCACATCATGAAAGCCATTGGTCCACGTGCCCCACATCAGTATAAATCCTTGCAGAGCCTGGAGATTTATGTTTTCAGTTTGGCCTTTCTTTCAATTATTGGAGAGCTTTAATTTCTTTTCATTATTTGGGATTCCTTCATTTTTTTCCCTACTTCTAATTCTCTGCATACATTACACACCTGTATTTGTCTTTGATAATGGAAAAAAAGACTCATCACTTTTAAGGCTCACTCAACATATCTTCATTATCTTGGGAATATCTTCACCAAAATATATTAAAATGTCACTAGAGAAAAATGAATGCATATAGAATGTATGAATATTGCTGGGCTAAATGGGTATCGCTATCTCATTAGTCAGCATACAGCCTCCTGGCTGAATGCCTACATTTCAAGCCCAGCCAGAAAAACAACAACAACAAATAGATTTGAAACATCCAAATGAAAAGAAATGGCCCTTTTTCTGATTGTGCTAACATTCTACTAGTTATTTATTCATTTATGTCTTTTCCTTAGTCTTCTGCAGCAAATCTCATTTGTTCCCTCACTCTCCCAATATTTAGTATATACCTTCTATATACCAGGAACTATTGTAGGCACTGGAAAAAAGAATGAACAAAATCAGTAAATTTTCTGCTTTCATAACATTTGCATCTAGTGGAAGACCGGAGACAAACAAATAAATACACAATACGTCATATAGGCAGTAAGATCTAAGGAGAAAATAATAAAAAGCGAGGGTGAGAATGAAAGTGTGCTCTTGGAATGTGAGGATTCTATTATATCTAGGTGTTATTTGAGTGGGAACTTAAAAGGAAAATAAAGAAGAAAGTCACATAAGTATCTGGAAAAGTAGTATCCTTGACAGAAAACTGAATTTACAATAAAAACCTTCATTAATATGATATAATTGGGACTGGCTTGAGGAGAGTCAAGTTCACTCCACTTTCAAGTAAAGAATTAGTCAGAATTATATATCCTTTAAACCATTGTATACTTTTAGAAACTCGGCAAAAGTCCTCTGAAAATATTGTTCACTTAACCCTTACTCATGCTTTTCTAAGCTCTTCCAAGTTTGCATTACACAATTGATCATTTTAAACTAAACTATAGTACTCAAAGGATACTTTACATTTTTTAAAATCAATGGTGGGTACATTAGTGAGTATCCACCATTAGTGAGTACATTTTATTATACTTCATAGTTGTTTGGTTACTTGCTAAGGAAATTTTCTGCAAGTCTTCAGACTGTGGGAGTATAAGAACAAGGAGTAAGGCCAGATGTCTTCCCTCTTATTTAAGAGCTTAGATTTCAAGTGACACTTGTATACTTTAAGTATAGACTGATGCTTTTCCTAACAGTGTGGATGTTTGCTATACCAAGATGCTGGGATCATTGAAAGTGAATGCAAATGCCTGTCCTCACAGGCAGTCTCTAAAGGCAATCTGATAAATGCATGTAGATGTTTGAACATAAACTGAAAGCCAGAGGAAAAGAGCACTTACCAAATGGAGTAGAATACCAAATAAACAGAGTACAAGCTATTTTGTTCTTGGAGAGAAACAAGATGACTCCTTTCTTTTAGGAAGTCTATTTCTTTTCTTTAGGTCTGAGCCCATGAAATGATTCAATTTATGTGTAGCACTTAGACAATAAACATTACATCCCTTTCCTCTCTGACTGAAAGACCAGAAGGAAGGTGAGAGAAAAAAAAAAGCAAAGATTTCCCAAGGTTCACAGATACCTGAATTGAAATGGACAGAGAATATAAATGAGAAACAATACTTTGGTGACTGAATTTAACCTGCCTTTAAACCTGATAAAGTTGCAAATTCAACATTGATTTTTCTCTGAAAATAAATAACTTATTTTGAGGAACAGCAGATGAATTTACACCCTACAGAAATAATTTAGGATGCTGGTTCGCTAAGGTTTTGCCCAAGACTAAGAAATATTGATCAAGAGCAACAGAAAAATTCCCAACCAAAATAATGTGAGCAGTGTGAAATTTTGTTTTCATATTTTGCCTTTATTCTCAGTATCTCCTATAAGGAGCTTAGTAGTCACTTTGACGTTTACTGTCTTAATATTCACATGTATAAAATAGTGAAGGGAAAAACTGTCATTTTTTAATGACTGACAGTAACAGGGTTTAGATAAAACTTCTTAGAGCTAAGTGGATTATTGAAGGAATTAAACAGATAATTCATGCAAAAAGTTCACAGATGTGGTTGAGGTAAAAAATTGTTTATTAGATTTTATGCCTATATCTTTTAGATAATCACCTTGATTTCTTCTTTGCTCTTCATGGAGAGACACGGGCTGAATAATTTGTGTACCATATATTACCTATATGCTGCTTTTGGTACCATCATCTGTTTAATCAACATTTATGCTTGGTTGACTTTTCTTAATTAAAAAAGGAAGATTAACTTAGCTATTAATTTATGACCTAAATGTATAAGCTTCCACCTTGCCAAACTACTATCTAGCGCTTGTAAATGATGGTGTGTTTCCACTTGACTGATTTTTAGTGACAGCATGGCACAGTGACCTTAAAACAGATAACATGGTTCTAGTGTACAATAATGATATATCAAATGTTTGGTAAAAAAAAGGTAGCATGCATTAGTGCATCCCTTCTATGATTATAAGTATGTTATAAGTAAGACAAGGATCAAATGGAAACCAGAGAAAATATAGGCAGCTTAGTTTGTTGCCATCGTGAGAAGTTGGATTCCACTAGATTTAGGTTCAACTGAAATGTACTGGATGCCTACTATGCACGAAGCAATCTGCCAAGCTCTTTCATCTTTTTTTATCTCATTATATCTCATCAACCCTGCAAGAAGATTATCATTATTCTCATTTCACCAACAAATACAAAAACAACTTTCAAAGAGCAGACTCAAGATTACACACCTTCATGAGAAACTGAAATGTAAGCCATGGTTTCTGATTTCTTTCACACATTCCCTACGGCATGTAATGCGTTAAAAAAGATAAACATAACTAAAACATCTAATTAGTTCAACTACCCCATGGTTTAAAATATAAATAATATATGCTATATTTAATACATAAAGCATCACTGTCATTAGTTATGAGACTTTCAGGAATTATGTCTTATATTATGTATACAAATGTATTACGTGTATAGCAAACCCGGAAGTGAAAATGGGTAATAGCTGTCATAGGATTGTGGTGGAGAGATCCAGGATATACAACTGCGAAGCCTTTTTCTGAATTCTCCTTATCTACCTAGAAGTAAAAACTTTCAAAAGAATTCAACTATCATGAATACCCCTCTGAAGGAGTTTGATGCTATGAAAAGGTTAAAAAAAAAGACCACTTGCACCTACAGAAACAATACAATTCCTCCCACTTGTTCCCCTAAGAATCTATGTGTCTTTCCTAAACATGTATGTTCTTCTCATCAAAGCCTTTTCTCTCTTCTTCACTTTTTCTTTCAAATTAGGCATATAAGCCCCTAACTTTAGCTTTTTAGTGAGGCCACTGCTTTTGTGTGCTCCCATACGCAGAAATAAATAAACTTTAGTTTTTATTTCTCCTGCTAATGCCTTTTGTCAGTTTAATCTGCAGACCTCAAAGCCAGGAACATAAGTGAGTCCAAGAATAGTTTTCCCTCCCCAACACTTTGGCAATGAAGATGGGATGGTTGGGACTCCGCAGTCACTCTGAAGACTGCAGCTGAGATCTCAGGATCTCTTGACGAAGACACCAAAGAGAAATTTCCTTGCTGATCTCTGCTCAGTGTCCAGTTGAGTGCGTGCAGTAAGAACTCGTCTTTGTTGAAACAGGAAAAATTCCCTTGTCCCCTCCCAGGGCATGTGATGGGGGTGTGGCTTGCTTCTTCAGTGCCTCACGGCTCAAACCTCTAGGGGAACTTATAGATGGGCAGGCTGTGGGGCTCTGACTCCACGGCACTGTTAGGGGTGGATGTTTACAGCTCCTGAAGCCCCACTGGGCGGTGTTACAGGGCGCTTAAACGTTTGCCATCCGTCTATGGAGGGCTTCTGTTAAGCAGCTCAGTCAGACCCTCTACCTTGTCACCAGGACAGAGAGCTTTCTGTTTCCTGAGTTCTTGCCTTGGTGTAGTGGAAGAATTGGACCACACGTGGGCTTGGAGAATGAGTGTAAAGTTTTATTGAGTGGAAGTAGCTGTCTGCTGATGGGGCAGCCAGAAAGCAGATGGTCTTCCACTGGAGTTGGGCCACTCATCAGCCCTGGCTCTCCTCCGTCTAAGTGACCAAACTCTGCCACACTTGCTTGGTAGATGGCCTGCTGACTCCTGTTGGTGTGCTTCTCCTCCAGCCTGCTCTCCTCCTCCAGCCTGCTCTCCTCCTCCAGCCTGCTCTCCTCCTCCAGCCTGCTCTCCTCCTCCAGCCAGCTCTCCATCCGCCGGCGTGCTCCCCTCCGGCCTCCTCCCCTCCGCCGGCCTGCTCAACTCCTCCAGCGTGCTCCCCTCCGCTGGCCTAGTCCCCTCCTCCGGCGTGCTCCCCTCCGCTGGCCTGGTCCCCTCCTCCGGCGTGCTCCCCTCCGCGAGCGTGCTCCCCTCTACCAGCTTGCTCTCTTGCGCTAGCGTGCTCCCCTCCGCCGGCCTGCTCCCCTCCGCCGGCCTGCTCCCCTCCGCCGGCCTGCTCCCCTCCGCCGGCCTGTTCCCCTCCGCCAACCGGCTCCCCTCTGCCAGCGTGCTCTCCTTCGCCAGCGTGCTCTTTTCCTCCAGCGTGCTCCCCTGGACATCTTGTCTCCATCCAGGTGCTTGTGTCCTCTTCAGCTGATGTGCTCCTCTCCACATCTGGCCGCCTGTGTGTCTGCCTGCTAGGGTCTCAGGTTTTTACAGACCCGGGATGGGGGCGTGGCAGGCCAGGGTGGTCTTGGAAAATGGAACATTTGGGCACAAAAGCAGGAGTGCCTGTCATCGCCCACGTCCGTGGGGATACAACCCTCAGCAGGGCCCACACCGCACTTCCCTCTCCCCTTCCATATCGTTTAAAGGGACCATGGTCTTCCCTTCCTAGTCCTACCATATCATTGTCTTTTCTTTACGATATTTAGATTAGATGGAGCAAACACTTATGGGAAATAGTTATTTGGGTATTATGACTTTTAGTTTGGGTGCTCTTGTTATAGATCCTTTTGCTCACAGGGATAGTCATTGTGCCCTGTTTGTCTTGTTTTGTGTCTTGAAAGTTTGGCTTGGATTTAGTAAGAGAGTTCTCTCTCTCTGGTTTTCTGCCTGCCAGGAGTACAGGTTGCCAAGTCTGTGCTAAGAGATGGCCAAACATCAGATTGGGATCCCAAGAATTTGTAGTTAGCTGGATAAAAATCTGGGTAGCCCAGGCATTCCATTTGTTGCTAGAATTAGACCCACCATTGCTACTTTTCAGCAACTTCATCAGAGAAAGAGACTTAGAAGAAGTGTTTATAGAAGTGACTTGAGAAATGACCTTAGATTATAGGGGCTGTATCTTCTGCACCATTTCTGGGAATACCTCTTATGTCCATTGTTAAGCCACAAAAAGTCTTACTACTTTTTAGTCACATTTGGAACAGGTATACCTTTGGAGATCCTAAATCATGAATGGGCAGATGACAGATCCTGTGATCTGCAAAAGCTTTTGTATTTAAAAGGATTTTTAGAGAGCTCCCACTACAAACAAATGTCTTGTTTGTACCTATGGAGAAGTCAAAAGAAGAAGAAAAGTATCATAGTGAGCCTAAAAGGATCCTTTGGCAAAACTAAATGGCAGAAATCACATTTACAACAAAAATTGAAATCCACACAGACCATAAACCCTTCCACTGACAGTTATTCTGTAGTTGTGCCACAAGCCAGATGGCCCCCTGAAAAAAATTCTCCTCACCAACATAACAAATGGCCAGACCCTTTTCTAGGCCTTCCTGTAAATAATCAGAAGTTGGCTGATTTGGAGGCTGATATTCAGGGCCTGATACGATTTGGTCCCCACTCAAATCTCAACTTGAATTGTATACCCCAGAATTCCCATGTGTTTTGGGAGGGACCCAGAGGGAGGTAATTGAATCATGGGGGCTAGTCTTTTCCATGCCATTCTCATGATAGTGAATAAGTCTCACAAGATCTGATGGGTTTATCAGGGGTTTCTGCTTTTGCTTCTTCCTCATTTTCTCTTGCCACCACCATATAAGAAGTACCTTTCACCTCCCGCCATGATTCCGAGGCCTCCCCAACCTTGTGGAACTGTAAGTCCATTTAATTCTCTTTTTCTTCCCAGTCTTGGGTATGTCTTTATCAGCAGCATAAAAAAGGACTAACACAGGACCTGATGGGAGTTATTTTAGAAGCCTTCCCTCTGAAGGCTTATGGGACTAACAAGGAACTGTGTATTCATAAGGAGGGACTCATCCCAAAGCCGGTGTAAAACAATTGGCACATAACTCTAAATCGAGAAGCCCTAGAACATATAAATCTTTTTATTTGTAGCTTAGTTAGAAATCTTCTTCCTTAGATGTAAAGAAACAATTTTTTACAAATCAGGTATAAGCCATAAAGTGTTGTGTCTTTAACAAAAGAGACTGCCTCAGAGAACCTTAGAAAGGACTGTGAGAGATACTGTGGGGTACAGGCTTCTGATGACATCACTTAAATAACTTTAAGATTATACCACTGACCTAAGTAAAGAAAAATTCAGAAGTTATGGAGATGCTGATAGGTACATAAAATCACTAACCCAAGATCAAGCAAAACAAGAATTACATGAAATTGAATGAACTGATGAAAAATGATTTTGATTTTGCTTGTGACTCTTGCTCAAAATATTGCTAGTTGTTTAGTATTCTATTTTCTGGACATAAGGAATCTTTCTCTTTTATCTCCATCTATCTAGAAATCAAAACAATTTGGTAGATTATGTTCACAATAGCAAAATCACAGAATCAACCTAAGTATCTACCCTAAATGGATGATTGAATAAAGAAAATATGCTATATATACACTATGAAATAGTATGCAGACATATAAAAAATGAAATAATGTCTATTGCAGAAACATGGATGGAGATGTAGGCCATTATCCTAAGTGAAATAACTCAGAAACAGAAAATCAAATATTGTACATTCTCACTTATCAGTGGGGAATAAACAGTGGGTACACATGAATGTACAGATGGAAATAATAGAAACTGGGAACTCCGAAAGTGAGGATGTTGGGAGAAGGGGTGAGATATGGAAAATGACCTATTGGGTACAATATTCATTGTTCAGGTTCTGGGTATACTAGAAGCCCAAACTCCACCACTACACAATATATCTATGTAACAAACCTTCACATGTACCTCCTGACTTTAAATTTAAGTTTTTTTAAGTAGATTAAACCTTTGTCAACAAAAATAAAGCATTTATCTTTTTCTCTCTATCTAATCCTGTCAGAAATTGGAGGATACTTTTGAGTATTTTTATTTTTCTGTAAATATATTTATTTGCATAAATTTAATAATAATCTGTTCTCCTTGTAATAGAATGTCTTTGTTTTGTGCTGCTGCAATAGACTATCTGAGACTGAGTAATTTATAAAGAGCAAACATTTATTTCCTCACATTTCAGGATGCTGTGAAGTCCAAGACCAAGGGTCTATGTATTAGTTTGGTCTCACATTACTATAAGGAAATACCCAAGATTGGGTAATTTGTAAAGGAAAGAGGTTTAATTGAATCACAGTTTAGCATGGCTGGTGAGGCCTCAGGAAACTTACAATCATGGTGGAAGGCAAAGGGGAAGGAAGACACCTTCTACATAAGGCAGCAGGAAGAAATGCTGAGCAAAGGAGGAAAAGCCCCTTATAAAACCATCAGATAAGGAGAGAACTCACTCACTATCACAAGAACAGCATGAAAGACACCATACTCATGATTCAGTTACCTACACCTGATCTCTCCCTTGACACTTAGGGATTATGGGAATTATAATTCAAGATGAGATTTGAGTGGGGACACAAAGTCTAACCATATCATTCCACTCCTGACCCTTCCCAAATCTCATGTTTCTTCCACATTTCAAAACCAATTATGCCTTTCCAATGGTCCCCCAAAGTCTTAATTCATTCCAGCATTAACCCAAAAGTCCAAGTTTAAAGTCTCATCTGAGAAAAGGCAAGTCTCTTCCACCTATGAGACTGTAAAACCAAAGCAAATTAGTTGCTTCCTAGTTAGTTACAATGGGAGTAAAGGTATTGGGTAAATAACCCATTCCAAATGGCCGAAATTGGCTAAAATGAAAGGGCTGTGGGCCCCATGCAAATCCAACATCAGCAACACAGTAATTAAATCTTAAAGCTCCAAAATGATCTCCTTTGACTCCATGTCTCACATCCAAGTCATACTGATGCAAGAGGTGGGCTCCCATGATCTTGGGCAGCTCTGTCCCTGTGGCTTTACAGGTTACAGCCCCCTTCCTAGCTGCTCAATTAATCTTCTCCTTGAATATGTCTCTCTGTTAACAATATAAGAACAAAATAAAATCTTTTGCTTAGCTAACTCACTCAGACTTCTTCTAGTCTTCTACCATGGCCACATGATTTATGCATTCATTCGAGAAATCTTTATTATAATTACCTAATATCTCTTCTCGTAAATGGCAGAGATATAATGATGAATAAGTGATGGTCACTAAACTTGTGAAACTTACAACCTAGTAAAGAGGAAAAGCAAACAAAAAAGGTTACAAAAATGGTAGATGTTATATATTTAGGATATATATATTCAGTACAGTCAAAGCATTAGAGAATGAGGGGGTGACTTTTCTGATTCTTAGGCCCTCTGATGCCACACTGCACTCTTGAAAGGACAGAATGATGAGGAAGGGAAGGGTTTCTTTTTTCTCAACTTTTATTTTAGGCTCAGGGGGTACATGTGCAGGCTGTTACATGGCTATAATGTGTGTCATTGGAGTTTGGTATACAAATGATTTCATCACTCAGGTAGTGAGCATAGTACCTGATAGGTAGTTTTTTTACCCTCACCATCCTCCCACCCTCAAGTATGCCCTAGGGTCTATTGTTCCCATCTTTGTATCCATGTGTACTTAATGTTTAGTTCCCACTTATAAGTGAGAACATGGGGTATTTGGTCTGCTGTTTCTGCATTAATTTGCTTAGGATAATGGCCTCCAGCTTCATCCATGTTGCAACAGAGGACATTATTTCATTTTCTTTTATGACTGCATAGTATTCCATTGTGTATATGTACCACATTTTCTTCATAATCCACCATTGATGGGCATCTAGATTAATCCCATGTCTTTGCTATTGTGAATAGTGCTGGCATGAACATATGGGTGCATGTGTCTTTCTGTTAAAACGAGTTATATTCCTTTGGGTATATACTGGAAATCGGATTGCCTGGTTGATGGTAGATCTGCATTAAATTCTTCGTGAAACCTGAAAAGTGAGTTTTGAAAAGCTTTCTGCTCTAGATAAACCGAATTACTTCAGGTTTCTTTTATTCTCTCTCTCCTTTCACATGTCCTATAACTACACATATTGCTCCTAGTTAAAATGTCTCCTCTTTCAGAAACCCAATTTACTCCTTCTAAGCCATCTCAAAAGTCATCTGTCATGCAGACCTTTTATGACTCTCCCAAAAACTGAATCATTCTCTTCTCTCTGATCCGTAGCTTATTGGTAACTCTATTCTACACTGTAGTCATTTGCTTCCACTTTTGTTATTTAGACGGAGGAGTTATGTGTTTTACATCTTCACATCCTGATTTCTGGCAAATAACAACCAGAGTTTCTATTATCATCTGTTGAATGGTTATAGCATACCGAGTGTTTGATATACATTATCTCTAATTTTCACAATAATCCTTAACTGTAAACATTATTATCAAACTTATATCTGACTAAGGGGCAGAGAGACTGTGTTTACTTAGCTCAACACAGTTAGTAAGTGGTGAGGCTGAGTTTGAAATTTATGTGTCAATCTCTCTCCAAAACCTATATATTCTTACTGATGAGCTACAGTATCTTCCTAGTTGATAGTGAAGGAATGTTGAAAGGATAGATGGATTCATGAATAAATCAGTGTTTGAGTACATGATCTTCTGGAGTTGAAATGATAAAATATTAGCATAAGCTCCATACCCATTAGCTTCTTCTCATATGTGAGATAATACTCAAACCCATAAAATTTTATTGTAGTCTTGCTGCATATATCCTAATCATCTGTCTTGATCTGCTTATGTCTTATATAGACGTATACACAGAAATAATTGCTTTTTTAAATGAAAACTTCCATATCATAAGATTCCACCTAGTAGAACATAAAATAATAATACAGTTGAACATACATAATTACATTATGTAATTATATTATGTAATGCCACATAAGGTATTATCAATAGATTAAAAAAATTTTGTCCAGATAGAAAACAATCTGATAAACAAAATGTGATTATTGCTGTCATTAGATATACTTTAGAAAGATATTTTCACTTGTTTCAGATCTTATACCTAATATCCTAAGTCATGTTGTGACTTCATCACATGTAATGTGTGATATATAAATACTCAAATAGGAATAGTTCATATTTTTGTGTCATTTGGTGTTTCTCTTGCCTGGAAATCCTAGAAACCAGAAACCAGAGGGTGATAGACAATTCTCAGTTTTCTGCATTTTGCATATAACTTTCGTAAGCAAGTTCTATAATTTGCAACCTCATGATGACACAGAAAAGTTGAGGCTGATTATGTCTACTAAATAGCTACTTTGGGCATACTTCTATAGTTAATGTCCAGTGAGATTTTAGTATTAACTTACTATGGCTTCCATATTCCTCAGCATACATTAAACTATGCTGCAGTAACACATAAACCCCTAATTCCAAGGATATGGTAGGTTAAATAATGATCTCTGATATGACGTGGATGTTTGTCCTCTCCAAATTTCATGTGGAAGTTTGACCTCCAATGTTGGAGGTAGGCCTAGTGGGAGATGTTCAGGTCATGGGAGCTGATACCTCAAGAATGGCTTGGTGCTGTCTTCATGGTAGTGAATGAGTTCTCACTCTGCGAGTTCACTTGATGTACTGGCTCCCTCTCTGCCTTCCACCATGACTGTAAGCTTCGGCCTCACCAGAAGCCAAACAGATGCAGGTGCCATGCTCACACAACCTACAGAACCATGAACCAAATAAACCCTTTTCTTTATAAATTACCCAGTCTCAAGTATTCCCTTATAGCAATGCAGAATGGCCTAATATAGTCTCCAATGATGTCCATATCTTAATCTCAAGAACCTGTAACTATGTTACCTTATTTAGCAAGAGGGATTGGAAGATTAAGTTAAGGATGTTGGGATGGGGAACTATGCTGGATTATTTGGGTGGGTCCAAGTAACCACACAGGTCTTTATAAGATGGAGGCAAGAAGGTCACAGTGAGAGAAGAAAATGTGAAATTAGAAGCAGCAAACAGGGAGACGAAGAGAGGAAAACACAGGTTTGAAGATGTTATGCTGTTAGCTTTGAAGATGAAGGAAGGGGCCACAAGCCAAGGAATGCTGGTATCCTGTAGAAGTTGCAAAAAGCAAGGAAATAGATTCTCCCCAAGAGCATCTAGTAGCACTATACAGCTTTGACAACATCTTTATTTTAGAACTTCTTGATCCCACAACTATAAGATAATAAATTTGCTTTGTTTTAAGCCACTTAGTTCATGGTAATTTGTTATGGTAACAATAGGAAACTAAGATAAAGGTCCTTAACATAAAAAAGAGTTACCACTTTTGACATGCCACATGTCCATCACTGGTCAGTGGCAGGGGATTTTCCTTATACAGTCACTTAAGAACTCAGGTGGACATAGACTCTACTATTTGAAAAATCACTGGTCACCATAGCAGGAAGAAGAAAGTATATGGAGAGCTCAGACCCATTCTTCTGTACTTTGGTCTAGATGGTAACACATGTCACTTCTGTTCATTATCCATTGGCTAGGAAGTCATATAATTTTGCAAACTGCAGAGAGTTGACAAGTGTAACCTCCTATGAGACTGAAGGGGAAGAAGAACTGGATTTTAATCAGCACTGAATTTAGCATTTTAATGTCTACCTTAGCTTCATACTAGGAAGTCCATGAAAATCTTGTCAGAAAGGGTGGAAAGAAATGTTTCTTACCTGATGGGTCTAGATTCCTCTCTTTCATAGTTCCAGATCTGCTCTTCTGTGCCAGTGTGTGTTGAAATTACCTGCTCGTTGTGTTACCAGAGCCTATATTGTTAACTACAGAGAATTCTCGATATATGAAATTCTTCACATTTAGATGTCATGCAAAGAATATTAACTCTTTCTACAGCTCTAGTTATTGCAATGCTACACACAATGAATTTAAAAATTTTGTTCCTCCAAAGTTGCAAGTACAAATAATGCTGAGCCTTGCATCTCTTTATTTCTCAGTTTTATTGCTTTCCATATCATATTTGATCCATACTTGAGAACAGCAGAAAGTTATAACCCACTTTTTCTTTTCATAGCTAAGAACAAAGCACAGGTAGGGCAAAACCTGAAAACAGCTCCCCAACACAGTTGGACTCCAACCCTGCAAGAGTACTCTAGAGAGGATGCTTAACCATGTCAAGCAAATTTTTTGTAATTTTTTGCATACGTACCTTACAATATTCACATTTGGCTGTAACGGTATAGTGTATGTAATTAAATGTGATAGATAAGCAAAATATTTTTAAGTATTTCTATGAAAGGGAGACAATATTAAAACAATAACAACTGAACCACTCTAACTGTAATACATGGACTCCTAAGACAGGCCCCATTGATCCCTGCCTCCTATATAATCTCATACTCTTGTGTGATATCTTTCCCTTGAGTATGCCCTGGACTTAATGACTTGTTTCTAATGAATTGAATATAACAAAAGTGATGGGATGTCATTTCAGTCCTTAAGTTGCAAAAGACTGACTTTCCTCTTGCTTGCAGATTCTCTCTCTCTTGCTGTTTTTGATGAAGCAGGCTGCTATGTAGAAGTGACCAGGTGGCAAGAAACTGAGGTTAGCCTCTGGTCTACAGTCGGCAGGAAACTGAGGCCCTCTGACCAAGAGCCTGCAAGGAATTGAATTATGCCAGCAACCAAGTGAGTGAGCTTGGAAGTGGATCTTTCCACAGTTGATCCTTGCAATTAGACCTCAGCCCCAGATATCACCGTGATTCTAGCCTGTGGAAGAGCCTAAGCAGAAAATCCAAGTAAGTTTTACCTGCATTTCCAGTCCATAGAAACTGTGAGATAAGTATGCTGTTTAAGTCATTTAGTTTGGGGAAATTTATTACATAGCAGTATATAATTAAGACACTAGACATTTTGTTTCTTAGGGATTTTTGTTTTTCCTTATTTTTTCTGTTGTTCCAACATGTTTGATTTTTCCTCTTTTAATAGGTTCAAGAATAGTGAGAAAAAAGGAAAATTAAAATGTTGAAGTAAATGGTTTTAGCAATAGTAAATTGTAGATTCAATTTTTTTAATTTTTAAGAATAAAATTTTGTAAGAGATATTTATTTTTAAAAGGAGTTGTTCTGGAATCTAGACATTAATATGTCCCCAAAATGTGTTTACAGATTTCTCCATTCACACATAAAAAATCTAATTTCTACCTTAGTTTACAGAAATCCACCCTTTGTGTAAGGTAAGTTATACCTAAGGGAAGTTTATCACGTTCTTATTAAAGAACTCTGTCTTTGTTCTCTTCTTCCTAATGAATATCAACATTTGAGGAGAAAGATATCCAAGCAGGAGGGAAAAGTGATCTGAAATAAAGACTTGAAGATTGTTATTAGATTTAGACTATGTTAAGATGAATTGCTGTCTCATGGAAAGACTCAATAACTTATGCCTAAGAATAACAAAATAATTACAATGATAGCCATATTGGTTCTTTTGAATTTGGGTAACAGAAGAACATAGGTCTTCAAACTATTAGGCATATCTTTTCTGCTCAAAACAATTTCTTTACATTTTATCCCTTTAAGTCCTTTAAAGCTTATCACACAGAAAAAATAACAGTCTGGGAGAGGAAGACTAAAGAAATCAACTTTCTTCAGAGCACATATAGATTTATTGTAGCCAATTGATGACAATGCAAAACTGGCACAAAGGCAAACACTTAATAAATAAATGAAAATCAGAGTGATTCAATTTCAGTGCTGTATGTTTTGAACCTGGTCCTCAAAGGCAAGTCATCATCAGAAGAAAGAAAAATGCATTTAAGGAGTGTTAATTATTGTCTGTCTCCAAGACCAAAATTAAAAAGCTTAAAACTTTTAGACTGTTAAAAATCTACTATACTAGGATATTAAAGTATTTTAAAGAAAATGAGATTTATGCTTAATAAAAAAAATTCCCATTAAACAGCAAGCTATTAGAGGAGAAAATCATTCTGAATCTCTATACTTCTCAATCCAAATACAATGCCATAAGCTATAATTCAGTAAACAATTCTATATTTTGGATCCTGAACCTTGACTCAAAATTGAAAGGAAACTCTCCTAATTCATGATTGCTGGTCTCACATATATTACAGAGTAACCTTTACTGTAGTTTTAAAGTTTAAGATTTTATTTACAGTAGTTTTTGCGAGGTCATCAATTGACACAATGTAGTTGCTATTTGTGAAAGACAAGGATTTGAATTGCAACTTGAAATCAGTTGGAAACCAGTCCAGTCTCTAGAGGACACTTGCAATATGCTTCACAGGGCTAACCCCATTAAGCGTCAAACGCAACTACAAACTCAGCACACTAAATGAAGCTTTTCCATTGCACAAGAGAATAACTTCACATGAATGACAATTTCTATAATGCTTAGGCTTGACAAAATCTTTAACCTTAAGTGTAATACTAATCAAAATAAATCCAGGAAATATTGTTTACACATTATCATCTGGAATTAGCGGGTAAGGATTGAGAAGTTTGTCAATAATTAGGTGCTCTGACTTTTATATAATTTATAAGTCAAGTTGTCAACTCTAAAATTTGGGGACTTTGGTAGCTCTCTTAAGTTGGGAAAATGTAGATTCCCAGCCTCAGTATTCTCATCTCTAATATGGGAATTCTGGAACAAATGATCCTGTATCAATACACTATTGCTGAACAACAAATTACTCTAAACTGAATGGCTGAAGACCATCACTTATTATTTTGTTTCAACTAAGGGACTGGCTCAGCAGTTCTGCTGCTCTGGGCCATGCTCACCTGCTCTCAGCTGGGCTCACTCATGCATCTGCTATCAGCTGGCTGGTTAACTGTAGTTAGTTCATCTTGATGGCATCATTGGGGAAACTCAGCTCTCTTTCGTTGGACTTCTCTTATATTTCTCCTGCAAACTGGAAAGGGCATGTTCTCATGGCAGGGGCAGGAGTCTACAAAAGAAAGCAGAAATGCAGAAACACATTTCATGCTTTTGCTTGCATCTGTTCCACTAAAATCCCATTGTTCTAGTCACGTAGCCAACTTAGAATAAGAATAGGGAGGTCACTACCAAAGGGCATGAAATAGAAAGGCATGTAAAATTAGATCCATTAGTATAATCACCTTATAATAATCTTAAAGTTGCTTTTCAGCATATAATTGAGTGTAGGGTTTTTTAAAAGAGGCATCCAACACAAAATATTGGAAAATATACTGTGAGTGAGGAGGGAATATAAGAGAAAGAAAATCAACTACCTCTTCTCTGCCAATAAGTGTAATTAGATATGAAAAGCCCCCACTTCAAAAAAAGATCAGAAACATTTTAATTAAAAGTGAGTACCTTACAATTGACTGATCTACCTTTCAGGCATTTTTCTCTTAACATTTTTCTGTCAAAGTTTTTCAAAATATAATAACCAAGCAAGGAAAATTCAAAAGATAACTACGTTTATCTTTTGTATGTAATGTATGTACGATTACATACATTAATTTTCACTTCTCATTCCCATTCAAGTAAGAGCAAAAGAAACATGAATGGGGAGAAAAGGGGAGTAATGTAGTATTTTTTAAAAAAAGAATACTGAGGGTTTTATTTTTGCACATTTCCTTTAATGCCCATCAGAGACTCATTATAATATCAAAGGGCATCTTTTGTTTGGTGTAGCTGTACTAATAGATAGTGAGGAGTAATCTGAACCAAGTACATTGCACTGTGATGTCATGCCCAGGAACTGTTTTATAAACCACTACTAGATAAAAGAACTCTTCCCTTATTGACTTCTTCTTTTAGGACTCTAGAGGAACCCTATTAAATTTCATCTTCAAATTATGCCCATAGACAATCTTAAAATCCAAGGTTATAAGTCATAATCTTGGCCACTGGTTAAATCACCCAGTAATAAAAATGCATTTCTTCCCTGTTTTGAAGGATAACCCTGAGAACTAAGGTATGGTAAAGGACAAAGCTACGTAAGCTCATATAAATCACAGTTATGTTTTTGCAGTAGGTCATGATATTTCTGCCTCCAGCCCCTCTCTTCTTTTCCTCTGCAGTAGATCCTAAAACTTTGAATGAACACACTTACAGCGATGTTTATACCTTTATACTTTATGAATCATTTAAAGTAATACAGTATTCAACTCTATAATTCTAATTTTCTAATAATTCCCCAACTAAGTTAAAACTTATGACCAATTTGACTAAAGCATGAAAAACTAACTGACTTATCAGAGGTCACCTCAATCAACCACTCTGCCAAGATGAGAAATCTCATAGTTGGGCTGTTGAAGCATTTATTTAACTAATATACCTAAGGGAGTCAAGCTATAGCAGACCTTTACATATTCAAAATGTCTTGAAGACTCATCTTTTAAAAGTTGTCTTAGTCTGTATGGGCTGCTATAACAAAATATCATAAATAGGGTAGCTTATAAACAAGAGAAATTTATTTCTCATAGTTCTGAAGGCTGGGCAATCCAAGATCACGGCACTGACACATTTGCTGTCTAGTGTAGGCCCACTTTCTGGCTCATCAATGAGATCTTCTTGCTATGTACTCACATGGTGGATGGGGTAAGGAGTCTCTCTCTGGGGTCTACCATAAGAACTCTAATCCCATTTGTGAGGGTCCCCCCACCCCACCCAAGACCTAATCATTTCCGAAAGGCCCCACCTTCTAATACCATCACCTTGGGGTTGAGGATTTCAACAATTTGGACATAAATGTCAGACCACAACTAAAATCATTTTATATTCTACGTCATAATGTGACTCTATTAAGATAGCATAAAGGCATCTGGAATTTCTAATCTTTTATTCCCAGTCCACATGTAAACTGGCACAAGAGGAATAAGCTGCAGGCTTATCCTGTGGTTTCAATAACCCATATCCCACTGCCATTTGTTCCATTTTGGGAAACATGATCCTAAGCCAGTCTGTGCTGCACTGCTTGTATTATACCAACAATCAAAGTTTCGTTTTCTCTATGTTTGTATTAGTCCGTTTTCACACTGCTGGTAAAGACATACCAGAGACTGGGAAGAAAAAGAGGTTTAATTGGACTTACAGTTCCACACGGCTGGGGAGGCCTCAGAATCCTGGTGGAAGGTGAAAGGCACTTCTTATATGGCAGCAGCAAGAGAAAATGTGGAGGAAGCAAAAGTGGAAACCCCTGATAAACCCGTCAGATCTTGTGAGACTTTCTCATTATCACGAGAATAGCACAGGTAAGACCAGCCCCATGATTCAATTACCTCCCCCTGGGTCCCTCCAACAATATGTGGGAATTCTGGGAAATATAATTCAAGTTGAGATTCGGCGGGGGGGACACTGTCACACCATATCATTCTGCCCCTGGCCCCTCCAAATTTCATGTCCTCACATCTCAAAACTAATCATGTCTTCCCAACAGTCCCCCAAAGTCTTAACTCATTTCAGCATTAACCAAAAAGTCCACAGTCCAAAGTCTCATTTGAGACAAGCAAGTCCCTTCCACCTATGAGCCTGTAAAATCAAAAGCAAGCTAGTTACTTCCTAGATACAATGGGGGTACATGTATTGGGTAAATACAGCAATTCCAAGTAGGAGAAATTGGCCAGAACAAAGGGGTTACAGGGCCCATGCTAGTCCAAAGTCCAGCAGGGTAGACAAATTTTAAAGTTCCAAAATGACTTCTTTTGACTCCTGATCTCACATCCGGGTCATGCTGATGCAAGAGGTGGATTCCCATGGTGTTAGGCAGCTCTACTCCTGTGTCTTTGCAGGGTACAGTCCCCCTCCCAGCAGCTTTCATGCACTGGTGTTCAGAGTTTGTTGCTCTTCCAGGCACATGGTGCAAGCTGTCAATAGATCTACCATTCTGGGATCTGAAGGATGGTGGTCCTTTTCCCACAGCTCCACTGAGCTATGCCTTAGTAGGAACTCTGTGTGGGGGATTTGACCCCACATTTCCCTTCCACACTGCTCTAGCAGAGGTTCTCCATGAGGGCCCCACGCCTGCAGCAAACTTTTGCCTGGGCATCCAGGCATTTCCATACATCTTCTGAAATCTAGGTAGGGGTTCCCAAACCTCAATTCTTGACTTCTGTGCACCTGCAGGCTTAACACCACGTGGAAGCTGCCAAGGTTTGGGGCTTCCACCCTCTAAAGCCACAGCCCGAGCTCTACATTGGCCCCTTTTCAACCATGGCTGGAGCAGCAGGAAAACAGAGCACCAAGTCCCTAGGCTATACACTTCATGGGCACCCCAGGCCTGGCCCACAAAACCACTTTTTCCTCCTGGACCTCTGGGCCTGTGATGAGAGGGGCTACCATGAAGGTCTCTGACACGGCCCAGAGACATTTTCCTCATTATCTTGAGGATTAACATTAGGCTCCTTGCTACTTATGCAAATTTCTGCAGCTGGCTTGAATTTCTCCCCAGAAAATGGGTTTTTCTTTTCTAACACATTGTCAAGCTACAAATTTTCTGAAGATTTATGTTCTGCTTCCCTTACAAAACTGAATCCTTTTAACAGTACCCAAGTCAACTCTTGAATGCTTTGCTGCTTAGAAATGTCTTCCATCAGATACCCTAAATCATTGCTCTCAAGTTCAAAGTTCCACAAACCTCTAGAGGAGGGGCAAAATGCCACCAGTCTCTTTGCTAAAATATAACAAGAGTCACCTTTGCTTCAGTTCCCAACAAGTTCCTCATCTCCATCTGAGACAGCCTCAGCCTGGACCTTATTGTCCATATCTCTTTCAAGCTTTTAGTCAATGCCATTCAACAAGTCTCTAGGAAGTTCCAAACTTTCCCACATTTTCCTGTCTTCTTCTGAGTCCTCCAAACTGTTCCAACCTCTGCCTGTTACCCAGTTCCAAAGTTGCTTCCACAGTTTTGGGTATCTTTTCAGCAGTATCCCACTCTTGGTACCAATTTATTGTATTAGTCCATTTTCACACTGCTGATAAGGACATACCCAAGACTAGGAAGAAAATGAGGTTTAATTGGACTTAAAACTCCACGTGGCCGGGGAGGCCTCAGAATCATGGTAGGAGGTGAAATGCGCTTCTTACCTGGCAGCAGCAAGAGAAAATAAGGAAGAAGCAAAAGCGGAAACCACTGATAAACCCATCAGATCTCGTGAGACTTATTCACTATCATGAGAATAGCACAGGAAAGACCGGCCCCCATGATTCAATTACTTTCCCCTGGGTGCCTCCCACAACATGTGGGAATTCTGGGAGATACAATTCAAGTTGAGATTTGAATGGGGACACAGCCAAACCATATCAATATTAAAACAAAATCCTAACATAATTTTTTGTCTTACATATCGAACTTGGAATTTCTGACTTTTTATTTACTTGGAACTTCAAAAATTGTTATATCACTTTTTTTCTGTCAGGACCTAATTCTTATTTTTAAAAGTTACATGATGTCAGTTTCAATTTCTCTTGAGATTTCACTTGGGTAACACAGACTATCACAATTTGCCTTTAATCACTCTCTGGTTAATTGCTCTGCTCCCTCATCAAGGTTTTGAGCCTACCTTTATAAAATGGGCACAAAAAGGAAGTAAAAATTATGGTTCTTACATTCATTTCTTATGCATGTAAGAAAGGATGGAAAGATGATTTGGAGCTATATTACAAAATGAGTCAGCATCTGCTTACTAATTCTGGAGGTCTTTCACAAACTCTCAAATTCTTGGGAAAACACAGCACTCTTTTAAAATGTCATGTTACATGGCCATTCACCGCCTATTGTACTACTATACTCAAGCCCATGATTTCAGAAAGTCCCTCTCAAAAGGAGGTTCAGAGTGCAACTAGATTTTATGACTACCATTTAAATCATCAAAACAGAATATTCTTCTTTGCTCTTAATTTACTTTTGATTTCTATTTGGTGGGGAGTTCATCATTAAAATCCTCCCTGGAAGGTTTGCAAAGATAGAACTTTGGTTGAGGATTGGGGCAGAGGCAGCACTGGCCAATCCAGACTGCAGGGATCACTTTATAGGTCTTGAGAAAAAAATAGTGTTAGGAAGTAAGTAGGAGAGAAGAATTAACTAAAGAGAAGTAAAATGTGTCCTGCTTAAACTAGTGGAAGCAATGAAAATCTAGCAGCCCTGGTTTTTCTCTTTATTCCTTATTTATAAAACTAAAGAGTAAACTATATTTTTAGATTAGCTTTTAATTTATGGGAAAGGGAAAGAAACCTAAAAGAAGCCCCCTGCTGGCCACTCTAATTTCTGCCCTATTGGTTCCTTAAAACAAAATAAAAATAAAAATATCCTTACCTTTCCTATATTTTCCTACATTTAAGACATAATTTAACCTTCTATTGTTAATTGAGATTTATCACTGTTATAAATGCAATATACACATATAAATCCCTAAAGGCATCTCAGTAATTTGTCATTTATGACAAGAAGAAAATCAGTCTTTGAAAGATATATATCTTATTTTTAATTTGCATTTAAAAGCCCATCACTAGTAGATTAATTTTGTTATTTTGCTCTTAATCTGAGAACAAAATAAGTTTGTTTTGATTATCTCAAACTCTGGGAGGTCTTTAAAATTAAATAACAAATCAGAGTTTTATCAAATTATTTACAACAACAGTCTTGTCTTATTCTAGAAAATTAAGGGGACTACACATAGCAAAAATCCTGAAGCTGTGTTTGTTTCATGCTGTTACTTGAATCTACGATAAAGTCATTTCATAGGCTTATTCTTTAGAAAATAAAACTCCTTAGGGCAGACTGACCCGAGTTGCACAGGAATGTAAATAAAAATGATTGAGTATTTCTCTCTTTACATAAGACAAATATTTTACTACATTGCATACTATAATAATTTTTCTCATGGCCAACCCAGAAATATTAGCATCTACCAAATAGGGTTAAATCCTCAAAGTCTACTTATAAAGCAAAAGCAGCACTGGAAATTGACATCACTTACATTTAGTCACATTTTCAAAAGAGCATGATTAATGAAACAGAAGTGTTCTCATGGAGCGTGTGCACCATGTGCTAGTGACCGTTATATCAGAACGAACTACATGTAACATTTATCTTCCTTTTGCTCTGGTATCTCCCGAGTGAAACGCTTGTGTGTGTATGAAAAGCGTAGTGAGAATGACAACTCATTTGGTGTTGACTTGGCCTTTGTCTCAGCTCTCTCTTACATCATCGATCCCTTCCTCATCCCTGCTGTCACTGACTTTGAGAAAGCACATGGTTCAGCCATTTGACATCCTTTCTGTAAGATCAAGGATGAGTCTGCTATGCTCTGTTTATTAAAACCTCAATTTTAAGAAGGTTACTATTCTACATAAAACCCTTGACCTCTCAGAGTTAGTGGTGTGAGCCTAAAAGTTTCCAGGATATGCTAAACTTTTCCTGAGAAAGAGTCCAGTCAACAATTTTATGACAATCCTTCTGACCTGAGCTTTGCTTAATACTATCAAGTAAGTCACAGGACAGTCAGGAGATTGGAAATGTATCACTTGATGAGGTTTTTCAGATTGATAATACGAGGGTAAGCAACTGTGTCATCCGGGAGGCTCCAAAGTCCAGGGTCCATTCAGGGCCAACTACAGCAGTGCCCCTTCCTATGTCCAGGCCATTCCCACCAACCAAAGTCCAGCAGGGGGCAGCTTCCCAAAGCTAAATCTAAAAAGACCGTAGTCAGCCCAGCTAAAAGTCCCAGGAAAAGGCAATGTTGCCTAAGAGTCATGAGACAGCTGGAAAAGTCCCTGCATCTGACACACACTGTTAACAGACAGTGCTGCCTCACAGACGTGTAGAAGGCACATCAGGGAGAGTGTTGGGGTCACGCCAGAAACTTCATATTAAATCAGGGAGGATTTGTTTGGGGCTCACATTTAGACAGACAACAATGACTTCTCTGTCATTTTTGTAGTTTTGTTCATTTGTGTTTGAAAATAGCAGTTCTCTCTCTGGCCTGACTGCATCCTTTGATGGTAACTGAAGCTTTTCCATTGCAGCGGTGCTCCTGAGGGGGGCGACATTGAATCTGCTCAGGGCTCAGAGCTCTTCCTGGTTCTGTGGCCTCCCGGAGCATGAGTAACACTATGGCCTGCACAGATAGGACTTCATTGTCCTTAAAAGGAAAAATGCCTGCATGACCAGAGTTGGACGAAGCCAGAACAGTAGCCCCTGAGAAGTGCTAGGTACATTTTTAACAGTTCTTGTTTACTTTCCGTAGGAAATTATGAGAAAAACACAAGAGCACATTTATAAGTAGTCTTCATGATTCATTTTATCACTGAAACCAGATGCTATTCTGAATCAAACAACCCCGAAGTGATGTGCAATTCTAATATCTGCTTAGTTAATCAAAATATTCATTAATATGTAAGAAAACACATTCTATTTGTGTTTTAGAGTGCACATTTATCACATGCTCATAAATACTTAAATACAGGGGGTATGCTTGGCAGAGAAATTATTAACTTTTTAGAGACCTGCAGATTTTAGAAATTTTTGGGGGGAATTAAATTTTAATAAAACAGCATTTTAATTAATCACAGAAAAATCAAATAAAATTATTTTCTAGATTCTGAAAGAAAAACAAATAGATTATAAACTGTAAATGCCTTTTGTCTTATGACAACCTTGCCAGCCTTAGTAATTTTATAATATTAGGAACCTTGGGAAACAGTGCAAAGGATCGAAAATTTTTATATTTATATATATATTGACTCTAATAAACCTGTATCTGTATTAGTGTTTAATGTTGATTAAAATTGCTTATAAATTTATATTAATAGGAAATACATCCTGATTTAGTAGGATTTTAATAACTGCAATCATGTATTGCTTAATGATGGGAATATGTTCTGATAAATGCATCAGTAGGCAATTTCGTCATGGATACTTACACAAACCTAGATGATATAGCCTACTGCTTCTAAGCTACATACCTGTACAGCATGTTACTTATGTAGAAGACTGTAACACAATGGAAAGTATTTATGCATCTTAACATAGAAAAGATACAGTAAAAATATAGTATTATAATATTATGGAACCAACATCATATATGCAGTCTATTGACTAAAATGCCATTTTGCGTGATAAGGGCATTTATTTACTCTAATATTACTTTATTAGATTGGCATCCTTGCTGACTGAAGACCCTTTCCTTATGTACTGATGACTACTTATTGATTCTCAGAAAGTCATATATTCTCACTCTTGTGTCACCCTCAGTTATTTCACTCTGCCTTTCACAGTTAACTGTCCACTTCTCCACTTCACACTCACTAATCAACTGCTGTGAACTTGGCTTTTACCTTGATCTCAGGTCTTCCAAAAATCACCAATCATTTCCTAAATGCAAAATATAATGACCTTTCTTTCCTCTGTGTCCATCATACTTTGTATAACATTTGATATTGTAATGAGCTGAATTGAGTCCCTCTCAAAAAAGACAAGTTGAAATCCTAAACTTCAGTATCTCAGAATGTGACCTTATTTGGACACAGAGTTGTGGCAGATGTAATTAGTGATGAAATGAGGTCATACTGGAGCAGAGTTAGCCCCTGATCCAATATTACTGACGTCCTTCTAAGAAGATGGCCATCTAAAAACATACACACAGAGAGGACACACTGTGTCGATGAAGGCAGAGATTGGAATTAGGCAGTTGCAAGACAAGGAACACCAAAGATTACCAGCAAACCATCAGAGGTTAAGAAGGGGGCAAAGAAAAGTCTCTCACAAGTTTAAGAGAGAGTGTGGCCCTGCCGATGCCTTGATTTCAGACTTCTAGCCTCTAGAATTGTGAGGCGATCACTTTCTTTGATTTTAGGCAGTTTATGGTGCTTCATTATGGCAGCCCTAGGAAACTGATAGTTACTACTGACCAAAGCTTTAGTCTGCACTTGCCACAATTTTTTAAATGCTTTTGTCCACAGGGTTCCATACACCATATTTTTCCAGAAACCTGGCTACAGATTTCATAGGATCACAAGATTCTTTACTGCCTCTCATCTCCTATTTCCTTTTTTTTTCCCCCTCTTTCAACAAGATTTAACTCTGTGTTGCCCAGGCTGGAGTGCAGTCGCACAGTTATAGTTTACTGCAGCCTCTCCATCTCCTGGGCTAACGTGATATTCTCCCTCAGGTGCCCGAGAAGCTAGAACTACAGGCGTGCATCACCACACCCAGCTAATTTTTATTTGTTCTTACAGATAAGGTCTCGCTTTGTTGCCCAGGCTGGTCTCCAACTCCTGGCCCTAAGGGATCCTCCTGCCTCAGCCTACCAAAGCATTGGAGTTGCAGGCATGTGCCAGCATGCCCAGCCTGATATTCCTTGAAAGACCTCAAGCAATCCTACAGTGTCAACTACCACAGATATGTTAGGGCTGCTCCAGTTCAGATCTACATCTTGAACCTCCCTAAGGCTCCATGGGTCAACCTCCTATGTTTTCCTGCAGCACACCAAAGTGAATAGTATTCAGAAGGCTCATTCACTCTTTCAAAGTTAGCAACTGTGTTAGCCCATTTTCACACTGATATAAAGAAAAACCTGAGACAGGGTAATTTATAAAGGAAAGACGTTTAACTGACTCACAGTTTTGCATTGCTGGGGAGGGCTCAGGAAACTTAACAATCATGGCAGAAAGGGAAGCAGGCAGCAAGGACCTTCTTCACATGGTGGCAGGAGAGAGAATAGGAAATGAGTGAAGAGGGAAAAGTCTCTTATAAAACCATCAGATCTCCTGAGAATTTACTCACTATCATGAGAACAGCACAGGGAAAATCACCCTCATGATCCCGTCACCTCCCACCATGTCCCACCCTCAACATGTTGGAATTATGGTGATTACAATTCAAGGTGAGATTTGGTGGGGATGCAGAGCCAAACCACATCAGTAAACATTCTTTTTTCTATATCCCTAAGGTTAATGTTCCTGTAGGAGTTCTGCAATGAGACTTGTCACCTCCTGTAGCTTTATAATATTCTTAAATGCAAGAAATACATCTTTGTGAATTCCTGTCTTAAAGGTGAGTTGGAAGAGTCTTGACAACTCTGACAAAATTGGCATGCTTTCCCTTTCCTTTCTCATTGGCTGGCAGTGAAATCTGCTATCTTCTACATCCAGGACTGCTTCCAAGTGGAAACAATATGGGAACACAACTTTCCCTCTCCCTCTTTCACCCCAGGTGAAGAGAAGGAAACCAGCTGGACAGAGATGCCTATGGGAAGTTACAGATCAGAGTAAGATGAGGAGACCATAGTGAAGTACTTCCTTTGGGGCCACCAGGAAGGGATCCACCTCTGCTCACCATTCAAAGGTCTTTCTTTTGCAGGTTTAAACTAAATTTTATCCTGCTTTGGAAAAATTTAATAGTATAATAAAGTTCTGAATTATCAGGAAAAAAATATTCATTTATTTATAATTTTTTTACGTGAAACTTGCTTCATGAATGTATAGAGAAAAAGCAATGATAAATTTTGATTTGAAAGTGACAATTTTGACAGTGTTTAAAAACTACAACATTGGGATGGAATTCAGCCTTCTATTATAAAGGCTTCCAAAAACCAACTATAGCTTTAAAAAGAAAAAATTTTTTTCTGCATTTTGGCATCCAGAAAAATGGCATTTTATATAAAAACAGAAAAGCTGTATTTGAGCCATGCAATTCAGGGGAATTGGTAAGTTGAGGGTCTAATATAAAATACAGTTTTAAAAGAGACTAAATACAAACTTTACAAACTAAAAAAGCAGATTCCCAGACTACTATCGAAACTCTTTTTACTTACTGATATTTCTCACTGCTAAAGTATGAAAATGGTACTACATTAAAGTAGTCAGGACCATCTTTATCCATCTGATAAGTATCTGCATATCATCTATATATACTATGCTGAAAGCTGTAATTTAACATGTATTTCAGAAATATATATATATATATAACCATGATCCTAAAACCTGATATTATTTTTTTGAGACAGAGTTTTGCTCTTGTTGCCCAGGCTGGAGTGCAATGGCATGATCTTGGCTCAGTGCAATCTCTGCTTCCCAGGTTCAAGTGATTCTCCTGCCTCAGTCTCCCGAGTAGCTGGGATTACAGGCATGCGCCACCACGCCTGGTGAACTTTTTGTATTTTTAGTAGAGATGGGGTTTCACCATGTTGGCCAGGTTGGTCTCAAACTCCTAACCTCGGTGATCTGCCCACCTCAGCCTCTCAGAGTTCTGGGATTACAGGCATGAGCCACTGCAGCCAACCCCTAGACTTATTTAATTTATGATATAATACTAGAGAATTATAACCCAGAGAATATCTCAACTGTTTTTCTACATGTGACCGAGAACTTTCACTTGATTTACATAAGATTATCCAGGACTCCTAGATTCTAGCTGTAGCATCATTCCTTTCTCTTCCACTCAAAAAGCAAATCAGAACAGCAAATGGTGACTTTGAGTCTGAGCTATTTTTTTTAAATAGTAAACAATTGGAAAAGATAAATAATTTAAATAGCATTTAAAACTTATTCACAATATATCCTGACAAGATGGTGGACTACTATATCAATAAATAACAAATCATAGAAAGACTTTTGGTTTCATTTTTTAAAAGCAATTTTGAAATTGGTCACTAGAATTTTTTATCACATCAATGGATTAGAGAAGGAAAACCATATGACTACTTTCATAAATTCCAAAATGATAACTGAAGAAAATGTCATGACAAGGTGAGGCTTATTGTTAAAAACGATTCAACATTTTTATCTGGTAAAACTTGTAAAAAACCAAGAAGTAGGATTCTTCCTTAACGTGAAGACTATTTATCTTAAATCAATAGCTAGGATCATAATTAACTATGACTGTTAAATGCTAAAATGTTGTAGGCAGTAAAATAAAGCAAGAAACAAGATAAATATGCCTGCTAACATCATATATTTTGGTACTGTGGAAATTTTTGCCAATAAGGCAAGAAAAGAAAAATACAACTTTGGAAAGAAGGAGATAATTTAACATTATGTACAGATGATATGTGACTGTCTTTCAGAAGATGCTGAGAACCAACTTAGAAACTCTGAGACTACAAGAGTTGAATAGTTGTCTGAGTTCTACCTGAGTAAGTTAGACATAGCTAGCCTTCACATACACTAGCGATTGTCATTTACAAAGAGTATAGGGAAATATTCCATTTATGGTTTATAATAGAAATTTAAAAAACATATAGTACCAAAATAAGCTTGGGAAATATGTACGTCCTATATAAAGACAACTGAGAAAGTCTAAAGAAAACCAATATAAGAATCTATAAATAAATAGAAGTCTAAATATATAATGTTTCAGTATAGGAAGCCACAAAATTGCACACTTATGAAGTCTCCTCAAATTGTTTTATAGATTAAATACAACTCCAGTACAAAATTTTTACAAATTATTTTAATTTGACAAACTGAATTTTTAACATTACATAGGGGAGAATTTAATACACGAAAATATAGTTACCTATATATGTGATATTACTATGAGAAGCTCTTTCTAAATATTAATCCAAAACAGGATTTCACAGTGTGGTTCACTAACTATTTCATCTAGAAGTAGCTAGGTACTTGCTAGTAAACAGTTGCCAGGGCCACACCAAAGGATTATGACTCTGATTATTAAAGGATATTGACCCAGGATTATTATACCCTGAGGGTAGGTCCTGAGAATCTGTCTTAATGAGCACACCAAAAAATTCCAATGCACATTACATTTGAGAACCACTACCAAGCAGAATAAGGCTGATAGATTTACTACACAGTTTGTGAAAATTTCTATAAAATAAATACACAAAATCAGGCTGGGCATGGTAGCTCAAGCCTGTAATCTCAGCACTTTGGGAAGTCAAGGCAGGCGGATGACACCAGGAGTTTGAGACTAGCCTGGCCAACATGGTGAAACCCTACTAAAAAAAAAATACAACACTTAGCCAGGCGTGGTGGCAGGTGCCTGTAGTCCCAGCTTTTTGGGAGGCTGAGATACGAGAATCACTTGAACCCATGAGGTGGAGGCTGCAGTGTGCCAGGATGGCGCCACTGCACTCCAGCATAGGTGATGGAGCAAGACCTTGTCTCAAAAAAAAAAAAAAAAAAAGATAAGTAAATAAATACACAAAATCAAAAGTCTAAAGAAAACCTGGTTAGAAGCATTACTGTATAATAAAATAAAATATCCAATAATAATGAATCAATAAAAAAAAATCAGTAGGAAAAAATATGACTTTCCTCAAAGAAAAGTGGGTAAAGAATGTGGACAGCCAATTCACATATAGAAGAATGAAAAGACAAAAAAGCAAATGAAAAAGAAAACAAAACAGTTGATACTCACTTGCAAAATAAAACCAGATGCAGATTTCTTTACAAATTGAGAAAGATGTTTTTAAGCATAATAACTAGTGCTGGCAAATGAACTTGTCCCTCTCAAATATCATGTGAGAGTTTGGTTTGATACAATTTTACTGGAGAGTTATGTAGCAATGTGAATCAAATATTTAAGAATTATTCATTCCTTTTGACCTATTAGTTTTATTCCTTAGGAATTATCCCAAGAAAATAATCAGACCAGCACCAAAGATTTATGTACAAGGAATAAATAAAAGTAAAAATTAAATCTTATTTTGATTAGAAGAATGAAAACAACAAAAATTCCTCAAATAGGGAAGTTTTTCATGAAGTTTTAAATAATCTGGAAAATTCTTATATAATTTCAACATTCCTCAGATATATAGTTCCAAGTTTATAAAACTGAAATATATGTAGAACATTGCTCAGATACGATTCCAAATTTATAAAAGACATATATATGTATGTATATATACACATATACACATGTATATATATGTGTGTGTGTATATATGCACACATACATTCTATGTGTATATATATGGTACTGAGAAAATGATCCTCAGAAAATTTTAATAATATATGATAGTTTCAATGTTCTTTATTCTTTCTTCATTTTTCAAATTTTCTACAAAGTAAATGTGTCACTTCATTAGTTAATAAGAAAAACATGGTTAACATATTTCCTCAAAACTGGCATGCCATAAAATTTTTTTGAAGCTCTCATTTGGAAATATATCCAGAGCTTGTTTAAGTCACACACACACACACACACACAAACACACAAAACTAGCCTTGTTCTTTATACTCAGTGTCCTTTCTGGGATCAAAAATTCATGTTAGATTACACTATAGACTGAATTATGTCCCTCGAAAATTCATGTATGTTGAAGCTCTAACCCACATGTAGCAAGTTGGAGATAGGACCTTCACAGAAATCACTAAGATTAAATGAGGTCCTAAGGATGAGGCCCTGATCTGATAGGTTTAGTGTTCTTAGAAGAAACACAAAGAAGAGATCATGTGAGCACACATCAAGAAGGCAGCCACCAACAAGCCAAGAGAAGAGGCCTCACAATGGAAACTACCTTTCCAGCACCTTGATCTTGGACTTCCCAGACTTCAGAACTGTGAGAAGTAAATTTCTGCTGTTTAAGCCACACAGTCCATAGTAATTTTTTTATGGCATTCTGAACTAAATAATACAGCTAGTTGTATTAATCTTATCGTTCTACATTGCTTTAAAAAAAAGTTAGCTAGGTTGAGCATGGTGACTCACACCTGTAATCCTAGCACTTTGGGAGGCTGAGGTGGGTGGATCAGTTGAGGTCAGGAGTTCAAGACCAGCCTGGTCAATATGGGGAAACTCCATCTCTACTAAAAATACAAAAATTAGCTGGAAATCGCTTGAACCCAGGAGGCGGAGGTTGCAGTGGGCCAAGATTGTGCCACTGCACTCCAGCCTGGGTGACAGAGCAAGACTCCAACTCAAAAAAAAAAAAAAAAGTTTGCTGGTTTCAAAAATTCATATCCACTTACTGAGGAGAATGACATAGCACTGCTATGGACAATAACAGAAATATGCTAAAACAAACAAATGAAAACCTTTCATGAGAGACTACTTAAAGGGGATCTCATCCATTTGAATATGTTCTATTTACTTACTAAACAATCTGGTCACAGTGTATATGGAGGGGACTGAAAGAGGCTCAAAGTCACAAAGTATTGACTTTTAAACTTTTAAAAAATAACTTCACTGTTTTACTAGTGGTGAACGTTTGAATATTGATCACTAGATTAAAATTAACCCCAAATTAGTGTAGATGATTCTGTTTATATTATAGCTTGCATTGGAGTAGGTATACAAAGGATCTGTCAAATAGATGAATTTTGGATCTAAGCTGGCTTATAAAATCCCGATCACCAAGAAGAAACATCCTAGTGCTTAAGATTTCCATTTCTAACTTATGCTGTTATTGTACTTTACAAAAACAGACACTCTGTTATCTCTAACTTATTATATATTTCACGTGAGAATAAATAAACTCACTAGACTTGGGTGAGAAACAGCAAAAACATTTAAAGAGCTGGATGCTTACACCCTCATCCAACCCCACCAAATGATCACGTTTTACTGAATGATGTATTGAAAGTGAAGACTAGACCCACAGATACGTATCTGTATTTTATATATGTAAAATATACATACGTAAAACATACACATTCGCATATAAAGACTAGACCCACAGATCCATATCTATATATATGTATGTATATACAAAACACATATTTGCATATAAGGACTAGACCCATAGATACATAACCGTAAAGGCTCAAAGTCACTGACTGTTGGCTTTTAAACTTTTAAACACAGATACATATCTGTAGGTCTAGTCTTTATATGCAAATATATATGTTTTATATATGTATATTTTATAGATATTGTTTTATGTGGTTTATATTTATCAATTTTATATGCTTGGTTTAGGGTTGATGTATCTACCCACTTTTCAGAAAACATTAGGAATTAGTTATATTTTAGAAAGACATGTAGAATAACACATTTCAATTTGGACTAGCCTCTTTTCAAGTGGCCGGTAACCACACAAGGATAGTGGCTATCCTATCAGCATAGAGTTACACAAAGGGCGTATGACTGCTTATTTTACTATACTTGCAATTTCTGTAGGTTTGAATTTTTTTTAAATAAAATGTCGGCCAGGCATGGTGGCTTTTGCCTGTAATCCCAGCACTTTTGGAGGCCGAGGCGGGTGGATTACCTGAGGTCAGTAGTTCGAGACCAGCCTGGCCAACATGATGAACCCCGTCTCTACTAAAAATACAAAAAAATTAGCCAGGCGTGGTGGCGGGCGCCTGTAATCCCAGCTACTCGGGGGGCTGAAGCAGGAGAATCACTTGAATCCGGGAGGCAGAGGTTGCGGTAAGCTGAGATCGCACCATTGTACTCCAGCCTGGGCAACAAAACCGAGACGCCTTCTTAAAAAAAAAAAAAAAAAAAAAAAAAAAAAAAAAAAAAAAAAAAAAAAAGAAAAAAGTTGGGGGAGGAAAGGACTTTGAAAACGAAAACACTTGCAATCACATTCATTCTGCTCCAGACTGATTACTCTTCCTAATCTCTGCTACACGTGGTTAATTCACAAGCATTTTTGCTTTTCAAGCACTGACGTCCCCATAGGACCATATTGTGGTCTTTCTATTCTTTGCATAGTTTCATGGTTCTTAGAGGAAAAAAAAAAAAAGATGTCACACATAACAAACTAACCAGTAGTGACACTAAAATGAGAAAAGGGTTTTGGCATGGTTCAAAAAAGCCATATGTATAATTTTTAAATCAGGGCTGCAATTTGTGGCCCAGCAAGTGAGACGGCATTTTGCTTCCTCCCCAAGAACCCTTTGTTCTCGTCATGAACCAGAATCTAAGCTTCCGCACTCTGTTTCTGGGAGGCAGAGTCCTCTTTGACCTGGTCTGTCTCCTTTGACAAGGAGACAGATTTTAGCTTGTCCAAAAAAAAGATAACCCCTGCTGCTCCTTGTTTGGAAAAACACCTTCTCGTTCCTGGGAGAGGCTGAAAGAAGAATTGACTGCAAAAGAGAATGTAGCAAGTCTTCCTTTTCAACTCATTTCCCTTTAATTTTTATGCCAAGTACAGCCGTGACTTGAGTGATGTGGCAACAGGCTGAATTTCCCCTTCTTTCTCAGATTGTCTCTTATTTTGACAACGGCCTCTTTTTGTTAATAAGAAGTCAATTACATGTTCCTCTGTTTTCTTAACAAAAATCTGCACTGCTTGTGGATAGGATGGTCACATATTTTTGCAGTCCAGAATGCTGGGGACTAGGGGATAGGAAAAAAAGTAGAGAAGCAGGTTTTACTGGGGAAAAAAATAGTAGCAATGCAGCTACCCTAACTTGAATGGAACGAAGCTAATACTCGTACTTCTTGTTCCTTTCAAATGCCGTTCTTGAACACCTAAGTTCTCACAGTCCTGGAGAATCTTGAGAAACAATAAAACTTTGTGATTGTTTTAGAACTTCAAAACTTCTGCAGAAGATTGACTTGAAATATCAGAGAGGTTCTTGTGGAAGAGGACGTGAGGATATCTTTTTAAGCCAGCTGTCCCTACATAGCCAGACTTTTAAGATAAACTGTTAAGAAAAAAAAAAAAAAAACCTTATTTTAGCTCCTCAAAAGGAGGAAGGAAAAGAAAGGAAGAAATGAAGGAAGGGAGGGAGGGAGCGAGAGAGAGGAAGGGAGGGTAGGGGTGAAAAAAAAGCACTTTGCTGCAGTTTATAAAAATTTGATTAAGTGCAATGAAAACTTTAATTTGTTGATAAAAGCACTCAGTTATTAAGTCCTCTGAACTTTATTCATATTTCCAACCATGCATATGTCACATGTATGTATATGTATATGTATTTATTTCCAAACTTGAAGTTTAAAGGCAATCTCTGTACCCTCTCCATACGTGTCCTTTAAAATCGAATATAACATAAAATATTTATTCAGATTTTTTTCTCTTCTTCAATCTTCAGTGAAGGAAAATATAATTTTCTTTCTTCAGCAAAGTTGCACAGTGGCTTTAATCAGTCCATTTCACCACTAGATATAGAATATTTCCCTAAGGGCCACGAAAAGTCAAAGTTGATTTGTCTTTGTCAAAGCAGATAAGTTGTTAAATGAAAGAAACAGTACCAGAATCCTTCCAACTAACTGAACTAGGAGAGAGGAATAAAGGAGATGAACTCAACATGCAAACATACATATAATTTCATTTTTCCTCATCTGTCTCTTGCTCTGTTTCCCCCAGTTCTGTCTGCAATAGCAGCCATACAGCACCTAGACTGTTGAGAGATACTGAAACTTGAAAGAAAAGGGAATGTACAATGTGCAAATGCAATATCACTATTCAATAACTGCAAATAATTTTATTACCTGAGACACCATGGTTTCTTTGTCTCCTTTTTCTGTGTCCCATTCTCTGCCTCTAGCTGTGGGTCTGTCTTTCCCTCACACATACTCACTTAAAGAGGCATACATATTAATAATGTGTGCGAATTTCTTACTTAAAGCTATTTCCTCTTCAAACCAAGGATAGCACAATACCTGGATCCAAAAAACAAATGATCTTGTCTCGACATCTAAAATAAACAATCTGGCAGAACACTGTAAATGAACACTTAATACCAAAACTTAATAATAAGGGAACACACAAAGCAGTGTAAAAGTAGGAAGTTTTCTTGTATCACTTCCTCAAGCCAAAAACAGAACTGGAAATTGTCACTTGAAAAAACAAACTCTTAAAATACAGTAGTTCAAGTTTCAAACGTGGTCCCAACAAATCAGATGTACAACTGTAATCTCAGTTCTTTATTCTATACACCAAATTTAAACATTTTACCATAAGTCTTAAAGTAATTTTTGAATACAAATATTTTTCTCCCTTCAGGCTAAGCCCTATGGGCGAGTACAGAACTCGTACAACTGGTTCTACTACCAAACTATAAAATGTGCATGCCCTATTTTTCACATAAGAAGAAAGCAACTTTCTCCTTTTTTCTCATTCTCATTTTAGCCTGAACACATGGCTTTTTCTGAAGCTATGCCAGGTTCAGATCAGATACTATTAGGGCAGCAATGACTATGGGTTGCTGCACACACTATCTCCATGGTTTCTACTGTGAAATCCCTTTAAACTTTCTATCTGGACTATTTTCATGTGCTGTGTATGTGTGAGCACCTCTGGAGGTTATTAAGTAGTCGTTTCATCAATAAATGTTGGTGATGCTTATCTCTGTATTTCTCTGGCTTCTAGCATGCAAGACTTTTGAGATGACCTACTGAGATAAAGATCTAAGTGACAAGCATTAAAGAGAAAAGACACAATTTGATTGGAAAAGGCTTAAGAAAATAAGGAGGTTACTTTCTGCAATACGTGTACAGGGTAACTGTTCTCCAGTGCTTATCTTTGAACGCTTATTAATTTAGTGTTTGATTCACTATAGTGAACAAAACGTTCTTTACATTGAATCAAACACAAAGAATGTAGAATTCATTACCTGGCGATATCCTATCAGTTCAGAATACTCCATAAAGTCTCTACATTTGAAAAACAGGTGGGTGCAAATGTCTGGTTCTATTTTTTAATGCTTTCATTTCACTTTTATTTATGAGAAGTGTGAACGTCTCTGTAGTACAACTCCTGTCTCCATACTGTTTTCTCCACCCTTGACCTACTTCTCTTTCATCATTTTCCCATTCTAACAATTCCTCTCCCCTTCAGATATCTGATGAACAAGGCTAATTTTCAGTCTTATCACCAACCCTGGCTTGAATGCTCTTGCAGATTTTCTAGTAAAATCAAGTAGCCATTTACATTAATTAGGTAGGCTAAACTACTAAAGTAAATATTCCCCAAAATGTAATGGCTCAGATAAAACAGAAGCAGATTTGTCTCTAAAGTAACAGTCTAAGCTGGAGGTTCGTGTCTCTGTGTGTGTGTGTGTGTGTGTGTGTGTGTGTGTGTGTGTGTGTGTGTGTTTTGGGATGTTGGGGAGTGGGGATTTGGGGGAGGCTCTGCTCCACTCAGTAATTCAGGAACCCAACCTAGAATGAGGCTAGCGCTGCCGTCTTCAATACGTGGCTTCTAAGGTCTCTCTTGTCATCACTATTTCAGTCCATGGGAAGGAAAAAAGAGCTATAGGAGTGAGCATGAGAACTTTCAAAGCAAGGTGTGAATGAGGGTCATCACTTTGGCTCACATTTCACTGAGCTTGTTTAGTCTCTGGCCACACCTAACTGCAGAGGGAGCAGGAAACAGTCTGTGGCCAGGCAGCTGTGTCCCAGTTGTGATTCTACCTTACTGTGGAAGAAGTAGGGCACAGATCACTACCACACCCTCTAAGCATTGTTATAGTCTTAATAAGAACATAAAGATAAAATACAGGTCCAATGATCAGTTGTCCTGGGTTCTTTGCAGAACAAACTATTCCAAGTGCTTACATTAGTCTTTTCCAATGGTAATGCATTATAAAAGCCTAATGAAGTATTAGGGGACTCCTATGACCTATTATATATTTCTATTTCACAGAGGTAGAATACGAAATATACACTATATATATTATGGAAATATATATTTCACAGAGCTAGGATAAGAAATATATACTGGCCGGGCACGGTGGCTCAAGCCTGTAATCCCAGCACTTTGGGAGGCCGAGACGGGCGGATCACGAGGTCAGGAGATCGAGACCAGCCTGGCTAACACGGTGAAACCCCGTCTCTACTAAAAATACAAAAAACTAGCCGGGCGAGGTGGCGGGCGCCTGTAGTCCCAGCTATTTGGGAGGCTGAGGCAGGAGAATGGCGTAAACCTGAGAGGCAGAGCTTGTAGTGAGCTGAGATCCGGCCACTGCACTCCAGCCTGGGTGACAGAGCGAGACTCTGTCTCAAAAACAAAACAAAACAAAACAAAACAAAACAAAACAAAACAAAAAAAGAAATATATACTATATATATTGTGGAAATATATATTAAATATATAATTTTATTGATGTAATATATCTATAATGTATCTAGAAACGCATATTAAATATATAAAATTACATATTTAGATATATATTTCTACATATTTAAATTATGTTTCTATATATAATATTTTAAAATATATATTTCTTATATATAAACATATAATTTCTATATATAATATATCTATAATATATCAGAATATATTTAATATATCTATAATTTAATATATGTTTTATGTTGATGATATAGAAATTTCATACATTATATGTCTGTGATGTAGATATATGTAATAGATATAGAACTATATTATAGAAACATATATTAAATAGGCCGGGTGTGGTGGCTCACGCCTGTAATCCCAGCACTTTGGGATGCTGAGATGGGAGGATCACGAGATCAGGAGATTGAGACCGTCTTGGCCAAATTGGTGAAACCCCGTCTCTACTAAAAATACAAAAATTAGCTGGATGTGATAATGGGCACCTGTAATCCCAGCTACTTGGGAGGCTGAGACAGGAGAATAGCTTGAACCCGGGAGGCAGAGGTTGCAGTGAGCCGAGATTGCGCCACTGCACTCCAGCCTGGTGACAGAGCTAGACTGCGTCTCAAAAAAAAAAAAAAAAGAAAAGAAATATGTATTAAATATAATTTTTGTTTTTATATAGAAATATATTAAATATATATTATACACACACCATTTGGAAAGGCTAAAATCATTATATAGTTGTATAGTGTTAGAAACCAAATTGAAGGATTCCTTCATTGCTAAATCTAAGAATGATTTAGTTTAGGCCTATGAAGCCAGTGCCCAACATTTCCATAACCAAATAAAAGATAATGACTAACAGGGAAACTGAGAAGGCAATCAGCCCTCAGATAGGGTGCAGACAGACAATATTCATAACTAAGAATAGAGCATGTGTCCTAGTTAAGCTGGCACCCCTTTGTTAATAATGGGTCTCTAAAATAAAGGCAGATTTAGTAATATAGACAGAAAATTTCATTTGACCATTCAGAGCCATGGCTCAAAAACATCAAAACTGACTACCATTCGGGTAGCATCACTATAGTTTGAAGATCAATGAAGTTTGAAGGCAAAACCTAGGAGGAAAGCCTGGAGTATGTTTAGACCTTCAATGACTGAACTCTTGATACAGAATGCTAAGAAGAGGACTTTTGTCTAAGGAGTACAGCCAAATAAAAGTAGGAAGACAAGAGACAGAGCAAGACCCTTTCACCGAGATCAGACAGATATACAGATCATAGCAGACTATAATAAGCTGTCTAGACCCACTTTTTTAAGAACAGTAAAAGAGGGATATAGAACTCTCTGCCCAATCCTGCCTCACAAGCCTGATCGATACTCTGATATGTCATGTAAAGAGGTCAGCTAAGGTTAGGTAATGGAGGTCTCCTGACCCATTGACCTTGTTTTGGCATTAGACTTTCAACTTTTTGCCATTAAATGTCAGATCAATTCCCAATGATTTGAACATTACCCAGAAGTCTTTGGCTTCCTGGAATCTTTACTGAAAAAAAAAAAAAATACAAACATTACCATTTCCAAGAGCCTAAGGAATTATTATTCACCATGTTAGCTTAATCCATCTCCCTTGCTCAATTTTTAACATTCTTGTTTCAGTTGGATTTCAGCATTCATAATGCACATATGTGGTTTTTTTTAATCTATGTAATTTTCAGTGTAGGTTTATATCTGTCTTTTTTGTACTTGAATAATCTTTCTTTCTGAGAGTCTTATAACTTACCATAAACTGTTTTCTCCTATAGTCCTTACCAGAATTTCCCTAATATTACAATTATAGATGGAAAGGTTTTTCTCTCCTTAGGTCAAGGAAGGCTATGTTTATGTTTTATTCTATATGATATCTTGCATCTGGTAGACATTCAGTACACAAGTTAGTGAAAGCTGGGCCCAGCTGTACTTCCCTCAACTTGATGTGGTCAAGGAGAAATAAAAGGGAGGCCCATACATACGGCTACTATAAATTTATAGGGTATACAAATTTTCCCCTTAGGAATAAGGTGGGCCAGTCTCTTTGGACCTCCCAAAGGAGAATCAAGTCTGGTTTTTAAATGAAAGCTTCAGAGTATGAAGCAATATTTCACAAATTATTAGAGTTTCTTAAGGGCATGCCCTCTGCCTAGCAGTACTGGATAAACAGGTATTTAGCAGCAATAATTCCTAACTCATCTTTTTATCTTAGGGATCACCAAGAGTTTCCTGTGTCCAGAGACTGGCACATCTTTTTGATGGGCATGGTACATGTTATTTGAATGACTGGTTGAATGAATACATGAGCCAACAATTGCCATCCCTAGATACCAACAAATTTCCGGCTGGCATCTGCCCGCTTGATAGTGTCATTTCCATCAGGTGTGACAAGTTGTAATCTAAAATATCAGCTAATTGAGACACTAGTTCACTTTCGGGACTGCTGGGAAAAAGGAAGGCAGAAGGCTACAGCTCCTTGCACAACCAGCCTCCCACTCCCATTGTACCTGCTGTACAATTATTGCTGTTTTGGCTGCCAATGTTCCATTAAGAGCTCTAGAGCTCCTGGCATTTGCAGGGATACTCTACTAAATGTAAGCCCCAAAGATGACTTATTCTTGCCAGCTGGGTGCATCAAACTAAAGGAACGATACCAGACAAATATGTAGAGATCTACTTTATAAATATATAGAAGATGGAAACAGAGAAAAGGGGCTTTTTGCTGGTGTAATTTTGACTAATTTTTTTTTTCAGTTTTACCATCAATTCAAATGTTCATGCCAAAAGAGGTGATATTGCCAGGGAAAACAGGCAACCGCAGAGAATTCATCAGCCGTTGGCTGCTTCTGGAGGCGAGGTCTTGGCTTCACAGCGGAATTGGGGTTATGGCCTTATCCCAGTTTGGGGGTATAGTTAGAGTCAGCGAAGGCTACTTACTGCACACTGCTCCTCCGCTTATCCTGGGTGGGGCTGGGCCGGTTCAGAAACAGGGCGAGGTACTAGGCTGTCCCTTCCCAGCACTCCGATCCTCCCACCTTCATGGGGGTTTATTGACTCTGACTTAATGAAAGTCTTCATTGCAGACAATTTACATACTGAATTATTTGGCACTGGCTCTCTGGGTTGTGCTTAACTTTCTGTTCTTTCATTGCCCTGGTACACATTATTTTTAAAAAGAAAAATAAGTAAATAAAAAAAAATAGATTCATCATCATTGCCCTGAATTGAGCCACCTGGAATTTGTTTTAGTTAATCACTGAGAAGAGCAACATAAGCCTAATTTTTTTTTTTTTTAATTTTGTAAGTGCAACATATTTGCATTGTGATGTTTTTCATTGCGGGGCTCACTGGCAGACAAAACTCAGTGCTTGATTTCCTTTCTAGATGTTGATGCAGGTAAGTGGCATTGGGACAGTATGACTTGCTTCATGACGACAGTCATGCTCTGCTCGGTGACCTCTGACCTCCCTCTTCAGGGGCTCTGGAGGTTAACATTTCTGTACATCCACATCGGAAAGAATGTACTCAAGAGGAGAAAATGTGGGAGGAATTTAGTGAATGAATAGAACTTAGCAGGCAGAGAAAATAACTGGGTAATTTTGTCCACCAGAAACCCCAATTACCAGTTATTTACAGCCCACTGGTCTGCAACTTCGGTTGCCTAATCAGACATTCATATCAGTGCAGTCCCTTGCTCAAATAGTAATCCCTTGCCTTGACTGACTCTCAGACAAGGAAGAGTGGGCAGAGGAGATTGTAAAGCAGAAGCAAAGTAGTAGAAAGCCACTGAGAGTGGTCAAGGACTTAGGTGGGTTCACATCTGTGTGGTGGATGTGATGGAAGCTGAATACAGCTGTTTGGCACTTTCAACAGGCAGTGACCATGAATGGGATGCCCTGCCTCCAGGGCAGTGCAAACAGGCCTCCAGCCAGACAGTCATCTCGCTCCTTCTCCTCCAGCTGTGTCTGCAGAGGGGTCCTGAGTAGCATCCTGTAGTTCCAACCTGCTTAGTCCTTAGGACTAGGAAACAAGAAAATCATTGCTAACCCCACTCCAAACTTGCCTGATTTCAGAGCTCAGTATCATTTTGCACTTTGCAGTCACACTGGGAGGGTCTTTTTCTCGTATATGGGAAGGAGGACAGAATGTTGGAAGGGAACGCTCCTCGACAGATGGGAATGAGATTGGTGTGAGTAACTAACTGGAGGCAATAAAGGTGTTAGCAAATAGCAGGAGGGAAGAGTGGGCCCCACCGATCCCTGGCTGTCCCGCGTGCTGTGTGTTGTACCAGTGCCAGTGGGAGCTGCCTATCCAAGCCTCGGTATTAACAGCATGTGACTCTGGCAGATTCACAATATCCTCATTGGCTTTGTCAGCATCACAAACTTTGACTGAGTCCCTATCCAACTGAGGGGGCCGCCATCTCTGTCACCCTCCTTTCTGATGCCTTTTCTTCTGAGCATCCCTTCTTCTTCCTTCTTCTTTGTCTGGCTTCTTTTATTCTTCCTTTTTGTGTCCCTCACTCCTCCTTACATTATATTCCCAGCTTCCTTTGGGATTTTTGTTTTAACATAAGGAGAACCTTACCATCGATGTCAAGCTCCGCATGATATAACTACCCTAAAACCACAGCCATCTAGCCTTATCTGGTATTAAAAAAAAGAAAAGAAAAGAAAAGAAAAAAAAAACAACCAGATGTTACCTATAATTGTATATGTGCTCTGGTTTAAACATAAATTGCAGTGAGAATTCTTAAGGCAAGAATACCACTGAACCAAAACACGTTATAACAGAAAGGGGTCTTAGATGCTTATTACCTCCTCCCAACTGTATTTCATTTTACAACAAAGCAAATCAAAACTTGGAAAAGTTAAATGAGTTCCTAAGGTTCCACAATAAATAAGGGTGAAGGGGCCTCTTAGGACCCAGATCTCCTGATCCCTATCTAGTGATTTTTTTTTTTTACTTCATGAATTTTAATGTAAAAAAAAAAGAAGCCACAGATCCTCTAGACCTTTATGCAATACAGGGAAATATTCCTTAACCCCAATCATGCTTTAATCCCTCTTCTATTGAAACAAATACAGCTAATGAATTAGAGATGCTCTTTTGTTCTCCTGTTAACTATCTGACCTTAAGGAAGTCACTCAACCTTCCTTAAGGTCAGATAGTTCTCTGTATTGTCTCTCCACACTGAGGGAACTGGACAGGTAATCTATGGTTGCTTCTAGCTCCAAAATTCAATGACCCTTTAAGCTTAACTTCTTTCACCAGAATACCTGTCATTTCTAGGTAAATAGTGTTCTCAGTCCTTTCTGTTAAAAGAGGTTAAGTAAATAAAAAGGAAAGATCAGGCTATGCTTTTGGCCTAGATTATAACTTTGTGACCAAGGATGAAGGAAGTTAATAGCAATAAGAAAGCTTCCAGGGTCTACCATTTACAATTTAAATACTTTACTTGGGAGGTTAAAAGTTCAAAGTTGAGTCACAGTCTGAGGTGGCTCTGCTCTTCCTTTTTAATTATCTGAGGTCAGGAAGTTAATAATACCAGAAATCCCCAGTGGAGACCTCTTGTGCACTGTGTGAACTTTAAACTTGCTCATTTTTTTCTTAAGGGTAAAAAGTTCAGCAGAAACACAGTGGACTTTTCCTCTTAGCCTCCACCCATTCATCCCCCAAGGTCAAAAGTTGAACTGTAAAACAGAAACCCTTGTTCTCTGATCCACATTTAAACAGATCACTTATTAAAAGGTAAACATTCCACATGCAAGCCAAAGTTCCAAGTGAATCTGCTCAATAAAAATAAAAATATTGTAATAAAATAAGTCTTTGATCTTTTCCACTTGTCTTAGAATTGAACGACAGAATTTATTCTCCGTTTTTTGAATCTCAGAGAAGAGACAGCCATATAAGCTCTTTCCTCACCTACCTCTGCCCTGAGATTGGCCTATCTAAAAGAGATAAACCTAAGATATTTGAAAATAGTCAGATTTGGAGTCTTACCTTGAGGCAATTTCTTCAACTAATTCTACGCCATTTATGTTTGTTTATTTGTTTTGCTCAAACAGGAATTCAAGAACAGCAAATGTGATTTAAATCGGAGATATAAAGTACTACAGAATTAAGAGGAGTTTGCTGAAAATGGTAGAAGATGCTGTGTTAGTCTGTTTTGCTGCTGATAAAGACATATCTGAGACTGAGCAATTTATGAAAGAAAGAGATTTAATGGACTTACAGTTCCACTTGGCTGGGGAAGCCTCACAATCGTGGTGGAAGGTGATAGGCACGTCCTATATGGATGGCACGGGCAAAAAAAAAAAAAAAAAAAAAAAAAAAAAGGCTTGTGCAGGGAAACTCCCTCTTATAAAACCATCAAATCTCATGAGACTTATTTACTACCATGAGAACAGCATGGGAAAGACCTGCCCCCATGATTCAGTTACCTCCAACCAGGTCCCCCCCGACCCACTGCAACATGTGGGAATTTAAGATGAGATTTGGGTAGGGACACAACCAAATCATATCAGATGCAAAGAAAATAAAGAAATGGATGAATGTACCCAATGAACCTCATATGAATAATGAATGGAAAATATTTAAGATCTTCATAGCGTGAAAGCTCAAACAAGTGAAATAAACAGCTACAGAGCTCCAAATAAGTATTTAATAATAGTGACCAGACCGACTTTCTTGAAGTAATGATGGCAAACTTTAAAAGTATGGAAGAGCCATTGACTGAATACGAACCCAATCCAATCAGCATGCTTAGGAAAACTCCCTGAGATGATCATATGAAGCTGTTATTTCATGCAACCCCAAAATGTCCTCTTCTAAAAAAAAAAACAAATGACATATGTGTCCATTTTTTTCAACGTGTACTTATTGGAAATGCTTTCACTTGTTTAAACAAGTCCTACCTGTGAATCAATATTTGTTTAAAAACTTTTAAAGAAAGCATCTTTGTCACCATTTATCTATCCAAATGAGAATAATACCACCTGCTTCCCACCTTAAAAATTTTTGTAAAGATTCTCATTAGAGAATACTTAAGCACAGAAAACGGTAAGAGCCTTGAAATTAAGATATACAATGAACACGTTTATAATAAATACTTTTCACTCGTGTCAGTTTTGACAGTGTCATTTAAGTTTAAATGACTTTGTGATTACTTCTAACACAAATCAAAACTAGAAGATACAGCTCTAAATAAGTTGTGTTCTAGATCCATTTACACTGTGAGTGACATTCACGATACCCTCTGGGACTCCTGGATGCAGCTGGTGACCCAGACCCAGGAATGACACAGTCAGGAAGGAAGCGAGGAAGGTGCACAGAGCTACTTCCTCTTGTTAGAACTCCCCTCTCAACAGCTGTAAGGAAGAATGGAAATTCCCTATGAATCAAAGTGCGACTTCAAAGTATGGGATACAATTTCAGAGACCTGATCGTATTGATTAGGATGCTGACCAAAAGGAAGTCACTGCATTTCATTTGGACACTACTCAGACCTAAGCTGGTATGACATTCATGAGAAACTTTTGGTTTCAATTCATCTTTTTCCCATGAATATTTATGCTCCTTTTTTTTTTTTTAAGTCACTTCATGATATTCAAGCTAGTTATTTCCAACCTTCTCTCTGACTGAATTCTCTATTAAATCTTTCCTTTTTTCCCCCTGCAAAACACTTTAATTCATGAAATTCATGAGAAGCTATTATATAGCAATGACCATGCTGTGTTCTGGGCATATGTACCCTCAAAGTCCTCATAGGATAGAAATACTACTTAATCTGTATACAGTGAACTGTACATAACAATGTGGGGACTATACTACAAATACTATGAACAAAGCACCAGGAGAACCCTCAGTCTTGGCCGTGTTCTTTGATGCCTTTGTGCCTTACACATTCCGATCCCACCACCTAAAATAATCCTCTTGTCCTTCATCCCTGGGACCCTGTACTCTGCCTCAGTGCTTCTCTTCCTACACACTTCACCTCCCCTTGTCTCTCTGAATGTGTCTCCTCCACAGCAATCTGTGCAAAGACTAACACCAGAGTAACTATCTTATAGTATTGTAATGCTTAGCTAATTTTTCTGCCTCCAACAATAAATTCTGATCTATTTGAGGAAGTGAACTCCCATACCATTCTCAAGGAAGTCCTTCTTTAGAAATATAGACTGAAACCTGACAGAAAAGAGATTCAGTGTATGTCCTAAAGGATGGCATAGGAAAGCTGAGACTTAGCAGGGTATATACCAGAGCAGTCTCATGCTCTTCTTGCCAGCACACCACTAGGTTAGCAGTTCTCAACTTTGGCTGTACTTGGTATAACCTGGAAGCTTTAAGATATTTTTGATGTCTTGGTCTCAGTTCTAGAAATGTTGAATTCACTGGAAGGGGGTAGAGTTGGGTCATTAAGGTTTTAAATGTTCCCAGGTGATACTGGGGATGATGAGAACTTAAGGATGAGAACCAGTGCACAGCAAGACACTGTGAAATGGGAACAGATGTTAGAAGTCACCATTGGCACTAGGGGTTACAAATGGATTGCCAATTTAAGAACACCTTATTTTTCATCATTCTCTTGAAATAAGTTGTTCTTCCACCTGAACTGTTTCAGCAATTCTATTATCCTCATGATAATATCAGGTTTCTTAGCACATTACACCAACGTGTCTGTAAAATCAACCCATCTTTTCCTTTATCCTCATTAATATCTTGTGTGCTGAGTCATGTAAAACTGCTTGCTATTGCCTAAGTGTGTCATGCAAACCTTTCCCCATACCATCCTATATGTCTGCTTCCAGGAATGCCTTTCCTCTTAATCCCCCAGGAATTCATACTCATACTTTAAGACCTGGAGCCAGACATAGTAGCTCATGCCTATAATGGCACTGACTCAGGAAGATCACTTGAGGCTTGGAGTTTGAGACCACCCTGATAAACATAGCAAAATCCTGTCTCTAAAAAAATTAAAAAACACCCCGTCTCTACTAAAAATAAAAACATTAGCCAGGTGTGATGGCGGGCGCCTGTAGTCCCAGCTACTCGGGAGGCTGAGGCAGGAGAATGGCGTGAACCCGGGAGGCGGAGCTTGCAGTGAGCTGAGATCGCGCCACTGCACTCCAGTCTGGGTAGCAGAGTGAGACTCCATCTCAAAAAAATAAAAAGAAAAAGAAAAAAATAAAAAACAACTGAGCATAGTGGCTTGCAGTTGTAGTTCCAGCTACTTGGGAAGCTGAGGCAGGAGGATCACTTGAGCTCAGAAGTTTGAGGTGCAAATCAGCCATGATTGTATTACTGCACTCCAACCTGGGCCACAGAGCAAGACTCTGACTCTAAAAAAAAAAAGAAAGAAAACAAAGACTCAACTTAGGCTTGTCTTTTTACTCCTGTTTTGTGATGCATAAAACTTGGTTTGCCATTCAATTTCAATCAAAGCAGTTAACACTTGCTATCTTTTTGCCACTTACTGTCTTGTTCTGTTTAGGCTGCTATAACAAAATACCATAAACTGTGTAGCTTACAAACAACAGAAATTTATTTCTCACAGTTCTGGAGTCTGGGAAGTTCAAAATCAAAGTGCCAGCAGATTCCACGTCTAGTGAAGGCTGGTTTCCTGATCCATGGATGGTACCTTCTCTCTGAATACTCACATGGTGGAAGGGCCAAGGGGTCTCTCTCAGGGCTCTTTTATAAGGGCGCTAGTTCCATTCGTGAAGACTCCGCCCTCATGACTTAATCACCTCCCAAAGGCCCTACCTCCTAATACCGTCACCTTGGGTATTAGGATTTCAACATATGAGTGAATTTTGAGAAAACACAAATATTCAAGCCATAGCACTTACCTTGAATTTTTTTGAAATTCCCAAGGGCAGAAAATGTCTTCTTCTGGACATGCTATTTCCAGTATGCATACTGTGTTTGATACACTGGAGGTGCTAAATGAATGGCTATTGAATAAATGGATGGAAGAATGGATAGAGGGACAGATAGAAAGAGGATTATGTAAATGAATTCCTTCATCTATTTATCCCTTACGGGGATTCTCACTATACTCATCGTTGAGGAAAAAGAACAATGACTTCCTCTTAAATGTCTTTCAAATGCATCTTTAAGAAGTTATGAGGCCCAGGAGCCTGAACCAATTACACAGAATTACGGACTCCAGGCCAGGGGAGGGAGGGTGCCCGGGAAAAACAGTGACAATCATGATTTCCTTGGTCATGTTAAGATTTTCTAGATAAATAAATAAAAGCAAAGCATTCTAGTCAAGTTGTGTCTCAAAAATGCTGACTTTCTAGATGATTGCTTTGCCCTGAGCCACATCTCCTTTTGTTCTTCCTTCCCCTCCGTCATACTGGTCTTGAGTTCTTCTTCAGAGAATCATAATCAGCATAAAAGAATTTGCTCCAGCTGGGTGCGGTGGCTCACGCTTGTAATCCCAGCACTTTAGGAGTCCAAGGTGGGCAGATTGCCTGAGGTCAGGAGTTCAAGACCAGCCTAACCGACATGATGAAACCTCGTCTCTACTAAAAAAAAATACAAAAATTAGCTGGGTGTGGTGGTGGGCGCCTGTAATCCCAGCTACTAGGGAGACTGAGGCAGGAGAATTACTTGAACCTGGGAGGCAGAGGTTGCAGTGAGCCAAGACCAGACCATTGCACTCCAGTCTGGCAACAAGAGCAAAACTCCATCTCAAAAAAAAAAGAAGAAGAATTTGCAATTTGCTCCTCCTCTCTCAATTTGAGTTCCAGCTGGAATTTGAAAAAAAATTATGGGTTCACAGGTTTGCTCACGCTAAAAGGAATTTTAGGCACCATCTCATCCCATCCCTACATCTTACAGATCTAGAAGCACTTGGGAAAAGTTTGGCAAATGCATAGTCTGTGGCAGTTACCAGTATAACTAGATGGTTCTCGGCCACATCAGCATGAGAGGACCAATGAAATCACATCAACCTTAGCACCCAAATCTTCCAGGAATTGGGCCCTTCTTAAGGTCTTCTGTAGTTTCAGGAAGTCTCAAGAGGAAAGCTCATGTGTGCTCAGAAATAAGCCCTGGCCTCTTTGTCCCTGGCCTCTTCCTCAAAGACCGCCTCAGCAAGTCCCTGGTCTGGGTCCCACTCTGAGAATAATCCACGCTGAGTACCACTATCCTCTGTGGTCAGCTCTAGAGCTCCAAGGCTGAGACACTAGTCCTCCTCCAGGGGGTGGGAGAGATAAGGGAGTGGGAGGAAGGGAACAGAGGTGGAGAAGGAAAGGTATTGAAAAGCATAGGAAGAAAACAATCCAACTTTCAAGCAGCACTTTGTTATTGGTGGACCAGACATAACTTGGTGTTTTCGAATTTGGCTCTAAAATTAGGTCCAGATTTCAAATTTGTCCCTGCTACTTAGCATCTTTTTTATTTTTAGCAGCATAGAAAACCTTTCTGAACTTGAATTTTTACTTTTTCCCTTCTTTAATATAATGGAAATGATAACTGTGTTCTCATAAAATTATTGTTAGAATTCAATTAAATACTGTACGGTTATACAGTGGCTGGGCAGAGCCAGAAGTTAGCAAGCACTCAACAATGATAAGGATATTATTATTTTCATCTCCAGTGTTCTCATCACTGCCAGTTTAATTGCTCATTGACATAGCTCCTTCAGCTTCTGCCCCTAAACCTGCTCTCAGTTGTTCTCAATAGGAGTAACTCAGGCCAGCGGGAAGAAACAGTGCCTCCCCAACCTCTTTGTTTCCTACTCCCATTTCCAGGTACCTGTACATAAAACTTCTTTTTTCTCCATTTCTTCACAAGACAGTTTGGGTACCAACTGGTACAAACAGTTCCTTACAAAGCCATTTTTAATTCCATTAGAGGGTCAGCTAGGACATCCCAGCTGCTTTACTAGCAAAGTCCATCTGTCCTTCTGAAATAATGGCACATGTAATTGCCACTTTTCATTACAGGAAAAAAATAAATACACGTTTTGCTAGCTTGATTTCCCCCAAAGGAGCTCTTGCCTTTCCAGTAATAGAGTTCTAGCTAGACACATGGTTGGCCGAAGACAATCCTTCCCACCTTCAACCACGCAGATGAGAACAAGACCCCAGAACTGAGCAGAGCAAGATGACGAAAAGAGCCCCAAGCCAAAATAACTTTGTAATTATCCACCGGGTAACTCTGATAGGTCTGGACTGTTTCAGCAACTATATTTAGACATCTGTGTTCACCCTATAGCCTAAACACCAGGTGGTGTCGTTTCTAAACACTGCAAAGAGAAAGTTTTGTTTAGACATCAATGCAACCCCCAAAGACAATATTTAATTAAAATATTAATACTGGTCATATGCCCACAAAGCAGTTGGGAAAGCAAACACCCTTTCATTCCCAATATAGAAGCTTCAAAGTTGGTATTGGAAAAGATTTCAAAGTCTCTGACACAGCCAAATATTAAACATTCAAGGTCACTGCTATGAACTGAATGTTTGTGTCCCCCCAAAATTCATATGTTGAAACCCTCACTCCCAATTTGATGGTATTAGGAGGTGTGAGCAGAGCTACTATGATGGGATTAATGCCCTTATAAGAAGAGAAGGAGACATCAGAGTTTCCTCTCTCTGCCATGTAAAAATGCAACAAGAAGACAGCCTTTTGCAAAAGAACCAAATCTGTTGGTACCTTGACCTAGCACTTCATAGATTCCAGAACTATGAGAAATTAATGTCTGTTGTTTAAGTCAAACAGTCTATGTATTTTGATATAGCAGCGTGAGCTGACTAATAGAGTCATCCTTAGCATCCAAACCTTCTATTAACTGAAGAAAGAAAAACCAACTCAAGGCAGGGAAACTTTGTGCTTTACATAGATGGCAACTTTAAAAAGCAATTGTTTAAGTTACATTTTAATTGCAAATGGATATATTCTAATTCACTTTCTGAGCAAATTATGGGTCTTCATATCAGATAAAGATGCTCTATATGGAAAGAGGTAGAGAAAGTGCCCCAAAACTTATTGGCGTCGTAGTCCCAACCACAGGAAAGATAATTTATTAGCTCAGTCTAGGGGCAAGATTAGACAGCCCCAGCTCAGTTCAGGTCACCTCCAATCTGGTTTCCTAAGAAAGCTCACAGTATGCTAAGAACCTAGTCACACATCCAAGCCAATTTTGGGATTAGCCTAGACCTGTAGTCCAGACTGATAGTCTCGATTTTATATTTTTGACGATATAGACAGTCAAATATACATAATTAAGTATATAATATATATAATTATTAAGTATATAATATATATTAAGTATATAATATATAAATAATTAATAATTAAGTATATAATATATTAAGTATATTATATATATTAAGTATATATTATATATTATATTAATATATAATATACTTGTGTGTATTTGACTATATATATTTTATTAAATCAGAATCCATGGATTGTCCCCACAATGATTGTTCCTCCAGGGAATGAGTTTTAAAATTCAGATTATCCTGGCTAACCTGGTGAAACCCCGTCTCTACTAAAAAATACAAAAAACTAGCCGAGCGAGGTGGCGGGCGTCTGTAGTCCCAGCTACTCGGGAGGCTGAGGCAGGAGAATGGCGTAAACCCGGGAGGCGGAGCTTGCAGTGAGCTGAGATCCGGCCACTGCACTCCAGGCTGGGCTACAGAGCGAGACTCTGTCTCAAAAAAAAAAAGAAAAAAGATTCAGATTAATCCATTTGGGGCAGCTAAAAACTCCCAGCACCCTATTCTTTCACTCTACCCATGCTGGAATAAGACCAACTTCAAGATTCACATGGCTCCATGTAACCAGAGATCCCATGCCAAAGGAGAGTAGGCAAAAATAGACATAGGTGGATATGTATGACTTCTTTCCATGAGCTTCCAGGCCTCCAAGGGACAAAATTCTTGATTTGGTGCCAAAATGTTCTATTTGTCTTATTAGAAAAAATTACTCAGTAAAGTGACATACCCCAGGAGGAGAGAACTGTTGTCACATTATCCAGATAATCATTTAAGTCTATACATTTTCACTGAGGGTTTTAATGATGAAATGATTAAGAAGTTGTATGAGAGATGAACTGTCTTAGAAAAATTTTGCTGCCTATTAATGACTTTCCCATGCATTATTTTTGCTTTCATGTCTTCTAAGTCTAAAAGCTTCTCCCACATTTCCTTAGATCATGGCTTATGTTTGCTAATATTGTGAGATACATATAATCTCCTATTAACATTTGTATAAAGTGCCTTTACTATCTCTCTAAGACATTGTTCTACCCTCTTTGAAGATATCAGCTTTGTGATGGGTGGCATTTGATATTGCGACTAACCTAGCATCTATTGTATGAAGGGTAATAATACAATATAAACTGTTGTTACACACTTAGAATGTGCCCGGCACCTTATAAGCCTATTTTGTTTTATAACTCAGTGTATAATATATGTTAATTTTCATAACATCAAGGAATAGATAATTTCTTTATTTCTATTCTACAAAGAAGGAAACTGAAATTAAACAACTCAGCCAAGGGCATACCACTAATAAGTAGCAGGTCCAACATCCAAAGCCAGGGATGATCTAGCATTATGAGGCAAAATATACCAGTGGTGTTATTCTCACTTAATGGAGACTATTTGGAAAGAAGTAATAAAAGGATATGAACTGAACATAGTTATAGAATCACAGACTCCTAAGGCCAAAGGATCTTCAATATCCTTTAGTTTTTCTTGCCCAAAATATCAATCCAAGAAATTAACTGGTTACTTATTAAAAGTAGACAGCCAGGAAAAGGAGAACTGAGTATTTCAAAGCAAATAGTCCAAATGGACAAACAAACTCTGAACAGAGTCACTTTTAGAAGGAGGAGAGAGAAGGTTAAGGCATTTATGCACAAAAGGCAGACTTCTTTAGAAGGAGTCACCATATTGGCTCACTGCAACTCCGCCTCCCGGGTTCAAGCGATTCTCCTGCTGGGATTACAGGTGCCCGCCACCACGCCCGGCTAGTTTTTGTATGCTTAGTAGAGATGGGGTTTCACCATGTTGGTCAGGTTGGTCTCAAACTCCTGACCTCGTGATCAGCCCGCCTCGGCCTCCCAAAGTGCTGGGATTACAGACGTGAGCACGCATCTGGCCCCAAAAGGCAGACTTCTAAAGTAGAGGTCCAACTTGGCCAGATAATAGACTCACTAGCATATCAACTGCTGGAAGCTACTGTAGGAGGTCAGGAGGTCACTAGCATATCAACTGCTGGAAGCTCGTGTAGTGTAGTGTAAGCTAAGGTTAGAGGAAGGAAAGCCCAGAAAGGGTTTTTGTTTGGTTCTTTGGCAGCACTTAACTCTAGGAAGTGATGGGGAAATTCTAATTTCTGAGAATGTTTTTCACAAGGATGACAGAGATTAGAGCTTCGAATGAAGAAAATATTGCTGCAATCAAAGAAAGCAAAGTGCAACAAAGCTCTTAGACCAGATGGCATTTTTCTAAGTATTCTGGAGAAAATAAGGTGTGAAAACAGCAGAGGTTGATGAGGACATATACTATGACCATTAAAATAACAGCTGTTCCTGAAGATTGTCCAATTTTTAAGACAGTATCTGTGTTTTGTTTTTTAAGGAAACCAAGAGAAATCCCAAGAATTCAGACAAATGAACTTTGTCTTGGTGCTAGGATACTGGTTGGGGGAAAAAAGTCCAATGATGGTGCCAAGTAGACTCTGGGAATTGAAACTTGACAGGCCCCCATCAACTCTGCAGGAATAGAGATTTTTGTCTCTCCAAGTTTAAAATTGATAATAAGTAATATAGAGATACACCATGCACTTGCCCTTTTAAAAAGTTTGAAAATGAAGAAACAAATGCTTTCTTGGATCTGAAACTAGCTAGAGAAATTAGAATCATGTATGCTTAGGCCAAAGAGAAGAGATTAGCTATAGCATGCCTGGAATCTGGTGTTGGAATGAAATGTAATTTCACCTGCATTTTTTAAATAATTAGGGAGTATGTGTGAGTCACAAGCAATTGACTCTCACATGATTGACACTCTGTGGGGGCAAGCAGTGAAAAAGAAATGGTGAGCACATGATCCTATGATAATCATCACTAGCATTTATTGAATGCTTACTACATGGCGGGCACACTGCTTAGTGTTTGACATCCATTATCTCAATTATTCTCAGTCTGTGAGTGATGGTATAAACTACTTCAGAAACATCTGCTATTTCAGAAAGAAAATGCTCTAAGGCATAAGGGCAGATTATCAGCCAGGCTCACAGTTCAGATGAGTTCCAAAGAAAGCTTATCTAAAATATTCTGATGAAAATGGGGTTTCCATTTAAAACCAAATGGGGGCCAAGAGAGTTGTAAAGGAAACTTGAGGATGCATCTATTCTCTGCCCCTCAATCCCTGAGCCAGCCAGGGACACTTATTTTCTCCTACACCTTAAAATAGTCATGCTAACATTGGTTTCAGACTCTGTCAGAATCACCAGCTCTGAGACCACAGAGTTTTTCCCACTCTTTCCTATTTCCTGGTCCTTAAACCTGCTTCCTTACCTTGCTTCTGTGCCTTGCTAATTATAACTGCCTTTTGTTTGTTTGTTTCCTGATTCCTGTGGCTCAATCTGTGTTCCTAGGGCCTTCGTCTGTGGTACCCACCTGGAGATTTTAGACTCATATGGGTCTAAAGCTTTGGCCTAAGTTTAGTCTGAAACTCTCCTAGGCTTTGGTTCACAACCTCCCGCCACCCAACATGGTGCTGACAGGGAGGACAATCTGTAGCCCATAAAGATTAGAGCTATGCTATGCATCAATGATCTTTCCCAACTAAAATACTTAGTTCAGGGCTCTTCGCACAATGCTCAAAGTACTTTCTGTTCAATAAAGGCTTGTTGACTGGATTTACAACACATGCTGTACTATGAACTGCATACCAAAGTCCAAATTACAACATATAACCCCTATGACAAGAAAGAGTAAAAAAATAAAACCACAGCCTTGGAGGGATGCCAGATGATGCTGAACTCATGAAAAACTCCAGAGAGGAAACAAAAGGTACTGAACAGAAATGGAGTGCACACACCATCACCTTGTTCTCTCATCTTTTGTGAACTATGACGGGTCACCTTTGCAAAATTATAAACCTTTTGAGAGTAGGGTACAATACAGCTTCAACGGCAGGGTGCCTACAGTCCCCATCACTCCTCCCACCACCAGGGAACTTGCAGGATGGGAGTTTTCCTGTTAGCTGTCCTTCCTGGTAAAGCACTGACAACAGCTTTGAATGCCACAAAGCCACATTGGGAAAAGTGTGAAGTTTTGTCCTGTCCACATTGTATCTGGACAGATAGTTATTTAGAAAAGAATCATTCTGCATTTTATGTATGATAACATTGGCTATACAGGATCTCTCTTTCTCATCACCCAAGTCTGGTTCCTTCCCAGTCTACAGCTGCCTCTTGCTCTTCAAAGAGCTTAATTTTCCTCTCGGGTTCTTTAAGCAATAGCTCTCCTTACTACCTGGTGTGATGGTTAATTTTATGTGTCAAGCTGGCTAGCCTGTAGTAACCAGTTATTCAAACACTCATCTAGGTTTGGCCCATAGAGATATTTTGTAGGTGAGTTTAATATCTATAATCATGGACTAACCTTTTAAAAAATCTATAATCAGTTGACTTTAGGTAAAGGACATTATCCTCAACAATGTAGATGAGCCTCATTCAATCAGTTGAAAGTCTTAAGGGCAAAAATAAGTTTCCCTGAGGAAGAAATTCTGACTCAAGATTGCAACATCAGCTCCTGCCTAAGAATTTTCAGCCTGCTGGCCTGCCCCGATCCTATAGATTTTGGACTTACCAGTCTCCACAATTGCATACTGAAAGCAGTCTCTCTCCATACATAAGCATGCCTTGCTTAACAGAGATACATTCTGAGAAATGCATCCTAAGGCAATTTCATCATTGTGTGAACATCATACAGTATATTTACACAAACATAAATGGGATAGCCTGCTACACCCCTGGGCTATATGGTATAGCTTATTGCTTCCAAGCTACAGCCCCATACAGCATGTTACTATACAGAATACTGTAGGCAATTGTAATACAATGGTAAGAATCTGTATATCTAAGCCTAGAAAAGCTATAATAAAAATATGGTATTAAAAGACAAAAAAAAAAAAATTGCACACCTGTCAAGGGCATTTACCATGAAAGGAGCTTACAGAATGAGAAGTGACTTTGGGTGATTCGGTGAGTGAGTAGTGACTGAATGTGAAGGCTGAGGATGTTACTGTATATTACTGTAGACTATCAACACTGTACATCAAGCTACATTAAATTTTTTAAATTCTTTCTTCAACAATAAATTAATCTTCACTTACTGTAACCTTTGTATTTATAAGCTTTCTTTTTAACTTTTTGGCTATTTTGTAGGAACACTTAGCTTAAAACATAAACACATTGTGCAACTGTACAAAAATTCTTTATTTATATCCTTATTCTACGAGTCATTTTCTATTTTTAATTTTTTACTTTTTTGTTAAAAACTAAGACACAAGCATACACATTAGCCTAGGTCTACACAGGGTCAGAATTATCCAGATGTCACTAACAATAGGAACTTTTCAGCTTCATTTTAACTTATGTGACTATTGTCATATAAGCGGGCCCTAACTGACCAAAAACATGTTTATACAACACATTAAAGTCTATTCATTTGCTATCTTGGGGGTAAATTAGTGTTGCTGCTGGAACCCTGATAATTTTCAAGTGAAGAAACTTGGAGAAATACAAATATATTTTTATATATTTTACACATAAAATATATAATTATACTTTTATTATTATATTATATATAAATATAAATTTATATTTTTATAAATAAAATAAATATATATTATATATATTTATATATATTTCAATTTTCTCACTTGTAAATTATCAAGGTTCCAACAGCAAAAATAATTTACCCTCCAGATTTCAAATGAATATACTTTAATGAAGGAACCATGGATAGACGTGTTGGCAGCATTAAGGAAACAAAAAAGGACAGGTTAGGCACCAGAGTCTAGCAACAGAGGGAAGCCATTACCCCTCTAGAGCTGAAGGGGTAAGGGGAAGAAAGAACTTTGCTGAAAGCTGGACCTTGGGTGGAGTCTCCTCACAGGACCTGTGGTCAGAGAGGGACATAGCTATCTCCAGACAGGCAGCACTGAAGCAGTGAGGGGGCAAGAAAAGCTCTGATCTTTCTCTCCTCCTGCTCTCCAATTTCTTGTCCAGTGAGTCAGTCTTCAGTTGGTAGAACCCAAACAGAAGCCAGCTAGGAAGAGAGCCTGGCAAGGCAGGGAAGAGCAGAGAATGGATCTTCTGGGGAGCGGGGTGTGGGGAGGGGAGCCACTTTGGGAAGCTGAGATAGGAGGATTGCTTAAGCTAAGAAGTTGGAGACCAGCCTGGGCAACATGGCAAAACCCCATCTCTACAAAAATATTTTATGAAATTAGCCGGGTATGGTGGCACACACCTGTAGTCCCAGCCTCTTCGGAGGCTGAGGTGGGAGGATCACTTGAGCCTATGGGAGATTAAGGTGCAGTGAGCCATGACCGCATCACTGCACTCCAGCCTGAGTGACAGAGAGAGACCTTGTCTCAGAAAAAAAGAAAAAAATATATATGTATATATATATATACACACACACACACTGTAGTGTGGTTCTCCTAAGACTCAAGCTACATATTCATACTAGCTTTCAACTTTTATAAAAGACTCTGTTTGATTTAACTTCTTATCTACTAATACACCATATCCAATTAATACCAAATTATGTCTTATCTAATATTATTATTTTCCCTGGCCCCCAGTCTTTCTTATGTATTACGTATTATTTAGTTACACTGGCAATCACCCAGAATTTAGTTGCGCTCCCTTTATTCTCTATCACTTTTGTCAATCATGTACCCCCAAACTCAATTTTAATCCATTAATAACGACACATACATCCATTTACATACAAAATATGGACAAATATGTTTTATAAAAGAACCTATATATGTTCAATAGGTTTGGGGCTAAATATTATTTTCTTTTATACCTATCAGATTGTATTCGCTGTAATTCTGTGTACATAAAATGTGTTCAATAACTTCCTTTTCCTTGTAAACTTTCATCTTTTTAAGACAAAACACAGTAGACTTATCACTGTCCTATTTATTATGGTCAAAGAGAGAAAAGGACATATTATTCTGCTTAGAAAGTAGTTAACTATAGCAGACATACATGGAGCTATCTGTCCAGGATCCTCATCTGGGAAGTGCCTGTGTTCCTCACTCCATTTGTGTGGTTATCACAGAAGGTGTCCTATGGCCACAGTTAATGGCTCAGCAGTAGACATTAGACCGAAGATGACCTCATCGCAATCCCTTCCCCAGACTTCATTTCCTAGCTAAAGCATATAAGTCCAGGCTGGGCACCTGATTCATATGATAAAACAACTGAAGTTCATCTTTGGGACTATTGCATCTAGAAGTGACAAGCATACTTTGGGTGTTTGAACTGTGATGTATAAAACTAAAAGGTCAACTATCAGTAACTGAATTTCCAGTCATGTAGAACAGAGAAGGGGAAAAAATAAGAGAAAGAAAGAAAAATGTGTGTGTGTGTGTGTGTGTGTGTATGTGTGTGTGTGTGCAAGTAACAGAAGAAGTGGGAGCCACGTAGATTCCTGATGGTGTTGGAGTCTCTGTTTCTAATGGTATAACAAGTACAGCCACGTTTCTACCTTTGAGTCTTCTAAACCTTCCGTTTTGCTTAAATTAATTTGAATTGGATTCTGTTACATATAAGCCAATGGGTTCTTATGAATAAAATTCCTAACATCTAAACTTATCAAATGCAACATTAAGCCTCAAAGAGGTCGGTGCACTTGTCAGAAACATGTAGAAAGTAACTTATGAAAGAAAAATGAACTTATGAAAAGAAAAAAAAATCACACATTAATTTCTTGTCAATGAATCTGACTGGCTAATTTTCCATTTCTAGGATGTTGTCTTCAGTGGCAGGAAGGTTTAAACCCATCATTCCCATTCGAGTTTACACTAGGAGCAATAATGAACCTTAAATGATTTTAAAACATGGAATCTGAGTGGAGTCAAGAACAGAATTATATTTAATTTTCATTTTAAAAGCTACGTGAGCCATATTTATTCTTTTAAAATGGAGCAAATATGTTCTAAAACCCAAAAAGAGGTGAGTTACTTAAGCAAGCCCAACATGACTAGGCCAGTACTATCAGTTCAGATGCTCATAGCCATCACAGGGACATAGAACACATTCCAAAGTGATTTCTATCAATCCTAGTTTCCATTTCTCACCTGAACTTTCTACACTCTCTTTGTAGACCTTGACTTTGGGTTATGGAGCCAGACTGCTGGGTTTCCAGTCTCCCGTCTGCCACTTACTATCCATGTGACCTTTTCATGAATTACTTAGCATCTCTGTGCCTCAGTTTCGTGGTCTGTAAAATCATATGAAAACAGGGCCCCCACAAGTGGTAGCTGAAAATAGTAAATGAGTTAATAAATTCAAAGGAATTGGAACAAAACCTGGCAGATAATGAGCGCTCGATAATGTTAGCTCTTATTATTAAGAGGCCATGAATCACTTAATTTTGTAGCTTCAAATGAAGCACTCACACAGACACAAACTGGCTGGTTACTTAAAAAAGAAAGGAAACATAAATCAACAGAGTAAATTTTAATTAAATCAGTTAATGGCATATGGATCAGTTGGGAAAATGAGTTTACTTCAGAAATTATTTCTAAGAGTGTTCCTCATAAAACAATATGACCACATTAGATATATAGTTAAGAGAAACATTAAAAATATATAATGTGTAACCTCTCAATTTTCACTTAACAGCTGCCTTTATATTATTATTATTCAAAGTGATTTTTAGATTAAGGGGACTTATGAATGATTTTCTCAAAAAACATCAATAACAGTTTGATCAGTTTTGGGGATCACTGGGTCATAGCAACTACCAGTACTCAAACATTGGGGAATTGTTCAGGGAAAAGGCAGTGGCTTTGAAGTATCCTCAAGAATAAGAAGGGCATGTCGAAACAATTAATCATAAACAAGTCATTAAAATTAAAAGTGTATTCTTAAATAGTTTCTTGATTAAGAACAAATGCCTCATTAATCTGGAACATATTGACTTGAGAACACAAGTAAAGTCAAAGAGAGTAATGACTGACATGACATGGAACACAGCATGCTGTGTGTTCCCATTACAAAAGCTTTGCAGGAACAGATTCCACAGAAGGTCACTGGAGACAGTGAACTGAACAGAAAACCCAGCATCACCCAATGATGCAAAGGTAAATTTTTAAAAATCTAGAGTGCAGAGAACATTGGGTACCATTAGCACTGACACTATTTCCATCTATAGATTCTGAATACATTTCATTTATTTCAGGCATGCAAATAAGTCTAAACCCAAGATCTAAAAAATAAAAAATAAAGATATAGCTAAAAGAAATAGGCATCTAATTTTAAAGAAACTTACTGTCCTTCCCCCCACTCCCACTTCCCAAGTTTTAGTTAAGTATGTGACTAGAAGTTAAAAACCAACACAAATAACTTTGAAGAAAATTCTAGTATAATAATTAGATGATATTAGATTGGATATTCTTTGGATCACACTAAAGCTACATTTCTTAAAGGAGTATATATAGTACCTGGTAAATAAAATAACAGATGTGAGATGTGCATAAAAATCACACACATAATTTTTAAAAACAGATCAGACATTAAATGTTCATAGGAGGATGACTATGCAGTTTTTAAAGATTAAATCTAGTTTTGGAATAGTCGTCAAAATATGTCTCATATTCTGAAAGGCTTTATGATTTCATCTTCTAGAAGGTAAGCTTCATGAGGAAAGGGACTTTTTCCCATCTTGAACAATACTATATACTCAGAACAGTGCTTAGGATGTAATAGATACTCCATATATATTTAATGAAAAAGTAGCTTCAACAGTGACTGAAATCATAACTTGGATATATCTGTTGTGATTACAGTTTTAACAATTGGCCCCAGGATTTTTTCTTGCAGTTGGCCTCTTATCCATGGCCCCCTCACACCTTCCCTGTACTCAGCATGACTTCCACCTAGATGTCTGCTTATAATGAAGAGGAAGAAAATCTCCATGAAAGATTATGGATGGTTGGGATGAATATTATGTGCAAAGAATTTCCCAAATTCCATTCTCTAAAATTACTGTCATATTTCCAATACCAGAATAAATTCTTCTGAAGACAAAATTTAACATAATTTATAGAGTCAGATTCTAGATATGACTATATCATTTTTACTTAAATAACATACTTCATTTCAAACTTCAAGACAAGGAAAAGAGAATTTTTTTTCTAGAAAGAAGAAAGCAGCATAATGAGAAAACAGGGAAAGTAGAGGTCCACCACTCTAAGTAGCTATAATCAGACTTTGTTTTCAGAAATGTTTAAACCTTATCACTCCCAAAGTGTTAATCTTGACAGCAGGATGGCAAAGGAAAATATTGGAAAATAACCAGGACTAGAACATTTCTTATTTATTTGATCTACACCCAGCTTGTGCTGGAATATAAATTATCATATCCCCTGCTCATGAAAACAAATAATCCAGTTAGAGGTACAAGGCTAGCAAACAAGAAACATAACTATATACTGCCTTATATTCACTCATGTACTACATTGTGTGGAACAAATCTTAATGTTATACAGCCTAGAGATGAGAGGTAATTCCAGCACCTAGCACAGTGTCCCGCACATATTAGACATGCGATAAATACTTGATAAGGAAATGAAAGCTTGAATGAGAGAATGAATAAATGAGTGCTTTTAGAAGAGGTGAATCTTGTTTAGAATCCTGGGAATGATGCTAAGCACTTGACTGGTATCTTCCACAAATGACATTTCAATGTTTTCGAACTCTCCGTCTTCTCGCACATGATAGAAACTGTATCAACCTTGTGCAGAAAATGGAAGAGAAGGAAGAAAATTCAATTGTTTTCTTTTCTTTTTTCTTTTTCTTTTTTTTTGAGGGGGGGACGGAGTCTCGCTCTGTCACCCAGGCTGGAGTGCAGTGGCGCGATCTCGGCTCACTGCAAGCTCCAAGAAAACCCAATTATTTTCTTAATAATATTAGTAGTCTTGGAGACTTGACCCGCAAAAACTATTTATTCAATAGGGTTGATTGTCCATAGGTCTACAGTTTATAATTAAATCGATTTACAATGGGAATACTATATCATAATGCAACCAGTAACAAGCCCATCAGAGTTAAATATTTGCTAGAATCCTCATTATAAATCCCTGGTTTCAATTATTCACAATTAGGTTGCAGAGGTTTTATTTTTTTCTTTATATACAATCATGAAGTTTTCATTTGGCAGATGTATTTCGTAGAAATTTTCTAACTATAATGTGTGCTGCTCTTAGGAATTTTCAAAGAAAGCAATGAGAACAATTTTCAAGAAAAATGACTAAAACCAATTTTCAAAATTCTTAAAATCAATCCAAAGAAACTTTGCAAATCTCAATCTCTATATCAACGTTTTCCCCCCAGAACTCATGTCTCTACAGTTCTTTTGAATTATTTCAGAATCTGTAAAACCCCATGAAACAAACTCATATAAGAGCAATTCACTGTGTCTAGGAAACTGTATCCAGTAAGGGTCCTTGGCATACCAGGGAATATACTGGACTTGGAATTAAGAAACTTGGGTTTACTTCTACTCCTAATTAATTAGTTAAACTTTAACAGGGCCCTTTCACTTTTCTGGTCCCCTTCCTTATTTATTGAATTAGGGTATTGGAATGGACAATACATAGGTCCTTCCTAGCCTTAATTAAGGATGGGAGACAGTTGTCAATACAGCATAGTTAGATATTAGAAGCAATTGTAATTAGAACTAGAATCCCTCTGCTCATATCTGAGTTCTCTTGCCCGGCACATACTTTATCTCTCTACATAACATTTTCCTCATCTATAAAAAGGGAGTGATAACAATACATATCCCATGAGAGCTCATCATGATTAAATGAAATATATAGCACATGAAGCCCTCATCGTAGAATATGGCACCTACCAGTACTCAATGCTAGTTGGCAGTTTTATGTATCTATAACTTCCTTCGGTTTTCAGAAAGGACTGGGAGAATGAAGTCTTATCATTGGATGTCAAGAAATCTTTCAGCCAGTTGTTAAATTTGTTTACAGCTGGCAGACCTGCAACACCAATAATCAAGGTATTCTTGTATAGGTCCTCCATGATGCAAACTCTTTTTTGCCTTTAATTCTTTTGAAGGGATCCCAGGTTTCAAAGTTCATATCCCTTTGATGGTTATAAATCCCTAATATTTTAGTTCCAAAACCCATAATGGGCTAAAAATTAAAACCTGTCTGGGCTGGGTGCGGTGGCTCATGCCTGTAATCCCAGCACTTTGGGATGCTAAGGTGGGCAGATCACCTGAGGTCAGGAGTTCAAGACCAGCCTGGCCAACATAGTGAAATCCCATCTCTACTAAAAATACAAACAAAAAAAAAATTATCTAGGCATGGTGGTGCACACCTGTAATCCTAACTACTCGGGAGGCTGAGGCACAAGATTTGCTTGAACCTGGGAGGTGGAGGTTGCAGAGAGCCAAAATCATGCCACTGCCCTCCATCCTGGGCGAGAGAGCGAGACTCTGTCTAAAAAAAAAAAAACCTGTCTGAAGTGTTGGCAGAAAATTCAAATTGTTCTTCATACTTCTGAAAGTAGGGGAGAAAAAAAAAGAATTAGGTCTCAGCAACATCTATATCTTGAAAATAGCCTCAATATGTAACATCAAGAGCAAGCAAATGAAGAATTTGATCTGCAAAACCTGGTTTTGGTAATCCATTCAAGTCAGCATTTTAATGGGGCTATTTACATTTTCCAAAATGTTTGCCCACTTCTGGCCATGCTTCACTAATACCCAAGTCACCAAGCAGATAGCACTATGTAACCAACAACTGGGGTCCTCTGGTAACCGGTGTCCCTGTACCAGTAACACATGCTGCCAACATTCTAGGGCTTCAATGATGATGACAGAAATTAAGAAAAAATGGAGCATCCTTTTTTGGATGGAGAAACACAGATAGTTTTATGAGGGAGACACACTACTGAGGTAACCACAGAGGGCTAATTTAATAAGATGGAACTTATTAAATTCCAGGATGTAAGAACCCTGGATCCTATATTTCAAATTGTTTCTTAGTATTGACTGTTATCCAGCATGCATCAAGCATTTAAAGGGTGAGATGTGATTACCTTCTTTCTCAAAATGCAGAAAAGCCTTTGTTAAGAAAAACATCTCTACAACATTCTTGGTAATAGTAAGAAATTTAAGGTCTCTGTGTTTGTAACCACTTCTGTCTAAACAACCATGTTCTGTGAAAGGTGATCCATCCCATTTCCTGGCCATAGCTGACTGGATGTGGGGAAAACAATGACCCACCAAATGACTCATCCATAGATAAAGACAGCAATCTGTGACTCCTGTGGCCTAGCCAATCAGATTCTCCCTCTTAGGAATCAGTTCTAAGAGATTCAAAGGGCTATGTCCAATGAACTGTTTTCCTTTCATGAAAGGAAAGTTTGAGGCTGAGGCCATGAAAAAATCAGGGTAGGTGCAGCCATCTGGGGTCTGTGAATAATAAATGAATAAGCAGAAGCAGCCAGTTGGGATAGACAGAGTACTAGAAAAAAAGTAGATTACGAGGAAACATCCAAGGCCAGACACAGTGGCTGACACCTGTAATCCCAAACCTTTGGGAGGCCAAAGTAGGCAGACTGTTTGAGCCCAGGAATTGGAGACCAGACTGGGCAACATGGTGAAACCCAATCTCTACTAAAAATACCAAAAAATTAGCTGGGCATGATAGCCAGTGCCTATGATCCCAGCTACTCAGGAGGCCATCACCTGAGCCTGCGAGGTCGAGGCTGCGATGAGCTATGATCCCACCACTGTATTCCAGTCTGAGCAAAAGATCAAGAGTGTGTCTTAAAACAAAACAAAGCAAAGCAAAGCAAAATTTAGAAACACATAGCCCTTGAAAAGAGACATCTGGAGAGATGAGTCAGTTTTGAGAGAAGGACTGATTCAGTTCTGTAGGTTTGGGGTTCAGTTTGATCTGGATTCCTGTGAGATCTCTTTCTCTCACTTAAACTACTTTGAGCTGGTTTATCTTCCTTATAACTTAAAAAGCCCAATTCAAACACTTCTCTTTCAGTAATACATTCTTTCTTCCCATTGGAATTTGTTAGTATTGTCTTTCCCGAGCTTTGGATAACAGAATCATTGGCTTAAAAGTTATTTTTAAAAATCATTTCAGCTATTTGGTTACCCTAAGAGAGTCCACGTACTTCTATAGGGTTTCACAGAAATTCCAAGAGAAATTGGAATCCAATTTTAAATTGTTATCAACCAAACTAAGAATTATAAGAATACTATCTATAATTTTCAAGAGAATGTTTTGGACTAACAACTGAAACATTTATTGAAAAGAAATGTTTTATCAGTCTTATAGGGCTTTTTGTGTGAATTTAGCAAATTTAGCATGTATATAAGGCAGAAGTACCATTGGAAAAGTTCTAAAAAGAATTAGTTATGTAGTTATTTCATATCCACAATGCAAGGGCAAGGTTGAAAAGAACTGCCCAGTGATTTTCCTTTTTTTTTTTAGTGCTTTGTTGAAATGGCTTAAGGGCTCCACTGACTGACGTTAACCCCCAGTATGCATTGACTGTTGAGTGTTTTTTGTTTTACTCACCAGTCCATGAGGACCGTGTTTAATCTGCACACCACAGTAATGCGAATGATCTAGGTTATCTCATATAATGGTTTGCTATAGGACACCCAAACCTTCATCCCAGGAATACTTGGAACAAGACCAAACAAGATGAGTCACTTGTGGTGAAGCCACACTAACCGTGCTGCCAGGGCCTTACTGTACTTTGCTCCTGGAAGACCTCATGAAGCAAAGGTGCCAAGTTACATGCTTGATGAGGAGATAGATTCTTGAGTCCTTCCTTACAAGCAGAGTGTCTGGGTAAGAACCAAAGACCTCTGAGTGGAACCTATCAAAAGTCATGCATAAGAGAGTCACAGGGTAAGAGGAAGTGAAATCTGAAGTGGCCTTTCGGTGACCTTTTCACCTATAAGAAAGAAAGGTCTAGTAGTTCTGTTCTTGGAATATTTGTTCTGTTAAGATTTAGCAAAACAGTATGTCCAATAGATTCTTAAGGTTTCTTGCTGGTTCTCAAGCCATAAGACTGCAAACAAACTCTCCTAAGGTCAGATATGCTGAGGTATTTATGCTACAGTCAAAAGGGTTGCTTATGCCTTGCTTAATATATGCATAGACAGATCCCAAATTACATCTATAATTTTCCATAGAACAAATCAAATTTGACCCATAAATAAAGAAGTCAACTTAGGAAAGTTACAAAATAAATTTGTAAAGTTTTAGAACTACTAAAAATATTGGATCTGGAAAACCAAGTCTAATTCCACACTGAGAATACTGGATGTACCACGTGTTTCTGGCTTCAAATCATGTGTCACTGAAAACAAAAGAAGGAGGTTTTTAACATTATGTTCCTGGTCGTAAATATTTGCAGATCGACATGATTTCTCTTTTTAGTTATTTTTTTCCATGTGATGGATGAAACACTGTACTTTTCCTTCTTTAGTCATGAAACCCCAATGTCATCAAGCCTCAGTTTGTGACTGGAATGAAGGCACATTAATATATGCCCACAAAGTTACAGCCTTCTTTCTGCTCCCTGCTTCTCGAAAAAACTTAGGATTGGAAGAGTTTCTCCCATCACCCAAGAAATTCTGGCACTTTCCAGAGAATGACTTTACTGGTGAAGAGACAGCTGGTTGTGCTGGTTTGAATAAGTCTCGTTTTTTGCCGTGGTTCGTGGGAGATAAGTGGTCTAAGTCCACTGATCATTAAGAATATTACCGGTCGGGCGCGGTGGCTCACGACTGTAATCCCAGCACTTTGGGAGGCCAAGGTGGGTGGATCATGAGGTCAGGAGATCAAGACCATCCTGACCAACATGGTGAAACCCTGTGTCTACTAAAAATTCAAAGGTTAGCTGGGTGTGGTGGTGCACACCTGTAATCCCAGCCCAGCTACTCAGGAGGCTGAGGCTACAGAATCACTTGAGTTCGGGAGGCGGAGCTTGCAGTGAGCTGAGATGGCGTGAACCCACTGCAGTGAGCCAGTCTGGCACTCCAGCCTGGGCACAGAGCAAGACTCTGTCTCCAAAAAAAAAAAAAAAAAAAAAAAAAAAAAAAGAAGAATATTACCTTATCCAGGACAGCTCCTGGTGTCCCCAGTGCTACACAGCAATGTGGCACCATCATGGCACTGTCTTTCCTTCAATCTTCCTTGCTATGCACGTGCTGGATTCCATCCAGAAATCAGAAAAAATATGTCTAGTTCCTGAATTCACAGGACTGGGCACTATTCATTCACCCCTTCCAGGAAGTCAGTGCCGTATTATCCTCTGCATTTCCTACATTCTCATCTCTCAGAGCCCTATCGGGCCTTCAGATGTAAAATGTTCGCTTTCTCCTCTCTTCTTCCTTCTCCAAATGTAAATCAGGCATGCAAATATATGCCTGGGAGAATTGCCGAATCCATAAAGCTGTTCTCAGTTTAGGCTAAGCAGAGATCACAGTCTATATCTACATTTGCTCTGTTGGAACATCAGCTTACAATAGTTAATAAAGATAAGATACAGAGTAACCTTTACACCTTATGCTTTTGTATTTTTCAGTAAGAAGAATGTCACAGTTCTTCCTAGCTTGCCAAAGAAATTGAATAAAAATGTACTGAAGTAGGGGCAAAACTGTGCTGGCTAGGTAAAATGACATGTGATATTGTTCACAGGAAATAATGGAAAACAGAAAGATTTTCCATCTTGTCAAGCAGATGGAATGGGCTTGGATGGAAAGAAGAGAGGAAAACGTAGAATAAACACCAGTTGTGAACTCCAGTAAGAGAACTGGTAGGTTTTATATATTAAAGAGATGGGTTAAAGTGGTTTATAAGAAAACGTAATCTATTTTTCTAGTGTAATTTTACATCATCTGGTATTATACATGGCATATAGAGTGCAAGAAATGTGAAAGTGGAAAAAGTGAGGTTTTCAATAGAAATGTTGAGCTGGCTCATGATCCTGGGTGTACTACAAAATAGTGAGATGACTCGGGAGCAGCTCAGGCCAAGGAGTGACCCACTGGAAGACTGTCAAAGTGGAAGCTGAGACAGAAGAAAGAAAGTAGATGCTTGAATGAAGGTCACAACAGCCATAAAGGAAAAGAGAAAAGGAAGAATACATATTGAAAAATGATGACTCCATTGACAGAAAGAGAACATTAATTTAGAAGACAATTTGTGTGCTCCGTAAATCTTCAATTGTCTCCACAAAGAGGAAAGTTTTCTCTGTTCTTTTTTTTCTTTTTCTTTTTTGTGGGTACATAGTAAGTGTATATATTTATGGGGTATGTGAGATATTTTGATACAGGCATACAATGCATAATAATCACATCAGGATAAATAGAGTATCCATCACCTCAAGCATTTATCCTTTCTTTGTCTTACAGACAATCCAATTATACTCTTTTAGTTATTTTCAAGTGTACAATAAATTATTGGTGACTACAGACACCTGGTTGTGCTATCAAACACTAGATCTTATTCATTCTATAAAACTATAATTTTGTGCCCATTAACCATCCCCATTTCCTTCCCTCACCCCCACCACGACCCTACCACCCTTCCCAGCCTCTGACAGCCATCATTATACTCTCTATTTCCATGATTTCAATTGTTTTCACTTTTCTCTCCCACACATAAGTGAGAACATGCAAATTTTATCTTCGTGTGCCTGACTTATTTCGCTTTACATAGTGTCTCCCAGTTCTATCTATGGCATTGCAAATCACAGGATCTCACATTTCATGACTGAATATTACTCCACTGTGTATACGCACCACATTTTCTTTATCCATTTGTCTGTTGATGGACACTTAGATTATTCCCAAATCTTGGCTACTGTGAATAGCGCTGCAAAAACACAGGAGTGCAGATAGCTCTTTGAGTCACTGATTTCCTTTCTTTGGGTATATACAGAGCAGAGGAATTGCTGGATCCTATGATAGCTCTATTATTAGTTTTTCTGAGGCAACTCCAAACTGTTCTCCATAGTGGTTGTTCCAATTTACATTCCAACCAAAGGAGTACAAAGGTCCCCTTTTCTAACCATTCTCATCAGCATTCATTATTGCCTGTCTTCTGGATAAAAGTCATCTCAACTGGAGTGAGATGGTATCTCATTGTAGTTTTGACTTTTATTTCTCTCATGATCAATGATATTAATTAAGCACCTTTTCATATTCCTGTTTGCCATTTGTGTGTCGTCTTTAGAAAATGTCTATTCAGATCCTTTGCACATTTTAAAATCAGATTATTACATTTATTCCTATTGAGTTGTTTGAACTCTTCATATGTTCTGGTCATTAAGCCCTTGTCAGATGGGTAGCTTGCAAATATTTTCTTCCCTTCTGTGGGTTGTCTTTCACTTTGTTGGTTGTTTCTTTTGTTGTGCAGAAGCTTTTTAACTTGATGTGATCCCATTTGTCCATTTTTGCTTTTGTTGCCTGTGGTTGTGGGGTATGACTCAAGAAATCTTTGCCCAGACCAAGGTACCAGATAGTTTACCACATGTTTTTTTTAAGTAGTTTGAGAGTTTGAGACCTTAGATTTAAGCCTTTGATCCATTTTGATTTGATTTTTCTATAGTGATAGATAGAGATCTAGTTTAATTCTTCTGTATATGAATTTTTCGTTTTCCCAATGCCATTTATTGAAGAGGCTGTCCTTTCCCCAATGTATGTTCTTGGCTTCTTTGTCAAAAGACGGTGCGTCCTCTTCAATGTTTTGCATCAATGTTTCAGAGTTTACACTGTGGAGATGTTTCACTTCTTTGCTCAAGTTTATTCCTAGGGTTTTGTTGTTGTTGTTTTGTTTTGTTTTTGAGATGGAGTCTCGCTCTGTCGCCCAGGCTGGAGTGCAGTGGCGCCATCTCGGCTCACTGCAAGCTCTGCCTCTCGGGTTCACACCATTCTCCTGCCTCAGCTTCTCGAGTAGCTGAGACTACAGGCGCCCGCCACCACATCTGGCTAATTTTTTGTATTTTAGTAGAGATGGGGTTTCACCATGTTAGCAAGGATAGTTTCCATCTCCTGACCTCGTGATCCACCCACCTCAGCCTCCCAAAGTGCTGGGATTACAGGTGTGAGCCACCGCACCTAGCCATTCCTAGTTTTCTTTTTATCTTATTTGTAGCTATTGTTAAAGGGATTACTTTCTTCATTTCTTTTTCAGATTATTCACTGCTGTCAAATAGAAATGCTACTGATTTTTGTATGTCCATTTTGTATCCTGCAACTTTACTAAATTTGTTTATCAATGCTAATAGATTTTATGGAGTCTTTAGGTTTTTCCAAAAATAAGATCATGTTATCTGCAAACAAGGATAACTTTACTTCTTCCTTTTAAATCTAGATGCCCTTTGAAATATTTGTCAAATTTTTCTAGCTAGTGCTTCCAGTACCATGCTGAATAACGGTGAAAGTGGGCATCCTTGTTTTGTTCCAGATCTTAGAGGAAAATCTTTTGGTTGTTCCTCATTCAGGAGAAGACTAGCTGTGTGTGGGTCTGTTGTAGATGACTTTTATTGTGTTGAGATATGTTCCAGCTATATCCAGCTTTTTGGGAATTTATAACATGAAGAGACATTGAATTCGATCAAATGACTTTTCAGCAACAATTAAAATGATCAGATGGTTTTTGTTCTTTATTTTGCTGATATGATGTATCACACAGGATGATTTGTGTATCAACATCCTTGTATCCCTGGGAGAAATCCCACTTGGTCATGATAAATGATTTTTATTAATATGTTGTTGAATTCAATTTGCTAGTATTTTGTTAAGGATTTCTGCATCAATGTTCATCAGGGAAATTGGCTTATATTTTTGTTGTTGTTGTGGTTGTATCTTTGTCTTGTTTTGATTTTAGCATAACACTGTCCTTGTAGATTTCGTTTGGAAGTATTCCCTCCTCCTCCACTTTTTGAAATAGCTTGAATCAGATTGGTATTAGTTTTCTTTTAAATGATTGCTAAAATTCAGCAGTGAAGCCATTGGGTCTTGGGCATTTCTTTGCTGGGAGACTTTTTATTACAGCTTTGATCTCATTACTTGCTGTTGATCTGTTCAGATTTTGGATTTCCTCGTGATTCAATCTTGGTAGGCTTTATGTGTCTAGGAATTTATCCATTTCTTCTAGATTTTCCAACTTATTGGCATATAGTTGCTCACAGTAGCCTCTAATGATCCTTTTAATTTTTGCAGTATTAGTTTTAATGTCCCCTTTTTCATCTTTGATTTTATTTATATGACTCTTTTTTACTTAGTCTGGCTAAAGGTTTGTTGATTTTGTTTATCTTTTCAAAAAGCAACTTTTAATTTCATTGAATTTTTGTATTTTTTGTTTCAATTTTATTTATATCTGATCTTTATTATTTCTTTTTTCTAGTAATTTTGGGTTTGATTTTCTCTCTCTTTTCTAGTTATTAAAGATGTATCACTAGGCTGTTTGAAGTTTTTCTACTTCTTTGATGAAGACACATATTTATAACTATATACTTCCTTCTTAGTACTTCTTCTGGTATGCTTTTTGGTATGTTGTGTTTCCATTATGATTTGTTTCGAAAAAGTTTTTTAATTTTCTTCTTTATTTCTTCATCGACCCTTTGGTCATTCAGGAGCATATTTTTGATTTTCCATGTGTTTGTATAGTTTCCTAAATTCCTCTTGTTATTGATATCTAGTTTTATTCTATTATGGTTAGACAAGGTGTTTGATATGATTTCCAATTTTTAAAACATCTTTTAAGACTTGTTTTGTGCCCTAACACACAGTCCATTGTTAAGAATGATCCATGTGCTAAGAAAAGAAATGTGTATTCTGCAGCTGGAAAAATTGTTTTGTAAGTATCTATTAATATTAGGTCCATTTGGTCTATACTGCTGACTAAGTCAAATGTTTCTTACTTTATTTTCTGTCCACATGCTCTATCTAATGCTGAAAGTGGGCTGTTGAATTCTCCAGCTATTATTGTATTGCGGTCTAGCTCTCTCTTTAGCACTAATAATATTTGCTTTAAATATCTAATCACTCCAGTGTTGGGTGCTTATACATTTACAATTGTTAAATTTTCTTGCTGAATTGACCTCTTTATCCTTACATAATGAGCTTTCTTGTCTCTTTTCAAAGATTTTTGTCTTGAAATCTATTTTATTATATATAAGTGTAGTTAGTCCTGCTCTTGTTTGGTTTTCATTGGCATGGAATATCTTTTTCCATCCCTTATTTTCAGTCTATATGTATCTATATGTATCTTTATAGTTAAAATATCTTTTCTGTGGGCAACAGATTATTGGGTCTTGCTTTTTAATCCAGTTAGTCACTCTATGTCTTTTGAATGGAGAGTTTAGTACATTTGCATTCAATGTTATTCTTGATAAGTAAGGATTTACTCTTGCTGTTTTATTGTTTTCTGATTGTTTTATGGTCTTCCATTCCTTTGTTCCTTCCTTCCTATCTTTTTTTAGTGAAGGTGCATTTCTCTGGTGGTATGTTTTAATGTCTTGCTTTTTATTTTTTGTGTAACTGTTGTAGGTTTTTTTATTTGACATTATCATGAGGCTTGCAAGTAATATCTTATAACCTGTTATTTTAAACTGATGGTAACTTATCACTGATTATATAAAGAAACTAACAAGCAAAAAACCATAAAAACCACATTTTAACTTTATTCCTCCTTTTTAACTTTTTGTTGTTTCTATTTAGATCTTATCATACTGTCTACGTCTTGAAAAGTTGTACATCTTATTTTTGTTAGGTTCATCTTTTGGCCTTTCTAGTCAATGTATGTGTAGTTTGCACACCACAATTACAGTGTGATGATATTGATGATATTTTGTCTTTTACTGTGTCCTTGTCCTTCTTTTTTTTTTTTTTTTTTTTTTTTTTTTTTTTTTTGAGACAGGGTCTCACTCTCCCAGGCTGGAGTGCAGTGGCTCAATTTTGGCTCACTACAATCTCTGCCTCCCAGGCACAAGCAATCCTCCCACTTCAGCATCCCAAGTAGCATGGACCACCACACGTGGCTAATTTTTTGATTTTTTAGAGATAGGTTTTGTATTTTTAGGGGAGATGGGTTTTGTGTTTTATGTAGGGATGTTTTTTGTAGAAATGGGTTTCCTCATGTCTCCCAGGCTTGTCTCAAACTCCTGAGCTCAAGTGATCTTCCTTTCTTGGCCTCCCACAATGCAGAGATTACACCATGCCTGGCCTGTAGTTACTATTAACAGTGAGTTTTGTACCTTCAGATGATTTCTTATTGCTCATTAACATCCTTTTATTTGAGATTGAAGAACTCCTTTTAGCATTCCTTTTAAGACAGGTCTGGTGTTGAAATCCCTCAGCTTTTGTTGGGCTAGGAAAGTATTTCTCCTTCATGTTTGAGGGATATTTTCACTGGATGTACTATTCTAGGATAAAAGTTTTTTCTTCATCACGGTGAAAATGTCATGCCACTCTCTCCTAGCTTGTGAGGTTTCCAATGAGAAACTTCTCTGCCAGGCATATTGGAGCTCCTTTGTATGTTATTTCTTTTCCTTTGCTGTTTTTAAGATCCTTTCTTTATCTTGGACCTTTAGGAGTTTGATTATTAAATGTTTGAGGTAGTCCTATTTTGATTAAGGTGTTCTATAGCCTTCTTGTACTTTATAATTGGTATCTTTCTCTAGATTTCAGAAGTTCTCTGTTATTATCCCTTTAAATAAACTTTCTACCCCTATCTTTCTTGCTATCTTCTCTTTAAGGCCAATAACTCTTAAATTTGCCCTTCTGAGGCAATTTTCTAGATCTTGTAGGCATACTTTTTTCTTTTTTATTCTTTTTTCTTTTGTCTCTTCTGACTATGTATTTTAAATAACCTGTCTTCAAGCTCACTAATTCTTTTCTCCGTTTGATTAATTCTGCTGTTAAAAGTCTGATAAACTCTTCAGTATGTCGATTGCATTTTCAGTTTTAGAATTTCTGCTTGATTCTTTTTAATTATTTTAATTAATTTGTTTAATTTATCCGATAGGATTCCAAATTCCTTCTCTGTGTCATCCTGAATTTTGTTGTGCTTCCTCAAAACAGCTATTTTGCTTTTTTCTATTTTATTTTTTTGAGACAGGGGCTCACTCAGTACTCCAGGCTGAAGTGCAATGGTGTGATCATTGGTTAATGCAGCCTCTACCTCCCAGGCTCAAGCAATCCTCTTGCCTGATCCTCTGAAGTAACTGGGATCACAAACACATAATATCACCATACCTAGCTAATTAAAAAAAATTTTTGCTAGAGATGCGTTCCCACCATTGGCCAGACTGGTTTCAAACTGCTGGGCTCAAGTAGTCCTCTCGCCTCAGCCTCGCAAAGTGCTGGAATTACAGACATGAGCCACTGTACCCAAACAAACAGCTATTTTGGATCATCTGTCTGAGAGTTCACATACCTCAGTCTCTCCGGGACTGGGCACTGGTGTCTCATTTAGTTTGGTGAGGTCATGTTTTTCTGGGTGGTCTTGATGCTTGTGGTTGCTCATTGGTATCTGGGCATTGAAGATTTAGATATTTATTGAAGTCTTTACAGTCTGTGCTTGTTTGTACCCATCCTTCTTGGAAAAGCGTTCTGAGAATTCAAAGGGACTTGAATGTTATGATCTAAGCCTTTGATCACTGTAGCCATGTCTCCATTTAGAGGACATCCCAAAGCCAGTAACACTGTGGCTCTTGCAGATTCACAGATGTACCATGTTGGTGCTCTTGGGTAAGATCTGGAGGAATTCCTCGAAGTACCAGGGAGAGACTCTTGTGCTCTTCTTACGTTACCCCAAACAAATGGAGTCTCTCTCTCTCTCTCTCCTTACTTTCCCCTAGACAAACTGGGTCTCTCTCTGTCTCTCTGCTAAGCTGCCTAGAGCTGGAGGAGGGGTGACACAAGCACTCCTGTGGCCACCACCACTGATAACTGTACCGGGTCAGACTTGAAGCCAACACAGCACTTGGTCTCATGCAAGGCCCCTAGTGATCACTGCCTGGCTACCACCTATGTTCACTCAAGACCCAAGGACTCTAAATAATCAGCAGGTGGCAAATTCAGCCAGGTTTGTGTCCTTCCCTTCAGGGCAATGAGTTCCCTGGGGCCCTGGGCAGGTCCAGAGATGTTGTCTGGGAGCCAGGGCCTGGAGTCAGGAATCTTAGGAATCTACCTGGTACTGTATTCTACTGCAGCTGAGCTGGCACCCAAGCCACAAAACAAAGTCCTTACTACTCTTCTCTCCCCTTTTCTCAAGCAGAGGAGTGTCTCCCAGTGGCCACCACTGCCCCAGGCTGGTGGTAAGTAATTCCTGGTTACCTCCTATGTTGACTCAAGGCCCAAGGGCTCTGAAGTCGCTTGTAGTAAATGCTGCCAGGCCTGGGTCTTTCCCTTCAGGGCAGTTGACTCCCCTCTGGCCCAAGGCTTGTCCAGAAATGCCATCCAGAAGTCAAGGCCTGGAATCAAGGACCCCAGGTGCATGCTTGGTGCTCTACCCCACTGTGGCTGAGCTGGTAACCAAGCTGCAAGATACAGTCCCCTTTACTCATTCCTCTCCTTTTCTTAAACAGAAAAAAAAAATCTCTCCCTGTGGTCACTACAGCTGTAAATGTGCTAGGTCACACCTGAAGCCAGCGTAGCTGTGAGCCTCACCCAAGGCCTGCAGGAGTACTGCCTGGCTTCCACTATTGATTATTCAGGACCCAAGGGCTCTTTAGTCAGCAGGTGATAAATCCTGCCCATTCTGAGTCCTTCCTGTCAAGGCAATGGGTTCCCTTCTGGCAAAAGGTGTGTCTACAAATGTCAACGGGGATAGGGTCTGCAATGAGGGGCCTCAGGACTCTGCCTGGTCCCCTGTTCTACTGTGGTTCAGCCAGTATCCAAGTTGCAAGACACAGTGCTATTTACTCTCCCCTCTCCTCTCTTCAAGTGGAGTCTCTCCTGGAGCTGTGAGCTGCATTACCTGGGTCTGGGGGAGGGGTGACTCAAGCACTCCCTTGGCCTCACCAGTTGGTGTCTCACTAGATTGTGTACATCCCAAGTCCACTGCTCTGAACCAAGCACAACACCAGGACTTACCCAGGAATTGCAGTCCTTGTGGCCTGGGCTACCTTTCAAGTTTATTTAGGACCCCATAGCACACAAAGTGGTGGGGATTGCAGGAACTCAGGTTCTGACCACTAGAATGGATGATTTGCCTCTGGCTAGGGCTGATCTAAATGCTCCCTTTCATGGGTACTGGCTGATTTCTGCCCCCTTTTGCTTTCTGCTATAACAGGGTAGCACTGAGCTCCAGTGCAAAGTCCCACGATCAATACGTTCTCCCTCTCCAACATGCACAGATTCTCTCTCCAAGCCACATGGCTGCTGCCAGGCAATGTGGTAGGAGTGGCATTGGCAATTCAAGACTGCCTTTTCAAGACACAACAAAAAAAGAAAATTTCAGGCCAATATCCCTGATGAACATTGATGTGAAAATTCTCAATAAAATGCTGGCAAACCAAATGCAGCAATACATCAGAAAGCTTATCCACCACGATCAAGTTGGCTTCATACCTGGGATGCAAGGCTCGTTCAACACATGCAAATAATAAACATAATCCATCACATAAACAGAATCAATGACAAAACCACATGATTATCTCAATAGATGCAGAAAAGGCCTTCGACAAAATTCAACACCCCTTCATGCTAAAAACTCAAAACAAACCAGGTATTGATGGAACGTATCTCAAAATAATAAGAACTGTTTATGACAAACCCATAGCCAATATCATACTGAATGGGCAAAAACTGGAAGCATCCCTTCGAAAACTGGCAAAAGATAAGGATGCCCTCTCTCACCACTCTTATTCAGCATAGTATTAGAAGTTCTGGCCAGGACAATCAGGGAAGAGAAAGAAATAAAGGGTATTCAAATAGGAAAAGAGGAAGTCAAATTGTCTCTGTTTGCAGATAACATGAATGTATATTTAGAAAACCCCATCGCCGCAGCCCGAAATCTCTTTAAGCTGATAAGCAACTTGAACAAAGTCTCAGGATACAAAATCAATAGGCAAAAATCACAAGCATTCCTACACACCAATAACAGACAAATAGAGCCAAATCATGAGTGAACTTCCATTCACAATTGCTACAAAGAGAATAAAATACCTAGGAATACAATTTACAGGAGATGTGAAGGACCTCTTCAAGGAAAACTACAAACCACTGCTCAAGGAAATAAGGGAGGACACAAACAAATGGAAAAACATTCCATGCTCATGGATAGGAAGAATCAATATCATGAAAATGACCATACTGCATAAAGTACTTTATAGATTCAGTGCTATCCCCATCAAGCTACCACTGACTTTCTTCAAAGAATTAGAAAAAAAACTATTTTAATTTTCATATGGAACCAAAAAAGAGCCCATATAGCCAAGACGATCCTAAGCAAAAATAACAAAGCTGGAGGCATCACGCTATCTGACTTCAAACTGTACTACAAGGATAGAATAACCAAAACAGCATGGTACTGTTACCAAAACAGATACATAGACCAATGGAAGAGAACAGAGGCTTCAGAAATAACACCACACACTATCAACCATCTGATCTTTGACAAACCTGACAAAAACAAGCATGGGGAAAGGATTCCCTATTTAATAAATGGTGTAGGAAAAACTGACTAGCCATATGCAGAAAACTGGACCCCTTCCTTACACCTTATACAAAAATTGACTCAAGGTGGATTAAAGACTTAAACTTAAAACCTAAAACCATAAAAACCCAAGAAGAAAATCTAGATAATACAATTCAGGACATAGGCATGGGCAAAGACTTCATGACTAAAACACCAAAAGCAATGGCAACAAAAGCCAAAACTGACAAACAGGATCAAATTAAAGTAAAGAGTTTCTGCACAGCAAAAGAAACTATCATCAGAGTGAACAGGTAACCTATAGAATGGGAGAAAAATTTTGCAATCTATCCGTCTGACAAAGGGCTAATATCCAGAATCTACAAAGAACTTAAACAAATTTACAAGAAAAAAACAAACAACCCCATCAAAATGTGGGTGAAGGATATGAACAGACACTTCTTAAAAGAAGACATTTATGCATTTGACAAACATATGGAAAAAAAACTTATTCATCACTGATCATTAGAGAAATGCAAATCAAAACCACAACGAGGTACCATCTCATGCCAGTTAGAATGGCGATCATTAAGAAGTCAAGAAACAACAGATGCTGGAGAGGATGTGGAGAAATAGGAATGCTTTTACACTTAGTGGGAGTGTAAATTAGTTCAATCATTGTGGAAGACAGTGGTGGCAATTCCTCAAGGATCTAGAACCAGAAATACCACTTGACCCAGCAATGCCATTACTGAGTATATAACAAAAGGATTATAAATCATTCTACTATAAAGACACATGCACAAGTATGTTTATTGCAGCACTGTTCACAATAGCAAAGACTTGGAACCAACCAGAATGCCCATCAATGATAGACTGGATAAAGAAAATGTGACACATATACACCATGGAATACCATGCAGCCATGGAATACCATGCAGCCAAAAAACAGGATGAGTTCACATCCATTGCAGGGACATGAATGAAGCTGGAAACTATCATTCTCAGCAAACTAACACAAGAACAGAAAACCCAACAGTGCATGTTCTCACTCATAAGTGGGAATTGAATAATGAGAACACATGGACACAGGGAGGGGACATCACATACTGGGGCCTGTCGGGGGTTGGGGTGCTAAGGGAGGGATAGTGTTAGGAGAAACACCCAATGTAGATGACCGGTTGGTGGGTGCAGCAAACCACCATGGCACATATATACTTATGTAACAAGCCTGCATGTTCTACACATGTACCCCAGAATTTAAAGTAAAATAATAATAATAATAAAAATGCTGCCTTTTCTACCCTTTTCAGTGCCTCTTCCTTAGTAGGATGTGAAAACCAGGTACTATAATTGCTCACCTGATTTTTGGTTCTTATGAAGGTGGATTTCTGTGTGGATAGTTGTTCAATTTGGAGCTCCTGCAGGGGGAACAAACAGTGGAGGTTTCTATTTGGCCATCTTGCTCCACCTCCCACTGGAAAGTATTTTTACGCTAAGCAATTAGAAAAGATTTAGATGAATAATTTTTAAATAGAGGAAAATCTCTACTCTCAAATCCAAAGTCTTCTGAGTCCATTCTGTTTTTTGTCATGCTAAAAATATGAGGCTTACATATTTTTTACACATGCCAAATTCTGCTCAGTTAAATACAGCAGATTGTTTAGATTGGTATCTTAAACACAAACTAGATAATCTGGTTCCGTTGCTTCCATGGCATCTGAATTGGTGTCATCCTCTTTTCCAGAACAAATATCTGAGGATGTTTCCAAGGCATCACAATATTACATTGGCCTAGTTAAAACAGAAGTGTCATCTCTAAATCTCACATGTGTGTGTGAATGCAAGCACGCTTACTGGTAGAGAACCAGGAAGTCCTTGGTCTGTAAATATCCCAAGAAAGAAAACGACTGGTAGCAATATTATAATGCATAAACTAAGCATGATCTTTTTAAATAGAATTCACACATCCAAGTGTGTCTTGCTGCTTTTACGGTATACATTTGGGAAGTTGTGCATTTATTCTAGTAAGATTGGCATTGTTCAAAACATGTTTTGGAGTTTCTTTTCAACAATGATCTTCATTGTCTGTGGCACATATTTTTGACTGCCCCTGTGGTAAAGTATCTTTATCTTTTGTATGTAAACTTGATTTCAAAATAACCAAAAGTAAGTCAGAGGTAAATTTTAAGAACAAGAAGACAATTAAATTGGGAAATCCCATAAACAGGTGAGGCAGGCATTGCAGAAGCTTTATTTGGATGTATTATTTTGTATATATTTACCTTTGTGAGTTATTAATTTTGCTATACCTCATACAGTCAAGTCTTTTTTGAGACAGTTTTGTTGTCTTTACCTTCAGAAGTTATATGAGGTTGGTACAAATGTAATTGTGTTTTTTGCCATTAAAGGTAATGTTATTAATAATATCCTGAATTTTACTCTTGACATAAAGCATAGGTTTTATATTATCTGTGTATATGAGAATGGATGAATGTATTTTCATAACAGAATGAAAGCAAAAATTCTATAGAATTCAACCTTTTATATTTAGCAAAAACAAATATTCCATATATTGTTTAATTCAGCATTGAATAATTAAGCAAAATACTTGCAACTAACTTGCACATAAACTTCTTAGAAGATATCACATCAAAATATAAGATTTCTTTAGGCTAGGTCTTCAATATTTTATGCAAAGATCTGCTCTGAAAGATGCTTTGGCAAGAATTTTAATAATCTATAAATGTTTTTCTTTAATCTTTATAATAATCTTTATATAATCATATTACTTTTGTTAAATGTTTTTCTCCCTTTCAAAATATTGTTTTATAACTTCTCATGCTATTCAATTACAATTAATACTTATAAATTTTTTCTGTGATTACCTGTATGAGAAATCTTTGATACCAAACACAGTAAAATAATGTTTTCCCTTGTTTTAGAAACTGAAGTTGTTATAAAACCGTTCTATTAGGATTTAAATTATATCACATCAGCCAAACTTATTTATGCAAATGTTTTCTCCCTACCACTGTGCTCATTGAGAAGGACTGCTGACCCAGGTGTTTCATAACTTTAAAAATAATTGTTCAATATGATATTAGGTTGTAGAATGTGGTCACAAATTTCTCAAGTCTAGAGAAGCCCATTCCAGAAGTCTAGGAGGTCTGTTCCACTGTGTCTCAACTTTATTATTCTCATGCTTGACTCTTATGTCTTTCCTAACTATGTAACTTATGTTATATAACGTAGAACATATGTTTTGAAAGTCAAACCATACCAAAGTCAAACCTGGTGGGAGTACTACAACTGTCAAAAGGTGGAAATATTCAGTAAGCAGTCAAAGTCTGGCATGGAAATAGACACGGCTGCAATAAGGTACTGAACTTAAGGGCTAAGTTTCCTTGCTTTCATACTTGTATTTAGTGTAGCTAGTTTCCCAAAACACATAAAAGGAAGTTATTTCTCTGCAAAGCAGTCTTTAGAGGAGGGTTTTTCTACTTCAGCATTATTATTTGAGACTGGACAATTCTTTGCTGTGTGTGTGGATGGGGGTGAGAGGGCTGCTGTGCTGGGCATTATGAGATGTTTAGCGGCATCGCATCCCTGGTCTTTGCCCACTAGATGCTATTGACATCCCTCCTCCCCATTGTGACCACCGAAAGTGTTTCCAGACATACCTAAATGTCCACTGGGGGAACAAAACCCTCCTTCCTCACCATTTTCCCTCCTCTGTAGTTGAGAATCACTTCTCTAGAGTACCATTTCAAGATTTAGCATAAGTTTCTGACAGTGCTGTGATAGACGGCCATTTTCATCATTGTTATTTATTATTTCATGTTAGTTTAGTGGTTTACTACAATTAGCCTAGGGTCAAGGAAATACATCCAATTCATTTAATATGATTCTTAATCAACTATATTCCTAAGTTCTTAGGTTTCTTTTAATCTATGAACCTATGTTCCTACTGTTGCCTGAAATAGTCACAAGAGGAAAAATGTACTGAGTATAGACACTAAAAATTTTAATGTGGCCAAATATAGCATATATTTAACATTGTAAAGCATATCTCAAATATTTGCAGCATTTCATGGCAACAAAAGCGGCTACAGAATAAGTGGGTCAGAATTACCATCAGGGAAGTAGTACTCAAAATACCTTTGGATTATTATAGGCCAGGCCAAAGCGAAATAAAGCTCAATTAGATTTGTGAGGCATTCCTTCCAGGCTGCTAAAGTATCGCCAGTCAAACAGCATTTACAAGAAACCCAGGTCTGAGATAACCAAGTGAGTGCCCTAAATAAGACTTCAAATGTTCTGAGAACAAGCTTCACTGTATTTATGCTCGCAGAAATTTCAGATCTTTTTGCTGAAATTGCTCAGGCCTAGAATTTTAGTCAACTAGCAGCAAAAGAAGATGAACTTGAAATTTCACTTCGAGAAGTATTAGGCTTTATGGAATAGAAAAGTAATTCAGGAGCATAGAAAACCATGAATAATAAACAAACTCTCATAGAAAATAAATAAAGGAACTCAAGGAATTGCCTTCCAATATCCTTGGCAACCAGATAAGCAATCAATGAGTTTTAAAACTCCCATATACACATTCGGTGCTCACAAATACCTGAATAATAAAGAAGACAATCATGCAGAGTGACAAAGTACAGATAAACACACTTCAGCATTGCAAGTACAAAACCAGTTAAAACCAGTTAAAACCAGTTATTCTACTCCGGAGGTTTCATGAGTAGAACTTTACACATGTACTAGAAGCCACAGTGAACTGGGTGAAATTTGGTTGGGCCCGGGGAGTGGGAAACTGGCTTAATAACACCAGAGTCATCTCAGCTTGTGACCCCTGGCAAACCATGCTCCTGAGAAGACAGCAGACGGAAAAGGTTGGAAAAGGTTGCTTTACCAAAGGTTAGAAATACAGGCATATAGAGCGTGTGCATGCAAGCTACGTGACTTATGTTGGCTGTTACATACCAAAGCTGCTTCCAAAGTCGGTGGGAGAGGCTGGTCCCATCAGCTGGATGAGCATAGCAAAAATTAAGATGGTTTGATATCCACATCTCCAGTTGCTTAAGTTGTTTACTCTGTTCCATCTGAATCACATCGCATCTTATTTTCAACTGAAACATGGAAACCTTTCTGACCTAATGCTTCTTTTCCAAATGATATTTATTTTCGTGTGGCATTCATCTTTTTGTACTAATTATTCTTGGGTGCAGCATATTTTGTAACCACCTAAGCACACACTGATCCAAAGCTGAACATCATAAATAGTTATAATCACATACATCAAAAAGTTCAAAGTGAGAGTGGGCTAAAAAATAAGTAGGAGTTAGAAAGAGAGAGTAGGAGATCGGGTAAAATGATAAAATAATGAGGAAAAGAAAGAATTTCTATGTATCGGGTAGGAGAGGGAAGCTATTTCCTAGGGCTGTGGGGGAAGTAAATTTCCCACACTGAAGATGGAGTAGATTGAAAAACCCATCCAGATCGCTCTTCACTCCTTCACTGAGATTCTGAAACTGTAGGCATTGAATGCTGTGTTAAAGATACATGTGCATCTTATTCCTCATAAGTAAATTACATTGTTTTACTACTACAGTGTGTGCCCAAAAGGCAAGCAATAATTTTTAGTGGCTGAGAAGAAATTAGTTTCACAAACAAGGGGCACTTTGAAAAAACAAATGTAATCAAAAAGAGTGTTGCTGTGGGCTTTACTTAGATTTAAATTCCAAAACACGCTCAAAACTGCAGAACCAGTACTCAAATTTGGTACCCCTTCTGCTCATCCTTACTAAAGTCACCCTTCACACACAGATCTTTCCACCCTCCTTCTCCAGGCATTTTAAATAGCTGCAGGATTAGAAATTGCAAAACAGATGCCTCTGGCCAAAAGCACCAAGTTTTGCTGAGAAATTTTCCTGAAATCACACAAATGGAAAAAACGGAAGACAGAAGTGTACATTTTAGATTCAGCCGCTAAAGTCTCAAATCTCAGGTTACAAGTAAATTATTTTGTGACTAAATCCTAATCTCGTCAATTGAAAGAACCAAAAACCTGGCTCAATAATCCACCACAATCTTACCTTGAAAATGTAATTCTCTTATTTGAATGTCTTCTTCCAGTACTAATTCGATTTCTTTTCCTGAAAATTCTGCCACATGGTGCTACTTTCAGACATTTAATAGATTTCATTTATAATTACTCTCACGTGTAAATGGTATCGTTAAATAATATGTGCAGGAGTTAATACGTTTTCACAACTCTCCTTATGAAGCGAAGCTACTCATTTTTAGACAGTTTGAATGTTTTGGTGTTAATTTGATAAATAACAGCTATTGGACAACGGAAGAGAATAACCACTCACAGGCAATCTTCTCTTTGTACTTGATTTAAAAATATTAATATTTCATTCATGGTGTCTTCTCATATTAAATTTCTCGGGGTCACTGGACCTCAGATACTAAAAGGACAAAGAAAAGGGACAGATGAGAACAGCTCCGAAGCGATAGCGAAAACATATGGTGTCCATCTTGCAAGCATAAGGCTCCCTGGTATTGCTGCCACTCTCCCTGTGTTAGGGAAAGCTGGAAGAAGCCAGTAGGCAATCTGGTGTCTCGTCAGAAGAGTGCCAGAAACAGGTGTTGCTGACCTAACCCCTTTCCTTCTACCACAGATTCCCTCGGTAAATCCTACACTTGTTACCATAGCATTGCTTTCAAACACGCTTATCAGATGAAAACCAAGTGTTCCAAAATAACAGTTTATATGGAGTCAAAATGCGGGAAATTGCTGTGATTGGTTTTTTTCTTTTTTTCTTTTTTCAGTTTTTACAATCGGGTAATTTTAAAATTACAATAAAATGCACACATTTTAAGTGTTCCCTGCGTGAGTGTTGATGGTTGTATACGCCGATGTAGCACCACCCAAAAACAAGATATAAAACGTTTTGGTCACTTCAGAAGTTTTCCTCCTTCTCCTTTCCAGTCAAACCACACTGTACTGATTTCCTTTGCCATAGACAATTTTGTCTGTCTTTGAACATAACATACTGTATATATTCTTTCTTTTTTTTTTTTTTTTTTTTTTGAGACGGAGTCTCGCTCTGTTGCCCAGGCTGGAGTGACCGGATCTCAGCTCACTGCAAGCTCCGCCTCCCGGGTTCCCGCCATTCTCCTGCCTCAGCCTCCCGAGTAGCTGGGACTACAGGCGCCGCCACCGCGCCCGGCTAGTTTTCGTATTTTTTAGTAGAGAAGGGGTTTCACCATGTTAGCCAGGATGGTCTCGATCTCCTGACCTCGTGATCTGCCCGTCTCGGCCTCCCAAAGTGCTGGGATTACAGGCTTGAGCCACCGCGCCCGGCCCTGTGTATATTCTTTACATCTGGCTTTTTTTGCCAATATATATTTTTAAGACTCATTCTTATTGTTGCATGTATCACTAGCTCATTCCTTTTCATTACCGAGTAATATTTAATTGTATAAACATACCACAATTTGTTTACTCATTTTCCAGGAAATGGATATTTAGGTGTTTCCAGATGTTCTTGGAACAGTCTTATATAAGACTTTGTGTAGACATATGTTATCATACCACCTGGATAAATACCTAGGAGTGGAATTCCTGAGACATAATATGTTCAACGTTTAAGAACATGGCAAACCATTCCCCACAACCGTTGTAACATTTTACTCTACTGACTTGTTAGTATTTACCTTTCTCCATATCCTCGTCAATATTTGGTGCTGTCAGTCTTAGCCATTCCGGTGAGTGTGAAATGCTATCTCATTTTGATTCTAAATTGCATCTCTCTGATGACTTACGATGTTGAATATCTTTTCATGTGTTCATTAGCCTCATCCTATATAGGATGTCTTATTCCCAAATTTTCTTTTGCTAAGTATCTGTTCCAGACTTTGGCCCATTTTTTACTGAGCTGCTTATCTTTTTATTGTTGGCTCGTACAAGTTATTTATATATTCTGGAAATGAGTTATTCATGAAAAATAAGTGATGAGAATTTTCATAGTCTGTCAATTGCCTGCTCACTTTCTCTTAATGAGCAGATATATTAAATTTTGATGAAAATCAAATATTCTTCGACAGGTGAAACGTTTTTAATTCTAATACATTTTTGCATATCCCAGGATTACAAAGATATTATTTGTTTTCTTCAAAAAGCTTTTTGATTATAATGTTTATATTTAAGTTTATAAACTATCTCTACATAATTTTTGTGTTTTGGGTGAGGTAGGATCAGAGATCATTTTTTGTTTTCTACTGGATATCCAATCTTTCTTGCATCATTTTTGTTTGTTTGTTTGTTTGCTTGTTTGTTTTGTTTTTCTGAGACGGAATCTCACTCTATCGCCCAGGCTGGAGTGCAGTGGTGAGATCACTTCTCACTGCAAAATCCCTGCCTCTCAGGTTCAAGCGATTCTCCAGCCTCAGTCTCCCAAGTAGCTGGGACTACAGGCCTACGCTACTGCATCCGGCTAACTTTTGTATTTTTAGTAGAGATGGGGTTTCACCATGTTAGCCAGGCTGGCCTTGAACTCCTGACCTCAGGTGATCTGCCCGCCTCAGCCTCCCAAAGTGGTGGAATTACAGGCGTGAGCCACCGTGCCCGGCCACATCATTTGTTTTAAAAAAATATTTTCTTTAGTAATCTAATTTGCCACTCTGGTCAGATATCAATGTATGTTTGTATGTATGTATCATATACGTGTGTATATATCACATATATCTGTATATATATGTGTATATATCTGTATATATGCCAATTTCTGGATTTTGTATTCGACTCCATCAATCTATTATTATGCCAACATCACATTCACTTGATTACTGTAACATTGTATTAAGTCCTGAAATCAAATAGTGTAAATCCATCAACTTTGTTCTTCTTTATCAATATTCTTTTGGTTAGTCTAGGTTATTTGCATTTTCTAACTCACTTCAAAAGAACCTGTTTCTAGGTATTTAGGGTTTTTGATGCTATTGTAGACAATGCTTGAAATAGCATTTTATAGTAGTTTATTGTTAGTAATTAGAAATACAATTGATATTTGAATATTAGCCCTGTGTCCAGAGACTTTGCTAAATTCACTTATTAGTTCTAGTAGGTATTTGTTTGTATGTGGATTACATGGAGTTTTCTTTTTCTTTTTTTTTTTTTTTTTTTTTTTTTTTTTTTTTTTGAGACGGAGTCTCTCTCTGTCGTCCAGGTTGGGGTGCAGTGGCGCGATCTTGGCTCACTGCAAGTTCCGCCTCCAGGGTTCCCGCCATTCTCCTGCCTCAGCCTCCCGAGTAGCTGGGACTACAGGCGCCGCCACCACGCCCGGCTAATCTTTTGTATTTTGTTTAGTAGAGACGGGGTTTCACTGTGTTAGCCCAGATGGTCTCGATCTGCTGACCTCGTGATCCGCCCGCCTCGGCCTCCCAAAGTGCTGGGATTACAGGTGTCATCCACCGCGCCTGGCCCACATGGAATTTTTACACACAAGTATGTCATCTGTGAATAATGATGGTTTCACTTCTTTTTAATTTTAGTGTTTCATTTCTTTTTCTGGCCTCATTGCACTAACTAGAAGTCACAGTACAATGTTGAATACAAGCAACGACAGCTATTCAAATATTTATCCTTATCCATATATTTCCCTTTCTGGTGCTTTAATCCCTTTCCTGTAGATCCTGGCTTCCACATGGTATAGCTCCTTCTTAGTCCAAAGAACTTCTTTTAGTATTTGCTGTAGTATAAATCTGCCACAGACAAATTTAATCATTTTTCTTTTAGAAACAATTTTATCTTCATATTTGTAGGATGTCTTTATAGGATATAGAATTGTAGACTGACAATATTTTCTTTTAGCACTTTAAAGATATTGTTCTATTATTTTCTAGCCTTCACTGTTTCTGATACTAAGACAGCCATTATTCTTATCATTGTTCACTTACATGTAGTTATCGCTTTTATTTGTCTATTTATAAGATACTATTTTTTATTTTGGGTTTACAGTAGTTTGACTACGATGTACGTAGGTGAAGATATTTTTTATATACTACACCACTTGGGGTTGATTGCACTTCTTTGGTGCCTTTCACTTATTTTGAAAATTTTCATCTATTATCTCTTCAAATATTTCTTCTACCTCATTCTTTCTCTCCTTTCATGGGACTCCAACAACGCATATGGTAGATCATTTGATTTGGGCCCATAGGTCTTGGATACGCTCTTCCATTGTTTTCATTGTTTTAAAACATCTCTCTCTGTGTTTCCTTTTGGATAATTTCTACCGATCAGTCTTTAAGTTTACCAGTTTCTCTCTCGCTCAGTTCGGTTGTCAATAAGCCCATTGAATGAATTCTTCATTTCCCATGTTATGTATTTCATTTCTAGCACTTCCATCTAACTTTTAAAACACGTCCATTTCATTGATAAAATTGCCAATCTACTTACATATATTATCTACCCTTTCCACATGCTGATCACAATTATTTTAAAATTCCTGTCTGATAATTCCAACACCTGGAACATCTCTGCATTTGTTTCTATTGACGGTGTGCTCTCTTTAACACGGATTATATTTTCTTCTTTCATCACTTGTCATAACTTTTTATTTTATGGTGCATAAAGGAATAGTAATGACCAAAGAAAAACCATATTTTCTCATAGAAAAGTTAGGCCCTTTCTTCTGTCTGGTTGTAAGTTTGTTGAACTGAATCAATCTAACCTATAGTAAAGCTGCGTTTGGACATTTTCACAGGTTTAGTTAGATTTAATTTATTACTGGCTTTACATTATGTGACAATAAGATCAGGAATTTCTCTTCAGTGGTGCTTTGGAATTCTAGCACCAGTGATACTCTGGAGATTTCTTTGTTCTTTTCATCCAGCCTCCAGATTTCTGAACCATGGGGCATCTCTTTATTTTTTATTTATAGCCTTGCTACTAGATTTTTGGTCACTGGAGAGTTTTCTTTGCCTTCATGCCAGATTTTCTGAATTTTAACCTTGGACCTATTAATGACTGATTGTCTAACTTGAGTGAACTCACTGAACTTTTTCATCTCATTACTAAAGTAGAATAAGAATCACTACTTCCATGTGTATTAAGGAGTGACCTGACATTCAACAGCCAACATGCATATAGGAGAAGCATGTGTATTCTAGTTGAACTGAATGTGAAAGTCAAATTTGTTAAGAAAATAAAATACTCTTTTTAGCTCAATCTCTCTCTATAATTAATATTTTGAATTCAGTACTGTTGAACCAAATGCCAAGTCAGCAACTAATTATATTTTTCTTCTATAGGTCTAACATTTTAAAAATAAGACAGTATTAAATCAGCTTGAGTTATTAGAAAGGATAGTGGGAACATGTGATCAAATTAAAAATTATATAGATTCCTGAAATAATTTTATTATTTGCAATTTTCTAGTGACCTCCAGAACTTCATAACCCATGATATTTTAATGCAGAAACATACTGAAAGACAGACAGCATATAAATTCACAACCTCTGTGTTATAGGCTGCACAAAAGGTAGATGAGAAAAGAAAGAAAAAGAAGAGAGAATACCATGAAGTTAATATTCAGCATTACTTTATCAGTCATCTGCAATGGATTAACATTCATTAATCCAGTATTGTAGCTAAGCAGAGTAGCACAGAGAGTTTCTGTACTCTCTCTGTAACAGTGTTTTAAAAAAAGAAGTTTGCATTGTTGAAATTAACCCATATCCACTGCCAAAAGTACATGATCCAGTGGCTAACATGTAATGATGCTATTTCTAAAAAATGTGTTGCAATTAAATGTCACAGTCTTGCATATATTTCAGACAACTCAGCGCTGAAGTCAAGTCAGGTCACTGATAGAAAGTTATTGGTCAATGATCCCATTAAGCATGTGAAGGGATGCTCTATATTCAAAATGATTTCATCTTCTCTAAGGATAAAACCACCACCTGATCCCAAAGGGTGTATCCTTGTCCTCATGAGAACTCCATTAAAAATTAATATCTCCACCAATTACAGTAAGCTGGAAGGAGATTCTACTTTTATTGTGGTGAAACTTTTTATAATGAGAACATTGCTAGGAAAAAATATCTCAACAAAGAAGAGTATAAGGTCAAAGAAAGAATTGAAAGCACTTTCCCTTCACCTTATTGTCTCACAATAAGACCTACGAAAATATTTGTGGGCCAAGATTGCTTGTGATATACACTTTACTCTGACCATATTTGTAAAGCCTCATACTGAAGGCTAAATAAATTCATGAATTGAAATGTTTCTCCTTAACTTGGAGCAAATATTTTTCAGTTTTGTAAGTTCTTCTCATAAGGATGATTTTTGAAAATTAATAGACTACACATACATTTATATCTTCCCTCTCACTCCAAATCACACAAAGTAAAATATTCTATGCCTATTAAAAGTAGAATCAATGAACCAAAAATTCTGTGAATTTCAGAGAGACAGACAGCGTATACAATCATGCCTTTGGCAAAATAAAACTGAATGAAACTATAGGCTAGAATACACCTAGAAGAAGCCTGTTGTTGAAGTGGGAGGTTTGAAAGTAACCAAGTCCAGTATTAGCAGTTTTAAATATTAAGAGAAAAACCCTCAAACGTTTAAAGAGTAATTACTTGGAAGGCTCCTTTTGGAATAGCAGACTAGTTGATTTCTTTCTTTTCTGTCTTTTGTGCTATGTGGGCTTTAACAACTGGCTAGAGAAGAATATTGAGGTTGGAAAAGACTTACAGTGCTAGGTAGCTACTCACTTCCAGGAGTGATGAGAACTTCCACATTTGAAAGATAAGGCTTCCATTCCAAATGTTCCCTCCATTTGTTGGGGATAGATTCTGGTAATGCAAAGAACAAGTAAGTGGTGACTCTCAAATGCAAAGCTATAGGCAGCCAAGATGTGCTAAACATTTCAAGAAAGTCAGTAATACAGAAGCTAGGCATTAACAAAAAGAGGAATGACCACCCCATCCTTAGAAAGAGTTAATAAAGTTAACAAAACGACTTAGAATAAATATGAACAATTGAAAGACTTGAAAGAACATTTCCTTTATGTAGAAGTATCTCCTACAAAATTTAATTTTAAAATTCTATCTTCTTAGAATTAAAAAAAATAAGAAAATTTCAATAGGTAGGCAATAATAGCAGCAATACATACTTTATGGGGAATTAGTGAGTTGAAAGATTGAGCTGAAACATTTTCACATGGAAGAGAACACATGGACAAAAGAAAGGCAATTATAGGTATAGAGTTAAATGACATGAAGTGTATTATCTTGATATTCCCAAATCTAGATTATAGGAATTCCAGACTGAAAGAAATGAGAAAATGCAAGGATGTATATAATCAAATAAATATCAACCCCCCAAAATCCTCAGGTCTGAAGAAAGCATAAATCGTCAAATTAAAAGTGCTAAGCCAGATTTTAAAAGAGCCAAAGCTACATGCATCATTGTGAAATTTCAGAATTTCAAGGATAAATAAACTCAGAGAAAAACAACTTGAAAAAAAAACGAACTCTGAAAATTCAGCCTACCATCAGCATAACTTCTCATAGAGACAACTCAATACTAGAAGAGAAGTAATCAATATCTTCCAAATTAAAGGGGGTGATGATTTTAAACCTACAATCCCATACCCAGCCAAACTAGCATTTGAGTGAAAGAGAATCTAAATACATATCAGACAAGAAAAGCCTCAAGCTAAGCAATCTCTGAAAGAATTACTTGAGGATATGCACCAAAAAATAAGTAAGGAATCCAGAAAAGGACATCACGTAGTCCTAAATATACAAAAGTGTAATAAGCAAATTCAAACCAAAACGTAAATAATTGTTGATGTGCATCACAAAACCAAAACATAATAAACACTTGGAACAAAAATTCCAGATAAACTCAGTATGAAATATGGTAGAATTAATGAAGAGGAAAAAATCAAAGGTGAGATAAGATTTTTACTTTTTGGGAAATAGAAGCAGATAATTATTAATCCTAAATATCAATAGAAAAATATAAATTTATAAAAGTGTGAAAAATGTAAGAGTAAGTATTAGAAGTGTAAGATCTATAGCTTCTAAATCATAGTATTAAAAAATGGATCTTAGAAAAACATCCAAATTTTAAAGGATCATGCTTCCAGACTTTTGTGCCTTCATGGTGGTTGCCAAATGCATTTATTTTCTGCCAAGAATGCATTACCTTTGCTGAAGTGTTTTCTAGCTATTTGTCTATTAGTATATTATTTTACAATATGTGCTATATCTTGCCACAATGCCAAGAATTCTCCGACAATCTACAATTCTCTGAAGTTAAAGAAGATTATTAGATTTATCCATTACAGGCTGTCACATGTCTTCAACTTTCTTCAAGCTAAATTCAATCACTGGCTCCACTGCAGTGCACAAAAAGCTCTAAAAAGCTCAAATTCAAATTCAAGCCATAACTGGAAGTTTGGGCCCTAGCACAGTTGTCCAGATTTTCCAAATGTCCAGCTTGTGCATTCTGGTATAAATTCCAGACTAAAAACATTCCACTGGATGAGGAATGTGTCATAATATGCAGAAACTAGTTTTCTCTTAAGTCCATTTAGACACAAAAACAACAAGTTCAGAAGAGGAAAATCACAAGTGGTTTCATTAGCATCAAATCATAAAACACAGCCATTTACAAAACTAGCTTCTGTCTTTTCCATTGGTCTTAAGAAGTATGCTGGGACAAGAGTGGTCTTGGAAAAAAAACTAACCCTCTGGGGTACTCAGAGATATTGTTCATTTAAGAACATTGTGTCTGGAGTTGTTTTTTTTTTAACTCATTGACATAATTTAAATTAATTTTTTAAAGTTCTATGCTACTTCCCAGATATATGTTGTTGAAGTTATCATCACACTATTATTGATATTTTAATCAATTTAACTGTTAGCTAACTGAATATTCACAGACATTATTAATACATACAACATGAGTGGCAAAACTTGTTTTTCCAGTGTTGCCTCATTTGTCATCAAATCCATGTGGAGTGTAAAACAAAAGCTCCCCAGTTGATTTAATGTAATAAAGTTAAGACATAGGTGGTGTCTTCCTGGGACTTGTTGATGAAATTGACCCAACACTCAGTTCTAGCATTTCCTCTCCGAGAAGAACTTTACTTCATAAAACAGAGAAACAGAGCTTGCATGAACGAACAAATACTCAGTTTGATCCAACAGTATGGAGAAACCTCCTGGAATGGAAGATTCTTTATATATGGAATCCAGGCCTTGAGAAAAAGGAGGTAAGGTTGGAAACTGAGTTGTTGATACTTCTAGCAAGACCCTTTTAATGTGCCCGAATATTTACTAACAACAGTAAACGAGAGCAAGAGCATATAGGTAGTGGTGCTGCTTAATATAATGGGGTGACATGAGGACTTGGGTGTGGGCCTTCTCTCAGAGAACCCCAGGGACTAGGAGGTTCAGCATTGTATCCCAGACAATAGCAATCTTTGAGATTCCTTGCTGTACAGAGAAGGAAAGCAGAAACTCTAGAGTAAGGCCTACTAATTTGTGGTGTAAGTCAACAGTATGCAATAAATGTATCCTTTATCAGAGCTCTCTGATGGAAAGATGAGAGTGTTTGAGGAAAAAAAAAAAATGAATACATTTGGGAATTTATATTTGGTAGGGTCTTGTTTTGTCTCAAACACTGGATCTATCATGTGCACAGGGACACACATGCTTACTCACACACATACAGACACAAGAATGCCTCATTAATGTCTACCTGCATGCAAATCTATATTGCACAAATCCTGGTAATTACTTAAAAATAGCAATTACTTAGATTTCACTATGTGCCAGATACCATTCTAAGTGATGTAGGTATATTAACTCAATCTTTACAACCACCTTATCATGATCCTCATTTGTTTTTTGTTTTTTTTTGTTTTTGTTTTTGTTTTTTTGAGACAGAGTCTCGCTCTGTTGCCCAGGCTGCAGGGCAGTGGCGGGATCTCCACTCCCTGCAACCTCTGCCTCCCAGGTTGAAGCAATTTTCCTGCCTCAGCCTCCCAAGTAGCTGGGACTACAGGTGCACGCTGCCACACCTGGCTAATTTTGTTTGTATTTTAGGAGAGACAGGGTTTCACCGTGTTGCCCAGGCTGATTTTGAACTCCTGAGCTCAGGCAATCCGCTCGCCTTGGCCTCCCAAAGTGCTAGAATTACAGGCCTGAGCCACCACTCCTGGCCCATGATTCCCATTTTTCAGGCCACAAAACTAAGATTTAAAGTGGTTAAGCCGCTTATTCAAGTTCATACAACCAGTAAGTAGAAAATCAAGCTGTATACTCAGAAGGCAGCCTCCAGGGTCTATACTCATGCCCACTATACTCTAAAAATCTCTCAGTATGAGAAACTTCTTCTAACCGAGATTGTGAAGTGACAGAAACATACTTCATAGTTTTTCCTCTTGGTCGTGGACCAGAATTAAGACAGGGCTTTTCCCATAATGGGCACCATTTCAGTGCCACAGTAACAGCCAGAGTGTGGATTTCTACCTTCCTTCTTAGAATGAGGACACTTTGCAATAACGGGACATGTCTGGATGAGATGCATATTAGTTTTGCTAGGTTGCACCATTGAAACAGGTTCTGAAAACAAGGAGAGTCAGAGCCAAGATCTGTTTAAATTTCTATATATCCATCTGATTTAATCTTTAAAACTGTATCTGTCCTGATGGAAAATTAGCTAATTAACTTAAGAGACTCCTCCCATCCCCTCTTCTCTTCTCAACCAACTGTAACACTGTGGTTAAGCATGAAGCACAGAAGGTTAAAAAATCCTGGATTCCTTCCCCAGCTCTGCTACTGCATGACCCAGGTCAAATCATTTAACCATCCGTGCCTTGACTTCATCATCTGTACATTACAGACTTCTTCCAGATCAAAAACTCTGATACTCTAGCTCACTGCATTCTGTGTGGACATTTCTATAAATTCCATGAATATTCTAACAGAATAAGAAAAACTTCACAAGAATAGGGACCATAATCATCTTAAACACCATTACACATAGAAAACTTAGCATTTAATACATAATCTTTAAATATTTGTTGAAATTCAGAAATGTAAAAATATTCCACAAATGTAAACACACAAAAACAAAAACTAAATGTCTTAGAAAGAAGCCCTACATTTGGATCAGTAAATGGGGGAATAGCCAGACATATTTAATGTATAATTTAGACATTTTTGGAGAAAGACCTGATAATGAGCCCCTTCTTTCAGAGATTTAACTTTTAAAAGCTTGCAAAAACCATTTCTCCTCCTGCAGTTTTAAATGTAATTCATTATAAGCTGAAAGTTGCCAAAAAAATGTATCTAATGCACATAAGAAAAGGGCTATTATAGCATCATTGTCCTTACTCGTACTGCCCAACCTGCCATAATATAATGGAAAACCAAAATGCTATCTAGACTTATGCATTATCCTGTCAGTAAGCACCTTTGTCTCACTGGTACCTGTACTTCGTAGCACCTCACTCAATTTGATAGGCCAGCATTAAACTTGGGCACACACATACATATCCACATTTAATAGTATCTTTATCTTGGGAACTCAAAATAACCAATTATGGAATGCTGTGGAATCTTGAAAGTTGTTCTGCAAAATGTCTAGGTCAAATCTAAACGACTACAACCTACTTTTTGGCAAATTTTTAATTTTCTATTTCATTTTATTTTTTAATTTGGAAAGGAGAGCTTTATTTCCTATAAAGGGTTGCAGCCTACAGGGTGGCCATCCTTGGCAGATATTTTGAAACTGAAATTGTTAACTTGAGTTTATTATTAGCTTGGCCATAATGGCCAGGGTCTCCATTAAGTTGTACCTAAGGGGAAAAGATAGTGAAGAGGCAAAATTAAGAGGTTGCTATCGTCATGGTCTCATGAAACTTGCAATCTACTCTTTGAGCCAAAAATAATACAGAGAGAGGTAGAACAAGAGAAAAGTGGTTATGCAGTGCTTGTTTCATTGAAGCTCAAGGAAAAGAAATAATTTAAATGAGCTGGATAGGTTAAAAAAAAAAGGTATCATAAAGAGGTGGTTCTTGAGTTTTTCCTTGGATAGGACAAGCCAAATAAGAAAGACATAAGGTTGAGAGTGGGAGTGGTATTGGGGTAGGTGAAAGGCAGAACCTCAACTCCACCATAAATGGTGATAAAATGTAAATCCATCAGTTACACAGTAAAGAAAAATTATGGTAAAGTTTTATACCAGCCCTTAAGGAAACTAAGCTACAGAAAAGATATGGAGAAGACAAATCATATGTCACCTAATATGTCCTAAAACACTCTACAGCTTTTAGGGGCACAGTTGAAGACCATCGATCTAATCCAATGTTTTCATTTTATTAATCATGAGAAAACTGAGTCCCAAAGATGTTAGCTGATTCCTCTAAGGTCACATGGTAGCTTTAATGGCCAAGACAGGACTGGAATCTAGATCATTCTATTATATCACTGCATTTCCTGAGTTTCATTTTAGCATGAATATCTCCATTGCCACATACTTATCACAAAATAACAAGATCCCATTATTCTCATCCTGACCGTACTGTCCATGTCTGGCTGAGTTGCTAATAAATAACAAAAATTGTTTCAAGATTTGAATAGGCCCTAGTAGAGAATAGTGCTTAGAGATGTAACAGCAAACTCACAGGGGGTAGGGGTAGGGGACTGGACAAGAAAAAGTCAGTGTTTACACAATTGAGTATAGCTTTCACTGTTGACTGGACAGCTGTTCAGTCTACAGCTTCTTAACCCAGAAAATTACTCAATTATCAAAAGGGCACATTGATTCACCAGCTGTACATTGCTAAGACTTTCTAATATTTAAAAGTCATAAAGGTTACCACACTTCAAAAGATATTATTGAATGGTACTGTTGCTTCACAGAAATTGATCTTTCACTATTTATTCAACTATTCATTCAGTTGAACTCAGTGAAGAGAACTTCACTGCACTGTAAATATTTAAATGGCTCTTGTCGGAGACAAAGTGAATCAGCCTAAGTAGGCTGGGAGCAACATTGGCTCAATCTGAGAACAAATATTCCGAATAAAGAGCCCAACTTTGCTTTCAGGATGCTAGTCTCAAGCAACTCTATTCTCAAGAACACCTTCCAAGTTCACATTGTCTGTGCTTGAGACACGTGGATGTCCCATTTTAGACTTAAATAAAAGTGCTAAGAAAGTGGTGAGAGGAGTGTAGAGGAAAATAATAAACTCCTAATTCTTCCTAAATCGGAAGCATTAGGAAATAAAGTGACGAACCAGTTTTCCTTTCTGACCTCAAGCAAATGATTGACTTTGGAGCCCACAATGACCTGCTTAGAGCTATTTAGAGTGTCAAGGGCCACCTAGTTTCATGTCATTGAACAGGTAACAAAGCGCAGGAAAAGGAGAGGCTTGGGTACTGGGGGATAAAGTTTATATCAGATTACATCCTGAAATCTCAGCCTTTTCCAAACAAATGTAAATACTTAGCTGCATCTGAATCATTCATTTTGAAAACCCAACAGACCTTTTCCTGGGCAAGCAGGACAGATGAAAGCAACAATACCAGATGCTTCGCTCAACTGATTTTCTAGATTGAGCTGACAAAACTGTTCTTGTAGAAATCTAGTCTTGCCTCCTTTCCTTACAGGACTGAAATGCCTCTGTAGGTTACGGAGCAAAACCAACCCAGCGGAAGGGCCAGAGAAATCCTACTAGAGGTGACATACCTAGAGCTGAAAGGTCTGAGTTAGGACCACATATGGATTGGTTTTATTGATGGTACGATAATTTCAGGTTTAGTTTAGCTCATCATCTGCCCATGACCAACTTTACCTGTGACTGGCTCATCACCACGCTGCCACCAACCCACCTGGCCTTCATGTGTTACACAAATGGAGCGGAAGGTCCTAGGTTTTCTTTAGCTGTATTCACTTACTCATTTATCAAATCATTGAATCTCTTACTCTTGCATCCCCCATTTGTTCACCCAACAAGCCTTAATGAGTAGAACAGGCAGGCATGACGCTATAATGGAGATGAGAAAGACAAAACACTTTGCACAGCTAGGTGGTACCTGCCTCGCCAGAGATGGAGAAGGAGACTGGGGGCAGACTGGACTAACTGTAACTTTGCTTAGGAGAGCTGGAAGCCTCCACTGGATCACTGCCCTTGAGAAGTGGTAGAGGAACAAGACAGGAATTAATCCGGAGGAAGGGGCATTCCACACAGAAGGAATGGTAGCTATAAAAGCAAGTGAGCACTGAAGGTCTTGCTATGCTTGGGGAAGGGTTGAAAGTTCTGTATGCCTGGAGAGTAGGCCGAGATGAAAGGAAAGGCACAAGGAGTGGCCAGGGGGTTGAAAGAATTAAGACTAGTGAGATAAGTCACCGTCTAAGGGTGATATGTTTTCACCCCCATCACTCCTCTGAAACTGCTTTCGCCAAGATTACCAATAAACCTTATTACAACAGAATACATGGGTAATATTCAGCCCTCATTTTACTTATCATCTAGGCTAGTATTGTACCAAAGGATGGGAGATGAGAGTAGTTCATGTCAGGGGCAGGCAATAGGGAGTACATTGTCCCCAAATGATTTAAAGACAATAATAAAAACTGACAAAAATTGATCGGCTTTCTATTATCACAGTGCACCCGCAATTCCAAAAAATGTTAGTATAAAAAATTCCTCCCGAAACTCTCGGGTTGATCTTAGTTCTAACCAATTGCTATGCTTACTGCTACATTTTAGCAATATTGTTATATGCACATATTATGTCACATTGTATAGGTATGTATGCCAACTTCAAATAAGCACACTTGTATTACTTATCCTTTAATAAATATCATATATACCTGAAAGCTATTCTCAGGAGTTTGCAGTTACATAGTCTACTCTGGACACACATGGACTTAGCACGCGTCATTTCAAAAGCACACTTCATTTCAAAAGTAAATTCATAACGATTCAGAGTCATTCAAGCTTGCTTTGAGCACAGTTAGTGTTTCCATCTCTGTACTACACGCCCTGCTGTAAACATGCTATGTTTAATCAGAGGATTCAGAATAAACAATGACAGCACAGAGATTGTAAAGACAAAGAAACTACAAGTGAGTTATTTTAATTCTGTCACTGTGTTACCACTAGGAGTTTTTATTTGTGTTTAAAATTGAAAACAGTGAAAGAGTGCAAACTGTGAGATGTTCATTATTGAGTTGGTTGCTAGGCACAAATTTTAATTCATATGTGAAATAATGTACTGAATCTGAATAATATCCTTAAAGTTGAAATTCATTCTTCTTAAGTTGTACTCATTTTAAAATTAAAGAACAAATTAAGAAAACAAAAATGGTTGCATGATGATAGTTGAAAACAGTTTCACCATACGGTGGAGGGAGTCCCTCTGAGTGTCAGCCACACCAGGTGCACCACAGATCAAGGCTGCGTACCAGTCTTGTGCTCACTCCATCCTTCTCCGAACACTCTTTTCCTTTGGTTTTCATGAAACATGCTCTCTCAACTTTTTTCCTAGCTAGTAGTCTCTCCAGCAGTGTCCGCATCTCCTCATCCCTGAAAACATCATATTTCTCAGTGTTCTGTGCTAGCTGGGTCGTCATCTCTTCTTAACCTACAAGGCTTCTGAACGATCTCTTTGGCTCCATGGGTTCAATAACCAACTGTATGCTGACAACTCTCAAATCTATTCCTTAGCTCAACTCTCTCTCCTGAAATAAGCTGTTTATCTAACTCTCCACTGAGCATCTTCTTTTGAACATAACTTAGACATCTCCAATCCAATTGTCTGAAACCGAGTTCATTAACTTCACCTCCTACTTGATCAGTCTGGAAAACTAGGAGCCATCCTTTCCTTTCTCACCCCTTGCCCTCTCAATCACCCAGGCTGACAAATATCTCTCCTAAATATCCCTTATCATCCACTTATCGGCTTCTTTGTTGTCACAGCCATTACGCTAGCTGCACCACCACTGTTCTGCATAGCTCCAATAGCCAAGTTCTACGTTGTAGACAGAGCTCTTTCTGAAGAGTGAATTGGATCACATCACCAACCTTCTTAGCACCATTTAATAACTTCCATAGTCTTTATTTATAAGACAGAGGTAAAGAGGTCTCCTTTTACCTTTACAGCCTTATCTCTGAGCTGCTGTAATCTCACTTCAGTTACTTTAATGTGTTTCAGGTGGCTGGGCGCAGTGGCTCATGCTTGTAATCCCAGCACTTTGGAAGACCAAGGCGGGCAGATTACCTGAGGTCAGGAGTTCAAGACCAGCCTGGCCAACATGGCAAAATCCCGTCTCTCCTAAAAATGCAAAAATTAGCTGGGCGTGGTGGTGCTCACCTGTAGTCCAAGCCACTCAGGAGGCTGAGGCCAAAGAATCGCTTGAATCCAGGAGGTGGAAGTTGCAGTGAGCCAAGATCGCACCACTGCACTCCAGCCTGGGCGACAGAGCGAGACTCCGTCTCAAAAATAAATAAATAAATAGTATGTTTCAGATTCTCTCTTGTCTCCAAACCATTGCTTATGCTATTTCCATGTCTGATGTTCCAAGGAAAATATTATTTCCTCTAGAAAGCCCGACTGCCTCTCAGGTTTGAGTTGGGTGCTTTCCTACTGCACCCTGTCGGAGCACAAATTGGTAATCACAGTTTTCTGTCCCCCTTATGAGTCTTGAAACGAATTAGACTTTAAATTCTAAAAGCAGCTATCAGATCTGTCTTGCTCCTCATTGTATTCCTAGGACCTTCCTGTAGAGTGGGTGCTAATAAATATTTTCGTTAAGTGAATGAATGTATGTATGAATCGCTTTGGCTCTAACTAGAATTTGTCTACATCATGGATCACAGATGCTTTCTCAATGGTTTATAATATCAATTGTTCCATTTTGACTTATTTCATTCCTGGAAAACTTGTCCCATGCTTTGTTATTTACAATCACATCAATGATTTATTTCAGAATATATTGTAATACAAAAAATGATACATGCTAAATAAACTCTGGCAGGTATGCTTTTTCCCCACCATTAGGAAGGAAATGGAGGTGTAAATACATTTAAAATTCACCATGTGGTGATGGAATGCAGGACTTTTGGCCAACCTTAAAACTGTCCTTTCAATTTTTAATCCACACACCAACAGAGGGGATAATTTTAAGTCTCTCTTTGTTCAGAGCTTCAGGGGAGAGAGTGTAGAGTGGATTTTTTCTGATTCAAAATGAAGAGATACATGAAAACCACCAAAGTCAGGGCACTTCATAAAGAAAAATATGATGCTTTCATTGCTGAAGAGACCCAACTGAAGTCTAATGAGGAGAATGAGAAAGAAAGGGGGCTTGTCGTATTCTTCAGCCAGCACAACCTTCCCTTCATGTTTACATCAACAGCAGTGGCACCTCCTGGTCTGATGTTTACATAAAGCTGAGAGTCAACTGGATACTCTGGCTCCATGCTTGCCCAAGGCAGAGCTGACCACAGCAGGTAACAGGCACCTGGACGGGGCTCCCCATGGGCCATCAGGGGTTCTCATCAGCTTCTCTTAGCCGGCAGATTTTGAACAGTGGGTATGTTCCAAATGTGTCAGGGCACATTTTTCAAACATCACTGCAGATTCATTCGTTATGTCTTGCCTGTTTTTAGACCTTGACAATAAAGGGACAGTTTTAACCAAGGAAGGGAAAGAGAAGCTCGTGCACACTGATATTTTATGACATGCTAGGATCCACAGTGAGATTAACCTATTTCTTTGAGATCTTTGGGGTCCTCTTATCTGTGACTCCTCATTATTTTCCTTTCCACGGCGGCAATTACATCTTCAAAGGGGGAAGATTCACACAACACCTTCGTGTTTATGTGCTCCGAATTCCTATGTATTTCAAAGTGTATACCTCAAGGTAAACTTTGAAAAAACACAGGCCTCTGTACTCTGCTCCAGTTGTTTGTGTGTGCGTGTGTGTGCATGTGTGTGTGCATGTGTGTGCATGTGTGTGTGTGTCTCAACTTAGAATATGAACACCTCAAGCACAAGAGTCTTCTCTTTGCTTTATTATTCTCCACAGGAAACACTCGATACTAAAATTTTCACACGCACATAAAAAAGACAAAGATGTGTAACATATTTTGTGCACATATAGTGAAGCCTGTACTTACCCTAGGAAGATATTTAGATATGTGAGGAACAGAATTTAGAGAATTAAAATGGACTTTTTCGTATTTCATTATTTTCTATGTAGTAGCAAGTGATGTATTACATTCCTAGGGCTTCTATGACAAATCACCACAAACTTGGTGGCTTAAAACAACAGAAATTTATTCTCTCACTGTTCTGGAGACCAGAAGTACAAAATCAGTTACATGGGACCAAAATCAAGATGTCTGCAGGGACACATTCATTCCAGATGCTCTCAGAGAGAATCTGTTCCCTGCTTCTTCCAGCTTCTGGTGGCTGACAACATGTCTTGGCTTGTGGCCCCATCACTCCAATGTCTGCCTTTGTGGTCACATTGCTCTTTTCTCTGCTGTCTGTGTCAAGTCTCCCTGCTGCCTCTCTGTCATAAAGACTTGTAATTGCATTTGGTACCTGTCTGAATAACCCATGGTAATCTTCCCATCTGAAAATCTTAACCTTAATCATATCTACAAACTATATTTTACCATCTAAGGTAACAGTCACAGGTTCCAGGTATTAAGAGAGGGACATCCATTTAAGGACTATATTCAGCCTACCACAGGTGGTGAAGGCATTGTCTTAATAAAAACAAATTTCCTCTGGGGTGCAAGCAAGCCAAGAGAAATAGAAGATAAGAGGAACAAACTGTGATGGAAAGAACTGCCCTCAATAAAAATTTCATGCCGACCCTATAATTCAGAAATCAATGCAAAAGTAAGTTCCTGACTCTGGAAGAGGATTGTGTTTCAAAATTTTGTGAGTCGTGGTTTAAAGTTGGGATCTTACGTCACTTTTCTACAGAAATAATAATACTTAAGACAATTTTGATTCTAGTGAGCCACTAAATCTAATTAAACATAACTGAGGTATAGAAATCGTTTACTTTTGTCTTCTAAGAATCTATTCTATGGAAATAATCAGAATGCAAAAACTCAAAATGTGTTGCGAAGATGTTTTTAGCCACATTATGTACCATAGCATAAAAAAAGATAGAAAGGAGAACTTAAATATGCAACAACATGGAAAGGTTTATGCAAATTATAGAATATCCACATGATGGAATGTTATGCAACCATATTAAGTTGATGTAACATTGTTAAAGGCATGAGAAAGTGTGCATACAACATTGGAGTGAAATATTGACAATATTTTTTGCTCGTGAATCTGTAATTTGGACAGAGCTCAGTAGGGACAGCTTTTCTCTTCTCCACTTGGCATCAACGGCAGCAGCTCAGGATCTGGAATCATGGGAAGGCTCACTCACTCGCACATCCAGCAGTGGATGCTGCTGGTCAAAACACCCACAGACAGGCTCTCAGTGTGACCTTGCCTTCCTCACAACATAGTGGCTGGGTTCCAAGAATGAAAGCCGGACAAAAACCGTATCACCTTTCATGACCTGACCATTAAAGCCAGCCAATGCCACTTTTGTCACCTTCCATTCACCAAGGCAGTCCCAAGGCCTGGCCAGTTCTAGATGGAGGTAAAATATGACTCCACCCCTTATACAGAGGCAAGGTTCTGACACTAGAAATATTGTCTGGTCATTTTTTGGAAAACAGAGGCTGTCACACAAGGACACAAGCTGTATACAAAGCGAAATCCTGATAATGTTAAACACCAATTCATAATTACCAGCACATTAGAAGGAAGTAGTAATATTACTTTATGTAAACGGAAATAACTAATTTTCTTTCTATCTTGGTGGTAGAACTATAGGTCATTTTTATTCTCCATGTGCTTTTTTGAATTCATCATAAATTTTAGGATCAAATATATTTGCTGTGAGTGAAAATACAAACAGACTTATTAGAACAGAGAGCGTGTGAACAGCACTTAATACAACACCCCTCTATGTAATATATCATGTAATCCTAGCAATAATCTGGTGGGCAAAGGGGAAAAATTTCATTTTCAGGCCAAGAATCTGAGACTCAGACAAGCTTACAGCTAGTTTGTGGTGGATCTGGACCTCAAATACCAGGCTTTTGACTCAAAAGTCTTACTTCCTAGTGTATTCTCATTCCATGGTTTCTCCTTTAAATGGGCTGGAAATTGCAGCTAATGTGTGTCATCCTTCAGGGGAGAATCTCTCTGCCACCTCCATGCTCTTCATTGCCATAGTCGTAAATGATCCCTCTTCCCTCTCCACAGCATCTGTTTGCCCTAGAGGTAGGTCTTGGGAAAGGGGAGAATGAAAACCTTGGAGAAGCTTCTGAAAAGGTTCAGGAAACAGAGAATGGGGAAAGGCAGAAGTTTGAGATGAGGGCTTAGGAGAATTATCTTGCAGTGAGAAACGTAAGCAGGAGTATAGGGACAATTTTGGCTCCTGTGGAGTGTGGGCTCAAATAGCACAGGGAGGGATTGAAGCATGCCTTGATCCTTGACCACACTGATGCCGAGATAAGATAGATGAGAAAAAAGAAAGCAGGGACAACTTTCCGAAGGACGGCCGTTTCTATAAGGAAGAGGAGAAGTTTCATAGGATAGAGTAGCAAACGAGTGACTATCCAGTTCCAGGAGCTGTTCGTAAATAAATGAAGGATTTTCATAATGTGAGTGCTGGTAAATCAGAAATTGCTGCTAAATCTGGGGGGAAAAGGCTATTTAGCTGAAGAATTCAATGGAAATTAAATGATTTGAAACAACCCCAAAATTTCTTTTGAGTTGAAATTTGCTTTAGAATGTATTTAGGTTTAAATGGAATATCTCATTTTTTTTAAAAGAAAAAAACTTAGTCATATAAACAAGCTGAAATAAGAAAATCAGTAAATGTATATGGGTATAGAGTTATCTGATACTCTAAGCAAGCATCCTTCTGTTGTTATACTGAGCCTAGATGAAAGAACTCATCCTCATTCATTTTGAGTGCTACAGAGTCAGCAGTACCAAACTCCATCAATCCCTTATTAGACCTCGTCTTCAGACTGCTGCTATCTTCCTTCCAGTATGCAGATAGAGCTTATTTTACAAACTAAGCCTTTTTCTTTAGATTGGTAAATATTGTTAGAGCCCTTAAGCCCTTAATTTTCACTTCTAGCCTATTGTCCATAGTCTGAAGAGGGAAAGCAAACATTAAGATATAATCAAATTTAATTTAGTGATCGAAAGATCAGCATTCTATGCTCCAGAAAATCAAGGATTAAAAGAAGACATTTACTGAATGCTCATCAACGTTTCTGATTCTTCTTCTCCTAGGCCTACTATGTCATTACATTTCTCATCCCCTTGAGGTTGAGCAGACCAGTGCCTTGATTAGTGTAATGCAAGGAGAAGTGTTCGGTCCTTTAACAGTTAGGGCTCCATTCACCACATTCTTTCTCCTCTGCCGTGATAACCAGTGACATTTACAGATCGTGGAGGCTTCATCACCCTCGGCACCAGAGAGAGGATGAGGTGGAACAGAGTCCACTGCCAACCCAAGATGGGCAGGTATTAAAAATATTAAATAAACCTTTGTGGTTCTTGGTCACAGAGAGTTTAGACTTGTGTGATACTGCTACATGGTCTTTCACTGGATTCATACATTCAGTGAAACTGATGGGCTTGGAATTGGTGGTTAAGCATTTCTTGTTTATCAGAGGGGAAGGAAATCTAAATTACTAGAAGGTAAACTTCCAGCCTCTGAATATGTATCGAAAACAAGTGAAGGAAAACTTATCTCCACACAAAACCCTGAACACTAATACCAGCTTCATTCATAATTGTCAAATTGTGGAAGCAACCAAGGCATATTTTAATAAGCTAATGGATAATCCAACTGTGGTACATCCCATGCAACGGAATATTATTCAGTGATAAAAAGAAGTGAGATATCAAGCAACAAAAAGACTGGAAGAAACCTTAAATGCCCATTACTAAGTGAAAGCATCACTCTGAAAAGGCAACATACTGTATGATTTCAACTATGTCACAGTATTGTGAAGGGCAAAACTGGTGGCAGTAATCAGCCATTGTCAAGGGCTTATCGTAGAGATGAAGGTAGGGATGGGTGAATCGCAGGGGAGTTTTAGTGCAGTGAAACTATTCTATTGCCAAAACCCACAGAATGTATAATACAAAGAGTGAATCCCAATGTAAACTATGGACATTACTTAATAGCAAGGTATCAATATTGGTTCATCAGTTGTAATACGTATATCATACTAATCAATATGTTAATTTAAGGGAAACTGGGAGAGCTGGAAGAGGGGATATATGGAACATTTTTACACTGTCCATTTAGTTTTTCTGTAAACCTAAAACTCCTCAAAAATTCAGCTAGAAAAGCAAATAAAGGATATCTTAACAAAATACCAAAGATCCATTTACATGATTACAAAGTGAATAGGTAAGGGGTGACAGGTTGTTGAATTGAGGGTTGGTCTGGTGGGCTTAATCGTGGAATACTTTGACGCACACACAGGGTTATACATTTGCATATTATACAGAAGAGGACATTAAGAAAAATGAATGAGCTTCTTGGAAAGAAGAGCATAAAAGACTAAGGTAAACTGTGGTAAGAAAAAATAGTCTTGAAAAGTAACTGTTAAGTGATTTTTGTCCTCATGACCAGAAATATACCATCCTATGGACAGAAACAATAACTGCATCAAAACACTGCTTAAGCAAGTTACCCTGCAGGAATGTTAATTCCAGTATACATTTATTTGGTAATCGGAAATAAAGGTAAGTAGGAGAGATTCACTTTGTAATGGCAAAGTAGACCTTTCCAAAATGCCTCCCAGTGGAAAGGGGGTTTGCAGCGTGTGAGGAACTCTACAAATACCCACTCAAGTGCAACAATATAACTGATAAAAATTATTTAAAAAAACAAAAACAAAACCACAGACCAGGCACGGTGGCTCATGCCTGTAATCCCAGCACTTTGGGAGGCCAAAACCAGCAGATCACTTGAGGCCAGGAGTTCAAGACCAGCCTGGCCAACATGGCGAAACCCCATCTCTATTAAAATACGAAAATTAGCCAGGTATGGTGGTGCATGCCTGTAATCCCAGCTACTTGGGAGGCTGAGGCACAAGAATCGCTTAAACCTAGGAGAAAGGCTGCTGCGAGCTGAGATTGTGCTACTACGCTCCAGCCTGGGTGACAGAGTTAGATGCTGTCTCAAAAGAATAAAACGAAACGAAGCAACACAAAACCGTCTGTTTTGGTAAGGTGACAGGGCATATGAAGAAACACTAATCAAGAAAATTTCTTAAATCTTGATAAGGAAAAGATCTTGGCACTAGATCTTGGTAACAAAAAAATCTTGGCACTAGAGCCATGGCCTGCTCCTACTCGCCCTACAGTTTAATGTGATGAAGCTCCACTCAAGTTGGGTGTGGCCAGGAAGATGAGGGTCTCGCTCCTCAGTCTCTGGTTAAGGGTGACAGTATCTCCTTGGGATTGGCAGGAATTTCTCATCCCTGTGAAGCTCCATTTTATAGGGGCTACATTCCAGGCAAATTTCTTTGAAAATCAGGGGCTGTCTTCGTCTACCCACCCCGCCTTCTCTTGCCTCCACTCTAGGTGTGCCAGGCCAAGAATACTTGAGTGTCATTGCCTTCACCCCTGCTCAATCTTAGGGTAGAGGTTCCCCACTGGAAAAACAAGCTGAAAAGACCAGAGGCAACTGTCTCTACCCAGCTCCCTGCTTCCAAAGCAGGGGTGTCACTCTGAGAGAAGTAGGCCACTATCTCTGTCCCCAGATCTCAAGCAGTGGCTCGGAAATATTGCCCAGGGGATGCGGCAGGCCATAAGAACAAAAGGACATACTCTTTTTTCTAATTGCTAAGGCAATTTGGGTACCTAAGCATGATGCTTTGATGGTATATTTCTTAGGTTGCTCTTTGGTTTGGTTTAGAGGAGGGAGAATGTGGTTGATAAGGCCTCTTATCTCTCTGTAGTCCATAGTTTCATGTCCCAGTTCTACCACCATTTTACAGCCTTAACCAAGGGAAAAAAGATGCTGGGAGAAAAAAATTTGATTTTAAATATGCAGACTCAAGAAACTTCTTCTCTTCCATGAGAGTGAAAAAGTTTGACTATCCTCTATGTACTTGGGTTAGAAGTCTTCTTGGTTTGCTCAAGCTAGAAAGGAGCTTATAGGAAGAGAACAGCATAGGGAAGATCTCCCTCAGCAAAGCTAGAGACATTGTAATGTGAACTTCTCCGTCCTCCTGCTAAATACATCTAGCTGTCTCCGTGGTCCTTCTAAGTCCACAGATACCCACAAAATGACCCCTTTATTTGAGCACACAGCCTTGAAGCATGGCCTCATATTGGATAGAGATCATAATGAGTCCTCTTTCTCAGTCTTTCTTGGTGAGGGAAGAGGGACTATTCAATCCCCACTGTAAACAGATCTCCTCATCCCAGATACGCTCTATATTTGCATTGTTCAGAGCCATCTGGAATGATCTAGAATATAACAAGAGTGATATCAACCCAGACCTTACTTTCTCTCTCTGGGGTGGGGTGGGGATAGGAAATGAGGTTTTTGAGGGGGGCAAATACAATGTAATAGTTAAAAAATAAAATGTTGATTACATTAATTTCTGGCATCAGAATAAAAGCAAATCATAACTATTAGCACAACTTCCCAGCTACTGGGGAGGCTGACGCAGGAGAAGTGCTTGAACCCAGGAGGCAGAGGTTGCAGTGAGCTGAGATCGCACCCCTGCACTCCAGCCTGGGGGACAGAGCAAGACTCTGTCTCAAAAAAAAAAAAAAAAAAAAAAAAAAAAAAAAAAGGCATGTACTAGGCACTCACTGAATGTGAGATTAAGAGGATACACTTTCTTGCCTTCAGAAGGAATACAAAATTACAAAGTATGGTGTTAACCATTGTAATAAGTACAATAAGCATTTGGTATTGCAAAGGGCTGAGAAACACACTCTATCCTACAATAGTGAATTAGGAAGGCAGGGCTTCTTTGAGGAAGTAAATGTGTTAGGTTTCAAAGATGAATAGGAGTTTACCAGGTTCAGAATGAGCAAAGGAAGGAGGTATTTTAGGCAGAGAATGTTATGTGATTGAAGGCACTGATGCCAAGAAAGCAGGAGCACTCAGGAAATAGTGATACAAAGTAGATACACAAGAGATAAGCTTTTGCTTTCACATCAATTTAATAGACCTGTATTAAGCACCTACTGAATCACCGAAAACCTGGTGGTTTGGTCTTCATAGATAAGTTGCCACCCTCAAAGCCCTCTAATAAAGGAACACTCATGCTATGTGCCAAGTTCACAAGTGACACCGGTTTCTTGCATTTCCATACCCCCACAGACCCAGATTTCCTTGGGGATCTGAAATAGCTTAATGCTATTTCCAGCTTCTATGCTGGTGAGGGTCTTATCATCAAGGAATTAGTTGAACCATACTTGGCAGAAGAGTATATGCTCTGCTATGATTGATTCTGGATAGTTCAGGAGAATGCAATCCTATGAAACATGATATATTCATTGGCTGATTTTCAGGACAGAGCATGAATTCTGATCCCGGGCTTACCACAGTACTATCTTCAGCTTCCCTGCTAAAAGCAAAGCTTCTGAGATGCTCTTGCTATTGTTTGAGGAAGGTATGGTTCAGCAGATAATTAGGGTTTTACTGGCAAAATCTGCAAAGTTCCCATTCTCGTTTCAAGAACCAGTTTCTCTTATCACGACTTTCCCAGTAGAGATCATATTTCTGCAGGAGATTTGAGAAGGCAGAAGGGAGAATGTCTGACCTGGCCCAGATAGATCATGAGCCCTCGGCTAGAGGTGACTAGGGAGGCTGGGACTTGCCTCAGGGACGTGGTTGCACCCCTACGTTATACATTACTTCGTTTCCTTCCAGACAGGGAGGGGAGCCTTTCATTTTTTTGTTTGAGATCACCTTTCATTCATTCCCTCATTCGGCATACATTTGTTGAGTAACTGCTACGTATCAAGATATGAACCAGGTGGCTCATGCCTGTAATTCTAGCACTTTGGGAGGCTGAGATGGGCAGATCACTTGAGGTCAGAGCCCGGCACGGTGGCGCATGCCTGTAATCACAGCTACTGGAGGGGCTGAGGCAGGAGAAGTGCTTGAACCCAGGAGGCGGAGGTTGCAGTGAGCCGAGATCGCACCACTGCACTCCAGCCTGGAGACAGAGCAAGACTCTATCTCCCTCTCAAAACAAAACAAAACAAAACAAAAAACAAAAAAAGATATGCACTAGGTTCTCACTGAATGTCAGATTAAGAAGATACACTTTATCGTCTTCAGAAGGAATACACAGTTACAAAGTATGGTGTTAACCATTGTAATAAGTGCAATAAGCATTTGGTATTGCAAAGGGCTGAGAAACACACTCTGTCATACAATAGTGAATTAGGGAGGGAGGGCTTCTTTGAGGAAGTAAATGTGTTAAGTTTGAAAGATGAATAGGAGTTTACCAGGTTCAGAATGAGCAAAGGAAGGAAGTATTTTAGGCAGAGAATGTTACGTGACTGCAGGCACTGATGCCAAGAAAGCAGGAGCACTCAGGAAATAGTGAGCTCTTATTTGGGAATGTTTGAATATGGAATGATTGGTGATGATGCACAGAATGGTGTTAGAGGGTAGGAGAACGAGTTGAAAAGGTGAAAATGCAGGCAGAGCCAGAAGTCAAAGGAACCTGGAAGATACAGAATTAACCCCATGGACCCACACTGGACATCAGTAGTCATATCACTTTTGTTTGGCTAACACATGGATTTTGCTCATTTTAAAAATATTTGAATTAGAATAGCTTTACCTCCTCCATTTAAAGTAGATGCACCCCTTACTACAGTATTCCACCAGAAGCCTTACATTCTTTACTACTCCCCCAGGCCCCTAAAGTCGCGTGAGTGTGCAATTTCATGAGCAATATAAAGAATTCAGAGGATTTTAGGCAGATTTAACAGATTTGTATTTTAGAATGATTGCTCTAGCAATAGTGGCTATTACAGTTGGGAAGGGGAGGCAGGCAGGCCAAGTAGATGCTAGAGCAATAACCGAGGTGAGGTACGATAACACTCTGGGTTAAGGTAAAAGATATGGGTTGTAAGCTACAGATTAGGAAAGTCTTCAAAAAGTGGCTACCATAAGAAGAGTCTGCTGAGGACCAACATTTTTAGAAATAGGCACCTTTCCAACAAAGGGATAGAAGAACAAATTGGGGAGAATGGCTGTATACTGAATTCAAGATTGGGGCATGTTGAAGTTTAGCTAATAGGTTGACAAGCTGGATATCCATGAGTGGTAAGAAACAGAAGACAACTAGATAATTAGAAGGAACTTGGAATAACGTGTGAGGTGTTTGAAGACATAGGGATGGCTGTTTCTGCTGAAGATGCAATGAAGGAAGAGACAGCTGTAAGGCAGAATATGGGCAGTTATGGGAAAACGAATCTGTTATGAGACCAGATGAAATTAGCATTAAGAAGATAACTAGGAGACACTGGGTTGTGAAAACCAAAGAGAAAAAATGGGTCAATGGCTTGCCCAGGCCAGAAATGCAAGTAGCAGGAGTTGCTGCTTCTGACCCAGGCCTGCCTGTTTTCTGAGTAATCTTTGATTGCTACCCTCCTGGTATGTATCATCCATAATAGTCAAAGTGGGCCAGACCTTCACCCTTAAGCATCTCAGTCTCCCCAGAACAGGCCTTTCCAGAGTGAACTACAAGCAGGAAATCTCCCCTTCAGAGGGCTGTCTATTCTTTGGCAGGTAGGCCTGGCTTTAGTATTAAGGCCACAAAATTCTCTGGGATGCAAGCAATTCCAAAGGGATCTAAAATGCCATCCCTGCTGCTCACTTTGGAAAGATTATCATGATTATCTTTATTAGCACAGAACTATGTAAAGTGAGATAGATTTTATTCTGGAGGTGAAAGTGTAAGAGCGGGTAGTCATGCTTTACCCCACCAAGCTCTAAATTCATCTACCCTCTGGTCATGTGTAAGTCCCCAGAGTTTAGCCATGTGTAAGTCTCCATTTTTGACTTCACTTAGGAGATAAAAATCTCTGTTGATGTTGTTGGGGGTGCGGAATGGAAGAAGTTGTTTCCCCCCCGCCCCCATATTGCCAACTGCCCTTAGAAAAGCAGGAAAAGAGCAAAGAGCTCTATGGATAAAAGCCCAGATTTTTATGCACACAGGGAAAGGCCACCGCAGCTTTAAAGAAACACTTTCTATGTTGAAGTGGGGTCGGAAATGTAATGGAAGTAGGCAGCAAACCCAAAGGCATGGTCTTATGAGAAAAAGTATTTATTTGTCATAGGAAAGCAATCAGGGAAAAGGGAGAGAAAGGCCTTCACCAGAGATCTAAAGCTTAGTGATCAGTGTGTGTTACGGCATTGAACCCAATGGTATTATTCCAGTACTTCAGTCTCTCCCACAGACTGGATTGAGCCCTTACTTTTATCCACATTAGGGTATCAGCACTCTAAGTGCCTTTTTAATGGATATTTTTCCCCCAAAAGTAAGGTAATTGAAAGGAGAAAGCCATGATTTAGAAGTTGGGGAAGTGGTTAAGGTTTATATTACAAGTTTGGTTTTTGCAAGTGACTACAAACTCATGAAGGGGAGAGAAACGGGATCTCTCCCAGTATTCTCTCAAGTTTTACCTAAGCATTTCTATATATTCAAAGACGCCACTGTGAATCAAACAAGAACATAACAAAACTCAGAAGACACGGGCAGAGAGGTAAAAGGGCTAGGTACGATGTAAAATGTAACGAGGCTAGCTGGTACATCCAACCCGGTGCTAAAAGTCTTTTAAGGACTTGAAGCTTGCTTGTGGAAAGATTAGCTATTAATTGTTTGCCAGAGGCAACCCTTCGGCCTTTAGAGAAAATTGCACTTTTCCAATTATAAGAAAATTACCCCATGGTTCTATCCTTGAATTATTTTATCAATTAGCTAAGGGAAAATACAATCTCAGACAACGCACTGTACTGCACTGCGGCTCTGTTGTGTGGCATAGTTCACGTAGCTTTCCAAAAATGCGGGCTATGACAACTATAAAATGTTGGGTCATTTTCTTCTCCAGATGTGATCTCAGAGGTGAATGTTTATCAGCTAAAGCGAGGCAAATGAGTATTTTAAAAGGATTGCAGCTTTTCTTAAGGTTTGGAACACATACCAATGAAGTTTGGTAAAGACAACAGAGGGAAAGCAGAAGGTTGTCTAGGACTTTGTGTCAACATGAAGGCTGTACGAAGACTTTTGAATGTCTCAAAAATTTTCTTCTGACTGCAAAGGTATACTGTTTCAAAATTTGGTTTACTGATTAAAAGCTTTATATGCTTACTTTTAGACACTCGTAAGAGGGCATCAAAAGTGCAACAGCACCTCCAAAGGACTGGAATTTATGGGACTTTATTTCCTACTATTCTGCCTCCAACTCAAGTACATAAATTTTGGCTTTTAGAGTGAGAGTCAGTATTTATGAAGATGGAATCTGAAAAATGTTGTAAATATTGTTGTACCAACCACTTATAGAGAATTGGAGTATTAAATGATGCTAAATGATGCCATAGCTTCCTCTACCAATCGTTATAAGGTGAGGTGGTACTAGATACAAGTTTTATGGAATAAACAAAACAATTACCAGTATGCTTAATAATGAACATTTAAAACCTATTTCCTACAGCCAAACAGGTCATAGTTTAGTGAGACCAGTGGCAGGAAAATAAATTTCAAAATTACTTTTGTTGATGATTTTCCATACTAACAAGCTTGAAATAGAACCTTGCATAGTATGAGTGATTTTAATCTGAATTGAGTTTTAAAGACCCTCCATATTGAAGTCACGGGCACTATTTTATAATCAAGAATAGCTAACTGGTGCTTCTCTTCATAAAAATCCCTCCTGGGTCACTGAGGCACTTGTCAGGGTTTTTCGCCATATAAATAAAAGACATGGTTGTGCATCTCTCATTCTGGTATCAGCATCTATACAAATAGCAAGATGCAATTTTTCAACATGTTAATGATGTACAACAGCAGGAAGTATTTTTATTACTTGAACATTTTTAGACATTTATAAACTTATTAAGAGAGAAGCTGCATGGATTATAATAGACCTATCTGGGTCCCAGGAAACAGAACTCCTCTTTGGGAAAATGTCTTTCTCATAAATTATCATTATTTGTAAAAATAAAAATTCCTAAGCTGTAAGTTTACCAAAGGTTTTTTTTTTTTTTCCCTTTGGAATCCACTGGTCTCTAATAATTACGTATGTATGTTGCTTATCAATTACTTATTACCTATACACATATAGCATTTATTTAAACATGTATATATGTGTACATACATAAATTTCTGGAAAATTATTAAACTCCTTTTGCTTTTATTTAAAATAAACCACACCCATTGAAAACTGTATAAAAGCCTTCTGATAAGTCTTATCCTAAAATGAAGTGTGTATGTATAACACAGTCAACATTAATTTTGAATACTGCGCAAACTATTTTCTAGTTTAAAAATTTACAGTGATCAACTAGTTACACACTGAATCATGGCAGGGAGCGTATAGGCTGATTGTCACTTTGAGTTCTGCCTTAATTACCCTGTTTCTAGTGCACTAACTTGCTAGCCACCTTCTTTTTTGTCCCCTTTATTTTTCTGAGAAGGGCAAAACATCCTTGAAGATCACTGTTATATTCACAGCAATCTGTTCTACGTTTATGGAAAACCTAAAAACCAGAGAAAGTCCACAAAATAACAGTCATTTCAAACCGGAGACAATGCATTTTTTTCTCATTTATTCAAATTCACTGCAGGAAGTAAACACTAAAAGATTAAAAAACAAAACAAAAAAATTCACACTGCAGTATGTACAGTTTCATGACATCATATGAAGAAATTAAATTTCTAATAAAAATGACAAATTATATTACTGAGCAGATCGCATCAAACTTGGTTGTGTAAACACCAGAATTCTTACTATGAATGGATTAATGTGCCTGTATTCCGGTACTGCTAATACCGGGATACTCTTGGAATAATGTTTGCAATGGGATTAAAAAATTCATGAAAGTAGTTGTGTGAATTCTTTATGTTTAAAAGTGGTTGACGATTAAAAAAACTGTTTAAGACCCTTGGATTCAAAGCACATTCTTTCACAAAGCTTAAACCACAGACGTCATGTCCAGAAATGGAATACTGTCATGTTGGGATGAACATCTGATCTGATTTGTTAAGACATTTTGCCAAATGCACAGATGCACAGGGTCCCCCATGCACTTTTCATGCAGCAGGTAATCACAACTTAAATAAAAGGTTTATTCTATACATTTGTCCAGACTTGCAACTGTATACATACATGCACAACTTTTAAACCTGTCTGATTATATTTACACTTATACATGGAATATACAGGAACCAAAGAGATTAAAAGGCTTTTCTGTTGCATTAGAACAATACAAAATATGTATTTTTCATTAAGGAAATCACTATTTACATCACCTTTAAAAACCGATTTTAACATCTTCATGTAACAAGTCAATATATATATATACATATTTTATATATATATATATAAAATATATACTCTCACCAGTTTACTCTTCTGTAAGATGCAGCAGAGAATAAACAGGTAATGAATGCTACCTTACTGATGTCAATGAGAGCTGTAGTACCCTTTCACAAATGACTTTATTAGAAGAAATTGTCTAGATATCTAAAATAGTCCTTGAAAATGTGTGTATGTGCATCCTTGTATCTACATATGCATAAACAAAGTGAATCTGTGGATGTATACCCTTTCTCACTGTTCTTTAAAATCACCCTAAATTCAAATTGGGGACATTCTCTAGTAAATCAGAACAGCATTCTTTGTGGTCATGTTTAAGTATTACATATTCTCATTCCTTTGTTAACAACAACGAAAACAACCAACCAACCAAAAAGCAAAACAAAACCCATAAGAAAAAAAAAAAAAAAAAAGCAATGCTGGCCCTTGACAGTCTTTTCCCTGACCTAAATTTCACTCTCTTGTAAAAAGGCCATTTCCCCCTACCCAAGGGAGAATACCAACATATTTTTTCTGACATACCTCTAAGGCTCCAAATCTTTCACAACAATCAAGAAAAACGACTTGTTTAAAAGCTTATTTATATAGTGTTGACAATAAGATTGTCATAGTATGGACATGGAGTAGAATATATTCAACTGGCCAGTGGAATTTTATGTCAGAATAAGCCTATGCCTTCACTTCTCCATATGTTGCATAATACCCACTCCTATTACTGTATAATATTTCCAGTAGCTATTTACAAATCATTCTGAGGAAAAATAACCATTTAGGGTTTTAGATCATATTAGGAAATCACACCTATTTTTAAGATAAAAATCTTAGAAACCACTTCAAGAAGAACAACTTTAAATCAATATCCTTCTAACTAGTAGTGATCATAGAATAATTTTTGATAGGTCATTTGCTAACCAGGTTCACAATTAAAAACAAAATGTCTGGTGAATGAATTGTGGATTGTACAAACTGAACATAAAAACAGACCTGTTTCACAATTGAAACCCCATGTGGCTTCAAGAATATATTAAGTTCTTCTAAGACTGTATCAACATTTACTTTTCATCACTATTTTAAAATAAAAGATCCAATGGAGTGATTGTGTACAATTCTGTCATGTATATGTGCCCGTTGTACTTTTTATTTAGCCAATCTGAATTTAGTGCCTTTCTTGGGTTTAAACTAAATGTTGTAGCCTTTGTTGGCATTGTTCTTAGGACAATGGTTTTAATAAAGGTTAAGGATGTATTCGGGAGAAGTTTCCAAACCATCCTGGAATCACCTGAGTTTGGTAAGTGGCCCTGTTTTTCCATCCCTAAGGCTAACTAAGTAGATGTTACTCATTAGAACACATAAATAATCACAGATTTTCCTGAGATGTTGAGCCAGATATGAAAGTTATCCCCTCCGCCCAATTTTTTTTGTCATAAAAAGTGTTCTGAACCCGATTTCCAAAGACATAACGGTAATATATGAACTACAATATTGCAAATTTTGAGCTGATGTGTGACTGTATTGGGGAAAATAGAGGCATCAAATAGTTTTTTTGTTTTGTTTTACAGTCTCATGTTCTGAGGAAAGTCGTAAGCCATGGTTCTCAAACACAAGAAACACCTAGGGAACGTGTTAAGATGCAGATGGAAGATTCCAGGTCCACTTAGCAGAGATTCTTGTTCTGTAGATCTGAGATGCTGCCTATGAATCTGCATTTTAAAACAAGTGCTCCAGATGGAGATGGTTCTAACGCAAGAGGTCAGAGTTCAGCTTTAAGGAATCCTGGTCATAAGACTCGCAGGTACCACAGGAATGGTGAGAATTAGCTTTTATAAGAGATGGTGAAAACGGTCCAAAGAAAAGCCATTTTGCTTCTGTTAAAAACAATTTCTTAAATATTCAACTTTTCAGGAAACCACCTAAAGATAAATGTTAACTTTTCTAATTCTGTAAAAGGAGGAGTATTAATTTAGTAAAGTAGTTAAAATACAAAAAATGGAAATCTGCCTTTTTTTTAAAGGATCTATCAAACTTCCCTCAATTGTAATCAATTTTTACTAAGTAGTACAAGGTTTAAAGAAATCTATATTGAAAAGGATCAGCGTGGGACAGACACACTGGGAACCACAAAACCTCTTCCAAGAGTTAAAAATAAACACTTTTCTTTTCTTTTTTAGCAAAAGTGAAAAAATGTAAGCATATATTTTTCTAATTTATTTTTGAATTGGATAATAAGCTGTGAATCAGCACTAGGTTTTTTCTTAATTGGATAATTATCCTTTAAAGAGTTGTTTTAACAGTTTGGACTTTAAAAAATGTGTTATGTAGGCTGACTTCTGAAGAGCAAAATAAAAGTACCCTAATAAAGGCAGCAAAATGCATTAATCCACTATGAATGGAGTTTTACATTTTAATTTATGCCTATTATTTATGTTTATAAAAGAATTTCATTCATAGGCTACTCACGGTTGTTATCTGATGCATACAGAAGTGTTAAACAACCAATTGCTAGTTCAGTAGTTTCCTCATGACATCTAATGTTAAGCAAAAATTAGTATGCATATTTAAACATCACCAGTAACCAATACTTTTCAAAATGAAAAAAGTTTCAATTATACCATGCTTTTCTCAAATCATGCTCTTATTTATACAGATCTCAAGTTCATACTCATTATGTTTTAAAAAGATCCCAAACTGGATGGCAGGTACATTTTATTCTGATTCTTTTTTTATTGTTAGCACGTTTCCCAGAAGTCCATAAACTTCTCCATTTGCACTGTGTGGGCGAGAAGCATTATTTCCCATATGGCTATTGTAAGGGCTTCTTAAGTTAAAGAAAGAAGCTCTCGTTTCTGCAGTAGGAAGTAACTCTTCTTTGATTGTGACCTGTGAGACACTTTCAGCAGATGAAGGCTCCCTCCAAATGTCCTTGTCTTGTGTTTCTCGACTGGTAACAGAATTGCCTCCTTTCTGCAGCATATAATATAGTATGGGGTTGGTTTTGGTCAGTCTTGGAGAGTCTTTTTCGTACTCATTCTTCTCCACATCAGTGATAACCCACTTAATGGGTCCTTTCTCACTGGGCATGGAACACCCATTCAAAAGCCCAGATTCTGGTCTAGACCCTGCACAGCCCAAGTGCTCAGGGAAAGTAGGACTCACAGGAGTTTTTACTACTCCTGGGTAGGAAAATGTCCTGTTATCCATGCAACTGCTGGGCTGAGTGGGGCTGTACATCAGTCCATTTAAAGAAGAAATGCTAAATTCAGGTTTGCTGTTGGTCACATTATTTTTGTGTCCTTTCTTTTTACTGTCAGCAACAGAGTTACTTCTGTGCGGGGACAAATCTCGCACACAGTTTTCTGAGAGAAGCAGCTGTTTCAGAACATTGAAGCTTTTGCTCTCTCTGGCCCAACTCCTGTGTTCACTTTCGCTGGCTGAGCCATGACCAGCAGGATATTTAAACTCAAGATCATTTCTGCTAAATTTCAGCTCTTCCTGGTTAAGCAAGGACCCATACAGTACTTCTGGGGCACTGTGATTGTTTGCAGCATCGACAACGTTGTTTTTCATCTTTTTAAATGGATTTTCTAATGGCTCAGTATAAAGCTTCCTTTTCTTAGGGACCATGCACAGATTCTTTGATTCTAGAAGTGCCATTTCATTACTTCTGTGACTCTTGTCTGAATCATCTGCCAGGTAACTATCTGGATTTTGTCTTAGCAATCGACTTAAGAGACCATTCTTTGAGAAAGAAAAATCCTGAGGTGAAACAGGCTCCGATTTAAAGTCTTCGGACACTGGTAAGGCAGGTGCGCTTCTCTGCACAGCAGGGGCCATACCCAAGAATGGAGCACTCTTGGCATCATGGCTCAAGTGCACATTTGTATTAGGAATTTGTAAGTCATCACAAGGCTCAGATTTTATTTTCACCATCAATATTTGTTCACTTAAAGCTCTCTCTGAGTGTTCCTGAGTACTTTCATCTCTTAAGGGAGTTTTCTCTTTCTTTTCATTTTTGCCTTTGTTGGGGTTTCCCAGGAGCAACTGGAGGACGGTACGTCTTTCAAGCAGATTTTCTATTTCAGAACCGGAAAGCCCCGGTTCAGGACCTGTTGGTTGACTACTAAATGCTTGACTTTCTTCAGCTGCATTCGTTTTATTTGCGAGCAAAGGGCTATTTAATCTATCAATCACACCTATCGGTTTATCTGTGTTTACAGTTAACAGCTGTTTGCTGGGTCTCTGCTCCTCCACTGACATGGAAGACTGCAGGCCACATTGTGCTAAATTTTGTAACAGCTTACTGGCACTGAAAGTTGCAGAGTTTTGTGCACCTTCGTTTTGGGCTGGTTTCTCTCCTGGCGTGTCTTTGCTTTTTGTAAGGTCCATTGAGTGGTTAGATGCAGTCTTTTCAGACTGAGTACTGCAGGCATACGGTGGGGAATTCCATTTGATGACCAGAGAGTGTTGAGAGAGATTGATGGGAGACTCTGCTTTGGCTGACGTAAGTAATGGTGGAGTGCTCACTGGCGTAGTCCGATTTGTACTGGGGCTTTCTATCACAGAAGTCCTTGCATAATTTTGTGTACTGAACTTGGTCACATCATTGTGTACTCCCTGAGGGCTGGTGTTTTTTTCTACATTTTCTTCATTCTTATGGCCAAGTAGCAATTGAAGAAGTGTTACTTTCTGGTGTGAGTTTAGCTTAGAATTCTTTGAGGTATCTTGATCTTCTTTGATATCTACGTCTGGGACTTTTGGATCCCAAGTGTTTAGCAAGGATTGAGTAAAGTTATCCAGGGAAACAGGTTGGTCAGATTCGGATTTTTCAGTTCGGTGTTTGCAAGACAAGTCTATGGGAACGCAGTTGGAGTAAGAACTTTCATCACCACTGCTGTCATCTGTAAAACTAGGATTGTTATCTGAATATTCATCAATAGTTGTAGGTGTACTACTTTCCTCAAAAATGCTTCCTCTCTCACTGTGACTGTGTCCATTCATTGGCTTAGGTATAGTCTGGCTTTTAAGAAGATGTAAAAGCAAACTATTGTTAGCAGCTTGTTTGATATTGTTTCTTTCCAGTGAGTTCTTATAACCTGCATTTTTAGGGGAAGAAGGAATGATACCCATTGGATTTTGAAATGTTGTAGCACTACTTTTGCTAGCCATCAGTTTGCTTGATGATGTTCTAGCCTGACCATTAAGATGGCTTGACATGGCTTTGGAGAGCTGGAAACTGCCAACATCCTTCTGGCCATTTTCTTGCAATCTGGCCATAGCAGCAAGTCTTTCACTTGCTGCTTGATTTGCATTTTGTGTTTTTAAAGCATGTTCTCGAGAATACTGCTGCAAATGGGCTTCGCTTGACAGAAGTAATGCTAACTGGCTACAAGCAACACTAGGTTTAGGTGAGGTGGCAGGACTAGCCCTTTTTTCTACCATGCTTGCAACAGCCTGTAATCTTGCAGCACATGACAACGGTTCACTCATGACCTTTGTTCCACTTTGACCAACGTGATGAGGAGATTCTACAAACCTATCTCTGATGAGGTTTTTAGTCACATCAGGAAGATTTGTATCAGGCTTTTGATCTTTAACTTTACTTTTCTTCAACAAAGTTTTTAAGTGACTTGATGCAACACCATAGCACCTTAAATCCTTCTCCACTTTTAAAGAATCATGACTGAGGGCATATCCTTGCTCCTTGAGGCTCTGCCTAATTTGTTGTGACAGAGCAACAGTCTGCAGCCTAGAGCTGAATGACTGAAGCAAAGAGGCCAGTAATGTGCTATCCTGTTTGCCTTTAGGCACACTGTCAACCATGCCAGCTAGCAAAGCTTCCTTCTTTACGTTTAAATTTACGATAGAATCAGACAGCCTCTTCCGCTTTGCTGCATTCCAGTCCTCAGAAGACTGCAACAGTCTGGCTTTTTTGAGGTGCAGCATGCCAGATCCCTGATATGTATGTGTATTGAGAACTGGACCATTACTTTGACAGGTGGGAAATGCACTGCCAGAAATGTTAAAGTTCTGATCCTCTTCATTATTCCCAGCAGACTTTTTGTCGACGGCAGTACCTGATCCCCCTGCTGCCTGATGCATTAGTAATCCTTCTAGGTAAGTTAAAACAATAGAATCCTGGTGCACATCAGAGCCAAGCTCTTCTCCATGAGTCATGTTCAATAGAAGTGTTCACAAGGGCTTGGTTTCTATTCACTTTAAAGAATGGTTTTCTGTGGTGAGTGAGACGTAACTTTAATAAGTGAGTATCAGTTTATCACCTTCCATAGCAATCAGAGAGAGATGTACTGTTACATTCTGTCCAGGATTTCTTCTGGCAATGACAAGATAAATGAGTCTGACCACAGAGCTGATCAACTTCTATGCAAGAAGGAGGAGAATTCCTTAAAACACAGGTCTGTAGCAGTACGCAGATAGAATCCTTAGTGAATATATTCCTTTTCCTTCTTCATCGTTTGTTCCCCATTAAATGCAAATATCAGTGTTCTAAAAAAAATAAAAATAAGAATAGTTAAGGAGGCAGAACTAGAATCATGTTATACCTACAAGCAAAATAATATAGCATTTCTAAGTGTATATGTATATTACATATAAATAATAGACATATATATGGACTACAGTCACGTTAGTAATTTGTTTTATTGCCATTCCTATTCCATTGAAAATGTCTACTGGAAATCCTGTGGGTTAATCCATACTGTTAAAATGATCAAATCATTAGAGAAGAGAACATACTTTAATGTTATATAACCATCTTCCAAAGCCCGCCAAGTCTCTGAATTTTCATAAGCACCTTTCTGCAAAGTAATGTGAATATTAAGTCTCCTGTATAGCTTTATAGCTCTATAGGGGAACTAGAACCTGCTTCCTTACATTACTGAGCACTTAGGAAGAAACAAAAGTAGATGTGCAGAAAAAGGAAAAGAGATGCAGACTCTGATGAGTCTGATGTGGGGCTGAGGCCAACAGAACAGATTCATTTCTGACATCATCCCCCAAACACCAGACATTCCATAAGTAATTTTTAGAATTTCTGTTTTCAAAAAAATGAAACCACTAACAAGTTGAAGATTATTTTGTGAGTCTGTTCAAAGTGTGACCATCTTAGTCATATTCATAAACATTAAAATACAGTCATATGGAGGAGAGTGATTCTTTAGATGCTTGTTTGGGGCTATCAAGGGTTTAATGTAGTTTGTTAGTAAATCCTTCCTCATGTGCTCTATGGAGAAATCTTAATGTCAGGTCCATTCCTTACAGATACAGAGGACAGGGAAGGCATAAACATATATAAGAAGTACAATGGAAAATGCCAAAGACATTTTAGTCACAGCTTGAAAAACATTCCAATGGTATTTATTATCTAAGAAGATACCAAACGATTTCCTATCACTAACACATACACAACAGAAGAAGCAAGAACTCATTGCATTTCTGCAAACTTGATAGATAAATGTCAATATTGACCTAAGGAATGGGGCCAGTACACCTTTGGAAGAGAAGCTAGAATAAATTCCAAGAATTTTGTTTTTCAAGATGCCAGAACATTTTGTTCAAGTTATTAGACCTGAAGCTATCAACAAATACCTTGGTCCCTATGGAACTGAAAAGATAAATTTTAATTGAAAGATTACCCTGTAGCTTTTTGAGTACAATGCTTAACTCTAAATCAAACTTTAGGAAAGAATTATCTGATTGTATCAAATTGTTGAATGTATTGATTAAAAGGATATGAAATGATAGCCAAAGAAAAAGATATAGAAAGGAGGCAGCAACAATTAATTTCAATTTGTGTAAAGAGTAGGATGAGAAGAGACCTTCTTGAGATTCCAGTGCCACCATTTTAAAAAGCTTTGCCATAATGTACTTAAGATGGATATTTTAAGAGGTTAATAATGATATAGAGATGAAATGGTGATGACGACTGCCACCAAATATCCATTCTCCCGTTTTCCTTTCCTAATAAAACCCTGACTTGCTTTTCAGGGAGTAGGGAGGTATCCCAGCTAAACAGCACTTTTTTTTCCCCCATTGGTATATATCTTACAACTGATGGCATGTTGCTTAACTGGAGGCTTATTTTTCTTTCTTAGTGGTATAAAACGTAAGGACACATTTTACAACGATAACATCTTGGAGTTGAGGAAACAGTTTTCTAATTCTCTTCAAAAACTTAATATGGCCGGGTACCGTGGCTCACACCTGTAATCCCAGCAATTCAGGAGGCCGAGGCGGGTGGATTGCCTGAGGTCAGGAGTTTGAGACCAGCCTGACCAATGTGGTGAAACCCCGTCTCTGGAAAAATACAAAAATTAGCTGGGTATGGTGGCATGCGCCTGTAGTCCCAGCTACTCAGGAAGCTGGGGCAGGAAAATTGCTTGAACCTGGTAGGCAGATGTTGCAGTGAGCCGAGATTGCGCCACTGCACTCCAGCCTGGGTGACAGAATGATACTCCATCTCAAAACAAACAAACAAAAAACAAAAATAACAACTGCTAATATACAATTAATTCTCAGCTAGTTAAGACGTTTAACAACCATTTAATGGGATATGCAAATCTACTGTATTTCTCTCCATACCACTACCAACCTTTCTGTTCTTGGGTAGAGTCAAGAAAGTCAAAATCATATCAGCCATTTGAAAACTGGTTTGTAAATAGCCATAAAATATACTTTATTTAAGAATAAGAATGAAGTAAGGAACACCTTTGAGTTCATATTACTCCTGTTATTGCTATTCTACTTTTTACTGTGTATAATATAATTTGCAAAGTATTATTCATTGCTTTAAAAAGACTGAATTTACACATTTCTGAATTTACAAAGCAGATTTGGAAGTTGATTTAAAAAAGAATTACCATAGTTTCTTTGCAAAGGAGCTCTAACACTGTATTTTACCATTTATTTACCTCTCTACCATTTATTTCCTATCTTTACAGAGAAAGTAGATGACAGATATTAGTAATAATCATCTCTTAATAATCCTTTTTTGGCAATCGGCTTTCTCAGGTTGAAAATAATCATTTCTTAAATATGAAAATTTTTAACTTCAAGAACAAAAATGACATACACAAATAATTTTATTAAGCTCCTTGGGTCTGAGTACTGTGCTAATCATAATTAGTACAGTGCAACACAGTCAACAGATAACTGAATCTTGGGATACATGAAGTTATTCAATGACCAAATTCCCAGTAGGAAGGAAAGATATTGACATTCAAACACACACATTCTCTCACTCTCAAAAAATATATAGATGAGATACTAAAATAATTCAAGCCACAAATTTGAAACCACATACTGTAGCTCATCACTTAAAGGAATGACGAGGCAAAGGTCATCCTAAATATTCAATTGTTTATTTAATTTAGATCAATACAACACATTCTTACTGAACTCCCAATCTGCTTCGAGATCTGATCTGTCTTAGGATTGGTGAATTATGTTCATTTTTAAAAAGAGATGTGATACATAGCATCTAGAGAACCAGGCAAGGTGAACGTCCACCTTTAGGTTTCTAGAATATCCCTAATAATAAAAATCTCTTCTCCCCATGCTATTTCTTTTCACATTTTCACATGACTGTTGTATCACCAAGCACAAAAAAATTAAAAAATTGAATGTGATTTGAAAAATCTTCTAAAGATTGTTTTAAGAGTTTTAAATGAAAATTATAAAATGAACATTTTTAGTTTAGAACATGTGGTTACCATAGTATGGATAAAAGTCACTATGTGTATGCACTAAGCCGTCACACCTTCTTCTAGAAAAGTGGACCAGTAACACATTTAGAATAGATTTAAAGGGAAGATGAATAATTGCTTCCTAAATATTCTACGTCAAGGTGGTTATTTTTCAGCAATTTCTTTGAAAAAAAAAATCCTATAAAACGTACCAATTACATGAAGCAGTGGAGAAAAAGGATTTTCTCATGGAGACCTGTTTTTCAAATGAGATAAACCTGCAAATCAAAGACTGTGGTCACTTGGAGAGGCTGCCTCAGGTGACACAGCAGCAACATCTACCACTTGTTCTAGCAGAAAATAAAGTGCCTATCCTAGGAAAGCAGGAATTCTTATACCCCTTAAGGCCTGAATGCACTTCACTCCTTCTATTGAAAGCTCTTCAGGGACCAGAGTGAGCCAAATTTTTTTAGATATCTTCCTTTTCTATCTCTTAAACAACTAGAGAGGGAGAAATCACTAACAATCCTTCTCACCTTTCCCAAGTCTTGCCTTTTCCTTCTATAGTATAGAATGTAATTGAGAAATATAGGAAAAAAAGAAAATGAGGCACGATACTTAGAAATAGTACAGCTTGTTGGGATCTATGGATTTAGGGTATAAGGTAAAATATGACCACTACCTAATAAATGGACGTTTTAAGGTTAAAATGTTATTTTAAGTTATTCAATATTAGCTTAACTCATTTTCTTTTAGTGGAAGACAATCACATTATTCATGAAATTCCAACACATAGTTCTCTTGCCTGGTTTTATATAAACATAACTTAAGAGTGTTGCCAGGTATATACTTGAGTATATTTAGTTACAAATACCTAAATGTCAACACACATTTAATAATTAGGTTTCCTTAAAGCAGTGGCCCCCAACCTTTTTGGCACCAGGGACTGGTTTCGTGGAAGATAATTTTTCCATGAACTAGTGGGGTGGAGGTGGTTTCGAGATGAAACTGTTCCACCTGAGATCATCAGGCATTAGATTCTCATCAACGGTGGGCAACCCAGATCCCTCGCATGTGCAGTTCACAACAGGGTTCGCACCTCTATGAGAACCTAATGCTTCCACCGACGTGACAGGAGGCGGAGCTCAGGCGGTAATGCTTGCTGGCCCGCGGCTGGCCGCCTGCTGTGTGGCCCAGTTCCTAACAGGCTTGGCCTGAGGGTTGGGAACCCCTGCTTCAGAGAATTGCAATTAATGTATATTTCTGAAACTGGAATAGTTTATAAAATATTGAATCCACTGGTTTGTCATTTTCCTAATTTCAATGGTGATTTCATTAGCACTTGTGCATGTGTCTAAAGATATTAAACATTTTCATCACAGTAAGGGAGACTTGCCTTGTATGGTATATACTTGTTAAATAACTTCTAAGTAAAGAAAACAGAACTTTTCTAGAATTTGGCTTATGGTGGATGAGAAGAACCAAAGGAATTAAAAATACTAAAGGGACAGAAAAAGAAAAAAATGGGAAAAAATACTAAGAACAAATAAAGGCATCATAAATTCTGCAACTCTCATGAGGTTTCAGAAGGAAAAACTTAGTTTAGAAACTAAGTAGATTATATTACTAGCCTGTCTTTAAACATTAGGTTAGTAGATATGACAGGCAAGGTGAAGAAAGATTTCTTTTATGAACACTAAAAATGCATATATACAATGACAAAAAAGGAAAACCTATATAATAATAAAATAAAAGCTAACTGAGTGATGTTTGTTTCAACTTGGCTGTCATTTTTATAGAGTGGTTCCACAAAATTTTGGGGAAAAAATGGTTAATTTTAACAAAAAATTTAGTACAACATTTAGGATACCAAGAAGTGCTAAATTTTGATTTCAGTATTATCATCTTAAGTGAAAATCAGCTCACATAATTTTTTTTGAGACAAGGTCTTGCTCTATTGCCCAGGCTGGAGTGCAGTGGTGAGATTACAGCTCACTGCAGCCGCAGCCTCCTGGACTCAAGTGATTCTCTTACCTCAGTCTCCCAAGCAGCTGGGACTACAGGTGTGTGCCACCATGCAGAGTTGATTTTTTTTCCCCTGGTGGAGATGGGGGTCTCACTATGTTGCCAAGGCTCATCTGGAACTCTCAGCCTCAAGTGATCCTCCCGCCTTGGCCTCTCAAAGTGTTGGGATTACAGGTGTGAACCACCACACCTGGCTCTTTTACAATTTTAGTGAATTCATTTTAACCCTCAGTATACCAAGAAAAAGTCATCATCATTTATCATCTGGGTCCAACAGACATTTTATTAATATTTAAGTTAATTCATGAATAATTTACACAATAAGAATAAAGAAATGACATAAAACAACTTCATTAGATTTTTTTTTTTCATAAGAATTTAAATGTACACTGTAACTCAATTCTTCATTCTCTGTTTTCCTGGTTTTGAAGGAATATACACCTGAAAAGGGCAAGGTGCTTTGAAACTGACAGCTCATCAACTGTCACGGACGAACCTGGAAATATTTACAAATATTGATTCCAGATTTCAAGTATGTGTTTAAAAGGACTCTTGGGTCTTCTTTTTGTACTTGAAGAATTCAAAAGGTGTTACTTTTGATAACTTTAATAGCTCATAATGATGTTGAAAAGATGACAGAAATTTCTGCTTCGTAATTGCCCAACATATTTCATTTTTAGAGTAACAGCAATTACAATGATCGATCCAATGAATTACTTCATTTCTATATCATCTCTTTCTTTACAATCTCCTTTATCAAACACCTGTCTTAAGTATTTGTCCACTTATGAACAGTTTCAAATAAATTTGAGTGTTCCAAAAATCATAAAAGATGAAAGAATACTATCACACACCCTTTGAGGAAAACAGAGCCATTGAAGTTTTTGTCACAAAACAGAGTGTTGAGAATAGTGAGCAATGAAATCTTTCCAAACGAATAACTAACTGGATGAAAATACTATACTTACTTTTTGTCCTGAGAACTATATTTTTGAACTATATTGTTACTCATTGATCCCTGTGTTTGAGAAAATTCACCTAGGGGCTGGGCGCAGCGGCTCATGCCTGTAATTTCAGCACTTTCAGAGGCTGAGGCAGGATGAATGCTTAAGCCCAGGAGTTCGAGACCAGCCTGGACAACATGGCGAGACTCCATCTTTACAAAAACATTAAAAAAAAATAGCTAAGTGTGATATTATGAAACTGTAATTTCAGCTGCTTGGGAGGCTGAGGTGGGAGGATCACCTGAGTCTGGGGAAGTCGAGGCTGCAGTAAGCCATGATAGCACCAGTGCACTTTAGCCTAGGTGACAGAGCGAGACCCTGTGGAAAGAAAGAACAGGAAGGACGGATGGACGGAAGGAAGGAAAACATTCATCTGGGATGTAGCTGAAGACAACAGTCAGTAGAATTGCTTATATAATCAATAGCACCATAATAATTCGCGTGTAAAGTATTACCATCAGTTTTGTTCCATTCATCTTCTGGTTTATCTAAGTGAAATATCTTCGTATGTCAACTTTCTTCTCTTTGACATTATAGACAGAAAAATACTGAATCATCAATTTTTAATAAAACCTTAAAAGGGAAAGATAGTGTCTCCAGATTTTTTATTTTTTATTTTTTACATTCTTGAAAGATAATGTAGCATAATGGGCTCTAAAGAAACTGAAGATGGGGCTGAGTATAGTGGCTAGCCTGTAATTTTAGCACTTTGGAAGGCTGAAGGGGGAGGATCACTTGAGCCCAGGAGTTTGAGGCTACAGTGAGCTATGACTGAGTTCCTGTACACCGCACTCTAGCCTGCATGACAGAACAAGACACTGCTTCTTAAAAAAATAAAAAAAAACCAACAAGAAAGAAAGAGAAAGAAAGAAAGAGAGAGAGAAAGAAAGAAAGGAAGGAGGGAGGGAGAGAGGGAGAGGGAGATGTGGATGGGGAGGGGGAGGGGGAGGGGAAGGAGGGGGAGGGGAGGGGGAAGAGGATAGAATGATGGTGTAACAGTGATGACTTGTTTTAGCATTGCATCATCCTTCTAGGCACTTTCATTATTTTTACTTTTTATTATTTTAGCATTTTTTTCTTTTTTTAAAGGACAGTTGGGAATAAAATATGAATTAATTGCCAAAATGGTAAAATGCCAGAATACTTAAAGATACAGAAAAAATAAGATCACTAAGATCCATATGTACTTTTGGCTTCTAAAAGGTTCCAATGGACATGTATGGTAATAGCAAGATACTACGCTTGAGTCATTAAGGACACATTCACTAAAACTTAAAAATATGTGATATCGTCCTTCCTACCAGTTACAAATACATTTTTTAAAAAAGCATTTGAAAACTAAAACTGAGTTCAAAGAACCCTGATAGTATACCAAAGGTTAATGTAGTCTTTTACGACAATAAAATTCATGTCCAACTACTTAACAATGTTAAAATTATAAACAGAATCTTCCTTTTATTAATTTAAAATTGTTTCTAAGCATAAAAATCCTTTAAAGTTTATAAAGTTAAAATTTTACTGGTCTACATCATGTGGTGGAAAAAATTATTATGGTGAAAAGAATTATTTTAAAAGTAATAAAATCAAACTAAACTAAGAAAAAATTCCATGGAATCTTGACCATATGCATAGATTAATATGAGGAAAGTTTCAACACAGACTAGTTTAATGAAATATCTAATAAAATGCTTGAATTACACAATATACTTTAAAAAGAGCTACATTTACTTTTTTATAAGTAGCTGAAAAGTACAGAACTAAGTTGACAGGTAATTTTTTTAGAGCTTTTTAAATAAAAGGCAGTAGTAAATAATGTGTATACTAACAGTTCACAAATGGGTGCTATATTGACTCTAAAATAGTTAAACTATTTTCATTGCAATATATTTTACATTTTCTATTAGGGAAACTTTGTTGAAATTCTAAACAGGTTAAAATGATGAAATCCAAGTGATAAGATTTTACTTAGATAAATGAAGAATGCATCTAGCAGAATTCTTACATGTAGGACTATTTTTGGTTGAGAATAGAGAAATAATGACAACGGTCTTTCTCCAGCTGTTTTTAAGGATTCAGTATCTTCCTTGCAATTAAATACTCCATCAAAAACACATTTAAATGATTAATCATCTATGAGTTCACTTGGTATGCCATTTAAAGTATATCTAAGGACTACCTCATGACTTTCAATTGTTTCCATGAGATCTCCCCCAGTTTGTTCTGCAATATCAAGTAATACCTATTTGAGTACTGAATTTAAAGGGATTTCTAACATGCAGCTTTGACAATTAGGACACTTGGCTTTGCCTGGTTCCTCAAAATGCATAAGTAATCAAAGGGCTACTTAATTATGTCATTCAAGAATAACTCCTAATGGACAATAATATTATCTATATTCCACTGTGGATAATTTCAGGGGTATTTTTTATACAAATGGTAAGAAAAACATTAATATGTTTCATTAAATATTAGAAGAAAAATATCTAAGTACATACTAAGAAGATTCCAAAGTCCTAAGTATTGCCCCTTTTATTTAAAAAAAATACAGATCCAGGTATTCAGAGAACTCTTGTTGTTCTCCAAAGCGGGGCTTTGAAAGGAAGTTTTAAGAGCTGAATGAGAAACAATATGCCAAAAGCAATTTACCAACGGGCTGTAACTGCAAACATTTCATCGGAAGGGATGAAAGCAGCTTACCAAATCAAGGGCCAATGAAAAGTTAAAATACGTAAAACCCAACACTTAATTTCATATAAAAAGAAAGGAAAAGTAACATTTTCGGCATGGCTCCTGAAGTTTCATTTAAGAAGACAACAGTGAATCCTCTCTTATAAACTAAAAGCTAAAAAGTCGTTGGAAGAAAACATTTAAAAGGGAATACAAGAAACATTCAAGTGTTGACATTTCACAGCAAGGAAAAATAAGACAACAAAAGAATATGCCTGAAGTTTCATTTCTTAAAATATATTTCTAATTACTTGAAAAACTTGAATCAAAATTAATATATGTCTTTTAAAGGAAGTTGAATTCCAAGATGATAACTTTCTTTGAAGTATTATCTTTATGAAAAGGTAGCTGTGTGGTCGTACAGTTTAAAAGGTGCCAAAAATAATTATCTAAATACACTTTGCTCAACTGACGGCCTCAACATCTGAAATGAGAACTGAGGAGTTTCTTACTCTCTCCCGGGGGTTCCCATTTTAGGTGCAGATACTCCTCAGAGACAGGTGGCATGGAAGCCAGAGACACTGGCAAGGAAAACAGCTGCCCAGGCTGCTCTCCACTGCAACCTGAAGGACTTCATGTTTTGGCCCAAGGCCAAATTTGCTCCTAACTTCTAGGTCCGTCGGCTTTAACTCGCTGGTCAGCTGCTTCCATAGGAGCAGAAGAGTGTCATTCACATTCCCAACTAAAAAAGACTCATTAGGAGACACTCCTGCTTGACTAACTCAAGCATTCAATGCAAGGACACATGTATCCGAGGACCTCCCTAAATCTCACATTTTATTCCTATGATTCCAAGTAATTCGTCAAATTATAGCTGATGAAAATGACAAGCATTTTAACGAGAAAGATGATATGCTGTTATAAAGTTGTGGAAATAGCCCTGACCAATATGTTTTATTGTCTTTTTAATAAATTCTGGGGGAAGGAAATGGTTTTGAAATAGCTGTACACCCAACCCACCTAATGCCCTAAGTTATCTATGTTCATAGCTTTCTTCTGTAGGGTCACAGAATTGCAAACAGATGTTTATTTAAAAGCCAAATATGAGCTCATATTCAAACTGGAACTTTTGCTTATCTCATAATGGCTACATACTGCATAAAATGCAGGATAATCACAAAGATTTAGGATCTTTGATGACACAGACACATACCCCATAATTGATACAGCAAAATAAAGAAGGGCTTCTTTGTTCGGAATTCTCCTCAGAAGGCCTAGGTATATGAATCGGATTCAATAAATTTGCTATTCATTTTACATTGCCTCTATAGTTATTCTGAAAAACGTTTAATTTTTAAACAAAATTAAGTTAAGATGAAAAAGTTGGAGATTTTAAGTTAAAAATCAAAGATCTAGACAAAGGAGCTAGAGAAAGAGCTAAACTGCCAAAAAATTTCTATTTCAAAAATGCAATACATTTCTGGATGCTGTGCTGCAGTCTGTCTTGAAAATACTGAAACTGGAAAATCGTTAGATAAAGTTAATTTTACCTACAATTTTTAAAGCTCCAGAAAATTATTATATGACAGACAGTACATACCTATTTATGATTAGTACTAATGTCTATTCACTACCTTCTACTGTTATCAAAGAAACAATAGTTTCTCTTAATGAACACAAAATAATCATTAACAAATTACTTTGGCAGCACATAAGTATAAGAAAAGAGTGTAAATACAAAATTAACAGAGTGTTTGCTTCTCCTCACTTTTCTCAATAGCTCTTTGGAGTAACTGGTGCTTTCTATCAGTTTTCAAGAGCATAATATTTTCCAATCTCTATCAAAATAAGAAATGTAATGGAAAATGGACCTTTCTTCTTCTGGAATTGCTTGAGTGTTTATAGTATATATACAGGGATATCCTTTGAGATGGAAGCATCAATCCTATTAAACTCAACTATGGCTTCCCCATCCCTAAAATAGATTTGACATACAGACACAAGCACAAGGTCAAGGTCACAGATCAGCAAGAAAGATTACCAACAGAACTGATGTAACCAGCTGGCTTTTGATCAAAGCTCCTAGGGTTTTTAGTACATTTAGACACACTGCGCTTACTCACAGGGTACACTCTGTTTTAAAAATGTTCCCCATCTTTGAAGTCAAGATCTTCATGCACTTCTTATTATAAAGTATGTTCTGTTAAATATATTGTATTGGATCAAGAATAAGAGAAGAAACCAGTATGTGTGTTACAGAATTGTGAATTTTTTTAGTAGAGACAGGGAGGGTTTCACCATCTTGGCCGGGCTTGTCTTGAACTCCTGACCTCGTGATTCACCCACCTTGGCCTCCCAAAGTGCTGGGATTACAGGTGTGAGCCACTCCACCCGGCCCAGAACTGTAAATTTTTATGTGCTTGTATGCATGTATATATATGCTTGCACTTTTATTTGTTTGCTTGTTATAACTGATTTTAAAATTTTAAAATTAACTTAACTTGCAGTTCCCTGAATGGATAATGCTCTCTCACAATTCCAAGCTTTTGACCCATCTGAAACTGAAATCAGTAGTATGTTCTGCAACGTCTTGGGTCACTTGTTCCCAAAAACAGATTTAACTTCTAAGTCACTGCTTCAACAGGAGAAGTTTTATAATGTATCCACAGTCTTCCATAACAATTTTCAAATCACAGGGATCAAAAGAAACTTTAGTTGTCAATAGTGACAAAAAAGTGATTCTTAAAGGAATATATTATTAAATATATTAGTGCAGGCCAGATGTGGTGGCTCAACCTGTAATCCCAGCACTCTGGGAGGCCGAGGCAGGAGGATCACCCACGGTCAGGAGTTCGAGGCCAGCCTGGCAAACATAGTGAAATCCTGTCTCTACTAAAAATACAAAAATTAGCTGGACACAGTGGCATGCGCCTGTAATCCCAGCTACTTGGGAGGCTGAAGCACGAGAATCTCTTGAATCCAGGAGGCGGAGCTTGCAGTGAGCCAAGATCGCACAATTGCACTCCAGTTCGGTGACAGAGCAAGAGTCCGTCTCAAATTAAAATAAAATAAAATAAAAATGAAAATAAAATAATATATGTTATTATCTAACAAAATCATGCCTTTTGTTTTGGCTGTTTAAACAAGATGTTAAATTTATTTTAAGTTACATTTATGAAACCAAGAGTTGTGCGATCAATGTTCTTACTGAAGCATGCTGGTCAAGAAAACATTTTGAAGGATGCATAAAGCTACTGGGGTAAATTTACACTACAAAAGCTTTCCTTGTTAAATCAAGTACCACCTGCTGTAGCTTTATACAATTTGCAAATTACTTATGACATATGTATATGTAAATGTTCTCAATTAGTGTTTTCTCATATTACCTTTGAATGAAAAGAATCCAAAATTTACTATCCTAGAAAGATTGCTAGTTTTTCAAAAACAAAGTAAAAAAGAAAAATTGTCAAATTATCAAATTAAATACTATTGAAATGACATATATGACATCACTGTGGTCATTACAGGCCCAAATCACAAAGATATCTAGACTGAAGTTTCCAGTCAAGCTGTGGAAGAGAAATATCACTACAGACACAATCCATGAACGCCCAGACATGGAGGCGATACCTGTAAAGAGGAGTCAATAAACCTGACTAGGTCCCATCCTACAGGATGAAGGAATCAAAACCAAAAATACTACATGCACAATGTACCTGGAGAACTTCTATGTCTTGAAATTCTCACAGGTATCATTCAAGTATGCCTGTCAACTTGGAAAATGAAGCTACCAGCACACCAGCAGCAGGCTACTCACTTTAAATGGTTTTACTTTTATTGAAGAAACTGCGGTGCGTGCTTTTCCCTGATCTCTTCTAGCCATACAACCAAGTGTTTGAAGTAGCAATCTCAGGAACGACAGCCAGTAAATGCTAATCTGAGACTCAGTTCTGCTGTTGTCCAGGTTTAGGGCACGTTCAGTCTGTGCAGCAGGGACAGTGACACATGCTCCCTGGCATGGCACCTGCCGCTCGTAGTCAGATACAGACCCAGGTCCGGGAAGAGTCAGGAGGCTTTAGAGGATGACTCCGGTGTGCTGAGGAGACAGAGGCAGATTAGCGGTCTAGGGACCATGGGTCGGGGCTTTTCTGATTTCAACTGTTGGACCAAAAATATTTCAGAACAACTTTTCTCTTAACAATAAAGATCATTAAAAACAACTACTTACTTCCTACTATTAGCATCATTTACTAAAATTAAATCATCTGAACAATGAAAACTAAAATCTTTAATGAAAATCTCTCATCATTTTTCTGTTGTTTTTTGTCTTGAGATAGAATGATGATGTGTGGAATGGCACATATATACTATATTGTTCTCTTCACTATTTAGTCGTTCATTTGACTCTTTTTTTTTTTTTGAGACAGAGTCTTGCTCTGTCACCCAGGTTGGAGTGCAGCGGTGCAATCTCAGCTCACTGCAACCTCCGCCTCCCCAGGATCAAGTGATCCTCCTACCTCAGCATCCTGAGCAGCTGGGACCACAGGCACACACCACCATGCCTGACTAATTTTTGATTTTTGTAGGGACGGGGTTTTACCATGTTGCCCAGGGTGGTCTCAAGTTCCTGGGCTCAAGAGATCCTCCTGCCTTGGCCTCCCAAAGTGCTGAGATTACAGGCAGGAGCCACAGTGCCCAGTCCTAGTTCATTCAACTCCTAAATTACTTAAATCTTTACATAAGAATTCAATGTTTATATTTTGCTTTGTGTTTTGGTCTTTAACTTGCTTTCAATTATCGCATTTATATAAAATATATAATTTGTTCTATAGAAATTCTTGTCATTAAACAAGAGGTTGTAAGTAAGACAGCAGGGGAAAAACAGGGCGGTAAGAAGAATAAAGAACCTTCTGTTAGTGCCCTTCCCCCCATACCATCCTTACCATCCTCATCTTTTGAGGAAAAATACATCAGACTTAAAAATGCACAGAGAATCCTGTAATAAGCCCCATTTGTTTACAGTCAAGCTAAACAACTAGGACATCTCTTTCGTTCCGTAAGTCTCAGCTGACAACTCATCCTCTCTTTAGGCAGCCTTCACTGAACTCCACAGCCTGAGGGTGGCTGTTCCTCTCTGTGACTCCACAGCCCTCAGTAGATCTTTCAATCATCTTGCTTACAAAACTGTAAGGTCACACATCATTTTATTGTGCTTTGCTTCATTGTACTTTGCAGTTATTGTGGGTTTTTTTTTTTTTTTTTTTTTTTTTTTACAATCTAAGGATTTGTGGCAATCCTGTTGAGGAGTCTATTGGTACCATTTTTCCAACAGCTTGTGCCCACTTTGTAGCTCTATGTCTCATTTAGGTATTTCTCCCAATATTTCAAGCTTTTTCATTATTACTGTATCTGTTATGGTGATGTGTGATCTTTGGTGTTACTATTATAATTGTTGTGGGGTGCCATGAACTACGCCCATATGACAGCATACTTAATAAATACGTGTGTTCTGACCGCTCCACGACTTGGCTGTTCCCATCTCTCTCCCTCTCCTCAGTCCTTTTTATTGCCTGAGACACAACAATATTGAAATGAGATCAATTAATAACCCTACAGTGGCCTCTGTGTGTTTTGCATGTCTCGTACTTTAAATCAAAAGCTAGAAATGTTTAAGCTTAGTGAGGAAGGCATGCTGAAAGCCAAGATGGGCCAAAAGTTCAGCCTCTTGCACCAGTTAACCAAATTGCAAATGCAAAAAAACAATTATTGCAGGAAATTAAAAATGTCACTCCAGTGAACACGTGAATGATAATGAAAACAAAACAGCCTTATTGCTGATATACAGAAAGTTTTTGTGGTCTGGATTTAAGATCAAACCAGCTATAACATTCCCTTAAACCAAAGCCTCATCCAGAGCAAGGCCCTAACTCTCTTCAATTCTATGAAAGCTGAGAGAGGTGAGGAAGCAGCAGAGGTGGTTCATACAATTTAAGGGAGAAAATAATAAAACTGTGCAAAGGGAAGCAGCAAACATGCTGACAGAAAAGCTCAGCAAGTTATCCAGAAGATCTAGCTAAGATAAATGATGAAGGTGGTTATACTAAACAACAGATTTTCAATGGAGACAAAACAGCCTTAAATTGGAAGAAGATGCCATCTAGACATTTCACAGCTAGAGAGAGGTCAATGTCTGGCTTCAAAGCTTCAAAGAAAAGACTGACTCTCTTGATCAGGGCTAATGAAGCTGGAAGTTTAGGTTGAAGCCAATGCTCATATACCATTCCAAAAATCCTAAATCCTTAAAAATGATGATAAATCTACTCTGCCTTTGCTACATAAATGGAACAACAAAGCCTGGAAGAAAGCACATCTGCTTACACTATGATTTGCTGAATATTTTAAGCCTACTGTTGGGACCTACTGGACAAAAACGAAAATTCCTTTCAAAATATTACTGCTCACTGGCCATGTACCTGGTACACTAAGAGCTTTGATGCAGTTGTACAAGGAGATTAATGTTGTTTTTACGCCTGCTAACACAACACCCATTCTGCAGCTCATGGATCAAAGAGTAATTTTGACTTTGTATCTTATTGGAAAAACAAATTTTCTAAGGCTTTAGCTGTTATCAAAAGTGATTCCTCTGATTGGATCTGGGAAGAGTCAATTGAAAAGCTTCTGAAAAGGATTCACCATTCTAGATGTCATTAAGAACATTCATGATTCCTGAGGGGAGGTCAAATATCAACATTGGCAACTTTATGGATGACTTTGAGGAGTTCAAGACTTCAGTGGAGAAAGCAACTGCAGATGTGGTAGAAAAAGCAAAAGAACTAGAAGTGAGCCTAAAGATGTGGGTAAATTTCTGCAACCTCATAATAAAACATAAATGAATGAGGAGTTGCTGCTTTTTTTTTTTTTTAAACTCCTGAGCTCAAGTGATCCTCCCACATCGACCTCCCCAAAGTGGAGGGATTACAGGCGTGAGCCACCACACCCAGTCTGTGCAGCTGCTTCCCAAAGATGAGTAAAGAAAGCAGTTTCTTGAGATGGAATCTACTCCTGGTGAAGATGCTATGAACACTGTCGAACAAACAACAAAGGATTTAGAATATTATGTAAATGTAAACTTAGTCGATAAAGCAGTGGCAGGTTTGAGAGGACTGACTCCCTTTTTGAAAGAAGTTCTCCTGTGGGTAAAATGCTATCAAACAGCAACAGATGCTACAGAGAAATCTTCCATGAAAGGACGTCAGTCAATGTGGCAAATTTCATTGTTGTCTTATTTTAAGAAATCATTACAGAGACCCCACCCAACCTTCAGTAACCACCACCCTGATCAGTCGGCAGCCATGAACATGCAGGCAAGGCATCTACCAGCAGAAAGATCACAGCTCTCTGACGGTTCAGAGGGTCGTTAGTATTTTTTTAGCAATAGGTATTTTTAGGTTAAGGTATGCATATTATTTTTAGACATAATGCCTATGGCACACTTAATAGTCTACAGTACAGTGTAAACGTAACTTTTATACAGACGGAAAAACCAAAAAATGTGCTTGCTCTACTGAGGTATTCACTTCACCGCAGTGTCTGGAACTGAACTTGCAATATCTCTGAGGTATGCCTGAGTTTTGGTTTGTTAAGGCCTGGCTCCCCACAAGAGTATAAACTCCTTATGGGCGAGAATTACGTATTTTTATCTTTACATGTTAGCACCTAGCAGAGGCAGCATTCCGAGTAGAACATGTTGTAAATGGCAAGTAAACCTTTTGGAGCCTTAGTCTGCAAAATGACGAGTGGGTTGTCATAATTCTATGGGACCAGGAGAATTAAAATGGTACGACAATGTTAATTAAAACGATGGTTTCGGATCCAATATATCTTTCTCACTGGAATATAAATGAACAAAAAAGGCACAAAATTAAAGAATAATAAAATATTTTATCCTAGAGAGAGTTCTATGGGTTTAGAAAACATGCATGACTAATATTATGGTAGAAAACCCACAAGATTTAAGCTATCTACCTATCAATCAATCAATCAATCAATCAGACAGAGTGTCCCCTCTGCCACCCAGGCTGGAGGGCAGTGTTGTGATCTCGGCTCACTGTAACCTCTGCCTCCCGGGTTCAAGCAATTCTCCTGCCTCAGCTTCCCAAGTAGCTGAGACTACAGGCCTGCACCACCATGCTTGGCTAATTTTTGTATTTTTAGTAGACATGGGGTTTCGCTATGTTGCCCAGGCTGGTTTTTGAACTCCTGACCTCAAGTGAGCCACCCGCCTCGGCCCCCCAAAGTGCTGGAATTACCAGCGTGAGCCACCAGGCCTGGCAAAGCTTTTTAAAAAACACACTTTTAGAGTATTTTCAAGTTTTTGTAAGATGATCTTTATTTTAGCACTTGTTTATAAAGAAATGATCATACTAATTTGGTTTCCTTTAGTTGCTATTTCTCAAGTCGAGGTTAGTAAGATCTGGTATGGATTTAGGTTATATCAAGAATGAGTATATGCTTCAAAATACCAGTTCCATCAAGCTTTTCAACATTTTTCTTTTTAAATTACCTCGCCTAGATAAAGATGAAAACCCAGTTAACATTAAAATACTACTTTGTTACATTTTCTTTTGATGGAGATATTAAGAAATGAAGTATCACATCAAAAGATTTAGTCTCTAAAACCAGACATTCCTTCTAAAAAAATAGTTACAATGAAATGGGCAAAGTAAGCCTTTATGCAAGAAAGGCTTTTTAATGTATTTATTTTTTTACAGTATCAACCACAATTAAGAAACTATTTCTCTGTGCCCATTTTACACATCAATCATTGAAGCAGATAATAATTGTATGCCAAAGAATTTCAGCCCTTTAAATGTGTGACAAAGATTAAATCAAACTGGTCAAAGCTATTCTTGGAATGATCTTTTAAACTTGAATCTGTGTTTGTTGAAGAGCTTCAAGTATGAACGTTCAACGAATATGGCTAAATAAAAACAGTATCTTAACATAAAGTGATTAATTACAATACATAAAAGTGAAATTTCCTTTTAAATAATTGAAACCTAAAAAACCAAAAACCAATTCAACAAAAACAGCCATTACCCAAGTAGGTCTTGAATACTGATGCAAGATGACTCCACATGTCATTGCCATGGCTTTCGACTTTTTACCATATTAGCATGTTGCCATTAGTAGAAACATAACATTAAGAAACACCACTCCTTTGACCTAAGAGCTTCAGATCCACTCTTGCTTTGTGGCACAGGATTAAACCTTAATAACATTTCTCAGGTCTGAGAAGGCGAAAAAGTCATGCGGGTCCAGAAAAGATCTCACTTTGCTGTGAATGGATAAGACTTAGAAACCCAGTGTTCCAAAATGCATAGTAAGACACTCTTTTATTTAGGCATTTGTTTAGGTATTTGTTTTAAATATATGACGCATCAAATCAAATTTCCTTGTCTATAATTAGAAAATGGCAGATTTTTGGTATATATTTTATTCATTTGAACTAATGACTTAAACTAAACTTACAAACATCTTATCCTTCATCATACCAGATTACACAAATTTAAAGAACTTGTATCCAATTGGAAAAGCAGCTAAATTTTTATGAGCTGAAATATATTTTCCTCTAATAATTTTGCCACTGGCTATTGTTTTCATAATAGTATGGCATGTAAAGTAATTCTCCAAACATGACAGAATTATAATTTAAAGGTTAGGAGGCAGTCGAAAAGCCATCTGCCTAATCAATCATCCTATCTGATGCTTAATCCCCTTTATAGCCCATTTGCTATCTCTGGTTATCTAGTTCATTTCTAAAAACCTCTAGTGACCACCAACTATCTTCCAAGGTGGTCTTTTGGAGACAGATGGCTCTGGCTTCAAGTTCTTCTGGCTCTACCATTTACCAACTGTTTGATCTTGGGGAAGTTGGCTCCTCTGGAAAGTTTTGTCATTATTAAATGTGCAAAAGCACTAATACCTATTTCATAGAGCCCCTGTGCTGAATAAATGCGGTAAAGCTCACATAGCCTAGCCACAGAGTAGCTGCTCAGTAAGAGTGCCTCGCATAACTGCAACAGTATGAAATTCTGCCTTGCACTGAGCTATAATCTGTTGAGGTTTAGTCTGCCTATTGGTCTTTTTGGGGACACAGAAAACAAGGCTAATCCATCAGTTATCTTTCAAACATTAGAAAACTGCTGCCACGTTCCACTGACCAGGTCTATCACCTTGTTAAGGTCAAGATAAGATAGTTAAAACCCATTGTTGACAGGGGCTTAGCAAAGGGCAAACAAAGGAAGACAAATGTTCCTGGGGCCAGTCTGTGGTGGGTGCTGCGGAGATGCAATTCTTTACAAATTCTTGACTGGGCAAAACAGTGTATAAAACCTCCTGGGAGCTCTTGTCACTGACTGTTGATTCCTACAAAGTGTATCATACATTTTAAAAGCCCTGCTTTGTCACAGGTGCTTTAAGCCATACCCACCCTTCCTCAAATGAAATACTAGGATAGAGTTGTCTTTGATTCTCCTCATGGGGTTGGTTAATACATTATTTATCCTCATTCCCATTTTACCAGGGCACTAAAGCTCAGAACAATTGAGTGGTTGGTTAATTGTCCAGTAAGTGGCTGATCCAAAACCACGTCAAGGTCTTCTGGAACATAGTCTTTCCTATCATATGCAATTGCCACAGACTGTAACAAATGTGGATTTGAAAACTTTTGGTAAAGCACACATTTATGCAGCACTCTGAGAATTCTGGATTACTTTTCCCATTCTAAAATTTTGTCTCTGCCAGTGTCAGTCTCTTGCTTTTATTAGGAAAGCCACAAAGCACTGTGGTTAAAAGAACACTCTCTGGATTCCTGACTCTGCTATTCAGTAGTGGGTCACTTTGGTCGATTTACTTAACCGTTCCAAGGCTCAGTTTTTTCAGCTGTAAAAGAGGAATAATAATAGTAACTACCTTATAAAACTGTTGTATTAAATAAAAGGTATATGTAAAACACTTAGTATAAAATCTCATATTTTCTAAGCACTCAATGTTAATTGTTTCATTATTCACAGACGAAGCTTCAGCCCAAAGAACTTTCTCAGACAAAATTTTTTCTGACTTACTAGTCAACCTATATAAAGCTCTTTGAGGGTTAGGATTGTCTTTTGTCTATATATATACATGTGTAGATATATACAGACATATATATATATATATATATATGTATCCTGAAAAACTAAAAAAAGAAAAAGCATTTGGATCTGTAAAATAATTTAATAATCTAGGTAATTAATTATTTCACTTATAATTTTGTGTGACAGGTTTACTTAAAGCAAAAAGTAATTTCACATACAAAAGATGCCTATAATTTCTTCTTCCTTCCCTAAACCTTTTTCTTAAATAACCTGTTCCCAAACCACAGACCTGAGGAGAATGGATCAACACCGGGAACCTAACTAAAATGGACCAATCATTTCCTCTCTTGACATCTGGAATTCAGAGGGAGACAGAAAGCTTCATTTTAGAATGGACTTCATGAGGCCACGTTTCAGATTAGTGCCTAGAGGAGTCAGTATTCTGAGAGAAAACATTGGAGTAGGCAAATAGAGAGAAGCAGAGATGAGGGAGGCAAAACCAGGAGAGGGAAGGGACAGCAGGGAGGTGCTGAATGAATAGCTTTCCAGTTTCAGGAGGGGCAAAGTACTCCTATTACCGGGTTCCTGAAGAGTTTGCTGCATGCCTCTAACAAGTCCTCCTGTACCTGAGCTTTGTTGAGGGGGCACCACCGCTAAGACCCTGCAGTGACATTATGTTAGAAAAAGTGCACATTTTAATTCATGGTCCTGAAGAACTCTGCAAACGTTCTTCTTTCTCCCTTTTCCTGTGGTGCCTTTACCTCACGTATGGTCAAAGAGCAACACGTGGCTCTGAATCTCAAACGGGGAAAGCTAACAGCACAAAGAGGTAAATAAGATGTCCAAGGTCATACTTACAGTTTGTAGGGGCAGAACCAACAACGGAATTTCGTATTTCTTATTCCGAGGGGCCTGCACTAACCAACAAACCAACTGCCTCCCTCGATGAAACTAAAGTATGCCAATTATCCAAACTGTGTAGGAAACGTTGACCAAAACAGGGGTTAATTGGACATTGGTTGTTTTAATTCCATAATCAGCTCTTTCCCTGAGCTACCCTGGGAGTGAATAACATATCTTTCGCAGGAATGGGAAGGAGGCCAGCACAGGCCATCTGGCTGAACATGTCCTTTCCTCAAGTTATCCCTGCAGCTGTGTGAAACTTACTGATGTTGAAGAACTTTACAGTTTAATTTGTTTTATCATGTTCCCTCTATTCTGTTAAAATTAAAAGTAGACAAATCTTTATGTTCATATTAGCCACGCAGTTTCCCTGACTCCAGAGTTACGGAATATACAGGAACATATATAGTCTGTGTGTGTGTGGAGGTGAGGAGGAGGGGAGCCTGAAATTTTTGGATGTCAAGAAAGATGTTTCATGTTCAAAAAGAGCAATTCATTTAGACTAGGGCCACTAGAAAAGAAACAAAAACTTGTTACTCTCTTCATACGAAAATGAAACTAAAATACTGGTCTTATTAATCATGAAAAAAAAATAAAAGAAACATGAAGGAGAACAGGTAGTTTATTTCCTTGCCCATTTTCTCCACTTCTCCTGCTTTGTAAATTTGCAAATATGACAATAAACCTAGACTATTAAGTTGAAGAGTATTTCCCAATACTCTAGAATACTCTAGAGTCAGATGTGCATCCATCAAGTGGGTTCGAGTCACCATTCTAGTGCCACGAGCGTAAGAGCTGCTCCAGAAAGTGAGCATGTATTTTCTCCCGCTCAATTCTCTCTTCCTGCCTCCCTCCAACCCTCCTCTTACACGGTTTACTTTCTTCTTTTCTCCATCTTTCAATTCTCAAGTTTGAATGTATTTCTACCTGTCTTACTCATGAACATTGCTGGCATTCAGATACTGACATAACGCCACCATATTCCTTATGCTGGGAACTGTGTACCGGGGAGGGATGGGGTGGGTTACTTTTAAGCAATGCAAATACTAATGCCCAAGTCTGGGTCAGACTAGGGCTGTCCAAGCCCTAGATGATGAGCCTTGAGCGAGGCTGAAGAGACTTGAGTAAGGATGAGAATGAATGAATGTAAAAAGGCAGTGTAGAGGACATGTCTTCACCCAACACTACGACTACTGATTAGAAGAAGGTAAGAGCCAGAGGGCAACGGTAAGAAACAGCCAAGAGGTAATGAAATCTTAAAAGAGATGCTGGTGTTCGAGCCGTATGTGTGAACAGACACGGAAAACGAATTCCTAAAGTGAAACTCTAACGCAAAGACTGGGTGGATGGTTATGTTGAAGCTGGCCAGCAAACAAAGACCAGATGGTTCCTCCTCAGAGGGCTAGATGGCAAAACATTAGATAAAGGGACCCTGATGCAGTAACTTCTATCATTTCTAGCACCATATGCCCGTATTTATAATAATAAATGGACACAGCATCTAACAAGTAGCCATCACACTGCCTGCAAAGTTCATTAGTGAAGCTGAGTGGGAAGAAGGATTACCCTAGGTCAGGTAAGGTCAGTTGTACCTAAGAGCTCTATGTGCTTCTCTTGTTTCATTTGCTGCTGTCAACTATTAGGTTTCCACATGTCTCTGATTCTTCTTAAATAAACTCTGATGGCTCCTGGTCCTAGATTACAGCCCTGGCCCAAATGTCTTGACAACAATTGCCTAAAGGAAGGAGTCAGGAACAACAATTATTCCATGGTGTGATGGCTAAGAAAAAGTGGCAAAAGATTGCACTGCTGTAGTTCTAACTACTTCTCACTTCATTTCTTTGTGCATATCATGTAACGTGCCTCTTCTTATTAACAGAACCTGGGCTCTGAGGGACTACTCTGAATCTGTCCATGCAAACCAATTTGTGGAACTCTGGGGCTATGAGATAATGAAGAAAGAAAACATGTTCTACGTGTTATTTTATCTTTGTTCCTCACTCTATTCATTTAAAAACAGAAAGCTCGACAAGATCCTCTTTGCGATTCTACTGTATTTTCCTGAGCTTTAGTTATTTTACCTCCTTATATGAAAGGCCTTTTTAATGTTCTTAGTTCAGTTAAACATGATGACTCTGCCTTTCTTCCTCTGCTCTATCTTGTAGGACTGATGTTCCTTTCAGGCAGAAGCATGTATTTCCACTCCTGACAGAGTAAGATGCCTTATTTCACCTCCCCATTACCCACAAAAAGGGAGACTTAAGTGTCACTCCAGAATTTCTGCCATTGAGTTTCAGAGATTATCGTGGCCATAAAAAGGAAATAAAATTATTTGCATAAGTAATACCAAATTTGCAAAAAGCAAATGGAATAAGATAAAGTACTCTTCTATAGAAAGGAAGAAATAAAAGGAAACAAGGTCACTGTTCCATTCATTTTCCCCACAATATTATTAACACCCAGGCATATGACAAAGATTTGTCAAAAGACTTCCTAATATTAAACTGGAATGTGTCTACAAATATTGTCTATTTACATCTGAGGTGGCAAGAAACCTCATCCAGAATTAAAAAGCTGCTTTTCCTTTAATCTTTTTTTCTTTTTCCCCTTTCCCTGACCAATGTTTTCTCCTCTATTCTAAACATTATACGCAGCCTAAAGAAAGTCAGTCTTGTTTTGTTTTGTACGCTTTCAGACACGTCTCACTCTGTTGCCCAGGCCAGAGTGCGGTGGTGTGACCATGACTCACTGCAGCCTGAAACTCCTGGGCTCAAGCGATCCTCCCACCTCAGCCTCCGGAATGGATGGGACTACAGTCACGTGCCACCATGCTTGGCTAATTTTACCTATTTATTTATTTATTGTAGAGATGGGGTCTTGAAATGTTGCCCAGGTTGGTCTTGAACTCCTGGGCTCAAGTGATCCCCCCACCAGGCCTCCCAAAGTGCTAGGATTATCGGCGTGAGCCACCAACCCCAGCACAGTCTACATTTGAAATAAACCACAGAAGCAAGGATATCACTTAAACAATGTAACTACCAATTCAGTGTGAGTGAATTTTGTAGTTTATAACATATTGATGAAAACCGTTAAGTGTCTATGTTCTGTTTACATAAAAGAATACTATTCAAGCTTTTAAAATAAAAAACTTAAACTATTCCCCTTACCCCCCAAAAAGTCTAACTATAAAGATGAGTTTGCTACAAAATAATTGGCAAAAGTGATTTACCAAGTAAGATGTCCTCCCTCTCACTGCACCCACCCCCCCCTAAAATATGTATACTGTAGAATTACTCCCAGGAAGTGACACAAGTGGAAGAAAAAATACTCTTTCAATATGCTTAAAACATCTGCAGTGCACTAAAAAACAGTCCCTAAATTTGGCAATACATTTCTTCCAAATATGTTATTCAATAACATAAACATTAGAAAGTAGAACTGGCTGTCCCATATGTTCAGAATAAAAGGGTTAAGCAGAGTCCTGCCTAACTAGCAAAGTGGAAGAACAAATGGTAAGATTAAGACATACACATACAAACATTAAAATCTAAATATCAGAACTAAATAAAAATTTACGTTGCACCTCTACTTTTAACTATATAATAAAAAATAGTCATTGGATAGCCGATACATATCCAATCTCAGCAAAATTATGACTGAGAATGGATAAAAATGGTTAAACCTTAAAATATCTGTTCAATAATCCGTTTTTAGTTATCAAAAAAATGTTGACATGAAAGGCACTTCTACAATTGCAAAGGGAAACCTTGTATTTTGCATGGCTATGTAGTTATACCTTCATGTTATCAGTGGTGAGGCTGGAGATAAAAGATGACCACACATAACCAACTAAAATCGAGACCAGTAATGACAAAAAAAAATCAAGGCTGAGAAGCTTCCTATACTTGACTTCATAAACTATTTTACTGTATTGGTTACTCAGAGGACTAGATACCACTCCAATCCACAAATTGTCAACCTCAACAACTTAAACGTACGAGTCAGATTTTCCACAGTTCACTGCTGAAAGATCTTCATTGATACAAAAATCCCTTCCATATTCGTATGTAAAAGATACCATAAGCCTTAAAAACAGTAACACTGGGCCTCATCCATTTGCTATGTAACCTCGGGTTAAATGTGTCTGAGTCTCAGTTTAACATGTATAACAACGTATTTAATGGAGCAGTTGTGAAAATTAAAGATGACAATGTGAGCCTGGGCAACACAGCAAGACCCCATCTCTATAAAAATAAAAAAATAGCTGGGCATGGTGGCATGTGCCTGTGGTCCCTGCTTCTCGGGAGGCTGACATGGGAGGATCGCTTGATCCCAGGAAGTTGAGGCTGCAGTGAGATGAGATCACGCCACTGTACTCCAGCCTGGGCAACAGAGAGAGGTATGTCTCAAAAAAAAAAAAAAAAAAAAGACAATGTATATACAACATTCAATCCAACAAAGGAGGTCCTTAAGAAATGTTAAGTCACCTTTTTTTTTCTTTGTATTACTTATATCTACAGTAGCTATAGATCATGATTTACATAATTATTTTAATATAATCTTATATTAGGCAAAAATCTGTCCTTCCAAAATCAAGCACTACAGTGGAAACTAAAGTAAGTAGTACTACTTTGAAAATGTTTTGATACTCAAGTATCTTAAACAATTTTCTGTATAATACCACGTACCAAGTATCTGGTATTTCTAATTCCTGACAGATTCTGACATCTAGAGTTGGATCATGTATTTATACACTTTACTATGCCTTGGTACTTTCAATCATATGACACTGCTTAGTCACAATAAGCCTACTGATTCCTCTAACCTATTGTTTATAAAACCATCCATTAAAGGCAAATTGCAAGATTTTTTGGGGGGGGGGGGCGTGGGGGCATGGACTGAGTCTTACTCTGTCACCCAGGCTGGAGTGCAGTGGCACGATCTCAGCTTACTGCAACCTCCACCTCCCGAGTTCAAGTGATTCTCGTGCCTCAGCCTCTCGAGTAGCTGGGATTACAGGGGTGCACCACCGCACCTGGCTAATTTTTGTATTTTTAGCAGAGACAAGGTTTCGCCATGTTGGCCAGGCTGGTCTTGAATGCCTGACCTCAAGTGATCCGCCTGCCTCAGCCTCCCAGAGTGCTGGGATTACATGCAAATTGCAAGATTTTTATGCTATACAGAGAGCTTTCTTGAGCACAATCTAAACTTTTTATTATTTTCATTTAAGTAGAGAAAATAAAACTATTAGCTTACTGAAAAGGATCAGCCTTCTTAGTGATATGACATGGATCAACTTTAATTTCACTCAAGAAATGTAATTTTTAAAAATAAAAATTTTCATTGGAATTTCAAATCAACTTTGCTTTTTACAGTGAAAACCACTGTTGTCAACTGCAAACAATACACAACAGGCATTTTGTGAAGCTATTTCATTTCAAAGATACCTAAAAAAGTGGATAGCACACTGAAGCTAAGAGTACCAGCCTTAAAGTCAGGTGGCCAGGCTTTGAATCTCAGGTTCAGGCAGCAACATTTCTGAGATTCTAGGGATAATATTAACTATTTAACAGGGCTGTAAAAAAAAAATTAAAGCACTTAACATTGTGTCTGCTGCCCTCTAAGTACTCAACAAGTTCAAGTATTCTATAGCAAACAAACTTTATTTTTCCCTCTGAAGTAAAAGCAAAATCCTATACTCACCTGCCTGGTATTTTATCAGTACTACAAAATAAATCCAAAACCTTTTACCATCACTCGATAGCATAAGTAACAATAAAAACCCCAAAGAGTAATAATTATTCCAATTTCATACACATTAAATGATGGTATTGCAAATATAGCTTCTGATCCAAATAAAACAAATGGAAAATGTAACTCACATTCACATAGACAGACAATCACATACATACTAAATAAAAGGAGTAACTAGATAAGCAGAAATCACAAGACATATGTCAAAGATCTGAGTTTTAGTCTAGAGACTGTCATTTGCTACCAGTATTAACCTTGGCAACTTGCATTTAATTACTTTAAGTCTCAGTTTCTTCATTTACAAAAGAGGGAGAAAGTGTCCTACTGCAGAGAATAGTTGGGAAGATTACAGGCTGGACTGTATGAGGAGGGTTCTTAAATCTGGGATAGAAGGCCTCCTGAGAAATGTTCATGTAGGCCTATGGGATCTGAGATTGTCAGTAGCTTCCCATAAATCATCAATTACTTGAACCACAAAATATTATGAAATGTAGGTTTGTCAAAATGCTTCAAAATCTTTAAAGCTATAAATGATTTTAAAGTCGTGTTAAACTTCCACGAATTACAGTGTTCTGGGAGAATGAGAGATTTAATTTTGTAAGAATTTTAATATTCCATAAATATGGAAGAAAGAGAATTCTTATATATGTAAAACTAAACCACTGTCTATACCTACAGCCTAGGAAATTCTGTCAAACAAGACCGAGAAACTCACTGGTGATTAGAAAGACTATTTTTAATGTAAATTTGTCTGACAACTGTTGTGATAACTGGTTTAGCGCTCTCTGTGTGTGTGTGTGTGTATTACTGTACTCACTTCCTAACTGGCCCTCCTCCAACATATTTTCCACACTGCAGCCAATGCTCTTTGTAAAAGGTAAATCTCTTGGCTAAAAACTTATAATACTTTTCTATTTCATTTAAGAATAAAGTCTGAATTCCTTTCTATGGTTTGGAAGACTGCATCAACTGGCTCCAGTGCATCTGACCAATGTTATCTCACATCATTTAGTCCTTTGCTCATTCATTACGCTCCAGCCAGGCGATGTCCAACAGAAATGTAATGGGAGCTACCTATATAACTTTAAATTTTCTAGTAGCCACACTTTTACAAAGTTGAAAAAAGGTAAAATTAATTTGAGTATATTTTATTCAACTCAACATACCATGGTATCAATATGAAATCACTATAAAATTCTTAAGATACTTTACATTCTTTTTGTAGTACTAAGTCCTTCCTCCAAGTTGGGGTGTATTTTACGCTTACAAACTACCTCCATTCAGAAAAGCTACAGGTGGCTTGTGGCTTGTAGCTTCTTCACTGGACAGTACAGCTCTAGCTACACAGACTTCCCCGGATCCCAGAACACCAACATTGCTCTCTGGTCTCTGGCATCTCTGCGTGTGGTTCTCTTTTTTGAGAAAGTTCTTTCTCGCTTTCTTATGGCTGGCTCCTTTGCCTCCTTCCCCAAACTCAGCTTAAATATCACCCGCTAAGATAAGTCTTTCCCAATGACTTCAGGCAAACTGTCTCCCCACTTCTTCCCTAGCAGAACACCTCGGAGATCACAGTTGTCTTAGGACTTCTCTCATTCTGTCATTTTTTTGTGCTCGCTTTCCTTGCTTTTTAAATATTTGTTTATCTCCTGTTTTCCACCACTAGACTGTAACTATTGCTCCATGAGAACAAGGACGACTTTTATTCTGTTCACCATGGGCACATCTGAGATACTGAATTTTTGCTAAATATAATAATTGCATGCCATTACTCTTAGTTGCTCTCTGACCACTTCTATACATAATATTCAGAAACAACTGGGAGCATAATATACACACAAGAAAACAACAAATATATATACAATTATTTAAGTTATAAGCCAAATAAAGACACTTACAAGATATAGTTGTTTGAAAAATTCTTATTTTCAAGATGCTTTTATAAAGATAAAAAAATCACTTTATTAAAAATTACAAGTACTATCCAATAAAAAATAAAACTTTACTTAAACTCAAATCAAATCATAAGGCATTTCGAATATTTCTCCCTTTCCTGCCTTCCTGAGAAAGGTACTGTGTTAATTGCTATTCATTTGGCATTCACACTTATAAAGTCAGATCACCCCACTCTCCTACAGATCTACAAAAAATCTTTAATTGCCAAGAAATTTTTACAATTAAAGGGAGAAAAAAGTCAGGAAACTATGAGTGATACTTGAAGGAAGATAAAGTTTGGTTAAGATTTAAACAAATTAAATTTTACCTTATCTGCTCTTAACTCTCATTTTCCAAATCATTTATTATAATTCTAAACTGAGATTCACAGTTCCTTCAGACACATGATACTTTCGAGAGGAAAGGTGATCATTGACAATTATGCAGTTTTTGATACATATTTTAATAAATTCAGTACAAATAAAAGTCACATAACCGATCATGACAAAGAATATACACTTTGGGAGAGGAAAAAATATGACTAAAGTCACAGACCATTATCTACGTTAAAATCTGAGAATAAATTAATAGGTAAAAAATAGAAATAAATGGTTGGATACAGCTCCCATATTATGGTTACCTAGTCAAGTCATCTGTTATTAACAGCAGGATAAAAAAATATATCAGTAGAGGACATGGCACACTTACACGCAGACACACAAACCCACAAAAATAATCATTATATATATTATTTATATTATCCTTGAATATATATAAAAATATATTTTTATATTTATATGTACACATTTATATATATATACACACACAATTTATCTATAATTTGTATATACTCCAGGTATTATACATTTGTCTTCTCATTTAATCCTCATAACCTAAAGAGGAAGACACTAAAATATTCCCCATTTTGCAGATGGGGAAACTGTGGTATAAAGAGGTGAAATAATTTGCTTGCAAACTTTGCCCAGCTGTTGAACTAAAGAACCAGGCCTGGAGATTTATTTTCCAGTAATTGCAGGGAAAGGGTTAGGAACAGTTTAACCACCATCCCTATGACTTGTAAGCTTATAAACTTAATTTTGAGCATGAGACAGCCATGGCTCCAAACCACACCGCTACTGTCTAGTAGTTTCTCCAGTATCTCTGTGTTTGGTCAATTTGGCTTTCTGATCATGTCTTTAGTTCCTTGTTCATTTCTCTACTGGAAATAAGACCAAGTCATGAACGTAGCCCATGTGGATGAAGACCTGACCCACCTATAGCTAAGTCTGTCAGCACCCTGAACTAGGCATGTGATTTTTGGATGGACCTTCTCAGTCTTTAACTTGAATATTTACCTGACATGTACTGCTGGGACCTATCTGCAAACCCCAGCTCCAACCCCACGAGTCTAATCTCTCCATGAACAATCTGAATTAGAATATTTCTTGAATTTCTTGAAAAGTCAGCATTTAATTATCACTGAAGGAGGCAAGCAATGCCCTTTGGTGGTCTCCACATAGCAAGAGCCTCAACTGGCTGCCCTCCTCTGCAAAGTCGTGACTATATTATTAAAGAAAACACTGCCACAGATATCAAATATCAACAGACTATATAATGGTGTTTGTGACTGTGCTACGGTTGACCCTTGAACAACACTGGCTTGCACTGTGTGGGTCCACTTATAAGCAAATTTTCTTCCATCCCTGCCAATCCTGAGACAGCAAGACCAACTCCTTCGCCTACTTAATGTGAAGATGATGAGGATAAAGCCTTTATTATGATCTACTTCCACTTGGCAAAGAGTAAATATATTTTCTTTTCCTTATGGTTTTCTTCATGACATCGTCTTTCCTCTAGCTAACTTTATTATAAGAATACAGTATATAATACATATAACATATAAAATACATGGTAATCAACTGTTTTAATGTTATTGGTGAGGCTTCTGGTCAACAGTAGGCTATTAGTAGTTAAGTTTTGAGGAAGTCAAAAGTTAGATGCAAATGTTTTAACTGCACAGCGGCTGGAGACTCCTAATCCCCACATTGTTCAAGGGTCAACTGTATTCACAAGTTTATTTCGATATGAAACGAGAGAGAGAGAGAGAGAGAGAGAGAGAGAGAGAGAGAGAGGGGCAGGTTCTTGCTCTGTTGTCCAGGCTGGAGCGCAGTGATTCAATCACAGCTCACCCACAACCTTGAACTTTCGGGCTCAAGCAATCCTCTCGCCTCAACCTCCCAAGTAGCTAGGTAATTTTTAAATTTTTAGTAGTGATACGGTCTTACTAAGGTTGCCCAGACTGATCTTGAACTCCTGGGCTCAAGCAATCCTCCTACCTCAGCCTCCCAAACTGCTGGGCTTACAGGGGCCTTGAGCCACTGTGCCTGGCCACTAATTTTACGGAAAGTTTTCTTCTCAATTTTTGACACTTTACTGTGGCTACGGGAATAAAATGTGACTAATATAAACCTAACAATTACTATTTCAGAAGCATAAAACTGAACAAAGAGTTGATACCATGTTAAAAAAATAATCACTTTTTAAAAAGCTAGATGATTTGTGTTTTAGCCCTGGCTCAGGTCCTAAGCAGTTTTACAACAGTGGCTGAGTAGGAACTTGCCTAAAGCCCAGTGTTCTCATCAGTTAAATGAACTCTTTATAATAATTCCTAAGGTTCCTACTGCTCAAGAACTCCAGTCCAAGCCTAGCTAACACTGGATACCAAATACCACTGCACGCTCATTTACTGAACTTAGGGATGTGTCACCCACATAAAGTTGTTCTCATGAATGTCTTCCATCTCATGGCTTAAATTAATAGTCATAATAACATATCAAATGTTTTTCTCTGTAATTTAATGGACCTAGATATATCTGACTAAAATTAACAGGTAACTTTGCTGGATGTTTAAAACAATTTGTTGATATTGGTTAAGAAGCATAATGTACCTAAACTGACAAGATGAAACTCTTAAGAATTAGATTTCACAGCTGAACAAAATTCAACAACACAGTAGATCTGCATATGAGGGAAAAGAACAGAGGCAACTTGAGGTGAAGAAGAACTCGAAGCACACATTTGGAAGAAGTACACTTTAAGACTCAGTCACTTGAATTACTCCGACTGAAAAACAATTCCATAAACACCATTCAGAGGTTGATTCTAAAACACTGAATTCCTGTTCCTTCAATACCTAGAGTACTTTCAAAAGAGCAACTGATGTAAAACCTCACTACAATGAGCACTGCACAAATTGAAACCATAAATAGCCAAGAGAGAAGAAAACAATCTAACAGGGTGGGTGAGAAGGGAGGGCGGTTGAGTATTCCTTATTCATGTGTTCAACAAATATTTATTAAGCAGTTATTATGTGCCAAGTACAGTGTTAAGCATTGTGGATACTCTGATGAACAAAATATAGTCCTTTCCCGTTAAAACAATCTTCCACTCCATCAAAAAATAAATAAGAAAAGGAAAAAAAAAGGAAAATATCAATTTTCTCGACTTGGTATCCTCTTTTAACTTCCCCATCTTACTTGGCTAATTATTAACCATGTGTATGCCATGTATTTCTTTTGAGAAAGTGAAAGATTCTAAAATCTTCAAAATTTGTAAAGTAATTACAAAATCAAAAACTATAAGTAAAAAGAGTTTAAGAGCATGTTTTATTCTGAAAAATAAAATATTCTGATTTTTAGTTCTATAGTTTACTCTTCCTCTACAATTTCTGATATGTTTTTTCAATAAGAAAAAAACTCACAAAACTAGGTGTACGAAAATACAGTACAATAATTTTGATGCCTATATCCAATTGAAACAAAATGTAATAGTCTGAATTGTGTGAGGCAGTTCAAAAGTTCTTTGAAAACATCCCCTTTATAGATAATATGACCTCAAATAGTTCATTTTAATCAATGTTTTATGTCACAGAGTGATATATTTATTATTGACAGGTGCTTAAAAATGCTTCTTCACTTGGTCATTTTCTATAAAAGTATCTGCAAGCCAGTCTAGACCAATGTCTATAGCTTGTGATTATACAGATCTGTACCGGAATGTCTTCAGGACATACAATTACTGTACACAGCACACTTATTCACACATTTAAATGGAAGTGAAATGTAATCTAAAAAATGTAAAGCTATATACTAGTTTCAAGAATACAAAAGTAAACAATAGGAAACAACTTTCATTTCATCAATGTATTAGTATGAGGTACTTTGCTTCCTCTCTCTCCTAAATCAAGTGTTCTGATTGTAATCGAGGATCAGAATGGGGACAGAAGAGGGAAAAGGGCACCTGCCGTTCACATGTGGCAAGAGGCTTGGACAAGAGGAATTTCTTTTCTCCCCTCGCAGTACAGATTTATACACAACTGAAAAAGTGCAGCTATGACCACATTTTAAGAATGCCTAAATATGCCCAGGGGTCCAACTCCAATCACAGATATTTTAATCACTTGATAAAATGTTAAAGCATTTATTCCTTTCATATGAAGTAATTCCAAATATCCCAAACTGTACACCACAAGTCTCTATCTGAATAACATTCACAGAAAAAAAAAAAAAAAAAACTGTAAGAAATGTGCAATTTCCTTTTCTACAACAGAATAAACCATACAATGTTTATGTAAATCAAGCTAGCGAAAGAATAAGGTAAACAACACATTTCTTAATTTCCTTAATATAGCTGAAGGTGGTGTAGTGGCCACTCCACCTCTTTTCTTTTTTGAATGAAAATCTCTTTCCTGTCCTCTGCAACATGTTATGGAGGACCTTTAAGAATATAATGTACTGAAGCACAATTTAAAATAATTTACAATAATTTTCCAAACTATGTCCATAACCACCTCCACAACTGCTCCCACCTGATGGTTAAAATCTTACAGTATTAGCTTGAATTTCATCTCTGCCTCACATGTTTCAAGCAGGGAAGCAGATTTAGTGCCTCAGAACACTTTACAGGGTTTCATTATCAATCAGGTTATGTTCCCAGTGACGCTTTCAGTAAAATTATCTTATTCGAATGAACTCTCTCAGACTGAAGTAAACACAGCTGTAGCCCACTGCTCTCACATACTCTCCATTCATTTATTTCCTTTTTCTTAACTTAGACTTACAGCACGTGCCATAGAAAGAGTACATGTTAAATATTCCTGGAGTGTCACAATATGTAATACAATAAAACAGATTACAGCCCTACCTTTCTTTCACAGCAGTAGTGCCAAGCACAGGTACACCGGAGCAATCAATTTGTTCTGCAGACAGTAAGGCTTTCATAGAATACTAATGTAAAATCTCTTTTCTTTCTCCTTTGCCTTGACTCCCCAATGCCCAGGTCCCGACCAATACAAGGAGGAGGGCGGTATGTCTTCTGCTGAGATAACCACAACTACTAATCAAGTATACGTGTACAAGGGCACAGGATTAAACCTCCACCAAGCTTGAGTCAGGGTTTGAGAGCAGCTAAACACATGCACAGCATGGTCAAAATGAAACACACACACGCGCCCGTACACACACACGTGCCATGAAAATATAGATGTGTCTACTTCGGTGAACAAATTCATCACACTTTACCATGCCTCGTTTTTTTTTTTTTAAATCTCAGGGGCATAAAATTACCTCCTGTTGAACTGAGGACTTAGATTCAAGTGCCCAATGATTGTTTTTCCAGAAATGAGAACCATGATCTTTGTATTCAACTGTTAACCATTTTTAAAACTAGGCATTTTTCTTAATTGTACTATCCAGTGCCGTTTTACATGAATTTATCATTTCAGGTATTAACATAGGGTTAATAGACTCGGCATGGATTCTGAAGATTTTACACTTAAAAATGTATTGTAATAGCTCAAGTCGACTTTCTCAAGAAAAGCATGTGCATTACCAGTAACAACACATACAACAGATTTTCATGTATCTTGAAGTATTTACATTATGAATAATCTCAAGCTATTTGAAAAATATTTTCAGGTCTCAAAAATTATTTAAAAAGTACCTTTAACACTTCATAATTATGGCCTCACAGTGGTATGGCTGATCTTATAAATCTAGAGTTCTGGGGTTCTTTTCAATTACACATTTTCACTTGGCTTATTTTTCTTTTATTCAAAATATGAAAAGCTATGCCAATCATTGAGTAGAGGAATGACAGACGCTGTTAAATGTTTTTTAACAACATACATTGCCACATTTTAATTTGCCTGCCTTAATTTTCAAACAACTCTTGAAAAGTATTGATAGTTAAGGGGCTGCAAACTAAGCAAAAATTAAGAACAAAATACTCATAATACTCAAAATACTGAAGAAACTTACTAGGAGGCATCCTACACCAATTGTTTTCATGTAAACAATTGTTCTAACACTGCTAAAATACATGTGTCTCCTTTTGCACTTTTTCTATTTCTTAAAAAAAAATCAGTAGGAACAATTAAGAAATACTAGGGACTCAATGAAAAGTATTGCAATAACGTTTAATCGATACTGATGCATTTGTCCTTGACACACTGACCATGTCATCAGGCTACTGTCATGTGATATCATGTCATTTCTCCACCTGGCTCATGACCTTGTCCTCTAAATGACCTAACGCTTCCCTCAAGTAGCAGGAGGCCCCTCCCCGCTGTCTCAGCAAGGTCGAACGGGTCAGCGTGTCCTCATCTATAATCCACCACCATTTGTCAGCAGGGAGGCTGGAGGAGGCAGGCTTGCTACAAGGGGAGAATGCCCAATTAGGCAGCTGTCACACAAAGCAGAGGCTGCAAAATTATCCCCTGTCAAAAGAAAGAGCAGCTGCGGGTGCCAATTACAGCAACCTTTCAACCCTTTAGGTACTGGAAACTACACAGAAGTAAATGAAGAACAATTAGTGATAACAAATCGATGAATTAGGACAGTAAATTAGAAATTACTAGCAGGTGAGCTTGGGTCATACATGACATTTAGGGCACACCAGACTCCAGGCAAGGGCAGGATGCTATGAATCACACTAACCATTTCCTTGCATATAGATTTCCCCTCCAATACTTTCTTTTTGCAAATCTGAAATCTTTAAAATACCCTTATATAAAACTATGGATTTTCACGGACCGTAAAAATTGTTTCTCAATAGGAGAAAAATCCTTCAGAATAAGAAGTCTAGTTCATTCTAACTTGTTCTTACACAGTCCATCATGTTATCCCCTCAAACAAATTTCTTCAGTGCGGCCCACAAATCCAAAATATCAATTTAAATCATCACACTTAAAATATTGTACTTGTCCTGATTCTACTTCAGTCAAAAAGCAACTGGGTATAAATTCTGAGAAAATTGTTTTGCTAATATCATAATGTTGAAGGTAACTTTCTCTACACAATGTCATTTGGTGGACAAAAAAATAACTGCCACGTGTGCTTCTATACACAACATACATAAAGAAAATATCAACCACAAAATTACTCTTAGATTGTTCTGCTCCAATCCTGCAGAGGTGATACACATTCAGTCTCAAGCACAGAAAGCCAACGCACTTGGACTTTGTCCAACTAATGTATTTGGTAGTTAACATTCGCAGGCAGCGAAGGAGGAACATGGGGAAACAAGCCGCAAGAACGGGAGCAGATCCAATATGGCTACTGAGTGTTCATGGACATGGTCTCATTGTGCCTTAAAATGTCATGCGTGTTCAGAAACAACTTTCTTAAAGTTCATTTTTCACTAAGATTACTTTTTTTTTTCCATAGAAAAAAGATGGTCTTCCTACACCAACTCTTTGAAAGCTGAAAAACCTGAATGATATGTGCTGTTATTTCTAAAGAGGCAGGAGAAAATTGCTCAACTAGACTTCCAAATCACAAATGGATAAAAGTGAGGAAGAGAGAAGGTGAGGCAATAAAGAAGCACTTTACTCACCCACCTCCAACACATTATAAATAAATCACAGTTGCCAGAGGGAAGAGTGTGTAATTCCTAGTTCCTAAATCAAGCCATTTGATAATGCTTCTAGGAGATAGATGTCATGGGGAGAAAACATCTCCATTAAAAGTTTATCTGAGAATTTGATTTATAAATTATATTTCATCATTTTAAAACTGGGCATTTATAAATTCTCTGAAGTTTAGAATGCAACCCTCTAAAGTCAGACATACAGAATTCAAAGCAATGACAAGTAGATAGGAATGAAGGAGTTAATGCCTTTAGAATTCAGCTTCCATCATACATGGGTGACTATCTCTTTAAATAATTTAAATCCTCTCCATCAACTACAAAGCTGTTTTGAAGCCATTTAGCTTTGTTCTTTACATGTGTTCTAATTAAGAAATGACCTTGTCATCACACACACCAGAAATCCGGGATTATTTCCTACAGCAAAAATTCACAGAGCCCCCCCAAAAGAGAAAAAGGGGGGTAAAAAAGACTTCTTCCTCAGTTCCTCACTAAAGGAAGTTGTTGGTTGGTTGAACGCTGAGGCAGTTTCACCGCATAATTTTTTTTGTTGTTGTTGAATGTCACAGGGCGGGTTAGTGTGACCTTGAGCTGCATCAGCAGCACAGCAAGGGTCGAGATGCCTGCAGGCGCCCTTGTACTGGATTTGCAAGACAAAAACCTTCAAACTGGCTGAAGGACATCTTAAATCTCTTCAAAGGTTTTCCGAACTAATCTGGGCTGCTCTTAGCAGGATCTGTGCCAGTGTGAGAAGCAAAATTAAAAACAAGGTCTTTGACAGGATGTTGTCTCCTCTTAACCCTTCCCAAGCAGAAGAGAACAAACCACCAGCATTCTGGAGAGAGGGTTTACCTAGAAGCATTCTTTCATAACAAATTATGTAAGCAGACAATCACAAAGAATGGGGCAGCTATTAGTTCCCAAAAGTAAACAACCCTTCCATTGTGCTTATTAAAGAATTCAGGTCGAATTCTTTCTGGACTATATTTCAGTGTAGCGAATGTAAAACTTAAAGCTCTATTTGTATCTTTCAGATTTGTAGCACAGTGATAAGTTAAGACTAAAAAATATTTCCATCAATATTTATCTCTAGAATTTTCATTTTTTAAAAAATATATGGTTTTAGTTGGTTAAGTCATAAACTTCATGCATACTGCATACAGCTTACTAAGATTACAGGGAAGGAAAATTACATTATTGCATGTTTACTAAATTTCTTATTCCCAACGTGATGAATTCATTCTTAAGACAGGAAAAAAAAATCATTAGAACAGTGAAAGTGACACAAGTAAAACAAGGTAAAGTAATCTCGGTCTTGTTATAAAAACATCAGCATGACATTTGATGTTTTAGCATTACCAGGGCATGGGCCAAAAGAGAAAGTATTAATGCCAGTAGAGGGTGTTTGATTCCTCCCTGGCAATGCTCTCGAAATTCAATTTAGTAGCTAAAGTAGGCAAATTTTTAAATCACTACTCTAGAACAACAAAAGGAAAAAGATGGATAAAATAGTTCTGGCTCTCAAGAAATAAATAGTCTGGTGGAACAAAGAGCTGTAATGCTTAAATCGCAATATATCCTAAAATCAGTGTGTCTCCATCTATAACATGCTGGTTTGCCACCATCAGATATAAGGTATGTCATGATTAGTTCTAAAGAGTATTTAGTGTAAGTATTCCGTGTAAGTACAGAATTTAATAAGGTCTAAGAGGTTGCAAATTATTCCCTTTTAAAAAAACAGACTAAATAAATTCAAGATAACCTGGGTAATAACCACACTTTCACTCACTTGGATTCAGTTATGTTTTCCTAAACAGGACAGGAAAAGCACAGAGTAATAATACCTCATGAGTAAATAAGACCCGAGAGGGCACAGCGCTGGTGATTTTCTTCCTTAGTCTCTGTGCCAAAGGAGAGAGAGTATACACTGTGCTAAATGCAATGACCGAAATATCTAAAAAGTGCTCTGGGAACACAGATAGCCTGTAACTAGGTTTTTTGGTTCATACGTGCACGTGCAGGTGGTGGTCAGTGATGGTTAAAAAATGAGTAAGGGCTAGCCAGGCAGAAGAGAATGGCAGCCATTCTAGGGTCCAGAAATAGCACTCAAAGGCAAGGAAGAGCTGAGTGTGACACAGGAAGCGTGGCAGTCCAATGGGAGTGGAGATTAGGCTGGAAATGCAACTGGGACCAAGGACTTTGAATCAAGGCCATGCCAAGAAGCTGGCCTTTATCTGGTGGGTTTCCTTACAAGCAATGGTATTATGAAAAGCATATTAGAAAAACAAAACCAGAAGCTATGGAGTTGTTGACAGCTTGGAGGGAAGAAGAAACTGTAGATCAGTCAGTGCACTACCATGGCCAAAATAAGGTAAAGGCAGGAGAATTGAAGAAAGAGACAGTTCTGGAAACAATGAAGGCTGCTTTGACTATTTAGAAAGCAATTTGTTTAACATAAACAGTGCTATAACATAGGGTGTTATTTCATAGCAACTTTATTAAATCAAAGATAAAAATGATAAAAATAATTACTATATCTCAAGCCTAGGTTTGATAAACACTGTGCTAAAAAATGATTTCTATAAAGTTTCAAAAAAGTAGTAATTCTTATAGGGGTGCTTTAAAGAGTCAGAATCAGATCCTGTTTGAAATCTGAATTCTGTACATTTCAACTATCAAGCTTCATTAAGTATTAGGTAAGGGTTTTGCTTACTAAGACAGTAACATGTACCTTTTCAGAACAGTATGAGAGCATATTTCCCTTGGCTATAAGACAGAGATGTCCGACTTAAATTATAGTGTGGTTCTTGGAGCTAAGAGTTCTATCCAACACTAATGGGAAAAAAAATTAACTCAGCAAACATTTATTGAGTCTCGACTATGTTTAAGACACAGAATTAAAAAATAAAAACTACCCAACATTCTATCAGCTTCATGTTTTTAGATGATCACTCATAATGATATCAAGTCCCCAAATTCCAGCTTGCATGACATCATCACACAATAAAAAGACTATGAGTAAAAAGAATATGAAGCTGTCAGTAAATCAAGTGTCGGAACTAGCAGCCATCTTGGTATTCCCATCCAGCTGAAAGGTACACAACGCATTCCCAGAACTCTCAGGGAAGACCCAGTACCAATGTAATTTGAAGAGAGTCGTCAAATACTGTAGAGACTGACTGTCCCGCTAAAACCTCAGAAAGAATTTAACAGAGTATCAGCCAAGGTAAGAGGGCAGGGAGTAAAACAGAACAGGAGTCACCAGGGCCAAGTAAATATCTGCCAGAGAGCAGACTGTACTCTCAGAAAGGGACCGCCAGCATCAGGGATCAGGTTGAGGCAAGTGGAGGGGAAGGTCACGCAAAGGAGAGAAGGAAAGACTTGAGGGGAAGCCTAGTCAATCCTGCAAAATAACACATCAACTTCATTTTGTGAAATTATTTTTTTAAATGACCAAACCTCTGAAACCTCTGGAGTTGGGTTTCAGAAGTATTAGAAGGTACACAAATCATAAAAAGGACTTGACAGTCAGGGTTATTGACAGGGCACAACTAGGAATGACCTTACCGAGTATCCACAAATAAAATGACTTCTCCTTGAGTAAGCATCTCTGTCTTACAGCTGCCAAGCCAACGCTGGCAATAAGTTCCAGCACATTCTAGGTCTAGACATTAATAGAAAAGTGGGTAATATGATATGCCGTGCAGTTATTAAAAAAAAACTTAATCTACAAACACAAAAGCAAGGTTAACATTATTGGAATAGAAAAACAGAAGATTCTGTTTGCAATTAGACAAGTGAATTGTCATAACACAGCAGTTCTCAAAGGGTGGTCCAAGGATGCCAGGGGTCCCCATGACCCATTCAGGAGGCACACAAGGTAAAGACTACTTTCATAATACTAAATGTTATCTGGTTTTTGGTATCATTACTTCATAAGTATACAGTAGAGTTGTCTAGAGGCTATATATATGGAATGCATCCTTGTGTAACTCTTGTCTCAAATTTTTTCTCAGTTTAAATTTCTAATATGATAAACATCAGTTGATATGAATCTCATAAATAAATCTCTCTTGGGTCCCTGATAATTTAAGAACATAAAGGTGTCCTGAGGCCAGGTGCGCTGGCTCACGCCTACAATCCCAGCACTTTGGGAGGCTGAGGTGGGCGGATCATGAGGTCAGGAGACTAAGACCATCCTGGCTAACATGGAGAAACTCCGTCTCTACTAAAAATATAAAAAATTAGCCAGGTGTGGTGGTGGGCGCCTGTAGTCCCAGCTACTTGGAAGGCTGAGGCAGGAGAAAGGTGTGAACCCGGGAGGCGGAGCTTGCAGTGAGCCGAGACTCCACCACTGCACTCCGGCCTGGGCCAGACAGCGAGACTTCGTATTGCGGGGCGGGGGGGGGGACAGAAAAGTGTCCTGAAAGCAAAAAGTTTGAGAGCTACTGCTAGTAATAGTTAAAAAATGCAATGCTGCTTTTCTTCAAACATAATCTCTTCTTTCTAATTTCAGGAATTTCCACTATAATTATGGTAGATAAATATGGTTCTCTGTGCAGAATGTTCCTAAGACCAAGATGAGGAAAGAAAAGAAAGAACTTCCTAAAAAGATGAGTAGACTAAGGAGGATATGAAAAATCTCCCATCTCTGTAGTCTCTATTATTCTGAATTTACCATACAAGAAGTAACAAATGTACAAATATTTATAAAGAAGCTGCTATGTTGTTAAGAGCTGAAGTTACAAGGATAATGAAGTGATAAACCAGCCCTTAGTGGGCTCACGATCTCATCAGGAAAAACCAGAATCAACAACATAGTGAGATACTACTGAAAAGAAGGCATGGACAAAGTGGAGAAAGCACTGAAAGACATGATTTTTGGGAGAAGACTGAGTTATAAGGCAGGGAACACCGTTTTTAGTGAAGGTGCTCTACAGAGGCTGCATATGAAGTGACTCTAGGGACAATCAAGGCTTTCCCAACAGGAAAAGAAGCTTCAGTATTCTTTAGAAAGTAGGAGGACCATCAGCCCAGTCCAGGAAGCACAATGGCACAGAGTATGTTCTAGAAACTTTAAGTAATCCCCTCCAAGAATAAACATTGCCAGTAATGACAAACGTTTATAGAACATGACAAAATAATTTGATGGCATGTTCTATAAAAGTTACAGATAATTAAATTTAATGATGAAAGGTGTGGACTTAGATTTTGTAGTCTTTTTAAAAACTTCTAATCTGTCATAGAAGCTTTTTAAAAAGACAATAAAAGTGGGTTACTAAAGAAAATAAAATGGAAACAGACAAATTATTGGCCTTTACTGCAGATATTTTGAGAAGCACTAGCTTGGAGGATGGTCTACAAGATGGCAGGTGGGGAGGGGGTGCAGAGAGGGGCAGCAACAGCAGGAGACAAAGTTTCAAGCTAGAAGCTTACATAGACTTTACTGTGAACAATTTTTTAATAAATAAATGCAAAAAGGAAGCAAACAAGGTTTGAAAATTACTCATATACCTCTAATCCAGAATGAAGAAGATCTAAATAAAATGCATAAGCTCTGAAAAGTCAATTCTTTAAAGATATCAAATTAAAAAAAAAAGTTAATTGTATTAATGTTTCCCATAGTAACAGTCACTAGTGAGAAGGACAAATTGGTTTACGGCAATTAATTCCAACTAAGACAACTTACCCACACTATAAATTGATCTTTGTTTCACCAGTATCATGTTCCTACTAAAAATCTGGTGTGAAAGTTTAAACACATTTTACAAAGACTTATTTCTTAAATTTTAAAAAATGACTTTGAGGAATATTTTATGAAGTTGGAAAGGCATTTCATGTACACAATTAGCCTACTTTACCAACCTTGTAACCCAACTCATCAGTACTGGCCCTTTTTTAAAAACAATTTTATATACATACTTTATGTCTGACATGAAAGTTTTAAACTCAAGACATCTATTCTACTAAAATAGTTGTCAAAAATTTAATCAAACTAGAAAAAAAGTACAGTAGAGAACTCTTCCTAGTGGAAAATCGTGACATATAACAATAAAAATTCTGTTAGAGAAAATAGTATATTCAAGTGTTTAAGCTAAATTGATTTACAGTCATTCAGTTAACACTACCCAAGATATTCCCTGTTTTGGTATCAGCAATTTCTATCAAAATTAGCTAATAAATACTAGACACTGAGATAAACAGCACAGAAAGTACATAAAGTCCTATAAAATATAATAAAGGGTGAATTAATTTTGTTAGTTACTCCATATGATGATTGTATCTCTTTCAAAAGAAGGAGCTAACAAAAGGGCAAGAGAAACATGGCCTAAGACACTAAAAGGTTTTTGAAACACTTCATTCTTTATTTAGTTTGCAATATTCAATTAATTACATCCTTTTTCCTCCCAACCATTATCTTTGAGCTTTCAGTCAAAAAAAATTACTATACTTACAAATATAACATGAGTGTTTTGCAGGGTATGACAAACTATAGTAAAAACCTCATAAAACATTAGTTTAGAATCCTCAACTTGTCAAATACTCATCTCCTGAGATATACCAGATCCTCCTTTTGGAGAGACAGTCCACTGGGTTAATGAAAGGCTTATTGAAAAGACATTCTATACTTTGACTCAACATCTCCCAAGCTTATTTGACCATGGTCTGCTCGTTCAAAAGGAAAACCTATTTAAAATAACACATTTTAGAAAAAACACATTTGACATAATCATCTTTAAAATCTAAAAACATTTAAAAATATGTGAAAGGAATATAGAAAATCACTACTAGCAATTTGTTTTTATAAATTTTTAGTTTTCAAAGTTGTTCACCATACATTATAATGTCTTTTTTTTTTTTTTTTTTTTTTTTTTGAGACAGAGTCTTTCTCTGTCGCCCAGGCTGGAGTACAGTGGCACAATCTTGGCTCACTGCAACCCCAACTGCTGAGTTAAGCGATTCTCCTGCCTCAGCCTCCTGAGTAACTGGGACTACAGGTGCGCGCCACCATGCCTGGCTAATATTTGTATTTTTAGTAGAGTCAGGGTTTCACCATATTGGTCAGGCTGGTCTTGAACTCCTGACCTCATGATCTGCCCACCTCAGCCTCCCAAAGTGCGGGGATTACAGGCATGAGTCACCATGCCTGGCCGTCTTTATTTTTTAATTTGGAAGAAAAACCTAAATTTGACAACTTTCTAAGAACTCATTGGCTGTGTATATTTACCAGATGGCTACCTATAATTTACTCATCCTACTCTTAGTTGGATCCAGTGAGCACTGCTTATCCTTCTGGTTACGTGGTAAAACAAAGGTGTTGAAAATTAAGAACAACAACAAACCAATTATATCTTGGGGGGGGTGGTCACAGGAATATGCATGATTATAATGTTAATTTTAACAAAATTAGAAGTTCGGAAGTGGGGTTCAATATCAACTGTTTCATCAAATGTAAAAGCAGATTTCAGACTACCAACCAGTGATTAACACATAATTATATCTGAGTAACAATTTTAGTATTTACAAATAATTGCCCCGTTGATTTTAAATTCCAATTTAGAGGTGAAACAATATATGAATATATGAAAAGTGACTTGCAACCAAATAATTATTAGTAATTTTATGCAGTCTTTTAAAAAATAATGTTTTAAAGATTTTCTTGATGAAATTACAAGAAAAGCTAAGCATTTAAGTGGGTGATTAAAATAACTTCATTACTAGGTTTTCTGAACATTATCAGAATAGTGAAGACAAAGCAGTTAGGATTATCCTTGTGACAACCATATGAGGCCTACAGGTAAAGAGCAAATTTGGCTCAAAGTTGCCGTTCCATTTTGGAAACACTGTGGTCAGCTAAAACATGGTGAATTTCAGCACACTGTATCTGCTCTCTCTCTCTGACTAGTTTTTCAGTTAGCTAGATGAAACTGAACTATTCACAACTGATTATGAGCACAATAATCAATCATTATGCCTTCATCTAGTTCACTTGGATTTCTCCTTCCCAGAAATAAGCAGCATAAGGTCCAAGAGCTTAAGACATGACAAATTCATTTAGGTTGTAGCTATACTAGAAAACAGGAGTGTTAATCCAAGTAGAATTAACCACTCACTCATCGTCTTTTTTGTTGCTCTGCCCACCTACTTGTGTTAATTTAATCCAATTACTTTATCATTTCTCAGAAATGCTAATAATGCTCTTTCTTTTGTAAGAGGAATTTTACATAATTCCAAAAGTAATCACTGGCCTCTACTATAATAAACACACAATAATCAAACATGCTTTCTATCTTTCCTCGAAACAGTAATTAACTTTTTATCTGAAATCAGGGATTGCTGTTTTAGGATTTGTATTAACTGTCCATTTTCTCTGGTTTTTGATCAATCAAATTAAGTATTATCAACAAAAATACTATTTCTTCTTTCAAGCTTCCCAGTTCCTCTCTCTAGAAGTAATCTACACATTGAATTCTCAAGAATATTTTTCTCCATTTCTCTTACGGCATTTAACCTCTTTTACTGTTTGATTACATTATTTATCTACATTTATTCTTTCCATATAAGTTCCTTAAAGGAAGGACTGTACCTCATTCATTTTTTAAACCACATTGCCTGATGAAATAACTTGCACAGATGAAGCACATAATACACATTTTGAATTAGAAGCTAATTTATAACTGAGAAAGAATTGTCTGAAATATATTAAAGTCATAATGATTAAGCCTTAAGAACTCAGGAAAAAAATATTCTCACCGTCTGTCTCCAAGCTCTGAGCCTCTGCTTTCTGAGAAAGAAAACTGAGAAGGCTGTTGAAAAGTAGCCCTGATGTCATCCGGAGTCTTCAGATTCCCCGTCCTCCTTCAGTCAAGTATGCATCTTAACAAGAGGGAAAAGATAGTTTGGCATCTATTCCAAACCAGATTCTGGAACACCTTTTTGATGAAGTTCAACTTAGCCCATTACCTTTTATTGTTCAAGTTCGATGCAAAAGTAGTCATTTGACAGAAAATATCAATTGTTTATGAATGCTGGTTCATTAACAGAAAGCAACAGATCTTTGCTTTCCAGATAATAATTGATAAAAGTAACTGCTTCAACAAAATAAGCTGTGAAAAAGGTTTATAGTTGCTAGGATGTGTTTATTACCCTTGGTTAATTTCAAATTTCTTAGCGTGCTGTGCTAAATTAATTTACGTACAAAAAATTATAAATCCTCCTAAAGATGCATTTCTAAAAAAAAAAAAAGAAAGAAAGAAAGAAAAGAAAAGAGTAGCTATAGTTTTTCTTTTTTTTTTTTTTTTTTTTTTTTTTTTTTTTTTTTTTTTTTTTTTGACACGGAGTCTCGCTCTGTCTCCCAGGCTGGAGTGCAATGGCCAGATCTCAGCTCACTGCAAGCTCCGCCTCCGGGGTTTACGCCATTCTCCTGCCTCAGTCTCCCCAGTAGCTAGGACTGCAGGCACCCGCCACCTCACCCGGCTAGTTTTTTGTATTTTTTAGTAGAGACGGGGTTTCACCAGGTTAGCCAGGATGGTCTATAGTTTTTCTTATATGGAACTTTTTCAGTTTCGAAACACCAAGTATGTAATCTTTGCAGCAAAAAAATTGGCAATAAATATCAAATGCCCTATATCCATAAAAAGATTTACACAACATGTCTACAGCAGATTGATTTTTAATAGTCAAAAACTGGAAACAACTGGAATGCCCATCATCAACAGGTGAATGATCATATGGTATATCCATACAATATAATTTTACTGCTCAGTATCAAAACAGAATACACACACACATATGGAAAATAAACATGGATGAATCTCAAAATAATTACCCTGAGTGCAAGAAGCCAGACAAAAAGAAACATATTTTGTGTGATTCCATTTGGGTGAAATTCCAGAAAATGCAAATTCATCTATTGTGAAAGATAATAGATCAGTGGGGTTGCCTGGGGGTGAAGGATGCCAAAGGGAGGGATTACAAAGAAATGTTATCCTAATTGTGATGATGGTTTCACAGGTGTACACATATGTCAAAACTTGTCAAATTATATCTTAAATATGTGCAGTTTATTATTCATCAACTATACCTCGATAAAACTGTAACAAAAATTAAATGCCTTAACATGTTACATGTCCCTCGATGCAGCAATCCCATGTCTAAGATTTCTCCTAAATTTAAAAAATCATGGAAGATAGGTGTAAATATTTAGCCGTAAGGATGTTCAAAATACATACTATTATATTTGTGCAGTGCATTGTATACAGCCATAAAATGTCAAAATGAAAAAATTAGAAATAGTTAAATAAACTACAGTATATTACATCACGGAATATTATGTAGTCATTAAAGTATTATACAAGAAAATTAAATTATATGAAATTATATACTATATTAACTGAAAAAAACAGGAAACAACATTATTTCAGCATAACTGAATTTTTGTTTTAAACAAAAGTAAATGCAGTTATTATTTCTGCATTTAGAGGTAATTATTATTTTTTCTTTTTGATTTGTATTTTCTAATTTCTCTACAGTAAATATGTACATATTACTTTTCTAACAAACACCACAAATAAAATGATGCAAATAGGAAAAAACTAAAAGTGTCCACTCCCTAACACAAGTACAAAACTCCTGAGAGGCAGTACACATTACAGATGTAATTCTGAGCTATCGCACGGCCACCAGCGGCACCCTACCAAACAGCTGTGGGAAAGAGACAGGTCTGACACATAAAAGGGAGCATCACTAAGTGAGTAATGCTTTACCAGTTACAAAATGCTATCATGGACATGACTGTATTTGATCTTCACAACTCAGTGAAATCAGCAGAGATTCCATTTTACAGAGGAGCAACGGATGGTGAGCGGGGCTGGTTAAGTCATATGCCCCGAATTATAGACCTTGGACTCAATCAAACTTTGACTATAAATTCAGATAGGAATTGTACGAAGAGTTGGAAACAATCACTTGCCCTGATTATATATACCTAGAAGGATGTTGATCACACATCAACTTAACAATAGCCATATTTGCAATTACATGAGTACTCTTATTAGAACATGGTAGGGACCTTGGGAATTTCTTAAGTCTCCCATCCCCAATCTCTGAAGCAATACTCAAGACACGCCCATCTTCCCGTTATCAACATTATCTACCAATTCACTGAAATTCCAGTAGAATTTAATTGTTCAGTTTTCAATTACCTTTTTTCCTTCTTGACAAAAAGATTATAATCTTTTATTTTACAGTTGGAACAATAAAGTAACCATAACTATATTTAAGAAAGCTGGCCGGGCATGGTGGCTCACGCCTGTAATCCCAGCACTTTGGGAGGCTGAGGCGGGCGGATCACGAGGTCAGGAGATCAAGACCATCCTGGCTAACACGGTGAAACCCCCATCTCTACTAAAAATACAAAAAATTAGCTGGGCATAGTGGCAGACGCCTGTAGTACCAGCTACTCTGGAGGCTGAGGCAGGAGAATGGCGTGAACCCGGGAGGTGGAGCTTGCAGTGAGTCAAGATTGCGCCACTGCACTCCAGCGTGGGTAACAGAGTAAGACTCTGACTCGGGGGGGGAAAAATAAAGAAAGAAAGGAAAGAAAGAAAGGAAAGGGGAGAGAGAGAGAGAGAGAGAGAGAGAGAGAGAAGAAGGAAGGAAGGAAGGAAGGAAGGAAGGAAGGAAGGAAGGAAGGAAGGAAGGAAGGAAGGAAGGAAGGAAGGAAGGAAGGAAGGAAGGAAGGAGGGAAGGAAGGAAGGAAGGGAGGGAAAGAAAGGAAGAAGGAAAGGAAAGGAAAGGAAGGGAAAGAAAGGAAGAAAGAAAGAGAAAGAAAGACAGACAGACAGACAGAAAGAAAAAGAAAGAAAGAAAGAAAGAAAGAAAGAAAGAAAGAAAGAAAGAAAGAAAGAAAGAAAGAATAAAAAAGAATGCTGCAAATAGTAATCTCCAAATTGATTACTGGATCTTTATTAAAATATGAACTTGTGAGCTAAATCTTTTTTTGGTCTAGGTTCATAGATATGAAACCCTACAAACTGGCATATTATATAAAGAAAACTACCAACTCCTGAGAAGAGTAAAAGAAAATACCTTTAGAGGAACATTATTATTATCATTATTATTTTTATTTTTAGAGATGAGGATCTCGCTATGTTGCCCAGGCTGGTCTCAAACTCCTGGGTTCAAATGATCCTCCCAACTGAGCCTCCCAAGTAGCTAAGTGCACCACAGTGCCCACTTAGAGGAACATTATTAATGAACTGGTCATTATCTGTTGATGACACCATAAGGCATCCTTACAGCTCCTACTCTTACCAACACTCCCAGAACTAAAAGACTTAACAGGTAATGTTAACTATAGTTTACTGAGCAATTACTATGTCTCAAACATAACAATCAGCCTTTTACAGACATAATCTTTAAAAAACACTATAAGGTGATTATTATTATCCCCAGTTTGTAGATGAGGAAGCTGGGTTTAAGTTACCCCAACTCAGAAAGCCAATAAGGGGCAGAGGTGGAATGCAAATCCTAGTATTTTGGAAAAAGACAGGGCCTTGGCAGTTCTCTGGAACATGAATTCTGATTTTTCTCTACTACTGTTCATCTACAATGGTCTCAATTCAGGTACTGCAAAACACTTGGCACTAGCATATCAACTTAATGAGCCTACATTTTCCATGTAAAAAGTTAAAAGTATTCCAAGCCCACAATTTGTATTTGATATTTTGTCACATTCTAGAATTGTTTATGTTAATGGTTGGTCTCTACTAAAACATTATTATACTCCTCCTTTTGAAACAAATATACTACCACACAAAAGATAAATCAAAAGAATATTTAAATAAAACCAACAAAGTTAACACAAAATAAACTACTGTAACATTAATACTTAAAGTTTTCCTATATTAATAAGTGGGTAAACTAGCCTTCAGTTCAAGTCAGTGAAACTGAATATGCCAGATGTGTTTTGAATCATGACAAAAGAAGCATGTCTAATTAATAAGAAAATGTTAAATAACTTCATCATATTATGAAATATTATACAATCTTTAAAATGCATGTTTTCAAACACATCTATTTTTTTTAATAATGTGGTAAAATTATCAGAATACAATGCTAAGAAAGCAAGATACTATTCATCTGAGTTGAACAAACTGCCAAACAAATTAGAAAGGCAGACGCTACGCTAGGTGCTGGAATTACAACATGAATAAGACAAACACAGTTCCCATGGGAAAGAGACAAGAAGGAAACAGAAAATAAAATAATTGAAGATTTCAAACAAAGCAAGAGGTAGAGAGGAAGCTACTTTACATAAAGTGATAAGGAAAAGCAAAAGCTTCTCTGAGAAAATGACATTTAAGCTGAGAAGGTCCTAGTCATACAAAGAATAAAGTGAAGATAATTTCCAATAAAAGCAATAGCGTATGCAAAGGACGTGCCTGCTCAAGGAACTGAGAGATGACCAAAGTAGGTAGTAATGAGCAAGGAGAAAAATGGTAACAAATTAGGTCAGAGATATGAGCATAAAGTACGATCTCAAATTTGTTTTTTAATGTGTTACCCCACACACATATACACACACCATACTGAAGGGACAGAGAACACAATGTTAACAGTGATAATTCTAGATGGTAGGAAAAGGAGTTGGGGTTATTTTCCCTTAATATTTCCACATGCTCCAAAATAGGCTGCATAAACATTACAATGAGAAAAAATATGGCTAGAACTTCCAGTCCAGTGTTGAATAGAAGCGATGATGGCAAACATTCATGCTTTGTCCCCATTTTACGGAGAAAAAAAATCCATCTTCCACGATTAATTATTATACCGCTATAGTATAATACAGCGGTTATTCCCTCCTCCCTGTGTGTAGTTTTTGAGTTTTGTTTGTTTGCTTTTATCACTGATGTGTTGGATCCTGTCAAATGATTTTTCTGTATCTATCGAGATAATCATGTGAGTTTTTACTCTTTTATGTGGGTTTTTGGTCCTTTATTCTATTAATAATATACATTTTATTAATTGTTTCAGTGTTAAAACAATCTTTCCTTTCTAAGATAACTGCCTACAACTAATCTATCATACTAATGGTGAAAGACTAAATCCTTTCCCCACCTAAGATCTGAAGAAGACAAGGATATCTGATGTCTACTCAGTGCAACAAATATAAAGACAGATAGATTGAAAAAGAAGTTAAAATTATCCTTATATGCAGGTAACATGATCTTGCTTGTCAAAATTCTAAGGACTCTACAAGAAGCCCACAATAATTAATAAAAAAAGGTTTAGAAAGGTTTATGATAAGATCCACAATCAACTGCATTTCTTTTTTTTTTTTTTTTTTTTTTTTTTTTGAGACAGAATCTTGCTCTGTCGCCCTGCCTCAGCCTCCCAAGTAGCTGGGATTACAGGCATGTACCACCATGCCTGGCTAATTTTGTATTTTTAGTAGAGATGGGATTGCACTATGTTGGTTAGGCTGATCTCGAACTCCTGACCTCAGGTGACCACCCACGTCGACCTCCCAAAGTGCTGGGATGACAGGCATAAGCCACCACACCTGGCCATTAAATTTATTCTTAAGCTTTATTCTTTTTGTTACTCTTTTGACTGAATGGAATTTATTTTTGGATGGTTTGTTGCCAGTATATAAGAAATGCAGCCGGGCGCGGGGGCTCACGCCTGTAATCCCAGCACTTTGGGAAGCAGACGCAGGAGTAAAACATGTGCACTCAAAACTACAAAACACTGTTGAGGGAAATTAAAGAAGACTTGTTTATTGGAACGAAGATTCAGTTGATTGAAAGATTCAGTATTACTAAGACATCAATTCTCCCTACATTGATCTACCTAAATGCCATCGTAATCTTTTTCTAGAAATTGGTCCTAAAATATATATGAAAGTATAAAATACCAATAAAATTGAAACAACTATGAAAAAGTATGAAGCTGCAGGACTTAAACTTATCTAATCTCAAAGCATGCTATAAAGCTATATGGTAACCAATAGTGTTGATCCTGGCATAAAGATACACATATAGGTAATGGAACAGAATAGAATCCAGAATAAACTCCCATTCATAGTAATTTAATTTTTGACAAATATGCCACTGCAATTAAAATAATAGTCTTTTTAATACATGGTGCTGGTACAGCTAGATGTCCATATGTGAAAACAAATAAATAAGGGTAAACCTGTATCTCTCAACATACAAAAATAACAACTCAAAATGGATTAGAGCCTGAATTGTAAAAATTAAAACAGAACTTCTAGAAGAAGGAATAGGATAAATTCTTATGAACTTAAGTTACAGAAAGATTCCTTAAATAGGACAACAAAAGCACAATCCATTTCAAACAATGAAAAACGGAATGTCATCAAATTGAAAGACCATCCACAGAATGGAAGAAAATATTTGCAAATCATATAATTGATGAAGTACAGTATACAGCATATACTAAAACCCTTTGAAGTCAGCAATAAGATAAACTGACCAAATTTTTTTTAATGGACTAAAGATTTAAAGGTACTTCACCCAAGAAGACATGAATGTTTAGTAAACACATAGAAAGATGCTCATTGTTATCCGTCAAAGACATGAAATATTAGTAAAATCAGAATGAGATCACATGTCACACTCACTAGAATAGTTACATTTAAAAAAAAAAAAAGACTGAAAAAACTCGAAGGTTGCGGAGGACAGGAAGAAACTGAAACCCTCCTCCATTGCTGGTGAGAATGTAAAAACGGCATAACCACTTGAAAAACAGTTTGGTGGTTTTTTCACAAGTTAAACATACATGAATGTATACCTTTGCAATGACTGACTAATTTTACACTGGAGTACCTAACCAAGAGAAATGAAAATATATGTACACAAAAAATCTGTCTACAAATGGCGATATGGGCATCAATCATAATAGCCAAAAACTGTAAACAAACCAAATACCCACCCACTGGTAAAGGCAAGCATAAAGCGGGAACCAACAAAAAAGGGAATGAACTAATGATTCATGGAACCAAGGATGAACCTCAGAAACTTAATAGTGAAAGAAGCTAAATACAAAAGATATCTATATTGTATGATTCCAAAAAGATATCTATATTGTATGATTCCGTTTACATACGAAATGTCTTAAAAAGCTGAATTGTATGTAGAGAAAGCAGATCACCTCCTGGGGCAGGAGAAGACGCAGAGATTGGAAGTGGGAGTGAAGGACTCTGTGGACACATGAAAATGTCCTAGCGCCGGACTGTGGTGATGGTTGCAACATCTGAGTGCATTGACTCAAAACCTTCAAACTGAACACTTACAGTGGATGAATTGCTTGATACATGTAAATTGTACCGAAATAAAGTCATGAAAAATAAAAACAACATATTACATACAAAATCATAAATTGATTTAAAATGAGTCTAATGTACTGACAAAGGTCTAATATCCAGAGTTTACAAAGAGTTTAAACAAATTTACAAGAAAAAAAAAAACATTAAAAGATGGGCAAAGATATGAACAGACAGTTCTAAAAAGAAGACATTCATGCGGCCAGCAAATATATATATATATTTTTTTTATATAAAATTTTTATATATATTTATATACATATATATAAAAGCTCAACATCACTGATCATTAGAGAAATGCAAATCAAAACCATAATGAGATACCATCTCATGCCTGTCAGAATGGTGATTATTAAAAAGTCAGAAAACAACAGATGATGACAAGGCTGTGGAGAAAAAAGAATACTTTACATTGCTGGTGGAGTGTAAATTAGTTTAACCACTGTGGAAGACAGTGTGGCAACTCCTCCAAGACCTAGAGGCAGAAATACCATTTGACCCAGCAATCCCATTACTGGGTATACACCCAAAGGATTACAAATCATTCTATTATCAAGACACATGCACGTGTATGTTCACTGCAGCACTATTCACGACAGCCACGACATGGAATCAACCCAAATGCCCATCAGTGATAGACTGGATAAAGAAAATGAGGTACATATATACCATGGAATACTATGCAGCTATAAAAAGGAATGAGATCATGTCCTTTGCAGGGACATGGATAGAAGCCATTGTCCTCAGCAAGCTAATGCAGGAACAGAAAACCAAGTACTGCATGTTGTCACTTAAAAGTGGGAGCTGAATGATGAGAATACAGGGATACACTTCTGGGGAACATTACACACTGGGCCTGTTGGGTGGGAGCTGCGAGGGGAGGGAAAGCATCAGGAAGAATAGCTAATGGATGCTGGGCTTAACATCTAAGTGACGGGTTGATCTGTGCAGCAAACCGCATGGCACACGTTTACCTATGTAAAAAAACCAGCGCATCCTGCACATGTGCCCCAGAACTTACAAGTTGAAGAAAAAAATGAGTCTGATGTAAAATATGTTGCCACTTCTCTCATTAAATAACAATCATACTTTAAGATAAACCTAATGTATTACAATTACTCTTTGGAGAAAACAAAAGTAGAATTAAGATGACTATTCACCTTCTTCATACACTTCTGGTGGGAATGTAGAATGCGGTGTAGCCATTCAGGGGAACAGATAGTTCCCTAAAAAGCAACATCAAGTTACTACCTGACCCAGGAATTCCACTCCTATGTATATACAGAAGGGAAACAACCTAATGTCCATCAACTGATAAGCAGATAAAATGTGATAAATCCATACTAGGAAATATTATTTAGTCACAAAAAGGAAGGAAGTGCTGACACATGCTAAAACATAGACAAACTTTATTATGCTGAGTGAAAGAAGCCAATCACTAAAAATCACATGTGATCCCATTTCTGTGGAATGTACAGAAGAGGCAAATTAATCTAGACAGAAAGATCAGCATTATCCAGGGCTGGGGTGGGAAAGGATGGAAATGGAGAGTGACAGCTAACAGGGGTGGGGCTCCTCTTAAGATCACGAAATTGTGAAAAAAGACTGTGGTGTTGGTTACACACCTATATGAACATAAAAACTGCGGAACTGAACACTTTAAACAGGTGAATTTGTGGTATGTAAATTATATCTCAATAAAGCTGTAAAAATGACTATTCACCTGATATTTATTACAACATCAAAAGTAATTTCAGGGTAAAAACCTAGATCTCTAATCTTGTTTGCTTTTGAAGTTATGTCACATTTATCAGAAGTTTGCTAATATTCAATTAATTCTGGCTAAATATAAGAATACTTTTATAAAAAAACTGTATTTTTATACACCAGCCACAAACAGAAAACAACATTTAGAAAATATCCAGCAGCAAAGCATACCTAAGAGTAAAAGTAACTTGTAAATACTGCATGTTCAATATAAATACAATATATTGGAAGGCATTAACAATGAAACCTGAATAATCCAAATAAATGGAATGACATAGCATGTTCATTATATAAATACTCAGTATCATAACATGACAATTCTTCCCAAATTAAACAAATGCTTTTAATGTAATGCCTATCGAAATGTAAATGGTTTAGTAAGTTAATTCTAAAATTTGCATGGAGCAGCAAAAGCCCATGAAAGAGAAAAAAATCCTACCACCAAAAGAAAATAGTAGGAAACCTGCCTTGTTGGATACCAAAACGTATCATAAAGTTCTAACAATTAAGCTAGTGTGCGCCTGGAAAAGAGACAAATAAATTGATTGCTGGAGAACAAGAACATCGCACGGAGAAAATATTTGACAAAAGTTACACTTTAGATGCCCAGTGAAGGGAGACATCATTCAGTAGTGCTGAAACAATGGGTTATCCACTGTGTTATCCACTGAGGCAAAAGTGGACTCCTGCGGTCTAACATATAAACAATTCCAGAGGGATTAATGTTTTAAATAGAGAACGCACGTCTTCAGTATTTTTAATATAAAATATAAGAGGATATCTTTATGATCTCATAGTAGGAAACATTTCCTTAAGACACAAAAAGGGTTAACTATACATAAAGTATTAAGATTAATAAATTCAAATGCTTTCAAACTGAAAACTTCATTCATCAAAAATACAACAGCAGAAGATCTGCCGAAAAAATTGGGGGTTGGTGTGATGGCTCACGCCTATAATCCCAGCACTTTGGGAGGCCAAGGTGGGTGGATCATTTGAGGTCAGGAGTTCAAGACCAGCCTGGCCAACATGGTGAAACCCTCTCTCTACTAAAATACAAAAATTAGGTGGGTGTGGTGGCGGGCACCTGTAATCCCAGCTACTAGCGAGGCTGAAGCAGGGGAATTGCTTGAACCCAGGACGAAGAGGTTGCAGTGAGCTGAGATCGCATCACTGCACTCTAGCCTGGGCGACAGACAGAGACTGTCTCTCACACACACATACACACACAAAACTTTGGTATCCAGAATATGTGTATGTGTGTGTGTGTCCTATAATATTTTAATTAAAAACAGCCAAAACAGAGAGGGGGTAGCCCTAATAAGAGGTATGAGAGAGCTCAAGCAGGAGGAGGTGAGTGTCACTGTGGAGTGGGAGAAATTATGTGGTACGGGGAATTCAAGCCTAAGCTCCAGATCTGTATTGCACTTGTTATTGGATGTGTTATTTTAAAATTTTTAAAAATTTACAACATAAAAGTATTTAATGTAAAGTTTTAAGTATACAATGGACAAAAGGTATGAACTTGCATTTCACGAAAGAATACACTAAAGGTGAATAATCACATGAAAAGATGTCTAACCTTATTAGCAATCACAGAAAAGCAAATCAAAACCAATAAGATGCCATTTTGCATTCAATAAATTAAGAAAAGGGTGGTATGCGGTGAGCAGGATGACAGAGAAGTCCTTGCACAGGAGTGGTCCAGCACTGGGTATCAATGCCCAAGCTGGAGCAGAAGGGCGTCCACAAAAAGATGCACTGTGGTATGCAATGTAGAAATCAATGTGGGCTGAGAAGGGCTTCCACAGGAACGGGCTTTGAGGCTCAAGTAAAACTAGGGGGCAGGGTGAGGGACAAGAGAAATGGCAGATTGACTACCTACAGGGAGAATGATCAAATAAAGTAACACTAAGGATCACGGTAGTCAGGTTTCTCACTGTAAGAGGAGGTACAAAAAGGGAAGGAAATATAATTGAAGCCTATAGGATTGGAATGAAATTAGAGACATCAGTATGATCAAGCGATGAAATGTCAAAAGGACACTGAAGGGGGTTCCACTGGCAAAATCAGGGACAAGATTAGCACCAAAATAAGTAACTATTATAATGGATTACACCTCCCTGAATAAAATACAGGCTCATGAGCACATACTGATACAAATAAATTCACTAAAACTGTGATCAGGAAAGGGATTTTACACAGTTTCAAAGAACCTGCATGCAAAATAATTATTAATTACAGAGGGAAAATGAGTAATTTCACAGTAGATAAACTTAGCAGACACCATCTTAATCAAGTAATCCCAGTAAAAATCAACAGTAATAGGTCAAAATGAAACTGTATGCCACCGCATAGGATGCAAACAGAAGACACAGTATCACTTCTGTGATATTCCTGCTCAATATTCATAATAGGGATCTAATCATGAGGAAACAGAAGACAACCCTAAAGGAAAAGATATTCTCCAAAATTACGGGCCGATATGGTCTTCTAAAATGCCAGCGTCTTTAAAGTCAAAGACTGAAGAACTGTTCCAGACTGAGGGAGACTAAAGAGATGAGATTAGTAAAAAGCAAAGTGTGATTCTAAACTGAATCCTTTGCTAAAAAGGACATTATTGGGACAACTTGGAAACTGGAATGAGCTCTGAGGATTAGACAGTAGTGATGATCAATGACTCTGATGGTTTTGTTGTGGTTTCCAGGACAAGGTCTTGTTTCTTCCTGGGAAACACATACTTGTTTATTTATGGGTAATATGTCAACAGAGGAAAAAAGTTCCACTGTATTGTACGTGTAACTTTTCTGTATGTGTTACTTTAAAACTAAAAATACGTAAAATACAAACGTATAAAATAACAGTTGTGAGTACATAATGGGCATAGGACATAAGAATTTCATCAAATAATACACCAATGATGGAAAAAACACATGAAAAGATGTTCAGCCTCATTCGCTATCACAGAAAAGTAAATCAAGATCACAATATGATGCCACTTTGTATCTACTAATTTGGAAAAAGTTAAAAAGTCTTACAGTTCTTAGACCTGGCAATGATGTAGCTCAACTGAAGCTTCTGACATATTACTAATGAAATGTAAACTGGTCTGATAACACTGGAAACAATTTCATATTCTTTCATATAATTGAGCATTCTCTGCATATCTAATCTTGGGTATATACCCCAGAGTCTTGCACATCTTCTTCAGAACACACATAAAAGAATGCTGACATCAGCAATGCTTATAACAGTTATACATGTGTGTGAATATAAGTACATCAATATATATGTATGTAAGTATATCAACAGGTATATCAAAAACAAAACAAAACAAAACAAAAACAAGCAAACAAAAGGACCAGCAACCATCCAAATGTCCACGCACAGGAGAATAAACACACACGATGGAATATTGGCCAGGAGTGGAAATAAGTGAACTATACCTACATACAGCAGTATAAATAAATTTCAAAAAATCATGATGAGTTGAAAAAGCAAGTCTCAAAACTGTACATATTAAATAACTTAAAGAGTGTAAGTGGACTGTTTGCAACTCAATGGATAAATGCTTGAGGGGATGGACACCTCATTCTTCATGATGTGCTTACTTCACATTGCATGCCTGTATCAAATCATCCCTGTACCCCATGAATATATACACCTGTGTACCCACAAAAACCAAATTTAAAAAAATTTGAAACAGCGAGTATCCGAAAACTTTACACAGAATGCTACCATTTTCACAAAACAAAAACATAAAGTAACATATTATTTAAAGATTAATGTAAAAAACAGTATTATTTAAAAGACAATAAATGATTAACACCAAATGGAAGACAGTGGTTGCAAGGCACCAGGGGCAAGGAGAGCAACATACCGACAGATGCAGCTGTGGTAGTTAAGTCTGATTCGAGGCTCGATGGTAGGTTCTCGGGAGATCACTTTCATATTGGGCCTCATAATTCAAATACATTCCTGTTTACACCAAGTGTTACTTACATGACAGAAAATAAGTGGCTATACTGTGGGAAATCAGAGCTCTGACAAGTATCTTGTTTAGGTAAGCATCTTAATAATTTTCACACGTGAACAAATGTTAACTGTTAGGCAACAGATTTTCTTTATTCTCCTTGTTAGAAACAAAACCAAAGGAGTATATAGAGAGATACACTCAAAAGAATTGAAAAACTGATGGGCAGACAAAAACTTTAGAGCTTGGTCAATCAAAGAATGAAGCTAATTCATATCTCCCACCACTTTGGTCTCCAATAAAGCTAACATAAATGCTCGCTTACTTAATTACTGCAAATTTCACAACTGTCTGATGAAAGAGGGTCATTTTGCAAAAATTACTTAACACGAGAAATAGGTAAACGAGTAATTCAATACACTTTAGGTTCTTAACAAAATGCCTTTTCCCTTTAAATCTAAACAGGCCTTTTTCTCTCTAGTTGGTCACATAGGTCGGCAATCATATATCCACCATGACAGCCAAAACTGTGATGAGAAAGACTTAAGCCATCTTAAAGAGCAAAGTTTATTTGCACAATAAATAACTCTTTATATTTAGTATATGGTACTTCCATCTCAAAAAAAACTTACAATTCAATTTTCTCAACAACCTTGCATTACATATAGAGCACACATTATTAAACAATAACCACTGCATGAAGCATAATATTTAAAAATCTTTTAAATAAGTTAGAAATGTGAAGGATATTCTAAATCAGATTTGCTACCCAAATACTTCTTGAGTATCTAGCATATGAAAGGTACTTTATAAGGTGCTTTTTGGCATTCTATGTAATGCACACGGATTGAAAATCTTAGCTACGTGCTGCATTCTTGTTAAATGCAAATGAGTACAATAATCTGGTTAAAAGATATCTTACACTAATTCCTCTTCAAAAGAAAGGGAGCAAGAAGCCATTCATCCTGATAAACTCACATAAGATATACTGTACTGATTCTTTCTCTGGTCTTGGATTTCTTTTTAATGATGTGCTTGCACATTAACTACAGGCTACACAATACTGAGGAAGTTGGAGTGGGGTAAGATCACCTATTTAATAACACATTTCCTTTAGAAGGATCATTGCTTCATGTTACAGAGGAAACAGACATAAAACTAAATCCACACCATTAGTCCTTGTGGTGTATTTCTTTTTGTATGTATATTTTTACAAGGTTTGGGGCTGAAAAATGAGGCACTGATTCAAAGAATAAATATATTTAATATGCAATTTTTAACACTAAAGTGGGCACTAAATAAAAGTACAGTGTACAAATGTTTCTTTGAATACTCTATTTTAAAATTGCTTCCAGTGTTTCCCTGTGTTGTTCAATGGAAATAAAATATCCACTCCATATAACACTTAATTTTTCTATTTCCTATTCTTTATTGTTACTATTGAAATTATATTCTTTTAAAAGTCATTTCCCATTATTAATGGTCAACATCATTCTTTTAAAAATATACACTGGTCCAAAAAATATTTATATAAACAAGTGCTTATCTGACATCATTTGGAGGTCTCCAAGCATTTCAAGTTTAATATGTCAATAACTGAGTCCCTGTTACTCCTAATCTCAGATCAGCTCCATTCTTCCAATTGTTCAGGCCGCCATCTGAGATACCTCTCTTCCTCTCACACCCACATACAATCTTTTAGCAAATTCTGTGGGCTTTACCTTGGAATCCAGAATCCAGAATTCAGTTACTTCTTACTGTCCCCATTCAAGTCATCTCCTTCTCTCCTGAATTATAATAATGGCCTCCTCACTGGTTTCCTTGTTTCTGTTTTTGATACCTCTTTGGTATACATAACACAACTGCTGAAGTGATTCCGCTAAAGCATGATATTGGGCCACTCTTCTGCTCAAAATTTTCTAGGGGCTTCCCCCTCTGACCTCATATCAGGTGACTCTCCCTCACTCACCCTACTCCAGCCACAGGAACTTTGACTGGAATACTCTCCTCCCTACAGGGCTGCATCACTAGCTCCCAAGCTGACTCAGCCCTTACTCAAGTCCATCCTCTGGGTAAGGCCTTTCCTGGTGTCATCTAAAACTTCATGGACATCTCCCCTGCCCCTGCCCTCAAGACCCTCCATTCTCCTCTCTTTGCTTCAATTTTTATTTAGCACTTAATAAGATACCATAAATTGAATTGCTTTATCTTATTTGTCTATATCACCAATAAAATGTAAGCTCCAGGAGGGTAGCAATTTATTTTCCTCTTTTGTTCACTGTTCTATCTCCAGGGCTTAGAAGAATAACCAAAATACAGTAAGCACTCAATAAGTATGACTGGGTGGGGTGCACAGTTCACACCCATAATCCCAGTGCTTTGAGAGGCTGAGGCAGGAGATCGCTTGAGCCCAGGAGTTGGAGGTTGTGGTGAGCTACGATAACCCCACTGCACTCCAGCCAGGGCAACAGAGTGAGTCCCTGTCTCCAATAAAGTAAAACAAATAAACAAATATTACACGTCTGTATTTTGTGATCTCACAAGAGAGTCCGCAGAGATGAACAAAACTCATATCCTCACCAGCTGTGACAAACGCTGCAGTGACCTCCTCACACACACAGTGTCCTCTTCCTTATTTGCCTGTAGAAACTCTTCCCCTCAGGAGGTCGATCCCAATTAGGTAAAGCCACTTGTGGCACATCATGTCTATTCTGATAATACGAGGCAGGGCCTAGGCATGGGTATATGATGTCATTCTGACCAGTGAAGGTGACCAGGAAATGTGGGAAAATGGCCATCTTTCAACCGTGAAGAGTGACATCACCAAGTCACTCAAGAGCAGAGGAGAAAACAGAAAATACCTTGTGGGACACTGATAAGATCATTATGACAATTCATTAACTGCCAAGACTCCAAATTTTTTGTTGGGTGAGAAGATATACCCTTACTGTTTGTTACTTCTAGTAGCCTTCTATTACTTACATTTTTATTAATACAGAAAAATTTTTCAAATATTCACACAGTTTCGCACAATGGGTTAAGTCAAACTAACACTAAGTTGGATTCATTCACCTGGTGGAAGTCAGGTGGTTTCCCCTTCATCATGCTGCATGCTCAGAGAACGGGTTACATGATAATGAAACAAGATCTTTCAATGGAAATCATATTTTCTCATAGGAATAATACGTTATAAACAGGGTTTTCTCTTAATTAAGAATTGAAAATAAACATATTACCAAAACAAAGGCAGTCCAAATACAGAGCTTTAATAAATTAAATGGTAAAATTGTGCTCCCAATGACTACATATATAACAACGTTCTGCAGAATGGTAAGTGCTCATTCAGAGGGAGGAAAACACGGAAGGAGGGAGAGAGAAGGTTGGGTGGTAAGGAGGGAGGAGGGGAGGTCCCAAGTCCAAATAAATTTAGGAGATGATGATTTAAGTTAAAATAGATCACTACATTCCCTTTCTATGTGTATACACTCTGGAAGGCACTTGGAGGACCACCACATTCCCTTTCTACGTGTATACACTCTGGAAGGCGGATGGAGGATCACCACCTTCCCTTTCTACGTGTATACACTCTGGCAGGCGGTTGGAGGATCACCACCTTCCCTTTCTACGTGTATACACTCTGGAAGGCGGATGGAGGATCACCACCTTCCCTTTCTACGTGTATACACTCTGGAAGGCGGATGGAGGATCACCACCTTCCCTTTCTATGTTTGTACAGTCTGGCAGGCAGTGGGAGGATCACCAAATTCCCTTTCTATGTGTATACACTCTGGCAGGCGATTGGAGGAAAACGTCATTAATCTGAGATGCTCCCATTCATCTCTGAAATAATCCTAGGTTCAAATGGAGGAAGGAAGTAGGTCAGTGATAGTTTGACCCAAAGGGGTAATTTTGAGTCAAAGGGTTTTGATTTTTAACTCAAAGCCAAGCCGTTAGTAACAAAGCCAGAACTATGACTATCCAAAATGAGAACTCTTCAAATTCTCACTACAACCACCTAACAAACCACACACTGCCTCATTACAAAAGTCTTAAAAACTTTGAAAATTCTAATAAACTCCTTGTACTATCAAGTAACTTACTATAGACATAATGGGAGCAAAATAGAAGATATTTTAAAAAGATTTTCTATAGAATAAACCTAACTCTACACTTAACACAGTCTCTGTAACATATAGTAATTGTTTAGTTATCAGTAGTTTTATTAGCTGTCATTTTTGAAAAAATATTTGAATGATGGCTCTGAAAAAAAAAAAAAACCTTTCGAAGTCACTGAAAAAAGGTAGGAATGTCCTTCAAAACCTTCTCACCATATTCGCTAATAGTAAACAAAGGTATAGAAGTTATTCTGTTGGTAAAACTTCAAAAAGCAGTAACTGAATCAATTTAACTTAGGACTTTAGTCCAGAGAGGATGTCTGATCATTGTAAGGTTGACTACAGAGGTCTGCTGATCTCAGATCCAATCCTTGCTTCCTTCTGCTCTCCCTTGCTTCATCTCTGAGTCACTCTACATTCAGCAAATGAAACAGGAGAGGCAGCAGAAGGGTGAGTTAAGACTGGAATTAAAAGTGTGAAGCCACAGAATGACCAAAAGATGTGTGTGATGTAAAAAATGTTTTTACAAAAATATAAACTAGTCTGTTTGATTTCAAATATGGTTCCTTTAAATAATGGGCCACTGAGAAAGCTGAAAAATTAAAATGATCATCTCTGAAGTACCTTATCTCAACGTAAGTTAACTGGATAAGCATTAGTCAAATAAAAATTAAAATGTATCTAATCCCAAAATTCAAACATTAATCATTACGTAAAAAAAATTCAGAATTATATTTCGCACAGGTAGTCAAGGTCATTTCTAAAGAGGTATCTAAGGAATAATACAAAAAACAAAAAAATACTGCATACCGGCCAGGCACAGTGGCTGACGCCTGTAATCCCAGCACTTTGGGAGGCCAAGGCGGGCGGATCACGAGGTCAGGAGATCGAGACCATCCTGGCTAACACGGTGAAACGCCATTTCTACTAAAAATACAAAAAATTAGCCAGGCGTGGTGGCGGGCGCCTGTAGTCCCAGCTACTCAGGAGGCTAAGGCAGGAGAATGGTGTGAACCCAGAAGATGGGGTTTGCAGTGAGCCCCAATCGCGCCACTGCGCTCCCATCTGGGCAACAGAGCAAGACTCTGTCTCAAAAAAAAAAAAAAAAAAAATACTCCATACTATGTCAGAACTGCATTAAATGCTTTATGCAGGCTTAATTTCTATACAGTAATTCTCAAATAACTCTATGAAGTTATCCCCATTTTACAGATGAGAACACTGAGCCTTAGGGAGGTAAGGTGATTTGCCCATAGTCAGCAATAGTAAGTAAGTGGCAGAGTTGGGGTTCATACCTAGGTTATCTGGTCTTGTTCAAAACCACCACATCACAAGCCTTTATCAACTTCAATCCATTTACCCATAAACACTACTTTGGCTGAAATGCAGTTTATTAAAGATTTTAAGTAGCCTCAAGTATACTTCTATACTCTAATGGTGACTTTCAACAAGAAATGTAGTTTTAAAACAATCAATGGTGACTTTCAACAAGAAATGTAGTTTTAAAACAATTATCTAGTGGGTTATTGTCAGTTATCACGATTAACTTTTATTCATTAGACACAAGTAAATACCTGTTACTGACAATAGGGCTAAGACATACATTATCTCACTCAATCATTATTTATAAAATAGATAGTATCCAATTTCACAGATGAGGCTCAGAGAAGTTGAGTGACTTGCCCAGTTAAGGGGTAAATCTGGGATTCAAACTCAAGTCAGTGTGTTTCACAGTAAGGCATTCCACAATCAATCCCCAATAAACGTCAGCAGTGTCAGATCAGTTGCCTTGGTCAGCTCGTCTCCTGATCATTTCATGAAAAATTACCCATCTGTTTATAAATCATTCATCAAATGTTTTGTTCCTAGAGCTATGCGAAAGACATACATACAATTACAAGTCTTTGCTGGACCCCACTAGACTCTTTAAATAAAAATATGTTCCTGGGGTAATCTAGATTCTGGCAATTTCTATTGCAAATTCACCAAATCCATTGCTTTTGTTACTACCACAGCATAAATACCCTGAATTTTCCTTGCTGGAATAAAGCCTGTTAAAACTTTGTGCAGGAAAATCTCCAGGACTTTTTAAGTATCAAAAAGCTGAGGAAATGTTGGTACTTTAAAATAAATCCTGACCCAGTAAGAACTGGCACTGGGCCTTTTATTTTCTTGCAGTCAGCAAAACTACAAACCTACAAAAATTCAAATAGTAGTTAAGGGGCATGCATTTTGAAGTAGTTCCATATGTGGTGAGTCACTTCCCAACTCATGCTTTATACTGAAAACTTTTTTTAACCTGGATATGTAGGCAGAAATCCCTTTTAAAACCTATCACAGCCACACTATGAAAGGAAAAGCAAGTCCCCGTGGGAGTTGACTAATTGTTTCCCCTGAAAACTGTTTTCCTGGGGGGAAAAAATGAATATTATTATTGACTCCTATGTACCACCTTGCTTTATAGTTCAAACAAATTCAGAAACTGTTTTTCCTAACCCTGTATTGATCTAGATCTTTGCAAAAATGAAATGAAAGACAGGTTAATCATCCAACAAACATAATACGCAAGTGTGTATGAGGAGAGGAGAGCAGGAGGAAGTGGAAAGAACTAGGTCAGTAGGTGGCAGATGTTAAGTGGTTCAAACTTGAAAGGAATCCTAAAAGCATGGACCGAGGTTTGTGGAAACTCTTAAAAGTAACTCAAAAGTAAATGAAAAATAAAAATAAAATAAAAATGTATGGAAGAAAGGTCCTAATTTAGAAGGACGTGTTACTAAGTAAAAGAGTGATCATCTAAAGACCTATTTTCTTTCTTTTGAAAAATACATTATAATTAACAATATTGTCCAAAACACATTATCTTTCTATAGCATTACACTGATATCAATGCACTTTATATATTTCCTCATTTATCCTGCATAATATTCTTATGATGTAAGATGTATCCTCATTTTATAGATCGAAAACCTGATGCTCAGGTTAAATGATTAACTAAGAGTATATGTGAAGATGTGAAGAGTATATGTAAAGATGCAGAAGATACAGTATATGTGAAGAATATAACTCTTAGGATTCTAAAGCCATCATTTTCCATACCATTGTATTTAACTGTGGCTGTGACAGCAGCAGCTCTTAACGCCTACTCAAGAGGTAAAAGAGAAATAAACCCTTTGTTTTAAAATTAAAAAAAAAAACAATTACCTCTGCCTTTTCTCAAGAGAAAACAGGAATCCTTATATCTCAAATAAATGTTTTCTTTTAAAATACAAGTTTACAAGGTAATAAGGAGTATTCACGTGATAAGCCTATCAGAAACAAGTCTAAATGCCTGAGCCAATTTTAAATAGTTCACATTTATTCATTTCATACAATGTTGCTATAAAAACAAATTGTGCATGATAATTCCCATTTGACATTAAAGTAACCAAGATGAAGAGAAGTTACACTAATAAAAGGTTTAAAAGCTAAGAAAATAGCATTCTGTGGTCACCAGATTAAGTTTAAATTGTATATGACTTTTTTTTTTTTTTTTTTGGAGACATAGTCTCGCTCTGTCACCCAGGCTGGAGTGCAATGGCGCGATCTCGGCTCACTGCGACCTCCATCTCCTGGGTTCAAGCATTTCTCCTACCTCAGCCTCCTGAGTAGCTGGGATTACAGTTGTGCGCCACCATGGCCGGCTCATTTTTTGTATTTTTAGTAGAGACGATGTTTCACTGTGCTGGCCAGGCTGGTCTCAAACTCCTGACCTTGTGATCCACCGGCCTCGGCCTCCCAAAGTGCTGGGATTACAGGCATTGTGATGTATATGACTTTGTAACAAATACTATAATGATGCTTTTCAACCTCAACAGAAATTCATGGGAGTATTTACATAATATAATAATGTTATCGATTTCTTATTTTCTGAAATTACTGTGAAAATGGCAAATTAGCAGTAACTCAGTAGAGGAGTATCACTATTAATACAAACTGCATGCCCATGTTTTTAAAACGCTTATAAAAGTAACTTGAGTAGCATTCCTTGTGACGTTATATCCATTTCTATGGCAATAAACAGGCTGTCTTTCAGAATTTTTGTACGTGATATAAATAAAGCCAAAGGATCAATTTTTTTAAACGAACACTGGAAAAAAAGGCTGAATATTTTCTAAACTTTATGCCCTAGATAATAAAGTAAGGGCTGTGTATACTGCTCACATAATCTGGGTGGCCAAAAATGTTAACTTCCCAAACATATTTAGTTGCCAAAAGGATATCCCAATCGCACATCATATTTTGTTACAGTAAAGAAGATTTAGAAACTATAATCATTGTTTCCTCCTCCCAAATTCAGTTTCTGCTACTACTCCGTGTCACCACCATCTCAGCATTTAAATACATAAAACCACAGTCAGCCCAAATGCTCAGGGTCTATGTATGACGACAGAATTCATCTTTGTTTATGCTGCTGATTCCATGAAACTCATTTCCTCCTTTAACCTTTTACCACTTCTTTCTGCGAACTAATTTACACCCACAACCCAGATACACATGATCTTCAGATTTGGGGTTTTTCTTGGAGGGGGCATAGATCTGAAAGTCAGAAACTTATTTCATTCCTAGATACTATTCTTAGCACCAGAACAATGCCCTAACCAAATAAAAAAATATTCATTATCCCAAATTCAGTCCCATTTAGAATCTCCACTAGCCAGGCAGACTATTTAGCAATATTTTAAAAATATTCCTAAGACATAGAATTGAAAAGGCTGGGGTTATCTTTAAGAAATTTAGGGAAATCTGTGAGATGATTCTTTTTAAAAAATATATTTTACCCCAATGTGAATTAAATATGGAAAACTAAAGATACATTTTGGGAAGTTAACAAAACTTTGATCTTTGAAATTGTTACATTCTAAGCAGGTAATTTATTACTTTCATCAAAAGCTTTTGTATTTTCTCTCTTGATGAACAGCAAAGAATATTAAGTCTATAGTAAGCTATAAGGAAATAATAAGCAAAATTTAAGCAAAATAATAAGCAAAATTTATTTAGCTAACATATTAAATAAATTTTGCTTATTCAGGTAAGGAACATTAAAAGAGCATTCTATATATCGCAGTCAGTTAAGTCAAAGAAATGTATATATTCCACAAAATAAAGTCTGGGTACTGTCATAATTACTCATATTACACTTCGCAACCTGTAAATTTCTAAAACACATGCTATCATTTCATCTGCATACAAAGTATATGAAAAAACTGTTGCACAAATGTAAGCAACCTGCATAATGTAATAAAGATGAACTTTTATCCTTTTTTGATCATTTCTAAAGCTTTAAAATTGTATCAGGACATACTCTGGAGTCTGGTTTCACCAATGGTTTGATTTATCACCCCACATGTGTGAGGCATCAAGTTGAGTGCTTTGTAAATCACAAATTTACAAAAGATACAACCCCTTCCATTTAGAAGTTTATAATTTTGCTGCAGAGATGAATGAAACGATATGAAAAATAAAGGCAGTGTGAGTGGCATTCGTCAACCACTGTAAGAGAGTAGATGGGAGCACATGTTCCCTTCTGTCCGAGTGGTCATACAAATCACAGGATGGATGGCCTTTGGTAAAAGAAAACTAGTAGGGATCACAGGACATCTGAGCTGAAGATAGCAAAAATAATGTGGCAGAATAAGAAATGTGCAATTAACACGTTTAAGGAAGGGGCAAACCAAACAGATGATCCTGAGATATGCAGGAACCAAGCAGAAATAGGACCTGTCTTATCTTGGGAGCAAAGGTCTTTGTTCAGGGTCATAATAATTTTCTTCAGAAAGTTTTACTTTGCTGTGTAGAATATATTGGGTAATAAAACTAAAAGGCAAAAGACCAAATAGAAAGTTACTGCAGTAACTATCTAATAACCAGAAAGTAACAAAGCCTGAATTTGGAAAATGGCAGTGGAAAGACAAACCAAAACTCATAATTCTTCCTGTCCCAATGAAAATGATTATTGACATAGTCATAATTACTGCTGACTGCAATCAAATGTTAAATACATAAAGGTATAATATAAAACTGAGAACTTGCCTATAGACTTTTAGGAAAGACTTTGATCACATTTATCATCTCACACTTATCCTAAAATGTAATAAACATTATAATGTCCCCTTTGAATATTTTCTAGGGTACCATATACCATAACTGAATATGTCTTTAATTCAATTTTTGTACTATTTTAAAAACATTTATTGTAGTTGACCTAAAAATAAAACTTCAAGAACTACAATTAGATACCACCTGTATAAAATGAAAGCCAATCTATACTTCTCTATACAAAATTACTTTCCAAAACCTTTTGAGCTGTGCCTGATCTATACTAAGATACCAAAATATAATGTATGTCTCCTATATTTTACAGAAACAGAAATCTTTTATAAATGAACTTCTCAAACTGATTACCAACATAATTTTATTATCCAAATGAAAAAAACACATATTTATATCTATAAGAAAAATTACCTGACTATAATAATAAACCCTATTTTTTGAAAAGTTCATTATTTACATATTACCTTTCAAAGGGATGTGTATGTCGGTTTGATGAAAAAAACTATTTTCAAATTATTCAAATTATCCAAATGTATGATGATGCTTATAACTTACAATTTCTGTTTTCATTTCCTGTAAATATTCCCTGCCCCAGAAAACTTATAAAGGCAAATTTTCAGAAATAAAAAAAATGTGTATCTTCGCCACACATTCAATAAATAATTAGTCTATGAACAAGTATGTCCTCCTTCCAGATGCTCAGCCTTCCACTAGCTTCTTCAGATTTATTAGTAATGAACACAACAGAAATTCTTGCCTTCAGGGAGTTTCAATTTTAGAAAGATTAAACAATAATTTAAAAAGAAACACAAATTTCATTGTATTTTTAAAGCTGTTAAGTGCTGTGGAGAAAGGGAACAGCATAAAGGAGAGAGGAAAAAGAGGAGGTTTCCGTTTTGAATCATGTGGTCACCAGGGTGGACTCCACTAAGAAGATGCCTTTTCAGCTAATGAAAGGACTTTAGTTTTACATCAAGTGAGGTGAAGGCTTTTAAGCAGAGGAATAATTTTCCTTTCTTACTACTCAGTAAGAATTGAGTGTCAAAAAGAGTACCAATTTCATTTAAGAGTGTGGAGGTAGTATTATCAAAAATGTGTTGGGGGTAAGCTATAAAACAACCACTGTATGCCAGATCTGGGACCCAAGGCAAGCGCTGAAGTGTGAAGATGCCATCTATCCCTCAAAGGGCTGTTCCCTCCACGATACGCCTCCATATTGACTGTCTTCACACGCCAAGAGTCCCTCATCCACATTCCCAATGCTGAATATCAAGAAGTTTTAAACCCAATTTGGTGGCAAAATCAAACCCACATTCATGTGAGACGGTTTATAGCCTTGATTTATCCCATTTGGCGAAAATAAACATGAAGAAACATTAACCCTCAAAATTTAGGTAACTTTTAAATATCCTACGCAATGAGAAGTCATAGGCACATCTATATGTACACACACAAACTATCTGCAAACTCCCCTATTTTATTGACTATAGTGGAGTTGTATCATATAGCAATCTATCACATTCAATTAAAACAGCCATGCTTTTAAAAAAAGAAAAACACACTTCCCCCAAAAGTAAAATTCTACCTAATATAACTTGGAGTAAGATGGAAAATATGAATCTACTGCCACAGATTTGGATTTTATAGTTTAAAGATACATATCTGTCATTCGACATGTCCCCTAAACACTGGCTAATTGATTTATCTGATGTTCAAGCAAAGAAAATGCTACTTATCCCAAAACAGAAGGAAAAATAGGCTGTTTGAAACTTCCTTAAAGAGAGTACTTCAGCATTTGACATGGCCCCTTTCTCTCGGATTTTTAAGGGTGATTTTAACTAGTCATGAATCTGACTGAAGCACTGTCTTTTAAAAACCCAAAATGTAACTCTATAGCTGTGCTGTCTAATATAGCAACCACTAGACACATGTGGCTCCTGTGCGCTTGAAAGATGACTAGTCAGAATTCAGAGAGCCGTGAGTCAAAGCACACACCAGGTTTCAAAAACTCAGTATAGATTTACATTCTTTTTGCATGAAAAATATCTCATAATTTTATATTGATTATTCACTGAAAGGATAACATTTTGCAGATACTGAGTTAAATCAAACATATTATTAATTTCACCAGTTACTTTTAACCACAGCTACTAGAAACTTTAACATTTAAAATGTAAAGTTACATCACGTAGCTCACATTATACTTCTAGTGAACAGCACTGCTCCATAGGAAAGACCTAGAAAAAGATTAATTTCTCAAATACTTATCTGCTAGAATGAGTAGTATCAATTTTTATCACCAGAACAATAAAAACACAAAGGTCACAAGAAACACTTGTCAGGAATGCTGAAATAAGGGTTTTGTAACTCAAAAGTATCTATTACTTTAAATATTCAGGGAGGTGTCCAAATATTCAATAATTTTAAAAAGCCTTCAATATGTGTTATGTCTGATTTGCTTCAAAATCCGCTTTCAGTATTTCAATCATACGATCACAAGTACATAGAGGAGGGTTTTGTGTCCTAGTTTCCTTCACTAGGGTTAGAACGAACCCAGGTTTTGTGAGCCAAACACATATTATAATGGAATCAGAAAATAGGTAACTTATTTTTTAACAGATGGGAAAATTTAAATAACTCCTAAGAAACAACTTTGGAGTTTACACTAGGTCAAAGAAAAATAAGTCTCTCTAATTATAAAACCTACCATTAACAAAAGACACACTGATTGACATTTCCTAAATATTCTTAAAAGTACTGTAAGTACCTATTACTCTAAACACATGCACGCCCCTCCACTCAGCAGCAGTTCCATTCCCGTGCTTACACTGTACTCGTGAGAAATGAATGTTTATTTCTACCAAAAGATCCAAAAAAGTTCACAGCAGCCTTATTTGTAGCCACAAACTCGAAAGAAAACTAAACGTCCATTTACAGCGGAATGGATAAATGATGGTATAATCATAGAATAGAACACAGACAATTTAGGGGGAAAAACAAGTAACATGCACAACATGGATGACTCTTACAGACATAATGTTGATTAAAAAAACACAGACACGCAAGAGTTCATATGACATGCTTCCAACTTTATACAGTTTAAAACAGGCCAAACTAATCTATAGCAGAAGATGCCAAAGACTAGTTTCTGCTGGGTACAGGCAGGACTGATTAGAAAATACACAAATATAATAAGCCTTCTGGAGTAGGGTGCTAGTTACTCAGACTAGACTTATATAAAAAACAATCAAGTTAACAAATAAGTGTGTCTGTTTGATTACGTGAAGTTACACTTCAGTAGGTTTTGTATAAAAAGAAGAAACTTTTTCTTAAAAGGACCTTATGCATTACGATTCCTTTTCAAAATAATTACTTAAAACTAATTCTTACCTTGAATATACATGAGAATTTGTCGATTTAATCCTTCAGCTAAACTTTCAATTTCTTTGCAGTTTCTTTTTAATAACTATCAACTCTATTGAAACATACATTTAATTCTGAGACATGACAACATTTCATGAATTGATAATTCATATTATCATTAAAATTATAACTTCCATCTTTAGAGCTAAGTGTGAATGTTTATACGAAATATTTATAATAGTTCATTCTCATCTTTAATTTGAAAAGATAACTCTAAATTCCATAAAATCCAGTTTCTGATTATATAATTTATTTTACTGGATAAAGTGTATATTAAATTTAACTTATTTTGGGGGTTCATTTACAAGTCCTTTCACAGACCTAATTTGCTTGTTTAAATTTCTTACTTGCTTTTGCCTTTCCCTCGTAACTGACAAGAAGAGGAAGAATATGCTGGTTTGCCAATAAATAATAATCTTAAACACAGAGTTTCCATTTTAAAAGTTCAATGCAGCGTGCTGGGGAGACTTACTAAAAGACTATGTTCAGCTAATCCTAGAAATTCACACTGCTTGATGGTGATTAAGAAAATCTGTAAAAACTGACTTTTGTGTTATTTCATATGAATAAAAATCATGAATATTCAGCTAATAAAGTTAAATCTGTATTACAGTAAAGTTAAATCTGTATTACAGTAAAAGAAGGTGGCCAATTCACTACAATCTTAACAAATACATTATTTTATTAAATGTATTTATGCATCCTTCCTTCATCTGTTTCTATTCCAAGCAAGACAGCTGGCAAAAGTTTTCGAGAAGGAAAACACAAGATACAGAGGAGGTATGAGGTTGAACATTAAGAAAGATGCCTTGGATATAGATCAAGAAGACTATGTTCACCACTGACATTAGTCAAATTGGCTGGCAGATTCATATGTGGTCTATGAAGTATGCTATGGTCTGAATGTTATATCTCCCCAAAATTCATAAATTGAAACCATATTTGCAATGTGAGGGTGATTTGGAGGTGGGGACTTTGGGGAGTGATTAGATCATGAGGGGAATGCCCTTATGAACAGGATTAGTTCATAAAAGAGGTCCCAAGAATCCTCTGGCCACCTCCACCCATGTGAGGTTACAGCAAGAAGTCAGCCGTCTATGAGGAACAGGCCCTTACTAGACATTACATCTCCTGGCACCTTGGTCTTGGACTTCTCAGCCTCCAGAACTGTGAGAAATAAACTTCTGTGGTTTATAAGCCTCTCATCTATGGTATTTGTTACAGCAGCTCAAATGGACTAAGATAAGACAAAGCACAAAGTGAGTAAATTTCTCAAAAGATGATTTTAACATAACCCTCCTTCCTAGTAATACATCGCATGTCCTGACACTCTGGGTCTACAAGCAGATAAATTATTATGCTGTTCCAATCTATCCACAAATGATCATGCAAAGAGGGAACTTAGCAAATGGATGTTCAGAGGCAAAACCAGGTGGCCTGGCTGAGTCTGTCCATGGACCCTGATGATAGACTGATCCAAATGCAGATGGCAGCTGATCCCTACACTAGAAGGTAGAGCTGTTGCAGGCAGGAAGAATTTTAAGACTGCCTGAATGTTTCAGGTATACTTCATACTGTCTTAGGTAAAAAGGAACTTTCTGTATCTCATTTTCAAATCAAGACATTCTTTAAAATAGTTCTATACTAGTAAGGTAAAACGTAAATACCTCGTGTTTAAAATAGGTAAAACTGGTTTACTCTAAACCAGACGTTTTATTCGATTACACAACATTTTGATTTACCAAAATTGAAATATAACCTTCTTTGTGACAAATGGCAAAGTAGTTTATCAATATCTAAAAATTAAAGAAAAATAACAAAATGTGACACAACAGTCTTACTTTTCTACAATTGGAAAGGCTTGATGACATTTAAAAAAGTGGGGCAATGAGACAAAAGACAATACCTTCTGGCCGTGTTTCTCCCAAATGTTAAAATAATGAGTCCTGAGAACAGAGTTCTGAAATAGCTCACAATCCAAACACTTCCTGAAAATTAAGAGAAATAAGTGTTACTTCAAGTGCACCTTATCTCAAAGAGTTGTTTTACAATGGAATTTTAATTACAAACTAAATCATCTCAAAAAACAACAAAAAGATGTATTACAAGGTAAAAAAAGTATTTATATTCTTCATGATACATGCTTTCTTTGGACACAGTTGTAGAACACATGTAACAGAACAACATTCATTACAGAATTATTTGCCAAAATACACTACCCCTTTTTTTTTTTTTTTTTTTTTTTTTTGAGGTGGAGTCTCCCTCTGTCACCCAGGCTGGAGTGCAATGGCGTGATCTCAGCTCACTGCAACCTCCTCCGCCTTCCAGGTCCAAGCAATTCTCCAACCTCAGTCTCCCAAGTAGCTGGGATTACAGGTACCCAGCACCACGCCCAGCTAATTTTTGTATTTTTAGTAGAGATGAGTTTTTGCCATGTTGGCCAGGCCGGTCTCAAACTCTTGACCTCAGGTGATCTGCCTGCCTCAGCCTCTCAAAGTGCTGGGATTACAGGCGTGAGCCATCATACCCGGCCAACTATCCATCTGTGATAATTTTACTGTAAAGACTGTCCCTATTGTCGATGATGTAAAAAGTTAATGTCAAAGATAAAGAGGAATTTCAGTCAAGGCTTCTGGGAGAAAAAGTATTAGAATTATTTAACAGTCACTGCACAGTTTGAAACACCTCATTTCTTTTCTGTACCACTAGGAACAGAAAATGTTAAGCTCAGAATTAGAACCATACCAGATACAGAATGACACTGATGTGGAAAAGTTCATACTACCAGAAACAAAAGAGTGGATCAAAGTTTTTGGCCAGCAAGGGATGGAGCAAACAATTTAACATTTAAGAAATTTTATTTTGGTCAACAGGCCAATGGACAGTGCCTGAGTACCATGCTGGTTGGTACAGGATGTCAGACAGCGACACCAGAGTCCCAACTCATCTGGGTAGAAAGGACACCTACCACCCAGCCAGGCTGATTGTCTGGGCCGGGGGAATTAGGAGAGCATTGAAATAGATACTGGAGGAGCCTTAGTGATGAAGAACTGACAGTGAATGAGTGGATGAGAGAGAGTGTGCATGTGTGTGTAGTAGTAATTAAAGGCATATTTTTTCATTGCAGTTGGTCCATCTAAAACTACCATCTTCTCTTTTATGATATTATTTTTACTTAAGCTTGGCATGTTAATTGATTAAGGCTCTATGATTAATTGATGTCATTTATCAGACATTTACGGAGTATCAGCTGTATACCTTGCACCATGCGGGGTATTGAGGGTTCACAGACACAGGCAGAATAACAATAAGCAAGATACAGCCTAAGTGACCTACAGGTATAGTGGTGAAGAGCCTGCTTGGTTAGGATGTCGGGGAAGTATTACTCTAAGACATTTGTTACCTTTATGTGGTTTTAAGGAGACTGAAGAGCCCCCAGTAAAATGAAATGAAATGAAAAAGAGCTATTTTGGGAGGTTAGAATTCAGGTTTACAGATTATTTTTATTCAAAGCTATAATCCTTGAGAACTGATCACAGGTTATAGGCTAGGAATTGAGAGTTCTAGAAGTGTAAGTCAGATCTAAGTGGCGTGCCTGATAGAAATGGAATGCTGCTATGGTGGTATCAGGGAGTTTGCATGGTACCTGCCTTATCACCAGTAGCTTCACTGTCCATTGGCCTGTTAGCATTTTATCCACAGTAGAACATCTTTCAAGATGGGAGTCAATCCTCTCAAACCCTGCCACTACTTTATCAATTAAGTTTACATGATATTCTATATCCTTTGTTGTTATTTCAACAATGTTCACACAGTATCTTCAATCAGGAGTAGAACCCACCAAAGTTATCCATAAGGGGTGGAAGCAGCTTCTTTCAAACTCCTATTAATGTTAATATTTTGACCTCCTCCCATTACTCACAAATATTCTCAACAGCATCTAGAATGGTGAATCCTTTTCAGAAAGTTTACAACTGCCTTCGCCCAGATCCATCAGAGGAATCACTACTTATGGCAACTATAGCTTCACAAGATGTATTTCTTCAATGGTAAGACTTGAAAGTTGAAATTACTCCTTGACCCACAGGCTACAGAACAGATGCTGTATTAACAGCCATGAAAATTAACATTGATTTCCTTGTGCATCTCCATCAGAGCTCTTGAGTGACCAGGTACACAGTCAATAAGCAGTAATATGTTGATAGGAATCTTTTTTTTTTTTTTTTTCTGAGCAGTTGATCTCAATAGGGGGCCTAAAATATTCAGCAAACCATGCTCTAAACAGATGTTCTGTCATCCATGCTTTTTCTTCCATTTATATAGCATAGGTAGAGGAGATTTAGTATAATTCTTAAGGGGCTTAGGATTTTTGGAATGGCCAAACATTGGTTTCCACTTCAAGTCACCAGCTGTATAATCCACTAACAAGAAAGTCAGTTTGTCCTTTGAGGTTTTGAGGCCAGGCATTGGTTTCTCCTCTCTAGCTATTAAAGTCCTAGGTGGCATATTCATCCAACGGAAGGCTGTTTCATTTACACTGAAAATCTGCTGTTTAATGTAGACATCTTCATCAGTGATCTTACCTAGATCTTCTGGAAGCTTGCTGTAGCTTCTACATCAGCATTAGCTGCTTCATCTTGCACTTCAATGTTATCCAGGCAGCTTCTATCCTTAAACTTCATGAACAAACCTCTGCTAGCTTCCAACTTTTCTTCTGCAGTTTCTTCATCCCCCTTCAGCCTTTGTGGAATTAAAGAGAGCGAGGACCCTGCTCTGGATTAGGTTTTGGCTTAAGGGAATATTACGGCTGCTGTGATTTTCTATGCAGACTACTAAAATATTCTCCATATTAGCAATAAGGCTGTCTATTAGTCTGTTCTCACACTGTATGAAAAAATGCCCGAGACAGAGTAATTTATAAAGGAAAGAGGTTTAATTGACTCACAGTTCCGCATTGTTGGGGAAGTCTCAGGAAACTTACAATTATGGCAGAAGGTGAGGGGAAAGCAAGGCACCTTCTTCACAAGGCAGCAGGAAAGAGAAATGCCGAGCAAAGGGGGAAAAGCCTCTTATAAAACCATCAGATCTCGGCTAGGCGCAGTGGCTCACACCCGTAATCCCAGCACTCTGGGAGGCCAAGGCGGGCAAATCACAAGGTCAGGAGATCGAGACCATCCTGGCTAATACGGTGAAACCCCGTCTCTACTAAAAATCAAAAAATTAGCCAGGCGTGGTGGCGAGCTCCTGTAGTCTCAGCTACTCAGGAGGCTGAGGCGGGAGAATGGCGTGAACTTGCAGTGAGCCCAGATCGCACCACTGTACTCCAGCCTGGGCAACAGAGCAAGAGGCTCCATCTCAAAAATAAATAAATAAATAAATAAATAAATAAATAAAACCATCAGATCTCGTGAGAACTCACTATCACGAGAACAGCATGGGGGTAACTGCCCCTATGATTCAATTACCTCCACTGGGTCCCTCCCAGGACACATGGTGAGTATACGAACTACAATTCAAGGTGAGATTTGGGTGGGGACACAGCCAAGCTACATCAGGCTGCTTTGTGTTCTTATCATTCATGTGTTCACGGGAGTAGCACTTTTAATTTCCTTTAAGAACTTTTCCTTTTACATTCACAACTTGGTCAACTGGCACAAGAGGCCTAGCTTTCAGACAAGTTTGGCTTTTGACATGCCTTACTCACTAAGCTTAATCTTTTCTAGCTCTTGATTTAAAGTAAGAGACCTATAACTTTTCCTTGCACTTAAATACTTAGAAGCCATTATAGGGTTATTAAATGGCCTAATTTCAATACTGTTGTGTCTCAAGGAACAGGGAATCCCAAGGAAAGGGAGATGAGATGGGGGAACAGCCAGTCTGTAAAGCAGTCAGACCACACTTAACAATTAAGTTCACCAACTGATATGGGCACAGTTTTTGGTACCCCAAAACAATCACAAGAGTAACACCAAAGATCACTGATTACAGATTACCGTGACTTATATAATAATATGAAAACGTTTTAAATATTGTGAGAATTATCAAAATGTGACCACAAAGACACAAAGTGAAAACATGCTGTTGAGAAAATGGTACTTGCTCAACGCAGGGCTGCCACAAACCTTCAATTTGTAAAAAACAAAATACAAAGTGAAGCACAATGAAAGGAAGTATGCCTACACACCAGCAACACCAAAGCTATCCTACATCATTAACAGGGTATGTCACCTATGTGTATAAGTCAAAGATACCTGGAATCGTAACTACGGGCAGCATGTTCCAAAATCTTAGTTGACAGAAGGCATCTCCTCAAGATAGAGTTTATAACTATCAGACAACAACAAACAGAACCTGAAGAGACCTCCAGGTGATTAAGAAAAAAAAAAAAAAAGCATTATCATTTCCTATTAGGACATTACTTTTTCAGGAGCTAAATAAAAACATTACCAAATCATTTTATGTAATAAAATTTAACTTTATTTTGACCTTTCTCATAAAGCAAATAAACCTCTCTATCCAATAAGGTTTCATCTGAACTATGTAAGATGATAGGCAATACCTTAATTGCATTCATTTACATGACTTTGAAACTATTCTGGGCTGAAGTCACTGACTGCAAGGTCACAGAATACAAAAAAGTAGAATGCATGTAATTTACCAAGGAGAAATGATCCACTTAGACAGTGTGGCAGCACCTTTTCCATCCTTCATTAGGGGATACTAAATACTTAATGCAATCAACAGGTGCAGACATCTCCATTTAAAATATATCACACAAATACATACACACACACACACGTATTCATTTTACAAATATGTAAATAACATTAAAATATATATTTAAGTCCATCATATATTATGGTTTTCTTCTTAAAATTAATCTGCCTAAATAGAGGTAAAGCACAATTCTACACCCTAATAGCATTTAGAACCAAATACAATATAGGGCCACTATTTCTCCATTGTCTTGTAAAATTTCTAACACCTAATATTCAGGTTACAAATATATAGTTTTAGGACAACAATTTAAAACACAGGAGGCCAAGTATGTTGAGTTCCTGCTTTCATTTTTTATAGCCTAAACAAGAATATATTCAACTAATTTGCTTAGAGAAGCACAGTTTACATGTCTCAAATCCAATAATACCATATTAATAAAAGACAAGAGGTACAATAGATTGAAAGATTAACTAGCATAGATTACAGGGGATAATGTGTATTCTCCAAAACCTCAAGAGTATATCAAAACACACACTCAGAAAAGTTAACCCTACAAAATATTTCCCTTTAGCTTTGTAAAAAGGAATTGTAACACAAACTAGGCACTACTGGCACTTGAAGTTACTGGAAAAAAGGGAAGGAACTCAAAAGAATACGATTTAGGGTACCTTTTAAATATTTATAATAGTAGTACATATGCAGAATGTGAAGTATTTGTCTCAGGTTTAATACATCACCACAAGATTCATTTAAGCAGTTTCCACCCATTACATCAGGTAAATCTCTCACATTTAATTTACTATCCAAGCACTTTTACACTACTCAAGCCAATCTTTTGCAACTTACAAATGATTTAATGAAAGAGAAGCAATGATATTATAAAATTTATGCTTCTTCACCTTCTCTCCCTACAGAGAAGGGCAAAACTTTTTTCACGTAAATCTATATTAGATCCAAATCATTTCAAGTGATGCTACTCCACAAAGAACACAAGGATGGACACATATTTAATTAAAATATTCCTAAATAAACTTCAATACATGATGTCACTTTGTCCTTTGTAAATGAGAAATAAAATTTCTCAATCTTTTTTTAAATTAAGCCAATTCACTCTGGATTAGCTTAGTTTTAAAATAAATGCATACACATATATAATAAAATACTAACTACTATTACTGTCTACATATAACTTTCAGTGACCACATCTGGGTATTTTAATTTTCTTTCTGTAAGAAACAATTCAGGGCCAGACATGAAATATATAATCTGTGTAACTAGGTAACAGGCAGTTAATGGTTCACATTCTTTGACAAGAATAAGCTATTGACCCCAATCAGAACCTTCCAATGTATCTCCAATGTTCTTGGCTACATTTCTATTTGAACTCAAACCTCAGGAAGAATATAATCTTCTGTTAAGATAACTTTTGTTTTCCTCAAACATTCTCTCTGTGCCTATCCCAAAAGAATGAATCAACGCTATATGTTCCTAAGTTCATTGATTATGAGGACAATATCTGAAGATTTCATACACATAATATTGGGATCTTTCCTTTCCTTGAATATCAGAATATGTTGGAGCCAATTTCTATAACCGCAACCTAGTATTTGTGTATCTTTAAATGAGCTACAATCCAGAACTGAAAATGAACTACATTAATGGCATCGCACTTAACAGCTTTCAATGAATAGGTTAGAGTCTAAGTTCAAACATACTGTTATTTTTCCTTCCATTTACTTCATACAATTAGAAAAAAATGTTCTTACCACTCTCACTGTGGACTCACGTGACCACAGTACATCCTACCCTTAAAGCAAGTACACATGTGTGTATTGTTTACCTTTCTTGTTTTCCGTATATTATGATGGCTTTGACTCCTTTCTGGCTGGGAAGAGACTGCCCCTCCAGGCGCCAGCCAATGCTTAGAAAAGGCAAAGGAGTCAGCGCGCCTTTCACATGCAGACTGACCAATCCACAGCCTACCTCCTCCACCTGGCCCACACAGCCAGGAGGCAATATTCCCCTGCCTGGTATCTACCAGGCAAACTAGGGACCACTCTTACAGTTCAGAGCTTGTATACCTATAACTTATTCAAAGCTATTATATTATACACCTATAGCTTCTTAGTAGTAGTAGCAGTATCATTTACCTACAGCAAATGCAAACCAGCTAATCTTAAACTTGGTTACCTGTCCCGCCTTGCCTTTCGCACAGATACTCCAGAAACGGCTGCAGCCTGTTCTCTCTCCTAGCTCCTGCCCCTTTGGCCCCTGGACCAACGCTGGGGCTTTCTCATGTGGCCCTGAGTGTCATGCTGTGCCTCCAAGAACTCATGAGTACAATAAACTTTGTCTTCCCGAGCCTCTCCTGTGTCTCCTTTTCACATGCACCTGACTGACCACATAAAAGAACACAGAACTCTGCGTGTGTACGCGCGTGTGTGTGCGTGCGTGTGTGTGTGCGTGTGTGTGTTATTTTCATTTTATTTTCCCTTGTTCAGGACGTCAATAAAAAATTATTACACCTTTAAAAAGAGGTACCTAAATAAACAAACCTACCAATTCTGTATGCAAAATGAAATCCTGGACTGGCAGTGGGGCTCAGATAACACTCAGAAAAGAACAATGTGTCTGAAACTGTAAGGAACAGGTCAAAAACACTCCATTTAAAATGTGAACACCTGCTACAGACTATGTTAATTCACAAGTCCATCTAGGAAATGTTTTTCTTCCTCCCTCACCTGTTCCCCCACCTATCTTGCATTCAACTCCATAAACAGCAGTTCTCCCCCATTATAAAACAGTTGACGGTTAAAACAATGAGCCAACCAAGAAAGGATAATATTCTATAACTGACATTTACTGCATTGGCCTTGGACTTCTAATCTTTACCAGACGGGCACACAAATCAATCCATCAGCTCATAAAGGTGTGCTTTTTTAACCTCTAAAACAGATGGGATTGGCCAGAAGTGTCTGGCATGTCAAACTGCTAATCACTGCTGCCCTTTGCACAAAATAACCCACTTAAGTTGAGGCATGGTTGCACTGTCACCGACATTAGTCTGTGGGAAACCCATTTAACTGTCACACACTCCTGCCACTCCTGCTCTCCCTTAATTAAGCCTAATGCCTTATGCTTTGACCTTTTGTTCTAGCCTATTAACCCTATCTAGTACAAGTTCAATTATGTTAAGCTAAAAACTTTGCTGTAAAATATTAAATGCCAAGCTCAAAAAATCATAAGGGACATCCTCCCAGCCCTAAGTTCTATTCACCCTGATACTCAATACATTCGAAAGTAAAACCTCACTTTCAAAGTAACACTGATACTGAAGCGAGGAGACGTTAAATGACTCACCCATTTCATAGCTTTTCCATGGCAAAGCCTCACTAAAACCTATCTAATCCCTAGTTCCAATTCTTTAATCTCCATGGTGTTTCTGATTAATGGTTAAACCACCCGGAAGTGTGTTAAGGACACTAACATTTTCACAACAAATTATTATCCTTCAACATCCTCTAGAATATGCTATGCAAAGAGGTCTAAAACAAAATAAACTGTGACTTCAGTAGTTGAGAAGTAATGATTCTTTTCCCCTCCCACACATCGAAACTTCCTGTCCTATCCCCTCACTATTTTTCTTTTTTCCTCTTTAAAAGTAACAATGGTCACTGAGAACTACTAAACCCTGCAACACTCACAAGGTAGTATGTACAACCACTATTTTTCCCCCTGATACTTCACTGAAGTATTAATACAGCCAATGGCTTAAACTACAGAAAGCAATTACAACTTGCTACTTATCCTCACCGGACAAATTCACGCAGCATATCTTTTCAAATATGTCTTTTTTACACCTATATGCATATGAATTGCTGTTCACATCTACCAGAATTCCAAAAAACAGAACCAAAACACTTTCTATTTCACTGTAAAATAAAACAAAATGTAGTCCAAACTAACATGCTATCATTAACGATATTTTATTTTACCACAGTGATGTATACTGTTATTTTTCCTTTCATTAACTTCACACAATTAGAAAAAAATGTTCTTACCGCCCTCGCTGTGACACATAAACAACTTAAAGATCAGTAACATACAACAAAATTTGAATTTCTGATTGGTGTGAAGAAATCCATATTAATTTTAGATTTTCAAAAGATTTAAAATCAGATTTTAATTTTACTTTTGCTGACTGCCCAAAGGTCCATTTTTACCTATTCTCAATCTTCACAAATATTGTCAGCTTTTGCCTTTAGCAACCCTAAACTTTACAGGTTTAAAGTAACATGCCATTAAATAGAACATACAATGATTTTGCAAAAGCAAGATCATTTAGAGTGCTGCCAAAACAATGAATAATCTCAATGAGATAATTTATTAAAGGAGGAAAAAAAGAGAAAAAGAGTTTAAAATTCAAAGTGAATGTGTTTATGTTATTAGAATGATGCCTGCAAAGGAAAGCATTCCTTGGCATTATCGGGAAGAATACCCATGGATGTGTAAAATGTAAAATAAACAGATTGATGTATGGTCAAAGCTAAGCAAACACTTGTATCGGGGCAACTACCAGCAACTTTAGTTTTATTCACCCTTTTCATTGCAAAGGATAATAGTGTTAATTTCAATCAGACGTTATGCCTTACTTACAACTTTTAGTTCATGAAACAGAAATTAAGTTTGGGTGTCTGCTGAGGAAACCAATGGTGGGAAATTCACACTCACAATTAATGTAGAGAAATTCACGCATTTCTATAACATACTGACTGACACTAATGAACAATGAAGGAAAAGTTGTTCAGGAACTCAGGATAAGTAAGCACTGGTGGAAAGCACGCCGTAGAACACAGTGCATAAATAGCAAATGTGCTCATTTTTCTGCCTTTTTACTTCATACATTAGTCCACTAAGCTTGTTCCTTTTTGCTATGATTTACAAGCAGGTGAATACACAGACATGTAAGCCAAAAGAAATACAGTGTCAAACACTCATAAAGTTACCTTTGCTTTAAAAAAAAAAAGAAAAAAAAAAAAAACTTTGCCTTCACAAAGCAAGAAACTGAAGTTATTTTAAGAGCATCTGTTAAAAATCAATGTTATAAATATATATCCACATAATTCATTTATTTTTATTAGCATTTTAAAATAAATTTCTTATCTAGAAATCTCTGAGCTGCATTTCAAAATAATTTTATTTTCTGTCTCTTACCAGCAGTTATTAATAAAGTTGAATATGATGGTGTTCTAACAGTCAGGAAATTCACCTTTAGTGAAGAGCAAATCCTAATTTTTAAAATACAAAAGGGCTTCATATACTGCTTAATCCTGTAACTTACCAAGTTCTGAATCATCAATTGTTCTTGACACCCTCTTAACTTTTAAGGTTACTGCACACCAAAATTAACTCTAGATGTGAAATGTTAAGATTTCCACCTTCCCAAGCCATCAAATCCAATGCAGTTAAGTGTGCCCAGCTGGGGGGTCCTTCTGACTACTGGAAGTGATGCTAAGGAAACTACCTAGAAGGCTCTAGAAATATTATTATTCATTTTCTTACAAAAAAAAATGTTGCCTCCAAAGATTTTGCTAAACATGTTTTCTAATATATTATAATTTGTGTATTACTGCAGAAATGTAGTATTACAAAACAAATTATTTCAAGTACCAATTAATCATAATGTCACTAACAGTCAGTTTCACTTTTTCCCTCATAATTAGTATGCCTGGAAAGAAGATAATAAATTTTAAGGAAAAAACTATCATTCCTTTTAAAAGTCCTAATTTAAATGGACTAAAGAAAAAACGTGGAAGAGCTTCCATTATTCATAAGTTATACATAATAATTAACAGCTGCTATGCATAAATACATAAAGGTCCTATTGCTGACCCAAGTGAGCCAAATTTTGCCAATGGTTGGGACTGGTACAGTTCAATTCAACAAATGCTTACAGACACCCTTCTGTGTGCCAGACACTTACAGGACCAACAGTACACTCATGAATAAACTCCTATTCATGGAGTTCTACCAAGGAAAACAGCTATAACACAAGTTTAACTTTTACAATCAGGGTGTACACAAAACCGTGAAAGAAGATCTGATCTTGTTAGAGGCTTGGGGACAGAAGTAAGCCTACAAACTCCCTTGTCCACTGTCCCATGAGGGAGAATATTCCTTTCCAATTTGTTTCACCAAGGTCAGGAGCATGGCCGGTGTGTGGTCCATGAAAAGGTCTACATATAGATTTTTTCTCTCTTGCTCTCTTTTCTAAGGGTGTAGACCAATGTGCACTTGGTTCATGGCACATTATCACCACTGGTCCACACAGTGCCCCCTTATCTTATTTGTTACCTTTCTCAAGAGAATAGAGGAATGGGGTCCACAACCTTTGAAATATGTTTCCAGTTGAACCAACAGACCCAATCACCTCTGTTAATGGTATCAGAAGACATCAGTAAAAAGTAGAGATGGCCTGTGAGTGCTCTGGTCAACTAAAGGTCTCTGGCTTTGTTCATCTACAAATAAATAACAAGTCTCCCTATTTCTTTTTAAATAGAATTCCAAATGTATGTAACATGTAAAACAATGCCACTGTATTAACATGTACATAACTGTACTCTGTTTTTTTTTAATTCTCAGCTTGGAAATTATATTTCAAGTAATAGAATATTCAACAAATCGTAAGACTTCTATGAAGACCATGAGAAGAAAATAAGGTACTAGAACAAAAGTGAGGCACCCAGCCATTTCTCATTCCACGTCTCAAGACCTTGTTCTTATTATTATAGATCCCTTCTTGGGGTTAGCTTGGATTTTACTGCAGGATCCATCACCAAAGGTTATTAACTATTTCTTACCACCTGGGACATGAACCCCTCTTTCTGAGACTGCTTTGACAAAAATAAACAAAAAAGTGTGAAATAAATCAAGATTTGACTGGTCATCCTAGGTCCACCCAACTGCTAGCTGAATGACTTTCAAAATGTCTTTAAATTCTTAAGGACTCAATTTCTTCCTCCATAAATGCAGACAGTAACTGTTTTGGACATTTTAACTTAATGGCAATAACAAAAACTACAGGAAGATAAGTAATCGTTTACCCCATTGTATCACATGGATCCCCTGGCAATTAAAAAAAAAAAAAGATGAATGAGATATTAAGAAATAAAAAGGAAAACAGAGTAAAGACGAAACAAAAATAGAGAAAGAAGGAAACCCAAGAGAAAAGAAAATGGCACATAAGCACTAAATGGTAGCATTTTATCATTATTTTATTTACAGTTTACACTAGCTGGGTGCTCTTCCATACACAAGATGCATCTAAACCCAACTTGTTTGATAAATGGGGGGAGGACAAGGTGCCTCTAAGATAGGTGTGCTTAAATCCAGAGCAGCCATAGCTTTTATCAAATTCTCTTCCAACCTGAAGAATCTAACGATTCTATGAAATCACTTCAATTTGTGATCACTTCAATTTGTGAAAGCCCAAGCAAAAGAAATTCAAAGTTATTTCAAAAAAAGAAAAGAAAATGTAACTTTGACTCAGGTCAGTCAAGTATTACCAGGATAGATAAAAGCAGATTTTTAGCAATAGTTAACAATTCATTGCCTTAGGGTTTGCCACAATAATAGCAAACATCCAGATATTGGAAAGGAATCAGATGGTAAATTAAAAAAAGACTGTTTTCAATCCTTATATTTGGCATCACATAGATTCACTGTATTTTAATTCTTTTTTTTTTTTTTAAGAAAAGCATGGATCAGTTAAGGAAACAATATAAGTTCATTCTGATCTTTAGGAAGACATTCTTCTCCCCATATTGTTGACTTTGACAATTCCTCTTTTTTCTTATTTGGCCAAAATACAATGTATTCTCTAAACAAAAGATAGATGCAAAATGTTTCCTTTGCAGCTTTTATACAAATCTCTTGCTTTTCCAACATGATTTGGCAACTCAAAATCTAAAGCACCATAGAAAATATTATGTTTACGAGTCTTATTATTCATCCTTGTGTCTCCAATATAGTTTCAATTTGACTATACCTTTCAGTGTATACGGAACCACTCAGCTTGTATCTTTTAGGTTCAAAATTCCATAAATTTTAAATGAGGCAAGCAAAAGGAGGTGGAGAAGCTCATAACTCCATTTCTTACGGCTTTAACAATAAAAGCCCGTACCTGGTATGTACTTAAAAATGTACTATGTGCCACAAAGCTCCCCAACTCAACAATCTCCCTCCTGACCAGTCTACTCTCAAAATAAAGTCAGCTACTCCTCACCTCTCTACTTCCACTTCCTTCCATTTCACAAATGCATTGTCAATTTCCTCTGTATTTCAGAGACCAGTTTATCAGCACAGCATAGTCTTGAACAAAATTATTGTGAGTGAAGATAGGGTAATTAAAATAAAAAAAAAAATCATGTTAAGAACTGTAATAGTCAAGAGTTGTAACTTTTCAACCAGGAAGAGCTACAGTTCTGAATTTGCTACAACTGCTCCTTGAAGTGGACAAACAATTAGCCTTGGGAACACTCAGATTAAGACCATGACAAGCTATTTTAATGAATTATATCAAGAAACATAGCTGCTTTCACTGCCTCAAATAACACTGCAGTGTAAGTACAACAGCTAGCATTGGAGTGAAAAGAGCCTGTGCGGCAGCCCTTGGTGACTACACTTCCCTCCAGTGCAATGCAGGCAGCAGGACATCAGCGCTTTGAGTACTAGCATAAACTGCTGCAGAATCATCGACTGGCAACAATGTGCCTTCCCAGAGAGCCTGGTCTTGCAGAATCCAGGCTATGAGGCTTGGAAATGCTGCATGAATTTTGTGGCTACCAGGTTGGGAGCAAGGTTTTTTTAATGGCTTCCTGAAAATCAGATGGCAACCGGTTTTCTCTTCAAACAATGGTATACTCTTAAAGAAAATCAAATTATCAATGAAATTAGCCATGTGCCCGCAGGCAAGTTAACTACTCTTGCATTTCTCAGACTAGGTTTCCTTATCTCTAAACTACAGAAAATGATACCTAGATGTCACAGGGGAATTGGAAGGATTAAAAGACAAAATGTGTGTAAAGCTACAAAACGGCTGCCCCAAAAAGTTCAATACTCTTCCTTTCCCTGCTCCCCCTCCCAATAAAACAGGAAAAGGCAAGAGGCAAGTAACTAAACAACTTCTTAGTATTCCAAGTTTCTACCCAATCATCTCTTCTTCTTTTAAAACCACGGGCTTGAAATCTGTACTGTTCACTGTCAACAACAGCATATACTGCTGTATAGTCAGAATTTTAGAATTTAGAAATTAAATCTAACCCCTTATTCAACAGATGCTGCCGGGGAAAGAAAAGGGCTTTCCTTTTATCTGTATCATCTTGATTTAGTAGCAGAACTTAAAGTCGAAAAATAAACGTGGAAGAACAAAACAGGAATACTATTTTTTAATATGTTTTTCAAAAATCAAACCTGAGCCTACATGACCCATTGTGCAAACAGTCCCTTTAGGAGAAAAACTGCAACTGTGATTAATTTCTCTTGAGAATATTTCTTACTTCCCATTTGGAGAGTTTCACATGTTTCCAAACATATTTTCTTGATGTCCTCCATTTTATTGTGTACTCTCTCCTTCCCTTAATTTGTTTCTTTTCCAGTGTATAAATCTATTGCTCTATTATAGATTATTATAATATAAACTCATAAATTCAGGAATTAAAAAAAAATCTTGAAAAGCATGCTTTTCAGAAACCATTACAATCCGTTAAACAGTTGCTCTCTCTCAACTTCTAGAAAGATCCCTCAAGAGAGAAGTCCCTTTTTCATTCCGAACTTCTAATTCTCAAATTTTGATTATGTCCTGCTACTTACCAAAAACTCCATTATACTACTACTCTCATTTCAATATTGTACATAAACAATTTCCCATCCTACTAATGAAATGCTTTATGAATGCAGTAACATATTTAACATGTGCACGTTATGAAGAGTACAGGCAAACTCAAACTATTAAAAACATGTAACTATTAGGAAAGCCATCTTAGTCACTATATGTGACTACAGCTAAGCTTTTCTCTTAAGTATCTAAAGCAAATCACCAGACTTTTACCTAGTACCCTCATATAGCTAGATAAGAAAGTAAAAGTAAAATAATCAAAGCAGACTACTTCTAACAGCAGAAGCTCCAGACTCCTTAGTTTCTCTGTTGTGCTCAATCCTTTAGCAAATTACAGGCTTGAAAACAAGGAGTAGCTCTATCACTTAACAAGTGACTAAGAAATGACTTTGTTAATTAGAAGTCCAAGGGTGAGAGGCTCCTTTCCACCAAAGCTCTGAATAAACACCAACATCAGGTCAACCAGAGCTGTCTTGGTCCCAGGAGTAGCTTAAGCTGATGACTCAAATTCCCAGCAGGATTCTAGTTTAATATTTATTGAAACTCTGAGCTTAGTCACACAGTGACTTGGAATTTAAGGCACATGGGGTCTCTTCTTTCCATCCTTAAAGATATTTTTGCTAAGTGACACAAAGTTAAAGAGGCAAGATGGGTTTTAATTTAAGAGTTTTTATTCCCTGAGGTGTAAAAAGTTAAAATTTTATTTTCTGGGGAGAGTGAACCATACTAGCTCTGAATTTCAAACACAACTATTAACCCTGTCAAATAATTCTATTATCAAGTTTTACAAAACTGTTTGTTTTTATTTTTATTTTTTTTTCTACCCCAGCCCTATGTATTGAAAGTGGACAGAAGGAAGGGAGGGAAGGAGGGAAGGAGAGGGGGAGAATGGATGAATGGATGGATGTCACAATCACCTTTCTAGCCAAAGTTGCAACATATGCTGGAGTTCTTGAAATTATTTCAACCAAAAAAAGGATCATATGACTCATAATTTGTTTAGCAGGTAATTATTCACCCCATTATCTTCAAGAAAAATCTATCTTAAAATTGTGTATAGCTTTTTAAAAAATCTTAATACTAAGAGGATCCTTTTTTTCATAACCCCAAAGAGTGGTTTTTTCCCTCTATTTTCGAGTTGCCAGCCTTCTCAATTCTTTAAATCTGATTCACATTATACTACTTTTAGAGTTCTAGGCTAAATGTTTATCCCTAGCATGATTCAAAGTATTAATTTCAACAAAATCCTAATATAATGATAAAATGTATCACATTTATTTTTAACTCTTTCCTATTCTTCTAAGAACTTAAGGAAAACTATTTTATGTTTCGGGTGCATTTTGATAAGCTAAAATACCACAAATTTTGTAATGCTTCATTTGTAATATTTGCAAGATAGTGTAGGGATCAATTTGAATTTCAAGGTTCATGATATAGAGTATATACCAGAACTGTGAGAAAAGTTAGTATAAATTCCTACTCATCTCAGTTTGTATTATTGCAACAAATTAAAACTACATTTCACAACTCGTAGTAAAACAAAAGGAAAGTTCTGATCTAAATAAACTCCAATCTTCAGAATCCTATACATTCAGTATCCATCAACCTGAACACTAAATTTCAAGAAAAAACAACAGATGGGCATCCATATGACAGTTTGCAAAAAAACCCTGATAAGACTTCAGGAATTTCTGTGGTCTCTATTTTCCCCCTACCATGAATCATAGGTAATGTGCTTAAATAAAGCATTCCTTCTGCAGCTATTTACATTGTTTATCTTTATCAAAGATCCTATAAAAGAATTATCCAGTTCACCACGCAAACTTTAGCACTCAGAACACTGTTTTCCCTGTTGATGAAGACCCTCGGAAAATTCCAGACGTTAAAAGATTAAAGAAAATGTGATCTAACATTAATTCATTTTCCTCCAAACAAAGTATAACTCCTGATTCCATGCTGGTACCCAGTTTTGATCCTCTCCTTTAGAGATATCTCAGAGGCATTCAAAACAAAGTGGGAACATGCACAAATGGGGAACTTGTCATTTTTCACCCTCAAACAACCACTATTTATATAATATTGCTGGCCTCATAAAAGGGAATAGAGAATCCATTACCATCAGCAATTCATGCCTCTGCTTCAGCATCAGATGCAAACAGGATACAGAAACTAGATCTCTCTCCTCCATTTACTTTTTGTTCATTCCAACCTCTCGACATAATCTTTAGTTCCATTCCAATGGCCTGTTTCATCATCTGACACTCCTGGTTTTTTACCTTCTCAAGTCTTAGCAACCATACTGGTGTTACATTTCTCTAATTGTTGTGTTATCTAAATATTACAGGAGGAGCTTGCTCATTCCCCCTCCCCCAAAAGTCCCTGAAAAAACTACAACTTAAGGAAATGCAACTTGAATCTTTTTAGTTCACAGATTCAGACTCATACATCCTGCGAGCCCCCTAGCATATGTTGCTGAAATTTTTCTTTTGACTTTGCAATAGTTGTCAAGATTATTTTAATGAAAATATTTCTCCAGTTGGAAGACATGGGTATACAGGACTTTGCTAGAACGACAAATGCTTTTTCCCAGTCTTCATCCGCGTAACAGTAAATCATTATTAAACAAACACACAAAATAAAACTCACTCTGAATGTGTATCAGTCACCTGAAGGGGCAGAAAAGCACAAGAGTGAAGAAACTTCACCCCAACCACAGCCAAGAAGGAAAGTTGCAACCAAGGCACTTTTCACAGAAGAAAATATCCAAAGATGTAGATGCTGTTTATTTTAGAAAAGGGGAAGAAGGCAAGGGAGGGAGGGAAAGGGTAGGGAAGAGACTAGAACTCCTCTTCTCTTACTAACCTACATTAAAAACTAATTGTATCAAGCAATCTCAATGCAAAACTGACCCTATCACAATTTAAAGTGAATAATGCTTTCCTTGACAAAAATTCGGTATTTTAAACTCATTCTGAGCAAAATTATCTTTTAACCTGATACACCAAACTATTAGTTTTTCCCAAACAACAGTTAGAACATGAGCTTTTCAGTTTCTTACACTCTCTCTGTTTTAAAATTAAAAGCCAAATTCCTTTAACTTCATATATCCTAAGTCACTCTGATTTAAAATTACTTCTATGCCATTGTCTTCTAGCACTGGTCTGCAATAGAATCTGTGCAATTAACAATAATCATCTTCCCTCTGATCTTTCTAGAGTCAAGGATGGCATATCTCCTTATCTTATTTGTTCCATTAGATTGGCATATTTTGCCTCATCTGTCACCTTCTATCAAACTCTGCTTTCAGATATGCGTTAATTCATTTTTAGTTGTCCTCAATGTTCTAAAATAGTGATGTCTGACAGAATTAATACAGTGCTCTAGTTCTTTCTGTTCAACCGGTATTTAATTAAAGATCTTGGAGGCTATCTTTCTCTCAGGCTATACCACTTAAAGGAGGAACATTACTTCCTCCATGGACAATGTGATAAGCCACATGGCAACAAAGCTGCCTCCCTAACGTCTCTCATTTAATACACTGCTTTACCACATATAAACTACCAGCAAAACAGATTATCACTTTAATTCACATTGATTTTACTTTTCATATCCCTGAACCACAACTCTGCCATGGGCTGCGTTCTCTCAACTTCTGAATTTCCCGAATTTCTGTAGTTGTAATGCTCTCCTATCTTTTTGCTTTTGTTTCATCTGGACTTCAAAAAGTTCTAATGGCATCTGATTTGGAAGAGTTCTTGAATCTCTGAAAACAACGAAGAAGTCTTTAAGCAATCAGAACTGCCTTGGCGCACACTCTGAAAACTCCGTTTCAAAATCTTTTGAATTAATATCTTTTGGAGAATAGCCCACTCAACTTGAGATGTCATAATTTTCCATTCTAAAGGTGGCATGGATAATTTAAATGGGCACTTGCTATTTATTACTTAAATAATTGTTCTCTTGGATGGCCTTTCGAAAGCTAGTACTTCTTAATCATTTTCGACTGTATCAGAACTATAACAGGCATGTCAATTTAAGCAAACTTCATGAGCAATAAACTAACAAACAGACTCTAGGTGGTGGTATAGGTTATTTTTTATCATGATGTTTTGCACTTACAACCGCAAGAGTCAGAAAAGCCTTTAGTCTCTTCACACATTTCTTTAGTGCAAAGTTAACAACATTTTAGGCTGTTAAAATTAGCAAAATCCAAGTTCTACAGAGTTTGCAAATGCATGTAAAACAGGCATTAAACCTGGTTTTCAACTAACTTCCCACAGGCATTAAACCTGCCTTTTCACCTAACTCATTTGAATAAAATCAACAACGAACAGTTCTTTTTTTTTTTTTTTTTGGATGTGTATTTTGCTCACACTCCTAGGGCACTTCCCAGGGTAAGTTTGGAAAGAGGTCTTTCTCCACTAGAGTATGACACAGACTAGAGCAACCAATCCTGTAACCTGCAGGGCAGTAGCTGTTCCACTAATTGATTCTCCTTCTTTGTCTGTAGGAACTATGCCCAGGCAGAAAAAAAGTTACTATAGATGATGAAGCCAGCGCTCCCCTGAACCAAATAAACCCTATCGACATTACCAAACTGCTGGGCAAAAGCAGAGCAATTCACTTACTTCGAAGGTGAAAACACTTCAACATACACCAGGCGGCAACCGACACTTAGGGGCTAAGCAGATGAAACACCATTTGTTTAAAAAGTCTATTATCTTACTGTCTCTTCCACAAAGGTGGAAAACTGATGATTAAACATTGAATAATGCCACCCACTTACTAAACCTATGATTCACTAATAAGCATTCAATGCAATTCATAACTTTAAAGAATGAATTACCGAAGCCCCTTGCTTCACAAATTTTCCCAAGAAACAGAAAGAGCATTCATCACCTATAATCCGACAACCATTTTTACTACGGACACCTACAGATGGCTTCTCTTCCTCTAACGACACAATTTCCTTCACAATCCCACATGTAATCATTTACAATACCAGAGACAAACTCCACCTCAGTTCCACCAGCCGAGTTTTTAAAAATCCTTGTGCCTAAGAACGTCTTCTTTCCCCAAAGTAAAATGTGCCATTAAAAAATATTTTTAAAAAGCAAAAGTGCTTATCATTCCGTACTTCTTTTACTACCTTCAGCAGCCAATTACTGACGTGATAAAAGGTAGAAACTCCTGGAATGCTTCAGAGATCAACATGTGTCACAGACTCCCAGCCAGTCCGCCTCTAAGACACAGTTGGTTCCTTTGTTCCTTCAGACTGAACACCAACTCCTGATTAAAATTGGGAAACTACTTTGGAAGGGATGTGAGGGTCTGCAGAATACGTCCACGGAAACCTTCATAAAACAATATGCAATAGTAGTAAGGTGGACACAGCAGAAGGGAGAAAGGGCAGCCTCCCGGACTTCCACGGGGCTCACCCTAAATGGGGGCCGGCCCCTGGCTCCTGGTAAAATGATGGCTGAGGCCTCGGGTCCGTGAGCCACGCCATCCGGGGGGGACGGCGAGTGCGGGCAGAGCGGGCCTGGGGTCCGTTGGGGGCCGGGCGAGCTGTCCGTTTTCCTATTCACTTTCCCAGCCGGGTATCCAGCGAGCACGGAGCAGGCAGGCACCCAGGCGAAAGGCGCCGCCCAGGATCCGGCTGGACAGCAGGATCGAGAGCGGCGCGGCGAGTGGTGCCCGAGGTTCGCGACCGAGAGGGCAGGCGAGCGAGGGGCAACCCCGACCCGGCCCCCCGAGCTCCAGTGTCCGACCCCGCGCAGGGGCCACGCGACGGCCGCCCCCTTGCCCAGAACCGGCACGGACGGGCGGGCCGACCCGGGGCCACTCCACAACTTGCCGGCCCGCCGCCCCGGCCCCCCGCGAGAACCCGGGGAGACTCGAACCAGGCAGCAGAGGCAGGATTCCCCCGGAAACGCGCCCTCCACGCCGCCCCGTGCGCGCCCGCGGCCGGCCGCGCTGCCCCCGCCGCCCCGACGCCCCCGCGGCCCTGCCCGCCAAGCCAGCGCCGACGCGGGCCGCGCTCCGGGGCCGTTTCCGGCGGCGCCGGCGGCCGCTACTCTGGGCGCCCTGGCCGCGGCCGTCACTCACCCCAGGCCGCCGCGGCTCCCAGCCTCCGGCTCCGTCAGGCTCGGTCCGCGAAGGCGCCTGCCGCCCCGTCCTGGCCCGGCACCCCGGCGAGCTCTTCCCTCCGACCAGCGGCGCTCCCGGCGCAGCGGCGGACGCGAGGCCACGGGCGGACGGGCGCGCGCGGGTGGCGGGCGGGCGTGGGGCCGGATCGTCCCTGCGCCTCGCCGCCGCCTCCTCCGCCGCCGCCTCCCGAGTTCGGGGCTCTGCTGCAATGTCTGCGAGGCTGACTTTGAGCGCCTCGCTCGCCGCCCGCCCGCCCGCCCGCAGCCGCGCTCCTCCCTCCGCCGCCGAGTCCGCCGCGGCCCAGTCCCTCCCCTCGCCGCCCCACGCCATTCAGCTCTTCAGCCAAGTTTCTTAACCCTTTTCTCCCCCTCCCTCCCATTGTCAGCCGGTCAGGAGGAAGCCGTGCGGGTCCGGGCCGCTCGCGGTAGCTGCGGAGCCCCCTATGGTTCGTGGATTTCCTCCTCGCCTGCTTTCCGGGTGGCTCAGACGGGGCTGCAGGGCCCGGAGGCAGCGAAAGGACCGCGTCCCCAAGAGAGGGGCTGCTCGGCGCGCCCGGGCCGTCCTCCGGGCTCCCAGCTCTGTCCAGCCGCCCGCGACCGCTGCAGGCGCCTGGACAGCTCCTCCTGGGAACCCGGGGAAGCGCTCTCGGGACCCAGGCCGAATGCTCCCGTTTGGGCAGAGCCTGGGGACCGGGGCACCCCAGACGCCCCAGGGTCCCCGCCTGGGTGCTGGCGCCTTAAAAGTCTACCTCCTCCCCTTCACCCCACAACACGCGCTCCCTGGGCCCCCTTTCACCCCCCACCCAATTTCTATCTCCTTGTAATCTGTGTGTCCTGCTTTAATCTTGGGGGGCGCGGGCGCGAACTCTGGGTCACTTTGACCCCACGCCCAGCACGTAGTAGGCACCCAGCCCTCATGTGGAGCGACTCCGGGAGGAAAACTAGGAAGGAGACCTGAGGAGCGCCCCGCTCAGCTCCCTGGACAGACGTAGGACCCAGGAGCAGGGTTAATCCTCGGCTGCTTTGTCACTGCGAAGTCTCCAGCGGAGTCTGTCAGCCAATCTACATCATCCCCGGGAAGGATCTGACCCAACCAGACAAGGCAAAAGGAGCAGAGCTGCTACTTCTTCAGCAGCTCTCCTCGGTTCAGTCTCCGAATAAGAAATAACAATTACATCACGAGGCCGGGGCGGCAGCGCGGTGGAGCCTCTTGGTTTCCTGCAGCCTAATCTCGCTGAACCCGCCTCTAAATTGGGGGGGCTACAGACTGGTGAAACGAGAAAGTGGAGGGAGGAGAGAGTCATACGAAACCATAATTTCCCCTTATCCGTGTATTTGCTGTTTTAAAAATCGTATCCTCAGCGCTCCCCAAACATCTCCCTAGAACTATTAACACCCCCTCAACACCTCCCCAGATGTCAGGTTTCTTTTTGACTTGAGCATCCAGCATTTAGTAATTCACCATGAAAAAAATTACCAGGGGAAACCAATGTTGTTGCTGAAATTGTTTTTGCTTGACACAAAAAAGCTAAAGTATAGCTTAGTCTCACCCGAAATTCTGAAATGGCATGCCTGTGTTAAAACACTTATTACATAAGACAAATGAGCCGATGAGGCACTCCATTCTTACATGTAGGTTTTTATATCCTGAAGAATTTGATAGCATTTGAAAATGGAGTTGCTAATGCGCTTAAAAAACAACAACTATCCAAGTCATGAAACTGTATTCTATGCCTGTTATGTAATGGCTGTATTGTGTACTGCAAATTTCACTTAACCTTTAAAAATATGAATGAGAGTTTTAGAATACTGTCACAGTCTTGAAAGTGAAAGCAATTTTTCAAATTAATGCTTAATAAATTCAGCACCTAGCACAGTGCCGGGCACATGGTACCGATGTTTTCCTTAGTGACAATGGCACTTTTAAAAACAATTATTTTACATCACCCTACTGATTGAACTATGCAATCTGTTGCCATTTTAAAAAGTTAAACCTCATATAATACCATATTATTTGCATATACCACAATTCAAAATCTGCTGTAGGCAAATTAGTAAAGGCTGCTGTTTTTTAGTGCATCATTTATTCAGAATTGATACAAAGCAAACCGTTTCAATGATGACCAGCGTAATTGGAGCTTGGCGCCTTAGTGGGGGTCAAACTTTTTTTACGAAAATTATTTTTAACCATAATACAAAGATTTTTCTACAATGTATTGCAAATGTTTCTCTTAAGCGGTTTATTGAACATCATTTAGCATTTTCTTGACAATTCAGTGTCAATTTTATTATAAGTAATTGTTGTAGTAGGTTGTAGTGGATTCAGGAAATATATCCAGTTCCTATTCTATATTCTTCCTAGGTGTTAGGGATTCTCCCAGGAGGTCCAAAAGCTATCAGTCGCTACACCAAAGGACTGTAGGATGCCATGACTTAATGATTATCTCTGCCTTTTGTAATTTCTCTCTCTCCCCCTTCACTAACTGACAATCTGTTTTGCTTACTGTTACTAGCACAGCTGTCACTAACATTCTCCTCATCTTCTGATTGGTAACTTCCAGTCTAGTGCGGACTGGGAATCCAGATAGCCTCACTTGTCACAATTCTGTCTAAAGTAAACTTAATAGGTTTTGGGTAAGGGACTAATGGCTCACCAAGGAGTAGGGCGCACACACACCTTAGTGCATAGACTATGGAAAGATACTTGGACTACTCAAATCTATCTTTTAAATGCATTCCTCTTCTTAACCAGGTTTTGAACCACGGAGATTGCCCAACAAGCCAAGAATTTTCCAGCCCTCCAACATTGGTGTTAAAAAGTCCACTGCTATATGCTAGATGACTTCCCAAAGCTGTTCACTTATTATTATTCTGTTTTCTCAACCCCACAAAAATCCAGTCACTGAAATCCTGAACTCTTTTGATAGTGGCATGAGTGTTAAGTTAATTGCACACCTCTTGTGGAATTCATTTTCACTTAATCTTGCTAATTATGTGGAGACTATTTTGTTTGTTGTTGTTCTTTGTTTTTTAAAATAAATCAATACCTAAATTTCCTGGCTAACAGAGTCATTGCAAGGATACTAGGGCATTATATGTAATATAAGAATGCCTGTTTGGTAATTTGTACTTCGAAGTCAATTCTCATTTGAATCATTTGTGATGTGAAAACAATGCTGTTCGGTTTATATACTTAAACACCTAATTATTGTTTTACGTCCAGGGTTCCTGTGGGACCACATGCTTATAGTTCAGTCTCAGTATACCTATCTGCCACAAAGATGTAGTCTGGGAGGGGTGTGCCTTTGGTGTATTCTCTAAATCTCTCTTGTATAGCATTTTTCAAAACCATTTTGTGAGTGGGTATTTGCTTGTCTGTATCCCACTGTAGAATGCAAGCAGTACAGGCACAGGGTCCATATCCCTCTCATTCACATTTGGGGACTTCTAGCTACCTATCCCTGTGCCCAGCAAGCAATAGACATTCAGTAGATATTGGCCAACATACTGTCATACTCCAGAGGACAGAATGTATCTTTCTCTTGGGGTCCTGGCTGTGAGGTAAGGAAGTTCAGAGAACATTTTGCAGAGAAAATAATGCTTCCACTGGCCATTAAAAGGTTTAAAGGATTAGCCATGTAGGCAGAGTGGGAAAAGGGGTTCTCAGGAGAGGACGTAGACTGTTTAACAGTAGAGAGATATGAGAAAACAAAAATATGCATTGAGAAGTATTGAGCCTGCATTTATACTGTGGAGTGAACTATGACACTTGAGGGGGGAAATATGTGTAACGTCCTAGATCACAGACAAATAGAACCCCAATGCAGTTACCTTATTAGCCACAGTCCCTTAGCCTCTGGAGCAGCACTGACCAATAAAAACAAAGTGAACCACAAATGTGAGCCACATATGGAATATTAAGTTTTCTGGTAGATACATTCAAAAAGTACAGAGGAACAGGTAAAATTAGTTATAATAATCCACTTTAACCCAATACATCAAAAATTACCATTTCAATGTCTATACAACATACAAAATCATTAATTAGATATTTTACAATATTTTATAGTCTTCAAAATCCAGTGTGTCTTTTACATTTATAGCACATCTCCATTTGGATTAGTCATATTCCGGGCTCAACAGCCACATGTGGCTAACAACTACCGTATCGGGTAGTGCAGCTCCAGAGAATGTAGGAAATATTTAATAATATCATTTAAGAAAATTTTCCTTAAGAGGAAAATCTAAATCGTGTTCACTCTAAGAGTTTATTTATGCCGATTATTAGTGTTGAATTATGTTAGGTTATAAAGACCACCTTCTTGTGTTTAGACATTTACACCCATTAGATAATCAGTAAAGTTTGCGTTTTATGTACTGTGTCTTCATTAATGATGCTGTAGTTACAACTATTTCTATCTCTATTAACTGTGGTGGTGGACTGTAAATGTAAACTGTTTTTATGGCACAAATAAAATGCTATAGATTTGGGGTTGACTAAGCTTTAAAAAAAGTTCTCTCTACAATATGATATCACCTCTTCTATGCAGTTACCGCCAAGCCTAGCTGTAGAAGTCCAGGGTTTTGCTGTCTAATTATTTTATGCCCAGTTACTTGTAGATGACAAAAACCACCCCGACCTTTGTTTGAGGCACTCGCCTACCTGCAGCTGCAGTAAGGGTTTGCTGCAGCTCCCTGAGTACCAAGAAAGGTCCAAAGAGCTAACGTGAAGACGCTTAGATACCCTGTCTGCAGGTGACTGTGCAGCTTTCCCCAGTGAGATTGGAGCCCTTTTGGTTTCATTGGAATTCGAGTGCCAAAGATCGGCAAATCCACAGCGCTCATTGTCTACACTAAAATGAATCTTGAAAACGGTATCTTTTTTAAAAAACAGTCTGAGAATGGTTGTGTACAAGTAGCCAAACGTGTGAAAGAGAAAGGCAGAGACTTTAATGAAATGCATATGTGGTTGATGCAGTCTCATTCCTTCTCAAAACAAGAAAATGTCTAGTATAGTTAAGGGGTTAGAAAAGCCAAGAAGTCTCAAGGAAGCAAGGAAAACCTGTCAGTTTTAATGATGTGTCAGTCGGATATGTCTAAGTGATTGAGAGTAAATATTACATGAAACCTATCCTTTTATGTGGAAATGGCGTAGCAGCTCTCATTAGGGAGTCCTGTCGTAAATGCATGTGAAAGTTTCCTTTAAGGGATTTCACAAACATAGGACCATATTATGAATCAATTCAGTAAAAACATGATCCTATTATTTTTAGAGATATATTTAGACAGACTTCAACTAAAGAAAAGTGCAATACACATATATTTTTCCAAATTATTCAGGGTTCTGAAGGGAAGAAAGATGTAAAGAAAGCATGATGTAAACTTACTATTTGTATAATTGCTTGACTCTCAAAAGAAGACATAGACACTGACCTGTCCGTTTTAGAGAAGTTTAAGAAACATAAAAATCTCATTTAGTTTTTCTTTTCACAAAGAATTTGAGCACACACACACACACACAAGATTTCACTCAATTCAATGGTGGAAAGAATCATCTTTTCAACAAATGGTGCTAGGGTATCTACATGCAGAAGAATGAAATTGAGCTCCTTCACATCATATACAAAAATTGACTCAAAATGAAACATAGACTTAAAGTAAGAACTAAACTGTTAAACTCTTAGAAGAATATATTGCAGTAAATCCTCGTGACCTCTGTTAGGCAAAAACTTCTTAGTTATGACACTGAAAGCATGAGTAACGAAATAGATATATTGGACTGAAGTCAAACTTAAAATCTTGTGTGTTTTAATGGATACCGTCAAGAAAATGAAAAGATAACCCATAGAATAGGAGAAAATATTTGCAAATCATATATCTATCAGGTAAGGAACCATAGGTAGACTACATAAAAAACTCTTACAACTCAATAATAAAAAGGCAAAAACCCGGTTTTTAAAATGAGCAAAGTATCTGAGTAGACATTTCTCCAAAGAAGATGTACATGAAAAGATACTCCGTAGGATTAGCCATCAGGGAAGTGCAAATCAAAACCACAGTGTGATGCTACTTCACACCCAAGACAAATGGCTACAAAAGGAAAAAAAGAGGAAACCAGTGTTGGTGAGTATGTAGAGTCATTGGAACACTCATCTGTTATTCCTTGTTGATGCATAGCAAATCACTTCAAAATTTAATGGCTTAAAACGAGAAACACTTCTTATCTCACAGTTTCTGGGGGTAAAGAATGCAGGAACAGCCTAGCTGGATGGTTCTGACACAAGGTGTCTCCTGTGGCTGCAGTCAGGGTATTGGCAGGGCCTGCGGTCATGTGAACGGCTTGCCTAGGTCTGAAGGATCGAATTGCACGAAGGCACCCTCACATGGTTGTTGGCAGGAGGCCTCGGATACCTGCCACATGGGCCTCTCCTCAGGCTGCTTGAGTATCCTCATGATGTGGCAGCTAACTTCCACTGGAGCAAGCTGTCCAAGAAAGGGCGACAGTGGAGCCAGAGTGTCCTTTCTGACCCGGTCTCCTAATTTACACATGGTTACTTCCATTTTATTCTATTAATTAGAAGTGAGTCACTAAGTTCATTCCACACTCAAGAGGAAAGTCATCTTGAAGGGAGGAGTAGCAAATAATTTGTGAACAGGTTTTAAAAACACCACAGCAGGCAATTCACATTTTTGCCTGTGGTCTGCCTCTTCGATTTCCTAAACCAACTTGCATATCCTTGTTTCCACACACTGAACAGGCTCACTGCCTCCCTCAAGGGAACAAGACTTAAGCGTCTTCTGGTTACTGCATCAAATCTGTTGCTTAAGAATTCTGGGTGACATGCAGCACTCCCCAGGAAGGCCCGATGAGGCCCCTTGAAGGCTGGTAAACAGACATGCTTTCAGCCACAGCACGTTTACATTTTCAACCATGAAGAAGGATCAGGATTAGTGCAATAAATCTGTCCATTTGGAAAAGGAAGAATGAGGAACTCGCATTGGTCACCATTCCATAGTAATTATCAAAACCTACTAAGCAGGAATAGCCAGGACTCCTTTTCTTGGCAATACAGGAAGTTCCTTGATTGACCAACCTGATAGCCTCTGATTCGTTCTCCTGAATGTTCTCTCTAGTGCCTTGCCCTCTGCTGTTCCTGGATCTGCCTTTGGAAGGTTCACATTTGACAGTTTTCCTCAACAAATGTATCTGAGACAGATACAGGGGAGGCTGTCCTTCCTAGAGACCTCTTAGATTTTGAAATATTCAGCACAGGGGTTATTTTAAAGTTTTAACAATGAGATTATTGCAGACCAAATTGGGGGTTTCTTTGGGATGTTAACTTCTTCAGACACTTAGAAGGCTTGATTTGTTTCCATTCCCTTCCATGTACAGGTTACTATAGCCAAAAGTCTTGCCCAGACATGGTTTTCAAGGCTGCAGATTCTCAGTTTTTATTTACTGGGCTCTGTACTCTGCCCATCCCTCTGGCCCTTAAATTAATGGTGTCTACCTTGAGATCATCTGAAATAATAGGCTTAGGTGGGGAGGCAATACAATTTATCACCTCTTGCTAGCAATATCACTGCTGCTTTATGACAAAGCACAAGTCTTACCTCCTGCTAAGCCTGCAGTTTCATGGCCACAGCTTAAAACTTCCTCAATTTCAAGTACAGAGTAGATGACTTTTTCAACATTGCAAGGCCCGCATCACTGGACTCTTCATCAGAGTTGTTAGCAAGTATCGGCAGAGAATGTCTCCCTTAGCAAATCTTTGCTTCCTTCCACCTCTGTTTTCAGAATGGTTGATTCTAGTCTGAGTTCACCTAACTCAGAAGACTTTGCTGAAAATAGCAAAACTATACCAACACCTACAAACAGTATGAATGTATCTTTTATTTCCCTTAACACTATGGCCTCAGTCAGCAAAGAGTCTGCTTTTCAAGGTAAGCAGTTGGCAGCTTAACCAAATAGTTTGCTACCACATTAAAAACAGAGTCCTATCACACACAGCCCAAATCTTTCTGCTAAATCAGTGGTACTTGTACCACGCAGCATACCATTTCTGGTACCAATTGGCCATGGTTCCTGGTTACAGAAACAACATTTACTCTTGCTAGTTTAGGCAGAAATGTCTTCTTTTTTTTTAATAGCAAAATAGTTCACAACATTTCTTCAAGGACCCAGAAACCAGGCTTGATAATACATGAGAGAAATATTCAGTTGCATACAGGGACTGCCGTATGGAAATTCCAGTCACCTACCATCTGCCTCTTTGAACCAATAAGGATACAGACTAAATACTAGAACCTTCATTAAAACTGTACCGAAGAACCACACACTTCAACCAACCACTTTACTTGCCAAACAGCCCTATAGATTCTGCCTTATGATGTTCCTATCTGGTTTCCATGTCTTATGTAGGTGCATTTGGTTGGTGAAGACCAGGTCACATGTGAAACCTTAGCTTCACCTGAGTCTGAGAAATGTCACATTCAGTCTTCCAGTAACCTGGAAAGTACACTAGGAAGAGATTAGAGTAGTATTTAGGGTGTGTCATTCTGCAGTATCTGGCACAGTGGTCAAAGGTTTATTTCTGGGTTTTCATCGTATTTTAACTGACATACTAATATTTGAGGAAAATCATGATAACATATATAGTAAAATTAATAAATAGCATGAATTACATTGACTTACTATGTTTCCTTTTCTCTGTAGGATTCTTCTTGGGTTTAGTGTTTGTATTAGTCGGTTTTGTGTTGCTATAACAGAATACCTGAGGCTGGGTAATTTATTAAAAAGAAAAAAAGGTGTTTATTTAGCTCACAGCTCTGTAGGCTGGGAAGTTTAAGGGCATGGCCCTGGCTTCTGGAGAGGGCTTTCATGCTGCATTATTACATGGCAGAAGTCAAAGGAAAAGCAAAAACGTATGATGAGACAAAACCTGAGGAACTTCTGATATTTATAACAAAGAGTTCTTCTGGGGACTAATTCATTCCCAGGAGGACTAATCCAGTCCTACCAGAGGGAAATCTCACTGCCAAAATAATGGCACCAAGCCATTCAAGAGGGACCTGCCGCCATGAGCCAAACATCTCCTATTAGGCCCCACTTCCCAGCACCACTACACTGGGGATCAAATTTCTCCTTTCTCTCTCCCTCTTTTCTTTCTTTCTTTCTTTCTTTCTTTCTTTCTTTCTTTCTTTCTTTCTTTCTTTCTTTCTTTCTTTCTTTCTTTCTTTCTTTTTCTTTCTTTCTTTCTTTTCTTTCCTTCTCTCTCTCTCTTTCTTTCTTTCCTCTCTCTCTGTTTCTCTCCTTCCTTCCTTCCTTCCTTCCTTCCTTCCTTCCTTCCTTCCTTCCTTCCTTCCTTCTTTTTTTTATTGAGACAGGGTCTCACTTTGTCACCCAGGATGGAGTGCAATGGCACATGGTTCACTAAAGCCTCAACTTCTGGGGCTCAGGCAATCCTCTCACCTCAGCCCCACAACTAGCTAAGATACAGGCACATGCCACCACACCCAGCTAATTTTTTTGTACTTTTTGTAGAGATGAGGTTTTGCTACATTGCCCAGGCTGGTCTTGAACTCCTGGGCTCAAGTAATCTGCCCACCTTAGCCTCCCAAAGTGCTGGGATTATAAGTATGAACCACCTTGCCCAGCCTAGAGATCAAATTTCAACATGAGTTTTGATAGGGACAAACTTAAACCATACCTAAGCCATAGCAGTATTATTGCTGCTGTAGTTTGTTTGGCCTACCTGTCTATTTTAAAGACACTAATAGGATTCCAGAAATGTTTGATATATATCTCCACATGCAGATAAATCAATAACTGATCAGTTCATCTCCACAATTTTTCATAGTAAGGTGCACGTCTTTGTTCCAAGTCCTTCCCTGGTGAAGGAACAGGAGTGGAACATGGTTGTGGGGCAATAGTGAACAGTGAAGTGTGGCAGTAATTATGCCTGAGGATCATAACTGTTCAGTGGTGAGAGAAAAATATCAGTTGGAGCTAAAAGTGGCATGAAATTAAGGGAGCAGGAAAGGTCAAATATCCAGTAGAGAGCAAAACCCAAGTTTCTGAAGCACAGGAAGTGTTGTAGATTGTAAAATGAACAATAACTCACCCAAGGATCATTAAATTTGGGTAAATTTTGCATTAATTTTATTTCACTGTATTCTAGTTCTTAGAAAGTTGGCTAACACTGTTAACCAGTATATCATATATTTGTTGGGATACAAAAAGTGTGCTTACTCTTGGATAAGTGGATAAGACACTTTTGGTTGTAAGGAAGAGCGACTTATGCCAAATAACTTGAGAGAAAAGGAACTTCTAAATCATAAAATCCAAGGAAGTACTGTCACATCAATCCTCAAGAGACCATAGCTCTTCATCCTGGCACTCCACCAATAATATGCCTTTTTACTCCACTTACTCAGACCCTATTGGTCCAATTCTCCAAAGAGAAAATTTGATTGGCTTTTGGCCAGCCAATGGACTACTTCTTTTATGGTTAGATGTCCAGGCCTTGTCAGTTATACTGAATGGAGGTGAGGGCAAGTTCACTTAATTCAAAGGATTGACATTCCCAAGGCTGTGAATAGGGCTGGTAAAACTAGCAGGGTAAGACGAGTGTGGTAGATCAATAAACTAATGACTCTAGTACAGTTATTGTCTTTTACACTACATAAATTAAGACTTGTAATATTGTAACGGCATCATTAATCTTATTTACAAACTGTCTGCTTGCAAATTAATGCTTGTGATTCTTATATACAAAATACATTAAACATATTCATTCTTTCACTAATTATGTGCTCGTGCCTACAAGTACCCTGTGGCACAGTGTATCAAGTTCTCATGATGCCAAATGGACAAACCATGGATACATTCTTTGAGGCACCACAGGAGGAGACAGCTAATATTTACTGTGATGTACTTTTTAATCCAGGCATAAAGATGAGTATTATAGAGAAAGGAAGCATTGGTTCATACATGGGGGTTGAAGGGAAGTTTCCTTCCTTCAGAGAAATGATTTTTGAACTAGATCATGAATGATGAATTTATTAGTGTGCTTTTTTCTTATGGTCATCACTGATTCGCATTTATATACTTACTATAACATCTTACTATCAAATCATATTTTACAGGTATTATTTCCCTTTTAGGAAGTTTCGTTGATTCTCAACATGTCAATATATAGAACTAGAACTGTATTTTGTCAATTGAAAGCAAATTCAGATCCCCTCACATGGGGTAAAATTGTTTTATTTTTCTTTCTCCTTGTGATTTTCTTTCCCTTTTCATAGGCATTGAAAAATCGTTTTCTAATAACATAGCTTTCATGAACATGAGAAATTTTCAGGTGTCTCTAGTAGTGGTGGTGACTGTCACTTCCATGGCCTCTTCCTTGGTATCAAGGCCATTTTTTTTTTTTTTTTTTTTTTTTTTTGAGACGGAGTCTCGCTCTGTCGCCCAGGCTGGAGTGCAGTGGCGCGATCTCGGCTCACTGCAAGCTCCGCCTCCCGGGTTCACGCCATTCTCCTGCCTCAGTCTTCCCAGTAGCTGGGACTACAGGCGCCACCACCACGCCCGGCTAGTTTTTTTTTTTTTTTTTTTTTTTTTTTTGTATTTTTAGTAGAGACGAGGTTTCACCGTGTTAGCCAGGATGGTCTTGATCTCCTGACCTCGTGATCTGCCCGTCTCGGCCTCCCAAAGTGCTGGGATTACAGGCTTGAGCCACCGCGCCCGGCCAAGGCCATTCTTAAATAATGCTGTGAAATGTGCCAACCATACCTTTGGTACCAATACATGCCCTTTCTCTAACCCACTTTTAGTGCAATGCCCAGTAACTGCATGATAACATTGTATATTTAGGGACCAAATCTTTTTCCTCTAATGCATCATCAATTGTTTCATGTGCTGTTAAGAAAGAAGATTGTAACCAACCAAATAAAGGCACAACGCTTACTTATGATACAGAATGCTAATTTTATACCTATTGAAAGAGCCCTTTTACACTTATTTATACATAGATTTTTAATCCTCGATCACTCACATGTATAAATAAAAGGACAATATAAGTGAATCACATCCTTTAAGATATTTCTAAACATGTTCACTCTGAGTTTGTCCCGCAAGAATCACTTTTTGACTTCATCATCAATGTTTATTTTTAACAAAACACAATTTACTCTTTTGTGCCATCAAGCAGTGTTGTTGATGCAGCATGTCTCAAAAGAGTGCTCGGCTACTACGTCTGTAAATTTTTTTCCAAGCTGCTGATCTCCATCGTACAGGCTTCGATGTAAATGCACTAGCAAATGACACCCACAGACAGGGACACAAAGACACGTTCCCATTTCCAAGATGTTAAAATATCAAATGATGAATCAATGGCATATGACATAGAATTAAAGAGATATGACACTGCTTGATAACTTCCAAAGTATTAGTGCAGACCTTATGTTTCTGTAGCATTATCATATGTAAGACAAGTTAGGTAGTCATGGATTCTTATTTTGCGAAGAAAGTACTGGATGTCCCCCAATTTAAGTAATCTACTTCCAATGACACAAAGATAACAAATAGTAGATTTGGTACTACGCTTGATAGTACTGGGGTATTTTATTTATAATCCAAGGCTTTTTCCACCAATTCATGCTATTTTTGCCATATAAGTACTCCGCACTAACCAACTGCACCCTTGGAGCACCCCAATTTGTGCTGTTTCCCATCATACTTCTTAGATATTCACAAACCTACACTGTAACTCTCAGTCTCTGTCATTTATCCTTGCTGATTGAAAAATTTAATTCAACAGTTCACAAACTATGCCCCCCAAAATACTGTCGTTCCAAGATTTTCTGTTTTTAAATCAAGTAACAGTCATCTTTTCTCAATTTGCAGGAAAAATTCAACTATCAAATAGTCTTCTAAATCAAATTTTTTTCCATATTTTTGTTTAGTCCTAGTTTCTGCTATCATTTGATGATACTAGAATCTTGTTTCATATGATATTGCATTTACACAAAACATGATCATTTTTAGTTTACCATAGCAATATTTTAAGATATTATAAAAAATTTTCCACAAGTGTTACATTTCTTGAACAAATATGAAAACCCTTGATTTTATTCATTCTTTTGGAAGCCTGCTGTCTTCCAGATACACAGATATACTAATGGTTCAAATACACGAATCCTTTCTATTCAATTGGCAAGTTACTCTGTTAGACTCCTCAGAAGAGTCCTTAGAAAATTCACACAGAGTGAATTGAAGATTAGGAATTTGAGACCCTTCATAAGACAAAGGAGTCATTTTTTGCCAGTCAGACTTTTTCAAATTTCTTTAATTATATAATGTGAACAAGATATTCTAATTTCAGGACAGCCCTACCTGTGACCAACACTTTTTCCAGCTAATTTTGGGGGAAGTAGCTCAATCCTGCATCAAAGAATCAAATTTACAGCTTCTTTCTACCCAGGAAAGAGATGATGCACTTAATTAATCTTTCCAGGAAGCTAGGCTGACTCTCATTATTTCAACGCATTGTATGCTTAAAGCATGTATAATTTAATCCTGTTTGAAAGATATGTGAAAGAGAATTGACATAAAATAGCAAGAAAGCTCTGAAGTGAACTGAGCTATATAATTTTGGCATAAGCATTCTTAATATCACCTTTAAAAGAACTTGAAATATATTTGATGGTGGGAGAAATTTTAGTATAGATTGGAAAACTATCAAACAGCATCTGTTGCCTTCTCCATTTTGATTAAAACATGCTCACAGGGAAAATAGTGGTTTGTCTGTTAAGTCAAACACTAATGAAACATTTGCTAAAATAATCTCTTTAATTTGGACAACATTTGGCAATAAAGTGCACTCATTGGATCATTTGTCTGTATTCCGAGGCTTCCGAGTTAACTGAGCACAGCTAAGTCTAATATGGTAATGGGCTCTTTGTTAAAACCTGGACATATGCATTTCTCATGCTCGGTTGTGTTCTCCTCTGGTGAAGAGAGATAAGAAACGTTATTGTGATGGCATTAAAGGTTTCTCATTGACGTATCTAAATACCATGAGCCTGAACTGTCTCATTTCATCATGTCTCATTTCTGTATCTCTTTTGAATCAAAGGCACTATGGCCATAAGGCTCAGGTGAGGAATGAGGATTAGTGGTATTAGTCAAGTCACCAAAAACAGAGTTAGTAATTAAGGTACAAAAACTGTAGAAATGCTTTTTGATTAGCCTATGGGAATTCATGTGAAACATAATATTGCTGGCATGTGAAACAAAATAAATCCAGCAGGTAATGTCAGTAGAAAATAGAAATAACTTACCACTACATACTATTGTTTTATAGAAATTAGACTGTTTTCAAATTCAGATTGGTTCTTGTTTCTAAATTACTGTTTTAAATTTTACGTATGTGTATGTTTGCGTATATATGTATGCAGTACATACAAACACGCGCACACAGAGCACTCCTGCACTCTACACACATAATGTGCTCTGTGTTAACATTTACCACTCAGAGTCAATTAGGCAAGTAACTAGTGGACATACACACACACACACAAAAGTATACCTTCAGCTTTGTCTTGCATCCTGCAAAACCAAAGTCTTAGTTGTCCATGTATACTTGGAAGAACTGCCCTGAAATGCCCTTTCAGAAGACATATGTGTCTAGGTCATTATGTTGTCACCCTTCATTAATTTTGAGTTTTAATACTATTAAAAGAAGAGCAAAGTGATGACCTTTTTAGTCTTTTATTCCATTACCATAGCTCAAAAAGGGCTTCCTTTTATTCTTCGTCTATAAAAATACTCTTATCTACCTGGAGAGTCAGGCCAAATACCACTCTCTACATAAAACTTTTCTTCCTGTATAATATGTTTCTTATACTTCTTTGTTAGTATTTCATCCAGGCTTGAATATGGTCATATTTCCAGATGCCCTTTACTCTGTTGGACTGTAAGGTCCTGGAAGGCAGGGACTTTTGACAAATCTGGGGGCAGTTAAAGAGGCATCGTCAGTAGAGGCGGCATTTGAGGTGCTGACCCATGACAGGAGGAGCACGGGCGACAGCAGAGGACACACTGTTAGCAGCCATAACAGTGGCAGGGGTTGAACAAGCAGGAAAGATGTAACAGATGTGAAGCCAGAGGAATAGTCAGCGACATTGGCCTGGGTCCTTCCGTGAGGAGCAGACTCAGATGCTAAAATACATTCCCATGCCTCTTCCCACAGCACTGCCACCAGCTAGAATTAAATTTTTGACAGTAACAGCAACTGTGTGTTTTTAGGATGTATTCTTTATTACTAAACTTTATCATCTAATACTGTTTCTCTGGATAAATCCTTCCTCATCCCTAACACTGGATTCTAGGAAAATAGTTTCCCAGGAATCTTCTCAGTTGAGGGTCAGGGACTCTAGCAGATTGCTATCAAACAAGTAAAATGTAAGTGAATATCCTCACACATGAGTTCATTGTTAAGAAATGATTTCTCTCCTTTTGACCAAGTATTCTCAGTGATCAGCACAGTTACAACTACACATATAGGCTTCAATAAATATTTAAATGAGTGACTAACAATAAATAGCATTTACTTGGGGCTTACGTATGTCAACATGGTACAAAATACTTCACAGATATTGTGTCTTTTAATAGTACTCTTATTCCTATTTGATAGATAAGTAAACTGGACCTTGAGAGAGTAAATAATTTGTTCTAAGGTACATAGTTAGTAGGTGACAACATTAGGATTTGAACCAAAGAAACCTACATGCATTGCCATAACTCTTAACCTGTATACTGCATTATCTCCCAATACTGAAAACATGCAGGAATGAATGACTGAATATCCCATACTTGATAAGAGACAGTCATTCTCTGGGTTAATTGTGCACCAAGAATAAAAAGCTAATTACGAGTACAAAGATGCAGGGCACTGCCCATTCTTACAAACAATTTGTTTTGGTAACAGTAACTAATTTTTACTTATTTTTGTACTTGAAATGGGATGGAGTGGGCTATCAATTTTTTAAACATTATTTTTAAACCTAACATATCTACATGATAAAAAGAGACTTAAGATGATGACTACTTCAGCAAAGAATGATAAGCGAAGCACCAGATGCTACATATTTTCAACTGCAAAAATATCATGGGAAGCCAGCTGTATCTTCTAAAATTTCATGATGTCATTGTATGGCTTCAGGATCTATTTAGCTGCTTTATAATCTTATTAGCTTATCTCTGCTTCCAGTCATGCACTAGGCCTTAATTGCATAGGTTTGTTTATAATATTGTTAGTGTTCTGGTCTCATATTTCATGCAAGAAGCATCTTGCTTACAGGCTAATGCACAAAAACTTGCCACCCTGAGCAAAACCTAGTGATCCATTGCAAACTGATATCACTGTCCCATTTTTCTGAAGAGGTCATCGTTTCCTGGCATTGAGCTATCACGCTAGTGACTCAGAGTTTTTTATTTTATTCAACTTTTCCCAAAAGTTCGAGTCTAGGATGATGATTTCAAAGTGTGATGGAAGCGAAGTGTTTCAGTTCAGCAAGTTTCAATGTTACAGTGAAATTTACCTCGTTTTCCAGGAATCGGTTACACTACCAGGTTGAGAGAGATTTCAATTGTATTAGAGATGGAAATAGTTTTGGGTTTCTTACAGTTCTACTCTGAATTTCACTGTCCCATCTTTTTGCCCTCCAAATTTATTCATCATTTTATTGTCTCCAATCTACATCCTGTTACAGGTTAATATTTTCTTGTTACAGAATTTTAGATAAGCCATTGCCAGATATTTTCTTGGAGATCTCGTAGAAATAATTGGGTTGTACCACTTTCAAAAGTTTCAAAAGTGGAACCACTGGCATTTACTGCCCAATAGCAGAGGATACTGCTCATGACCCTACCAGAACTAACTTGCATCTTCATAGAGAATGGGTGGCAAATTATCTTCATAAGACATTGTCTCTACCTATATCTCTGGTTAGTTGGGCAAAAATGAGGCCATCTTTCTTTCCCTCATTGCCTTCTGTGAGTAAAACCTATTCATGAAGACTCTTCTATGTACAACCAAGTAATTCCAACTGGTCTGGCTGTTTGGGGGATGGGAATTGAACTGATTTGCTTCTGTAAGTGAGAATTCCAGGAGTTTCAGGGATGGCTTCAGCTGGGGCTGGTTTAGGCCAGAGCTCAAGCAGTGCCCTGGTTTTCTTCCTCTCAGTCCACTTCATGGCAGACTTAGCTCTCCACCCTTGGCATGTCAGCATCATTCTCAGCTTCATTCACACGGAGAAGTGGCAGAAATCTCCAGCCTTTGAATTTCCCAAATTTCTAGACCAGTAGAAAAGGACAAATGATGTTCCTCGTAAGGACAACATAAAATCCCCCCGAAATCAGTGTCACTGGCTTTGATTGGCTTCACTTGGCCATGAGCTCACTGGGAAGCAATTACTGTGGCCAGGAAAGCGTGATGCTCTGATTGGCTCGTTCTGGATTCCAGGCCACCTCTGGAGTCCTGGTTGTGTTTTCTCCACAGGGGCCATGAGAACTGCAACTGGAGGAGCCAGTTCCCAAACAGATCAATTAGAAACAGTGATGAACTGAACAATGAGATCACCTGGACTCAGGAAGGGGAACATCACACACTGGGGCCTATCATGGGGAGGGGGGAGGGGGGAGGGATTGCATTGGGAGTTATACCTGATGTAAATGACGAGTTGATGGGTGCTGACGAGTTGATGGGTGCAGCACACCAACATGGCACAAGTATACATATGTAACAAACCTGCACGTTATGCACATGTACCCTAGAACTTAAAGTATAATAAAAGAAAGAAAGAAACAGTGATGAGAAGAGGATGAATGGATAGTGGCATCCACTAAACAGTGCCGTTTCAGGTATTCATCCGACTTATTCATCTGTTTGGATATTTTCTCTTTCTCTTTCTAGTTCTTTTAACAAGCATATTACACAGTCGGTGTCTGTGGACCTCTTTGCTTCGGAGCTGTCATCCTACATCTGGCCTTTTTATATTCATTCTTGGGTCATGTCCACATTTTGTTTTGTCTTTTTTACATATTATTAAATTTTGTTATCATTGTTTTCTTTGGTTACTGTCCTGAAACATCTAATTTCAACATCTGCTAATGTATTCACTTCTTCATATTATATTGCCCGGATTTGGGGATAAATATTGAAAAGTTGAATGAGTGGCCAGTTAGCATCTGAGTAGTCCTTTATGCAGATAATATTATCTTTTTGATAGCAAAGGAGAAAAGTCAGTGTTTTGTAGTAAGTAGAGTGCATAGATGTGAAAGAATTAGGAATGAAAATAAAGAAATAAATTAAAAATATTGAAACATCTTAATTACTCTACTCAACCTTTTCTCCATAAAGCCTTTCTATATGTGCAATTAATAAAAATAAATTTATTTGAATTTTGCCTCCTCTTTATGGCCATGCCCACTGGAGCTGTTGATGAGCAGGAAAATGATTAAGAGGCAGGTGGCAGAGAAGCTAAGGATGTGAATCAAAGAGGCTAGATAATGCACAAGCTCAATAGTGAGTGCTAAATAATTGATACACAGGTGTATATGATACACAAACAGGACACTGATACAGAGAGCAAAACACTATTGTTACTAATGGTCTCAGGTTAGCAGCTGCCATTCACCAGGAATGACTTTTTATATTCAATTCTTACAATACTACAGTCCATGTTTTTGAGCCAGCAGATTCTAAATTGACTTCTTCTAGAAGTCTTTGGATATATATTTTTCACTTGATAAAACAGCCATTAGACAATAATAGAATGGATACTAAAATCTGTCATGTATTTGCTTCAACAAAACCATCATATATACCTATTGTTAGTAGAACGCAGTTTTTGAAACCCAGAATGCCTGCATATGGTACTACATTCAAGAGATAGACAGGGCATACAGGGAAGGTAAGTCCCTCTCTGTCCTTCAGCTACCCAGTTCTCCTTTCCAGAAAAAATTGCTATTACCTGTTTCTTATGTATCCTACTACAGACAATGTTAGCATTTGCAAACATGTGTACCTCTACAAACATAAATGAATTTTTATATACATACTTTGTAATACATTATTAAGCACCTTACTTTTTCCACTTATTAACATATGTCAGAAATTTAAAATGGTTAAATTACAAACAAGGATGTTGAAGACCAGGTTTCCAATATAAATTCTGACATTTTGAAGAGTAATATTGAAATTGCTATGATAGTAGGCATAAAATAAGCCAAAACATTCCCCTTGGCCCCCAGAATAAACATATGAAAATAAATGTAAATTCAAATTCAAATGAGAAAGTCATTGTTACCTATCAAATAAGCAAATAATAACAACAATGAAATAGTTGTTATTTCAATATAAAAGATATAATGCCTATGGCCAATTGCTGAAGCCAGAAACCTGAGAATCATTTCTAATTTCTTTCTCTGCTTCATCCACTTTTAATCTTTCACTAAGGGCTTCCATGTCATCCTCTAAAATATACGTATTAAATCTCCCCGGAGAACATAGCTGAGTTGCACTCAGACACTGTAAGATAATAATATTTGCTGTTTTAACCCACCATGCTTTGGGCTAATTTGTTTCACTATGATATGTAACCAATACACCTTTAATAGCACCTTGTTTTTTATAGTTATGGTATTTTTAAAACTCTGTCATTGATTGTTGTGATATTTATTATCTCATTTTTAAATGCATACCCCAGAGGGTAAGAATCTTGTGTATTTGGTCCCCAAAGTACCTGTGACATTTATTATAGTCCTGAAATTCAGTTGTTGAATAAAAGAATAAATAAATGAATCGATATTCTATATTTACTGCCTATGGGAAAATGTAAACTGGTGTAAGCTCATTGTCTGCAAGTGAGTTTATCACTGTTATATCAAAGATCTTAACTTTGCCAGCTCTTTGATCCAGCAATTTCATTGTTAGAAACTTATCCTGGAATATGAAAATTTAGATAGAATAAAGTTTATTGCAACTGTTTACAATAGCAGAATAGTGTAAACAATCTGTCCAACAAAGTTTCAATTATGGTGCATCCTATGTATCCATTAAAAATAATGGTATAGAAAAATATTCGTTAACATAGAGCATATTCACTATATGTGCCTGAGTGGTGCAAGCAGGTTACAAATCATAAATATAACAATAGGTGCTGTTTACTGAGTGTTTAGTGTATGCCAGTCACTGTGATACACATCTTATGTGTGTGATGTCATAGGTATAACATATCCAGAGGGGTGTGTGTGTGTGTGTGTGTGTGTGTGTAGATTCAAAAGCATCAGATAGCTGCTTTTTCCAAACACTGATCTACATACTTGGAATATGTATATAGAAGGTTGTGTCACTAAAATGCCTCCAGTGATTATCTCCAAAAGGAAAGATGGGACTTGTATTTTTGCTTTTTGTTTCTTTCCCTCATTTTTCTACAGTGAGAAGGAACCTCAGGCCAAAATGCCAAAAAAGGAGAGTTGCCAAATGATACGGGGTACAGATACCAAACCTAGAAAAAGGAGCCAGAGAGACAAAGAGCCAAACAGTAGATCAGGGTTTGGGTCGGAATCCAGGACATGCCTAGATTAAGGAGCTATTGTTAATGGTTCTGCTGGGATATGCTGCCACTTCTCTAAGATAACAGGGATCCTGTACAGTCTGGGAAGGATTCTGGGTAGTACCTCTGCTAGGTACTGACATAATTAGGCATTTATGTGCTGCTCAAACTGAATGGTCTGTCAGCTGCAGTATGGCCTGGCTGGAGAGAAGGTCGCCAAGTCAGAGGACCTTTTAAGGAGGTGTCTGTTCTACTGAGCCCTGCTGGTTTGTGAGACCTGGTATCTTCTTGGTGCTGACTGCTCAGGACTGAGACCTTTTGCAGGTTGAAGCATTCGAAGAGCATAGCCCATTTCACCTATGTATTCTGGTTGGTTTGGCTCTCCTAGTCTGCAGTGTTTAGATGCCTTGTCATCACTTGCCTGAAGACCTGACTGAAATTTGGAATCAATTGCCAGAATTGTCTATTCCTTGAGCAGTATTGATTTCAAGTGAAACAAAGTTTCTAGAGATATGGGCATGGAGATTTTGTTTGCTAGGATGCTCTTTAAGTATTAGCTGCAATGGTGATATCAACATAAGAATCAGAATTTTCAACTGTTCGGACGCTATAGGTTCTTTCATGGACCAGATTACTCATTTTAATTCCTGAGCTCTTTATTGGGGTGGTCAGAGTGAAAAAGTACGGCAAGAACCACTGTTTGTAGGTAGAAAATCATAGACATTGTTAGACATCCTTGATCATCCTTCCTTTCTATAATACTTGTGTTTCTAGAAATTCTACCTCCAAACTTAATATGTTTTATTGGCATTAGCGCAAAGAAGGTATATTCATATTATGTTTAGAATAGTCCTGATGTTTAGAGTTGAGGAAAGGAGGCTCATACGTATCAAGAAGATGTCAACATTTATGATTCTGTTTGGTTCAGAATCTGTAGAATCGTCTCTTGGGACACTTAATGGAATTACAGTGCATTCAAAAGTTTGGAAAACTGTTGTCCATTTGCCGTGCTCTCATATCAAGGGTTTAGCCTGCGAAGACTCAAGAGTCAGATGGAGTCAGATGATCCCAGCCTCTGTAAAGATAATCCTGGTGTAGGTAAGGATCCTCAGAGAGGATCTCATAATGGTTTGGCAGACATGGAAACAAACAGATTTTTCTGTTCTTTTTCAAAAGGGATACCATGGGGTCTAAGGAGTTTTCAATACAGATTATGTCTCTATATAATCTTGAGTACCTAGAAAGTGAAGATATGTGCTGAACAGGCACTTGTATATGGGCAAAAGAACCTGCACAGAGTAGTCCTGATTCCCAGTTTGTGTTACCAGGTTTTCCACCTTGGAGCCCCCGTGATGTTGCCTATCACGTGGGAATGGATTGGTTTTGGAACAGTTGCGAGGTCCACTGGATCAGTGTTTGGCCAAAGCAGTTATCTGATGCCTTTCAATTTACCAAGGATCAGAACAGGATGCGACTCCACTCTGCCTTTAATTCTACAGGGTGCAGAGCATTTGCCTCCCCCCACCACACTCCCATCCAGAATATGAACAAGGCCTAGCCTGCTCTCTTCTTCAGGGGACTGGGTAACTCTTAGATTGGGCCCCTGCATACAAAGATGCTCACGATCATGAGTTACCCTTTCTACCTTAGACATTGAGTGCAGCCAGCACTCTTTAACCTTCAAATTTTGTCATCTAGTGCCACAGTCCACAGGTACCAGGCATAAAGACTAGCTATGACCTCAGGTATCTTGGAAGGATGGGGAGACGGTAGGTCAGCAAGGTTCAGTGGTTGTGGACAGAATGGGTGATGATGCTCACACAGGATTGGCACAGATGTTTAACCCAATTGTTAATTTAAGTATTATTTATGTCAACAATGAGTTGCTAGTTAAGCATTCAGTACAAGTTCTTCAACCATTTCAGGAGATAATACCACTCAGTGTAAATTGCATTTAAGGACAAAAGAGCAGGTCAACAGACCCCCTGAATTATATATTTTAATCTGAGCTCAAACTGGAAGCAAAAAGTCATCTGTAAGTACAAGTGTTTATTTCCATAAATGTGTTTTTTTCATAAAACACAGTAGTAGCTAAAAGTTAACAGTTTACTTATAAAGCTATTAAAAGTTAAATAACTTTTCTATAGAAAATTAGTGCATCAGATATAGACCTGAAACTAAACCCCCAAATATCCAATATTGAGTCTTTTACCTGGCTAGATTATTGACCATCATATGGCTTAAATTTATCCTATTGATCTAGTAAGATAAAAAGAGATGAAATTTCCTGGAAAAAAGATGGCTATTTCTTCAGTATCAATATTTTTATTTGACATCTGTCAAGTCAAACCCACATTTGTTTTTAGTTATTCTAAGTTATTAAAAACTATTATTTCATGCTATCATTTTGGAAGGCAAAACCATTGATCTTTCCAGAAAAATTACAATTAGGCGTGTTTAATCACCCTGTTCCATGGCCCAGCTCTATCCATCTTGGAGGTAAAAAAAACTATAGAAAAGATGTAGGTCATTATTAAGAAAAATGGTTCTTCAAAGCTCTATTGATTGCCAAAAAAACTATTACTGTGAAAAGAGAAATCTTCAACTACTCCTAAAATAATTGACTGGACATATGTTATATGTGACCCAATGGCACGAAAAAGAATTTCATTTAATCAACAAAATAGATCTTTCACATAAAAGTTGGCCTCTTATAATGACATACAATAATCACCAATTTTATAGTGGGCTCCAATATTAAAGAAGCCCTTCTGAAAGCAATTGACTTTAAAGTGGTCTCTGTTTTAACATCATGAGATTCACCTACTATCCAAACTAAATTGTCTCGGTCAGTTGCACGGTGGACTGGATGACCAGAAGATGCCCAGGTTAGAAGAGCTTTCAGAGAGGCGTCTATTCCAATAAGCCCTGTTGGTTTATGTGATGGTGGCATCTGCTTGGTGCCGACTGCCCAGGATTTGTACACAAATTGAACAAAAAGGACAGCTACCTACAATTTTTTTAACGGATTTTTTTTTTTTTGAAAAAAAGAGTAGATTGAGATTTAGAAATTATTGGCCACAATCTGAGAAGGCCATTTTTTTAACCCTCAATTTTTTAATATAAAAAAGAGGAGGGAATTGAATTAATAATGTCTAATTCCTTTCTTACCTCTCAGATGCTGTGATTTTGTTAATGCACACTAATGCTTGTTGATATGTTACTGATGACAATAGTTCATGTGTGTTCATCTGTTGAAGCATTTTCTTTCTCATCCAAGGTGAGATCACTTTTATCACGACTTTCAGTCTGTTTCTTTTATGAATAACTCTTTTGACTCAGTTTTGGCTAATCTAAACCTTTCACTTAAAGTTAGCCGAAATGAAAATTTTGTGAACAAAAATTATTTCAATGTCAATAAAGGTAAAATAATGTAGGGCAATGGTTTTTCCCTTATTTACAGGAAATTTTTTGAGGACATGGCATTTGTGACCCAGCTGAGAATTCTCATGGTTTATGTAGTGAGGGAGGGAAGAGACAAGAGATGCTATTTGCTCAGAAGTAATTAGCAATCTGCAACCACTCATCAGTGAAGAAATGAAACTAAAGCCACCTGTCAAAATTAGAACTATAAAAATACATTAACTACCATTAAGTATTATAAATAAATGGCCAGTTTAAAATAGAGTAGTTGCTGTATCGAAAAATCAGGATAGTCTATTACTGTTCCCAAGCATATTTAAATAAGTATTACACAAGTATTCCCTTGATTTTCTCATTATCTTCACCCTGAAATTGATTCTGTGTCTACATGTGGCTACTGGATCAATTACTTTTAGTCAAATCTCTTTTAGTCCATCTTGATCATTCAGTTATGCCCAGCTAATCACACTGGTAACCTATTCAATGTGAATGACTCAGTGGAAAGACCACTGGAATCTCAAAGTCAGCTGTTTTCTCCATGGGTCTTCCTTCATATAAACACAGGACAAAGGTACACTTTGCATTCATTCATTGAAAATTACCAAAATATCTCTAGTGTTCATGACTGCAGACTATGGAGTACAGATTTCAGGTAAGCTAGTTTTCTCTCAGATTGCCAAAGAAATGCAAAATTGCCTTTACTATTAAATTACATTTAACCATTCAATCTATCTCTAACTTCATTTCTTTCTTACATACACATGTTTAAAGTTATTTAAAGTAATATCTGCACAACTGATATGGTTTGGATGTGTCCTCACCCAAATCTCATCTTGAATTGTACTTCCCATAATCCTCACGTGTCATGGTTTCCCCCATGCTGTTCTCAAGACAGTGAGTGAGTTCTCATGAGATCTGATGGCTTTCTACGTGTCTGCCATTTCCCTTGCTGCCACTCACTCTCTCCTGTCACCTTGGGAAGAAGGTTTCTGTTTCTGCTTCGCCTTCTGCCATGATAGTAAGTTTTCTGAGGTCTCCCCAGCCATGCAGAACTGTGAGTAAATTAAATCTCTTCTCTTTATAAATTACTCAGTCTTAGGTATTCCTTTATTGTAGCATGAGAACAGACTAATACAAGAACTGTATACAAATTTCAGAGAAAATTTTAAGAAAACAAAATTTACTTGTAATCATATTATTCAAATAACCATTAATATTTTACTTTGTTTTTTATCCTGACCTTTTTCTAAGACATAAACATATTCAAACGCATGCAAATACAAACAAATGTCTCCTGTCTATCATATTTCTCTATCCATGTTTATCTGTTTGCATATATGGATATGTATGTGCATGTATATGCATTGTATTATGAATGTAGTTTATTATTTTTCTTTTACTCTTTTTAGAAAATTTCAACACAGCGTCATGGGCAAGCCCCTATATTTATTAAGTAGTCTTCAAAAATCTAATTACATAGTCTGTGTAATATCATCAAAGTATTCACGATATTTTTAACATATTTCTTTATTATAGAATATTAGAATTTTCATTTTAGAATTTACATCAGTTCAATTCAATTTTCATTTAGAATTTACATCATTTTTGAAGACTGCTCCAAAGTTACATATCTGATAATTCTGCAACCATAACCAAATATTTACATCCTAATCTTAATATTTATTATATTTAATGGCTCTATTATCTCCTTAATTGTAGTCATCTGGTCAGGACCAGAATGAGGGGATGTTCTAATGTCATTTCATTTTGATGACTCTATATATCAGTAAGAAAACAACTGTTCTTTTCTAAGCAAAAAGTTCTTTTCTCTTTAGTGCCCAACAAAGAATCCTCAATCTGCATATACTAGACGAGAGAGAAGTCAGTGGATTGACCCGTAAAAGAAAAAAAAATGAGCATTTTCCTTTCACTGTTACCTGGTTTATAGAAAATTACAACATCTGCCAAAGGCCATGATAGCTTAGTCTATTTTAATATGGAAGTAGCATATATATACACACATATATATGGCTTTTGTCTTTTTCTGCACTAGAAAAATGAAATGTGGCACTTCTTTTCTGGGGCTGTTGTTGAAGTTTAATCCCTCCCTCCCCTCAAGGGAAGGAAAATTCAATTTCTCAGTTTCTTATGATCTGGTATCTGAGTTTAATGAATCATCAGGTTACATTATACAAGGGTTGGGAAGACATGGGAAGATGGGAATTTGTATACACCATTGGAAGAATATAAATTGGTACAACAACTTTGGAAGTTAATGATGTCTATTCGATTTAAAGGTATATATTCCTTATAACCATCAATCCCATTCTCGGTCAGGTACAAAAGGAGCCAAATATATTAATGGTGTTCATCTCAGCATTGTATAATAAATAATAGCAAATAATAAATAAATAATTATTGCAAATAATAAATAAGAAATACAATACAAATAGCAAATGACAAATAACAAAAAGTTGAAAAAATAGCAAAAAATAAATATAGTAGCAAATAATAGCAAAATTTGGAAATCCTAAGTAACTACAAATAAGAGAATAGACTAATTATGATGTGTTTGTATAATAGAATTCCATACAGCAGTTACAAGGTATAAACTAGATGTGTAGGCAACAATATGGACAAAATTAACAAGTCATGATGAATGATAACGGTAAATCGCAGAAGTATATATGCACAATGATTCCATTCATATAATGTTTAAAAACAATACCACTTCCGGATTATGGTTATCCCTGAGGAGGCGGGGAGGGAAGCACAGAGGGATGGGAATAGAATGAGGGATGATATAAAGAGGTGTCAATCATGTCTCTAAAATTCTAGTTCTTAAAAAGAAAACAATTTCAGAAGCACATTTGGCAAAATATTAACATTTGTTATATCTGGGTGGTGGGTAAACAAATATTTGTTATATCCATCTCTGTAGTTTTCTGTATGTTTGAAATGTTTTATGATTTTAAAATGCTTAAATATGATTTAAAAGTTCTCCTGTAAATGTCACGGAGAGGAGACTTAAGCATTTGTTTTGAGGTGTCAGGGGAGAAGGTAGGAAGGTGGAAATTGAGAAAACTTGGGAAATGGTGGGGAAACGCTTTACTGCCTGTCACAGGAAATTGGCATCTCTTCAGGAATGGAGAGTACTTATGCACTGACACTTTCATTTGTCAAAAGGCAGGTGTGAATGACACGGACTTTGCTTAGTCTTTGTCTGCCTGACTATGCCAGGTGGACATCTCCGATAGTACCCCAGGATGGCCAGAAATAGGAAGGCCCAGGTTGTTTCATGCAAATGCTGTTGGAAAGTACATTCCCCTGGGCCCTAAGACACCTATTCCCAAACCTGTTACCACTGGCACACATGCCCACACAAAGTTAGCAAAGAATATAGTACAAATGTTATTTGTTGGCAAAAAAGAAGTTGCTCATTTTATGCACAGTATTGGCAACAGTGTTAAAACTGTCACTTTGCTCACGATGAGTGGGATTGCAAATTGGGACAATTTGCCAATAAGTGTCATGAGCCTTAAAAGCACAAAATTTTCTGACCTTGTGTTTCTTTATTCTAAAGAATCAGAAATGTGAAGGAGTTGTTCACAACAGTATTATTCATAATACACACTGTTAGAACAGCTTAAATGTCCGACAACACTGAAATGAACAAATTATTGTCATTACTGCAATGCAATGGAACATTGTTAAAAATATTAGAATTGTTAAAAATACTTTGCAGCCATTAACAATTATAGTATTGGGCTGGGTGTGGTGGCTCATGCCTATGATCCCAGTACTTTGGGAGGCCAACGTAGGAGGCTTACTTGAGACCAGCAACTTGAGAGCAGCCTGGACAACATAGTGAGACCACCATCCCCACAAGAAAATGTTAACAAATAGCTACGTGTAGTGGCATGTTCCTGTAGTCCTAGCTACTTGGGAGGCTGAGGCAGGAGGATGGCTTGAGTCCAGGACTTTGAGGTTGCAGTGAACTGTGATAGCACCATTGCACTTCAGTCTGGGTGATGGAGTGAGAACTTGTCTCTTAAAAAAACTAGAAGGTATAATACTGAAACATATTTATCTACATGAGGAAAATATTCACAATATATTTTGTTCAAGAAAAAAATCACAATACAAAATGGAATATACATAATAATGAAAAGTTAACAAAATATATATGCATATTTATATGCACAAATGACAGAGGAAATATTTCAAAATGTCATTACCTTCTGATTTTTATTGTTCATTTGTTTATATTTTGCATGTGTCCTACAATAAACATGTTATAATAAGAACATTTAGAAGACAATTGGACACTAAAATAATAAACATTTTGTAGTCCTCCATTCACTTTTATAACAGACATTTTATGTAGAAAGAGAATTGGTCTAGGAGTCTAAATACGAGATCTTTCCTTCTTGTAGCATTTGCTTTGTATGTCTCTCTGGTCCCCAAACTTGTCATCTGTAAAACTGAGCCATATTACATACCCTACCTTGTGAGTTAATATGCTGGATTAGCACTCAGCATATGAAGGCCTGTGAAATCTGTGCTTGCTTCTTGTTTTAAGCTTTCTCTTCTTCAAATCCCTCCACTGCAGCCCATGGGGCTGCCTTTTCCACGAACTTCATTCGCCTATTCCTTTTCCTGCAACCCTCTTCCAACTCATGTGAAAAGCACAGTCTCCTCTTCCACAGCACTTGCCTCTGGTATTGCAATATATTTTTCCCATCGCACCCACTAGACTGTGAACTCTTGAGGTTGTTTATGTTGTATTCTCCTTTATCCCATTAGTGCCTAGCACAATTCCTGACACATCATCAGTAAATATTTGTTGAGTGCATAAGTAAAAGAGAATATGTATTGTAAAAGCAATTTGCAAACTGCAAAGTGCTGTAAAGTATTCCTTTTTTCATATGTGCAAAGATCTCAACATTAAGCATGTATTCGTAATGCAATGCAATATGTAAGGATTGAGTAACAAACTCAAGATTATAATGACCATTTGTAAATTTGTAAATTTGACTAAATCTTCTGGAGGTGTTAAAATGAACCAGAAATTTTCCTAGGCTGCACTACAAGGAAAAGTCAAAACAAACAATATTTTTGAGATATGGTTAAAAAGAAACCCACTAGGATCCAATATGAATAGCATATAATATGAAGCATTTAGAGAGAGATGAGCAATATCCATACTACTTAGTGAGAAAGGCTTAGCTGGTGCCACCAGCATGATATCATGATTGTTAAGCATCCTCACAGTACAGGAGTACAAATTATAGCAAGTCACAGAGTGGGGTCATTGGTGCCAGTCTACTGTTATGAAAGCTAATATAACATGGGGATATACCACTAAGCACAACATCCTGCAGTGGCCAGCAAACCATCTAGAAGCTAAAACTAAGCCAGGTCCACAGAAGGCTTTGTCCCACTTGGGGCCCTATATTTTTTAAGTGATTTGGAAAGTTGGAAATGAACCAGGGAAGAGCAACAAAAATAATTAGTGTTGGCAAATGGATCTGTGGGGAACAAAAGTGAAAAGAACTTGGAATTATTTGAGCTGAAGAAGAAATTGCTGCAGGGTGACCTCATAATCACTTTCAATGGATAAAAGGGTATCATAAGGATAGTAGGTGCCGGGGTTGGAGGGAGCCAGTTCATTATTTCCCTCCTGACTTCTGGTTTCCACATTTCTAGAACGAAATTCAAAATGGGTCAAAACAACCAGGTGAGACATCAAGGATACAATCAACTTTCCTCCCCCAAAGAGTCATGGTTTCTATGTCAGAGGGTGCAACTTGGGCCTGAGATCTAAGTAATGTTTCCTGTTACTTTGCTTATTTCCTTTTCTCCACTCACAGCTCGGCTTCTACTACTCAACTCCACAAATCTTAATGCAGGACCCAGTCAAGGAGAGAGTTGGGTCTAACAGGTGAGATGCTTACCCACTGGCCCATGTATGCTTGTAGTTTGCCTCACATGTGGTTCAAGGAATAGAGAGAACCAAGCGAGCAGTTCAGGAACAAGCAGTGATTCTGCCCCAATCTTTCTTTTTTTTTTTTTTTAATTTAAAATAGAGAGCTTTCTTCTTTTTTTTTTTTAAACTTTTTTTTTTTTTTTATTATTATTATACTTTAAGTTCTAGGGTACATGTGCATAACGTGCAGGTTTGTTACATATGTATAGCAAAAGCCAAAATTGACAAATGGGATCTAATTAAACTAAAGAGCTTCTGCACAGCAAAAGAAACTACCATCAGCGTGAACAGGCAACCTACAGAATGGGAGAAAATTTTTGCAATCTACTCATCTGACAAAGGGCTAATATCCAGAACCTACAAAGAACTCAAACAAATTTACAAGAAAAAAACAAACAACCCCATCAAAAAGTGGGCAAAGGATATGAACAGACATTTCTCAAAAGAAGACATTCATATAGCCAACAGACACATGAAAAAATGCTCATCACTGGCCATCAGAGAAATGCAAATCAAAACCACAATGAGATACCATCTCACACCAGTTAGAATGGCAATCTGCCCCAATCTTAACAAAAAGAAAAGTAGTAACAAAGACAAAGAGAGAGATAAGAAGTGAGTTTCTTCCCCAGCAGAGGAGCACGGCTGTTTTGCTATCTATAGAAATAATAGGGAGCTGTGTAACAGACATCACCCTCCATCCACAACAGGAGCCAGGGGATCTCCATTTTCTCGGTCATAAACCAGTTTTCCAAAAGGAAGATTTCTCTTGAAAACAAAAATAATGCTGAATCTTTCTGAGAGAATGAAATAGCTCTCTGAAGGACAATTTAAAAATTTCCTGTGGAGAGTTCTGGCAATTACAATCATTGGACCAACATTGTTCAAAGTGGTTCCATGGAATATTAACAGGGGTCACATGAAAAATAGGGTTCTGTGGTCAAATCCTTTTGTGAAACACTAGGTTAAACCAAGTTAAATCATTTTCTATAGTAAAGGTCATAATAAAACTTTTAATATTATAATATTTATTGTGAGGCTCCATGTTTTCCAGAATCTTTCTTCTTTTTGGCCGAGTATATCCTTTGGCTTGTGTTTCATAAAATATGCTTTGGAAAATGTAGCCTTAGATGGTTTCATTAACTTAACGTGGAGACAGAAAAGTTGGATCTCGTCTACAAGCCTGTTCTAGCTCTACTATTTCATGACTAAGTTTGGTGCAGTGACTCATCTTATTAGAAACTGTAATCACCACGTTTTGCCAAGCTTAAACCTACAAGTGATTGGTGCAACTTTTTTTTAATGGAAATGAGACTTGGACTCAGCTGACTACATCTCACTGGGAGACAATACAGCTTTGTATGAACAGCTTATACTGACGAAACCATGAAAAAACACAATCCACATTTATTTAAGAATGTTTTGTTTATCTATACTTAGCAGCAACATGGTTGTTTCTCAGAAGGTCAGGATAGGGTGCTCAGGAACTTAAGTTTAATATTGGGCATTGTTACTTTATTTTATTGCCATTTACAATGGTACTATGCCTTTACCTAGGAGGGGCACACAGCAAAAGTGTGGATAGAACAGAGGAAACTCATGGTTGCTTGTGCGTAACAAATAACATTATGGCTTTTCTTATAGTAACATCACACCACACTAACGAAGAAGAAAGACTTTCTCTCACAAGAAAAGGACCAAAAGGGCCTGTGGTATCTTCTGTTTTGTGTTAAATAACAGCCTTATGTCAATTTTCAGATCCTGAAAATGTTCCCTTTAAAGTTTTCTGTTCTTACGGATAATAATGAAGTGGCATCTGAAACAACATACTCCATTCAGTGCGGTGCTTTGGCAGGAAGTAGCTGAAAGAAATTGCTTCCATAGGCAGAGAAACCTGCTGAGGCTGCAGGACAATTGTGGAAGGAGGACTCTCTCAGCTGCTTTAAGGGTTTTGCAGCTTGGTTGGTTAGTCCAGAAGATGGTAATTAAAAGATCCCTTCAAGGGAAAGAATAGCTTCAAGAAAAGCAAGATTTATGTGTAAATTAGGAGAGCGTCAGGATTCAGGTGCCACACGCTGTATGTAGCTAGGAGTGCAGCCTCTTCTATGACTCACAGGCGTACCTGAGTGCTTCTGAGACAAACCAGTCTCATTTTATTTCTGGTGCAGAGCTCCAAGTTTCTTAAAAGTTGCTCCACTGTCAGTGGGTGTGTGCACCACCTTTTGCAAGAGAGCACGGAGAATGAGAGAGCATATTATATTTCCAGGTCTGATGTACTTGTCTTAGCTATATTGTTTTGAAGATTTATCAGCCACCTTGTTAGTTATGTCAGTAAAAGAGTGGGTATGAAGCCCATCTTGAATGAAATGATGAGAATGAGGCATCTGACAGATAAATGAAAATTCAAGTGTGATTATAGGCACAGGAACAAGCAGTGGTTTTGCCCCAATCTTAACAATTAGAAAAGTAGTAACAAAGACAAAGAGAGAGAGAGAGATAAGAAGCGAGCTTCTTCCCCGGAAGAGGAGCTCAACTGTTTTGCTGTTGATAATGAAATTAAATGAAAATTCAAGTGTGATTATAGGCACAGGTAAAGGCTGGCCTCACGTTGCTAGGAGCTGAGATAGCCAGGTCTGTGATCTGAAGTTTGCCAGAACAAACAGAGCTAAATATACACATATTTCTCTCGCCCATGTAACCCTCAAGCCTTCACCTACTTTGCTGAGAAACTTAATGCTTTCAAACAAAACTGTACACCTGAAACATAACCCATGTCTACACAAATATTAAACTTTCTACAGAACTGGAGTTCATCTAGTTACCAATGACCTGGAATAAATGAAAAGAACTGGGTCATGCAATGTCCTCTACACAGTCTATTTGCAACAAACTGACAGTACTGAAGACCACCAGGTTGAGAATGAATCAAGGATATATTCACCACTTATTCTAGGACTTCAGGGAAAGAAATTATTTTTCTGTTGTACTATAAATACGTAGCCAGATAAATAAGAAATATAATGTTAAAAACAACAAATAATCCTTTTCTTCCCAAAAGTGTTGTAATCTATTCATGACTACTGGTACAGAGCAAGTCTCCAAAGCCAAGGGAAGCAAAAACTGTTTTCACCCAAACAAGCTGTCCCAATAGGAGGGTTTGCAGGGTCCTCAGTGAAAGAATAAAAATGGTTGAAGAGACAGCAATTGACCAACGGTGCTATGTGTAAGGAGTGATGAGAACACAAGATAACATCAAGAAAGACAAACGTAGGAATCACAGTATCCTTCAGGCTCATCAAATAACCATCACTGTGGGTTTAAATGGTAATGTAAAATTAAGGTGACCCAGAGAAAAGTATGTAAAGGAAATTAGTAGGCATTTTACAGATTAGAAAATCTAAATGGCCTACAAATTTGGGAAAATATATTTCATGAACCAAATTAGTAGTAAGGGAGATGAAAAGCAAAGTAACCATGAGATATCACTACTCACTCATCAAATTATAAAAACAAATGCTTTATGGCTAGTTGCCAGTTGGGTTGTGGGAAAAAGGTCACCGTTAGAAATTGCTGTAGACATGTGAACTGCTTAGGTTATCTTGGGAAACACTTTGGCACTATCAATTCACATCAAATATATGTATTTTTAGACCTGCATGTATGAACTTCTCACTCAGTAATCCTACTTTGAGAAACTTTGCTGTATGAACTTCTCACTCAATAATCTTACTTTGAGACACTCTGCTATAGGAATGAAAGCACTGGCCGGGAGTAGTGACTGATGCCTGTAATCTCAGCACTTTGGGAGGCTGAGGCAAGAAGATCACTTGAGGTCAGGAGTTCGAGACCAGCCTGGCCAACATGGTGAAACCCCATGTAGACTAATACACAATCTAGACTAATAATACAAAAATTAGCTGGGTGTGGTGGTGCCAGCTGTAATCCCAGCTGCTAGGGAGGCGGCAGCGGGAAATCGCTTGAACCAGGGAGGTGGAGGTTGCGGCAAGCTGAGATTGTGCCACTGCACTGCAGCCTGAGCGACAAAGTGAAATCGTGTCTCAAAATAAATACATAAATGAATAAAAATAAAAATGAAATGAAAGCACCAACCGTATAAAGGTGTTGATTACATCACTGTTTTTGGTAGCAAGTGAGAATGTTTATATACTTGCAAATATGTATGTTTACAAATGTTCGATTAAGAGAAAGAAGTGGAAAGAAGGAAGAAGGAAAAGGGAGGGGAGGTAGATAATATCTAAAAATTAAATTGTTCATGAAATTTTAAAAAGTCATGTTATTATGATCATATACCATATAGATCATATACCATATAGATCGGTCTATATAAACACAGAAATATTAGGAGATGGAGATGGTTACTGAAATGTTCATGGGTTTCCAAGAGGTGCAACCTTAGGTAATTTTTTTTCTTTTTCTCATGTTTTTGTATTTCTTTTTTTAAACAATCAGCACATTATTTTTACATCAGAAGAATAGAGAAAGGTGTGCTTTTGATTAGCTAAAAATTTTAATGTAAGATTCTAATATTGTGTGTATAAAATGTTTTATATGGAATAGTATGAATTGTGCAAATTACCAGTGAAGGCAGTGGAAGAGGGCCTGGGGAGAGGAGTGTTTTAGCCAGAGTGTGCATTCTTTTTATTTCCTGCACTCTGGATCTATTCAAATCTCGTCTCCTGCCGAGGGATTCAGTGCAGAACTAAAATATGATGACTTACTTGGCAACAGCAAAAAAAAGAGCATTTACTCAAATGCAATAAAGATAAGCAATAAGTTTCAGTGATGCATATAGTATGTTCTCTGCTCGCCTGCTTGTTCTTTCTTCTCTCAGCAGAAGTTCAACTGAAAATAAGCTCAAACAGCAATTTGCCAAATTAGCTAGTCACCTCACTTGTGACCAAATCACATCCTACAGAGATGCTGAACCCCAAGTTTTTGCTCTCTGGAATACACATAATTTGGAGTCTTTTCACTTAGTAAATGAAGGGGTAACCTGGTAAGTTCAAGTTACTTTGAAATGAGACGTAGAAATAATACTTGTGTATAATATCCACAGATAATTCCCAAGTTATTGTTCCCCAGTCTACCACCCTTCCAAAAACAGCCATGCAAGAAATATACATTTTTCTCTTTCTCTGTCCTTTTCCCAACCTCACAAGGAAGTAAAATGATAAATGCTTATTGAAATCCTAAAAAGCAAATTGCAGGAAAAAATTTAAAAAGAGGACATAACTTAGATAAAGCAGTGAATAGATAATTAAGAATTTGATGTATGATGCTATCAACCTTTACCCAACAGAGACTGAGCACATTTCTCTTTTGTTTACGTGCTTCTTCTCTTTTTCTGATTAATCCCCTGGTTGACAGTGTTTTGCCACTCTAAACAGCGCTGACCCAATCACCATGCACAGAAGTCACTCTATGTAGAAGTCTGGGGCATTCTGATTGGCCAGCATGAACCCATGTGTCAACCCTTTGGCAGAAAAGACTATGTCTGTAAGCTTTGCCATCAGGGAGATGGGCAGCTCCCAAAAAGAAAAAAAAAAAGCGCTATGCAAATCAAAAGTCTTAGGTGTTCCCTGTGTTGAGGTATACTTGAGAAATAATTTTCTGGGTGTTACCACCAATGTAATAACTTTCTTATTCTATCTTTTAGCATATTTGATAAGTACAAACAATATGTAAATGCAAAAGAATTCATTCTTTTCATAGGGATCCAGAGTGAAGTTTTATCCCATGCCCTTATTTTGAAAAGTGATTTCTAGTGGTGATCCCTATTGTTATTCTTGTTGGCCACCGGTAGCACAACCATCTATCTTCAGAAGGGTTGACACTTGATTTTTATGGTAAATGGTCTTTGGATTATGCTGTTAGGAAAATCAAAATATTACCCGTTAGTACTCCTATTTATGGATTAAAATTCTCCTATAAGATTTCTCTCCATGTGAACACAAAAAGTGCTTTCTTTTTGAAAATCTATCCCAGCAATTAAAACAGTTATCCTTTCCAGATATCAAGCCACCCCTCAGACTGCCTGTATTAGTTACTACTGCTGTGTAATAAATTATCATAATCTTAACAGATTAAAACAACTCCTATTTATTATCTCACATTTATAAAACTCAGTAGTCCAGGTAGACTTTGTTAGGTTCTCTAATTGGTTGGTTTCCAAAGCTGAAATCAAGGTGTTGACTGGCTTGGCTGTTACGTCGAGCCTTTGGGCAAGAATCCACTTCCAAGCTCATGCAGGTTGTGGAAAAAATCTAGTTCTTGTGGTTGTGAGACTCAGGTCTCCATTTCTCCATTTCTCTTTTTAGCTGGGAGCTACTCTAGTTCCTTGAGACTGTTCCAGATTTTTTCTTACGTGGTTCCCTCCATCACAGAGCCAGCAATGCTGCAATGTGTTAGTTTTCATGTTTTGAATCTCTCTGACCTTTTTAAGTGCCACTTGTTGGAGAAAGTGCTTTAGTTTTAAGGGCTCATGTGGTTAGATCAAGCTTACCCAGATCATCTCCTTTCCTTGTCAACTGTGCCATATCATACAGCATAATCATGGGAATGAAATCTCATGGCCTTTCTAGAGATGAAGGCAGGGAATCTTTGGGGACCATTTTAGATATTCTGCTTATCACCTGCCTACTACTAATACTACTACAAGCCAACATTGATTCAATGCTTGCTAAGTGCTTGCTAGGTGCTTTGTATGGATTATCTTATTTAACATCTGTAGTATTTTTAAATTGGGTGCTGTTGTGAGTTCCATGTTTGGATAAGGAATCAGGTTTAGGGCAATTAAATCCTTGTTCAAGATGACAAGCCAGGCCTGGCGTGGTGGCTCATGCCTGTAATCCCAGCACTTTGGGAGGCCATGACGGGCGGATCACAAGGTCAGGAGATTGAGACCATCCTAGCTAACACGTTGAAACCCCGTCTCTACTAAAAATAAAAAAAATTAGCGGGGCATGGTGGTGGGCGCCTGTAGTCCCAGCTACTTGGGAGGCTGAGGCAGGAGAAAGGCATGAACCCGGGAGGCGGAGCTTGCAGTGAGCTGAGATCTGGCCACTGCACTCCAGCCTGGGTGACAGAGTGAGACTCTGCCTCAAAAAAAAAAAAAAAAAAAAGATGACAAGCCAGCAGGAAGTGGTACCAGGACACGAACCCAGGCCTGGCTCTCAGGATTTTACTCTTAATTGCCTCCCTTGTTGGTCATTGTATCTTTGATCTCCCAAGAGTAACCTTTAAAATTATCAAATTATAAACTTATATAAAAATGTCAATTACATTTTGTTAATATGTAATATGTTATTATTATTAGTTATATTATCTTGCATGGACAAATATAATAGATTCAAATAGTTGTAAATCACACAATTTGTTTTAATTTTCAATAATAAGTAAAATTTACTATATTTTCAATGCAAAGGAGAAGGTGTTGTTATTTTTATGACATGCATTTTTGAACTGTGCTGCTATTAGAGATAATTGTTTGCATCCATCCAAGGCCATGATTGGCAAAACATCTTTGTGTATGCATTATTAAAGGCACCACATTTGACCTATGGACCGATCGTTCACAGCAAGAGGGCCTCTCTGGGTGGATGAATTAGAAAAAGGCAACTTGCCTTCTGGGCTGACACTTGGAGAGTAAAATGTGGATGGCTTTCATCACCCGCTACATACCCGTGGTAGGCTTCCCCGTGCACACAAAGCCACTCTAAGCTGTGCATATTCTCCAAACTTCATCTTGCAAACAACGGCACTGATTTACAAAACTTGGATACATGATGCAATCTCTTGCTGTGAGCCTACAAGTTTTGGTCATTGCAGGATCCAATGTCTGCCCACTTACTTCCATTAGATCAAACACTAAGAAGACTGGCCCAAGATACCAACGAAAATGTTTCACAAATTAAACTGTAGTTAATGAAATGAATTTTATGGGTATCGATTGAGGAAGGTGTTTGTGCTGTATCTTTGATTAGACTTCACATTAACCATTTCCATTTTATGACATAAATATAGAAAAACAGAGATGGGAAAAAGGAAACTGCTCTTCTGAGTGCTTCTAAATTGCCCAGTTTACATTTTTATAGCCAAGACTAAGAATTAAAACTCAAAAGACAGGAATAAAAGATTTACTGTTACAGAAGTCCAGTATTATAAGCACTGTCATTCAGAAGTTGGGCTACTTTTTTGCGTTTAATGAGGAATTTATGAATTCTCATACACCATTCATCTTTCGCTTAGCACTCTTTTGAGTACTAAAACATTTGTTTTCATGTGGCGTATTGACATATGAAGCAGTAATAACACAACCTACACATAAACAAATCCGCGAACTTGAAAAACTCATTGCCTCCAAAAACACATCCCTTTTCTTCAACACCCTCAGTTTGTGACTTTCATTTACGGTGTTTTTCTTTTAATCTCAACCTTTACTATAACAGTTATACATGTGGTATATGAGTCCTCGGGGGCCTAGGTCAACATCCAGGCCAACAGCCTGGTCCACCTGTTCCCTGGGCCACAAAAAAAACTCAGTGCTTTGTCACAGCATGCGGTACTTACACCTACTTTTAAATAGGTGCTTTAATTTGAGTTCAAGCTCTTTCCACACTAACCTGTTAGTGACACAAACATTTCTAATTTGATTTTTAAATTCTGTTTCTTTTGTAGTTGGTCTTTAGAAGCATGTGGTTCATTATTTCTTATTGATTACATTTTAAAACACCATAAACTTATTACAGATGACACTATCGGCCAAAGCTATTTCACTGCTCACTCATGAAACAGACCCAACACTGAAACAAGGCCAAAGATTCATCCATTGAAATAGAAGCACCCAGCATATCATTTTAGGGTTAAAAAGCACGCAGTTGATTAATTAGAAATCTTAGGAGGAGTTTGTATCCTCCATTTGATAGGTAAAACAAACTGTTATCAACAATTTATTTTTTAAGCCCCTCTACTGAGGCCGTATCAGTCATATACTGTGATCAGTCCACAGTTAGATTCATCTTCCACACCTTCATTTGTTGTGGTAGGTGTTCAATAAATATTGATGCTCAGAATAGTGATGCAAAAGTGCTGCCAACTAAGCACCATCAAAGAAAGGCTCAAGGATCCGTGAGTCCAGGGAGTAAATAAAGTAGAACAACCCATTATAGGAGCATCTCACTTGATGAAGGGGTCAAATTCTTTGATTGTTTTCCTTTAGACCAGGTGAAGCGAAAATTTTGCAGATTCCCAGACAATAAACATCTTAGCCAAGAGTCACTGGACTCATTTAGATTATGGATCTATGCTGATTTAATTCATCAACTAAATGCCAATTACCCACATTTTACTATGTGTGGTTGTGGGCTAGAGCTTCAGTGTATAAGATGCATTCCTTATGTTATTCATTGGTATTTAAGAGATAGAAGGTAGTGTGGAAACAGGGTATAATGCAATTTTCCTTTTTCCTTTTCTTGTCGTGGGGTTTCCTGCCTTTTTTTTTTTTTAATCCTAGAAAATACTTCAGGAAACTTTCTCCAGATTATACATTACATTTCCTAAGGCTGTAAAGGTGAAGACAGGGGAAAACGGAAATCAATTTGTTACAGCTTTTGGTTTTCATACTAAAGTGGCAAAAAGAGAAATGAAAGACATCACTATACAACCTAAATTGAAGATCACACTAACATTTGGATAACTCAAGAGTGACTACTGGTAGGCCAATGTTTCTAAATCCAGTGAGAAATTATGCAATTTCTTATTTTCTTATTTCTTATTTTAAAGCTCTGTGAACTTGGGTTTATGACATTATGCTAGGTCATCATTGCTCTTAGGAATACGTTGTTTTCATTTACTGTTGCATTTAGGATTCTTTTCGAAGGTCCACAGGTTGATTTATTACATGTCATAAAAAAATTAAACTCTAGAAAGAAAATCGGCAAACTGATATTAATCTCTCAGGATAGAAAAAGTGTGATGTGAAACTGAGCTGTAACTTGCAAAAGTGTCAGGTAGCAAGCACTGAAGCTAATTATTAAGCCAACAGGTAGACCAGGTTCCAAAATGAATAGATGAGTGTTTTTTAAATAGAAAAAAAAGTATGTTGAATAGAATTGTTTGGGCTTGAGTGGATACTTATTTTTCTTTCATACAGAGAGAAAGTAGAATACCAAAATTAAAAAAAAAAAGATATACTGACAGTAAGAGGGTTATGGATGCTACCAAAAGATTATTGAAAAGTTGACTTAGATGATATGTAGTGAGGTAAATAACCTAAGGGAATTTGTTGCAGAAAAAATATATAGCATTTGCGGTTTCTGGGTTTTGTCACCAAATCATTTTATTTTCAAGAATGATTCCACTAAATGATTATTGCATTTCATTATGTAGCATACAAGTGACCAGGGATTAACACAAAAGAAAAAAATATATGTTGAAAAATATGTAGTAATGTCAGGTGCAAGTTTGATGTGGTTTTGACAGTCAAGTCCAAAGCTAATCAGTTATCTCAATATAAGACCAAGCATGCAGATATAACCGGTATGGAAAAAAATTAACTACAATCATGATTCCAAGCAGCTTACTTTGATGACACATAAGTGGGCAATATTAAAAAAAACACTTCAAAAGAAATTTTCCTATATTAATTATCAGTTGTAAAGATGAGAAAATGTTAATTCTGTCTAGTGTGTAGAAAAATGTTGAGAAATTTAAAAAGCATGACAGCAATCGCTTTTGCACACTACTCTACCACTTTCTTTTTTCTTATTGTCAGTTTATTTATTTACTTTTCTTATTGTTTGGGGATTGTCCAAAGTACAGTGGTTACACCACCACCACCTCTGACAGATGGAACACAACTTGTTTGTCTGACATAATGGTCACTGGGAGAGGAGACCAGATCACCCTAAAGATAGCAGAGAAACTTGGAGCTCAGACTTGAGTCTGACTGCTAGACATCATAGCTGTGTGAATTCTGGGAGAGTTTGAAAAATCTTCTGTGCCTCAGTTCGCTTATCTCTAAATTGAGAATAGTAATTGTACATACACTTAGGGTTAATGAGATGATTAAATAAATTAAGATATAAAAAGCACTTAAAATGCTTGACACCTAGAAAGTGATATATGTGTTGTTACCTATTATTATGGTTATCAATATGATAAAACAATTTCAAAATGCCACTAAATTTCCACTTTAAAACGTGGATACTATAATATTAATAGCTTTGTATACTAGCTCCCTGCAATGCAACAAGAGCACAATTAATTAAGGATGAATTCCAATGAAGCTAAGAACGCCAAACCAATGCAAATGTAGGTTCCCCCTAATTTAGAAATTCCTCTTTCACATGGACTTACTAGCGATCTCTCACTCATTTATTCACTCAACAACTATCTATTGACCACCTAATATGTGCCAAGGGTTATAATAGTGAGTAAACATTACCTGAAAGGGCGGGCCTTTTAATCAATCGGTAGATAATATTTTCCTACGGAGCATGTGGTTCCTGAGGACAAATCTGTCCAGCTTTCGTTAATGCGGGTCTCATGGAAATGTGAGGGTACAAGTGCCTGAAAACCGAAAACTAAAGTTATCAATGTGCGGTCAAAGGCTGCACAAGGGCAATGGGAGGAGGTCAAAGGTGACCTTTCTTATTTTCAAAATGTGCTCAGGCCTGTAATATATTAATAGATGGGAATACACGTTTCCTTTTTCACTCCCTCTTCTTCCTCTTCCCTCTTCATCCCAGAACCCAAACCACGTTATATAAAATGATTTACGTGATTCTGTTTGAGGTGGACTAAATAGGCATCCACAGAATGCCTGAGGGTCCTAACTATGACACAGAACATTATCTCTATGATAAGTGTTGATACTCTAAACAAACCTACTTGCAAATAAAATTTTAGAGCACAATCCATTTGTTGGAGTCTGTATTTTTATTATTGCTGTGATAATTTCCTTGCTCTGATAATGAGTGCCATGAATGCAGTAGAACAGATGTTGAAATTTTCGTCTTCTTTATGTGTCCGATGCTTACTTTTTCCTGGGTAGTTATTACATAGGTTAAAGCTAGTAACTTTGTTTTCCATAGTGACTTCCAAAACAACTTAAAGGAGAACAAAAGGGACAGATGTGTGATTTGTACTTGAAAATAGATGAATTTGCTTGAATAGTACATGGCTTCAAATTGGAGTGACAAGGTTTGCATATAATCGAAAGCAGAGAATAAAACAGAGGAATATAGTCTATTCCTTTCTCCTTAATTTGCTACCACAGTGGGTCAGTACATGGCAGTACTTTCAAATGTAATCTTTGTCACATTCAGAAGAAAAATGACAAGGAACAATGAAACATAAAAGTATATTTTTTATTCCAGGAGGAAAAAGAATTTTCTGGAAAATCTTAATTGGCAAATTATTATTATTAATATTATTATTATTTATTGATAGAGACGGGGGTTTCACCATCTAGCCAAGGCTGGTCTTGAACTCCTGGTCTAAAGTAATCCACCTGCCTTGGCCTCCCAAAGTTCTGGGATTATAGGCCTGAGCCACAGCGCCTGGCCAGGAAGTTTGTTTTGATTCAACAGTGTTGTTACTCTAACTTTAGCCTTTACCAGGTTCTACTACTGTCTGAAATGACTACGCAAGTAGTTGAAAATAAAAATATTGTGCAATTCTCATAAACAAAACAAATATATACCACAAAATGCTCAGTTGATGATGTTAAAATAATGATATCTGAGAAAGCAGTAGTATGTAATGGCCATTGTTTTGCAATGACTCTAAACCAAAACACAATAAAATAAAATCAAATCTTCCTATTTAAGAACTTACTTTAAAAATATTTTGATGCCCTCCTTGACTTTGGCTTCCTATAGAATTTCCCCAGTTCTGTTTGGCATTTGATTTCTGCTACTAGCCTTATTCTCACTATGTATCTTTGAACTAATTTTGTGAAAGAGACTGAGATCACATACTGGTCTTTTTGTGTGCTTGCTTCCAGAACATGCACATTAGCATTGCAAAACTTTGCATGTCCAGATGTCTCCTAGACTTTTCATTCGATTTGCGGCTGAAAGGTCGGAAAAATTACAGAAATGAGCTGCCATGTTCCCACGTTTCCTGTTCTTCTGGTGTCTGATGGGGGAGTGTGGACAGTGAGATGGATTAGATAACCACCACCTCTATTCAAAAATATCTTCTCTGCCCTGTTTTAGGGAGTTAAGCTTTTCAGTACTTTAATCAGTGTAGTCAGATTCTTCCTCCTATAGGTTTACTTGAACACTGAGGAATTGGAGATGGGAGAAAAGGAAGGAGGGACAATTTGTGTGTGTGTGTGTATGTATGTATGTGTGTGTGTGTGTGTGTGTGTGTGTGTGTGAAGAGGGAGAGAGAGAGAACATGAATGCATGGCACAGTGAAAGTATTTAACAGCCAGAGGAAAGTATTAAATAATAAAATATTTTGAGTTGAGAAATGTAGGTTCCACAAGAAGATAGGAGAGAAGTTGAAAAGAAGAAGGAAACCATCAGACTGTCAATGATCACTTGTTTCTTTGATGCTTTATCTAGGCCCCCATAGCAGTAACAGCCACTGAAAACCAAACTCCCAAGTACCTTTACGTGAAATGTCCTCATGATCAAACTTGTTCTAATGTGTGTTACTGGGGAAATACCCAAGAGAACAGAGAAGATGGATGTAGACTGCATTTTACCAATGCCAAATAAAGTAGTCAAAATGTTCTTGACAAGATGGAAGTAATCAAATAACCACCTTTGATTGATTTTAAATGAACTGACTGTCTTGCATGGTGTGCATTAATATTTATACTCTGTGGTTCCAGACATCTGTATAAAATGTGATGAACTACTTATTAGCTATGTGCTGACTTTCTCCATGATCTCATCTTCATATTCCAACTAAAATTTCTCCAGCTATGACTTACAGAAATGCTTGCTCATATGCTCTGTCATTCTTGGTCTTTATTTCAACAAAAATTGCCTGGGCACCTACTGTGTTTTAGGGAATACACCAGGTGCTAATGACACAGTGGTGAACACAAAGGTGTGCCTTTTAAAATTTAGTCTGGGGAGGGCAGGTATTAAACCTTATGATACACCAATGGAATGATGTAGTAGCCATTGTGATGGACTGGAAGAAGAAACGTGAAGTACCTTGAGAACACATGGCAGTGGCCAACACAGTTAATTTGGGGAGACAAGGAATACTTTTCTGGCGAGGGTCAAAGGGTAAGGCAAGGGACTGATGGTCCCAGCAGAGGGGAAAAGATGGATGAAGACCCTGATGCATTAAGATAAAAACAGTTCATTTTGAAATAAGTATCGACTTACAGGAAGTGACAATAATAGTACACAGAGTACTGTGAGCTCCTCACCAGTTTCTCCCAATGGTGGCATCTTCTATGACTATGGTATAATATCGAAACCAGAAAGTTGACATTGGTACAATACTAGTAACTAGACCACAGTCTTATTCAGTTTTCATTAGCTTTTACATGCAATGTGCTTGTGTGTGTGTGTGTGCGCGCACATGTGTGTGTTTTTATAGTTCTATACAATTGGACCTCTCGTAGAGGTTCATATAACCACCACTACAATCAGGGTACAGAACTGCTTCGTGACTACAAAAGATCTCCCTTATGCTTTTTTTTTTTTTTGGAAAAGGACCAACCCCTCACTCTTGTCCCTATCCCCCAGTAACCACGAATCTGTTCTCTATCATAGAGATGGAGTTTTGTCATGTCGAGAACGTTATATCAATGGAATCATACAGTATGCCACCTTTTGAGATTGGTTTTTTTCACTAAGCATAATGTCCTTGAGACCAATCCAAGTTGTTGTGTGTTATCAATAGTTTGTTCCTTTTTTATTGCTGAGTGGTATTCCATTGCATGGATGCCTTTGTGTTTGACTCATTTCTGGACATTTGGGCTACTTTTGGTTTAGGGCTATTACAGATAAAGCTGACATTAACACTTTGTACCCGAATGCATTTTAAGGAATGGGAAAAAAGGCACACAAAATGAGGCTTGTTGGGGGCCAAATTACGCGAAGCCACAAATCCTTTCTGGGCATACACTATAAAAGTACAAAAATGAATGAATAAGTAAGAGGAAACTGAATGTAAACATGGAGTGTTTTAAGGACTCTGACTTTTGGTGTTATATCAGTATCCAGATGGCTGCCTTTTATTTTCCATTTTTTAATCTAACTGTTTGCACATAATGAGGTGGTCAGATTTGAATACTAGCTTGCAGATGGATTGGGGGTACTCTATACTTGAGACAGCTAATTAAAACATAATTCTAAAAACAGGCTTGCAAAAACTTTTCTTCCCTCTGTTCACTTAGAAAAGACTTATATTTAGCATAAGAATGTTATTGGAAGCACCAAATTGAAAACTGTCAGCTCAGATTCTGCAATCTAAGGAAGATTCTGCCTACTGGTGTGTTGATGAAGAATGTAGAAAAACAAATCAAGAAAGCATGAGTGTACTGGGTTTTCTTTAACTCAACAGACATATAGCGTAATGGGCTGTGAGAATTCTGATCCAAGCCACAGGTCTGCCACCAAATACAAGGTATGAATACCACGTTATGTGAAGTGAAAGAGGGAAACCACCAAGATGATTTTAGAATAAAATCAGCCCTATCTGATTTAACCCAACCTATCAATACAGTTTTTCCTAAAGGACGTTATGCTCATTTGAACGTCTGGGCCTCTGCCTAAGCTTTTCCTGTTCCTAGTTTGCTGTCTCAGTTCCTTTTTGCAAATCTGAATCTTATAAATCCTTCAAGGTATAATCTAGAGCTTATTCTTCTTTGAAACTTGCCCTTACACTGATACATTTCTTGACTGATTTCCTGTCATAGAGCTAGGGTAGTACAGCTTAATACTTATTGGCTGTGCAATTATTGTATTATTTAATCATATATGCTGAACCAAATTTCTTCCACTTAAATGTAAAAGTAAAATAACAAAACATAAAGCTTGAAAAGTAGGGGGTGGTGGTGGGGTGGAAAACTCATAATATCATTACCCATATATTTTCTTCCAAAAACTCTTCAATGTAATAAATATGCTTAATCCTTAGAGGGTTCAGGTGAAATAAACATGGTGATGTAGTCTTGATAGGTATTTTAACTGAGACTAATCTTTGAGGAAAACCATTTAGACTCTTCTTTTTTTTTTTTGAGACGGAGTCTCGCTCTGTCGCCCAGGCTGGAGTGCAGTGGCCAGATCTCGGCTCACTGCAAGCTCCGCCTCCCGGATTCCCGCCATTCTCCTGCCTCAGCCTCCCGAGTAGCTGCGACTACAGGCACCCGCCACCTCGCCCGGCTAATTTTCTGTATTTTTAGTAGAGACGGGGTTTCACCGTGTTAGCCAGGATGGTCTCGATCTCATGACCTCGTGATCCGCCCGTCTCGGCCTCCCAAAGTGCTGGGATTACAGGCTTGAGCCACTGTGCCCGGCCTGGACTCTTAAAAGAAAGTTTTTTTTTTTGGAGATCATGTCTTACTCTGTCACCCAGGCTGGAGTACAGTGGTACACTCTCCAGTCACTAGAACCTCCACCTCCTGGGCACAAATGATTCTCCTGCCTCAGCCTCCTGAGTAGCTGGGACCACAGGTGTGTGCCACCACACCCAGCTAATTTTTGTATTTTCAGTAGAGATGGAGTTTTACCATATTGGCCAGGCTGGTCTTGAACTCCTGACCTTGAGCGATCTGCCTGCCTTGGTCTCCCAAAGTGCTGGGATTACAGGTGTGAACCACCGCACCCAGCCTCTTAAAAGTTTTATATATCTTTGGAACCAATAAGCCCACTTCTAGGAATCTCTGCTAAAATATTCACTAGAGATGTAGACAAAAAGTTACCTACAGGATTATTCTTTGCTGCATTATTTATGAGATAGAAAAGTGGAAATGATCTGAAGAGGAATTTAATAAATTAATACATTTCTTTGCAGGCATTAAAATTAAATATTCAGGGAATATTTAACAACATCAGAAAATACTCATGTTGTAATAAAAAATGGGAACACGGAAGACCCACAACAGTTCTTACCCTGTTTAAATCAGACTGTCGAATCCTGGCTTTTTTCTATTCCTTCTCCCTTCCTGCATCTGTTAGTATTTTTGCTATAAACTGTTTGCATATGGGAAAATGGGGGATTGTTTTGGAAATTCACATTCTGTGCTCCAAATCTAATGTACACTTATGATTAATTTCTAATAATTAGAACAAAATACATTGGATACCAAATACCTGTAAATTTAATAACTAGAAAGAACAGCAGTTAATGTTTTATCAGCTATATAACCCAATTATTACTGTGCTAGTTAGAAGAGATTTCCACTGGTAAAGTAATAAATTAGCCAGCTTTATTGTACTAGGGTCAACATCATATTGTATATAAAGCTGCATTATTCCTGCATTTCCTGCCTGTCGCCTTGAAAATCATGGTGTATCTGTAGTTGTTATAGCTCACGTACTTCCTGGACACAGTTTTCTCACATTAGAAAGTCTTTTTAGCTTTCTGGATCTCTGTCTTCTTATGTGTGAAATGAACATAAGTGGCTTGTCATCCTCCAATGGCTATTTATGTGTTTGTTGACTTCATAAGTTTTTAATAATATATTAAAAATTTGAAGCATATGACCTCTAAGGACCTTTCAAGATGTACTTTTTGACTGTGAGACTTCATGACATTTAATTTGTCTCCTGCTATATTGCATATCCTTTTGTAGTTGGGGACATGTCTTCTGCTGAACTCCCTCCAGGTTGTTTTAGTGAGCAAAAATCTTTGTGCATAAAATGAGGTCCTATCAGACTGGCAAAGGTTTAAGAGTTAGAGAGCATTCAGTGTTGCAAAGCATGTGAGGAAACAGGCATTGTCAAATACGGTTGGTGGGAATGGAAATTGTTTCAACTCTTTTGGAAGGCAATTAGGTAATAATATACCAAAATTTAAAATGCATATAGCCTCTCTTTAGCCATTCTACTGCTGAAAATATCCCACAATTATACTTGTAATGTGAACAGATTTATGTATAAGGATATTCTTTGTAACATACTTTATAATAGAGAAAAATAATTGCAACCTAAAATGGGTACTAGATGCATAAACTGTGGTGTGGCCATGTAATGGAAAACTATTTAGTCATTCAAAAGAAATAATTAGATCTGTATGTACTGAAATGGAAAGATGTCTAAGATATTATGGTAAGTGAAAATAACAAATTGTAGAACAATTTGTATGGAGTGAGCTTGAGTGAAAAGCAATGTGTGTTCATCTAGATCTGAATAGAAAAAGATGGACTCCTTTTACATCTTTCTTATACTGTTTTCTCAGTCTATGTCTGAGAGAATCATGGAGCCTCAGACGGTAATTCTACACACGACTATGATGAAATACAATACAAAACAAAAATGTTTCTCCAGTGACCCTAAAAAAATGTAAGGTAGAGTCTACATTGCTCTAGAAAACTATGAAGGTATGAGTAAGTTTCCGCTGACAGTTCCCCCATATTTGGGAAGCAAAGCAGTGATATGAATACCTACTATTTTGACGGATGATTAAAGACACATTCCTGTTTCCTCTATAAAAGGTCACGACTGGTGATGTTTGAGTGAGGGCCATGTGCTGACTCATGGAACTGAGAAAGGTACTAAATACAAAACGGTTAATACATACTAGCTTCAATTTCTAAACTTATTTATCAAAATGGGCAAGAAAAGTTTTGCAAATTAGTTGTAGGATTATTTTGTCTCAGAAACCTGCAGTTGTTTTCTAAAATATGTGAGATTTTCAAAAGAAAGAAAAATAATTATATTTGGGAGTAGGGCTAGCCAATGGGAGGACTGACAGTGGAGTTTGAATAAGGAGATCCCTTCTAAAAGTGAGTCAAAATAATAGCTAAACAATGAGAGGGAGAATCAATCCCCAGAGTCTGAAGTTCATAGTATACAATATGGTTTACTAGCGTAGAAAGAATCAGAGGTATGCCCCATCTGAATACATACGTATTCCATTTGCTAGGAAGTTGATATAGAAAAATCTGGCATTGCCGGCCGGGCGCGGTGGCTCAAGCCTGTAATCCCAGCACTTTGGGAGGCCAAGACGGGCGGATCACGAGGTCAGGAGATCGAGACCATCCTGGCTAACATGGTGAAACCCCATCTCTACTAAAAAAAAAAAAAAAAAACTAGCCGGGCGTGGTGGTGGCGCCTGTAGTCCCAGCTACTCGGGAGGTTGAGGCAGGAGAATGGCGGGAACCCGGGAGGCGGAGCTTGCAGTGAGCTGAGATCCGGCCACCGCACTCCAGCCTGGGCAACACAACGAGACTCCGTCTCAAAAAAAAAAAAAGAAAAATCTGGCATTTCCTACTATAATTTAAGAGATGATTGACCTCCAAAAAGCTTCACCACAGTATCAATTCTATGCTTCATATATTTTCTTTAATTCATAAGCAGCACATTTTATTCGTGGCATAATCACCTCTTCCTGTATTCCAAATGCTTTCTTTTCTTTGTTTCCTATCATTTTACATATAATATGCAAATACACTAAAATTGAAATATAGTTTGGCAGTTTGTAATACTGTAAAACCATAAAATATAATATATGACTACAAAATATTTTGGTTTAATGGGCCTGGTGTTCTACTATATATTTATTTTAACTCACTCTTAAAATGTCAAATAAAACTCAAAAATCTGCTTTAGTTCCAAATGTAGAACTATTAATTTTATGGCTTAATATCTGATTAAATTTAACTATGCAGAATTCTAAGAGCATATAGGTTCCACTCATTAGATGGGCTGACTGTTTAATCCCATCATTTTAAGTGGAATGGAACCCCATCTTGCCAAATATGCTAATATCCTGAGGGAGGGAGAGAGGGAAGAATGGAACAACAGAAGATGTTTGAAGGCACTGTGAATTTATGTTCTTCACTTGGGAGGCTAACCAAAACATTTCAATACCTCCAGTATCCACATTCTGGAGTAGAGAATATAAAAGTCAAAAGAAAAGTGTTTTCAGTGATTTCTCTGGCATCAATAAACCCATATAAATGTGAATCGACACAAATAAATAGTTAAAACAGAATGTCTGGATACCCAGGTATACAGGCTGCTTGCTGGGCTCCGAAGCTGTATCATTTCTATTTCCCAATTGCTAGCTTTTGAGGTAACAACACTCTTCCTCTGAGAAAAAGGGCACAGACAACCTTACTCTCATGATTCTCAAGAACCCTGCTGACTTGTTCATTAAACAGAACGGGCAACTGACTCCTAAGATAAAAATTCTTGAAAGCTTTCCAAGCAGAGGGAAGGATGCTGAGTGACACATATAAATATATAAGTGAGAAGGAAGGGTGAGTTCCAACGGCAGTGACGTTTTCGGGAGCAGTTTATGGAAGAGGTACTCGTTGTAAGACACTGCATTGCATTCTGTAGAATTTGTTCACCACTAAGCAAAAGGTGAGACCTCCCTACCAGAATATCCAAAAGGAATTTTGGATATCCTTTTAAAACTTCTGAAAATAGGGTGGTCTTAGAAACGGTTCACTCTACTGGACTACTTGCATATGTTCTTTTTTTCAGTTCAACTACTGGCTTCATCTGTACTACAGAGATCTTGGAAAAATTTCTTGAAGACCCCCTTTTTTAAGGGGAATAACCACGTCCATTATTTTATCTCTGGGTATTCTGTGAGTATCAGTTGTCTCAATAAGTATTTCTATATCAGGTATGTTATGTATATTAAAAAAAAACCCTTGAGTTCTTCAGATGAAATCTATAATGCAAATAAATGATATTCAAATTTAGCTATTCTTAAGATATTAAGTAGGTAACTTCTAAGCAGTGACTACCATTTTTCTATTTTTTTTCAGAATGAATTCATCTCAAAATCTACATTACAATAAATTATCTCAATAATCCATTTTCCTACCTTTGATTCAATTATGTAATTAAAAACATTTCAGTTAGACATTTGAAGAGATAAAAATATTGTAATAAGCCCCATGTCTTCTCAGCTTTTAAAAAATCAATATGAATTGTTAGTATTAAAAATGTTTGGAATGCATACTTTGAAATAAATTTTTCGAAAAAAGTTCTTGACATATAATGTTTAAAAGTCAAACTTTCTGTGGAAGTAACATTAACATCCATAATAAACCATTAATACTATGATAGTGAACCTTATTTTTATTTAACAACATTTAATCTTTGTTGTCTGCCACCAAATTCTGCATTTTAGTTCTTTTCACTAAACATTATTGTGTTTTTAATAAAAGCATTATACTTTGGTTACTAGTAATTGTCATAATTTTGTTATCTTTCCAATAGGTATGTATCGTATGTAAAAAAATCTTGTCTTTGAAATAACCTCATTTCTGAAAGATAATTTAAAATGATTTCTAATTGCTTTTGCAAATTCAAATGTTTTTAATAAAAATTTTCATTAAAATATGTTCATAAAAATATTTTTCTTTTATAATTTAAAGAAGAAACAATAATTACGTTGTATGTTTCAACTCCTTTTGACAATGATTCTCATAAACTCTTCCATGTTTCCCTAAGTATAGAAAATAACTGGCTTAATAAATTAAATTTTAAATGATCCTAATGGAGCATTTACATAACCTTAAGATGACTATAACAGAGCCAAAAAGTAATTAAATCTTCATAAATGCAGAGTGACATCATCCAATCGACTATTTGCATTTGTGTAGTTCAAAGTAAGAGGACCTGGGAAAACTCTAATTCATATAGGGAGAGCAAATAGAAAGAATAGAAAAAAAAGAAGAGAGCTTTAGGGAAAAAAATAACAGCAGATAAAGTTAGAGGAATAGCTTTAAGAATAATTTCTCCTTAAGACAGAAAGAATATAAGAAATATGATGTTTATAAAATATTTATGACAGAGGTAATTTTCTTTTAATAGTAACAATAAAAATTATAAACTGAGACAGATATCACCATATCAAAACTGTATCAACTTATTTAATATATATATATGGGAGCAAATTGTTTTCATCAAGTCTCACATTAATGTGTAAAATATTTTTCTAAAAATATATTTTATCCTTTGGGTGGCCAAGACAGGTAGCACTTGAGGTTAGGAGTTCAAGACCAGCCTGTCCAACATGGTGAAACCCTGTCTCTATTAAAAACACAAAAATTAGCCAGGCGTGGTGGTGTGCGCCTGTAATCCTAGCTCCTTGGGAGGCTGATGTGGGAGAATCACTTGAACCCAGGAGGTAGAGGTTGCGGTGAGCCGAGATGGGCCACTGCACTCCAGCCTGGGCGACAGAGTGAGTGAGACTCCATCTCAAATATATATATATGTGTGTGTGTGTGTGTGTGTGTGTATGAAATAATAAAATATATATTTTAGAAAAAGTTGCAAACAATGGAACATTTTTGCTTTCTTTAATAACTGATTGCCAAAAGAGAAGGGATAGAAAGGAAAGTAGGAAGAAGATGAAGGGAGGAAGGTAGGGAGGAAGGAAGCGGAGGAGATGGAAGAAAGGGAAGCAGGAAAGGAGGAAGGAGAATGGAAGAGAAACATAAAACTCAATAAAGGGCAATATGTGTACTGTCTATGTTTTTGTCTTACTAACTCTCATACTGTTGATGACAAATCATCTTTAGCCATACACACAATCTCTTAGTGGGCATTTCTACTAAACTCCAGCTCAATAATTTCAAAGTCAGCATATTCCTAAACTAACTCCTCACTCCTCCTCCTCTCTCCTTGCCCTTCTATATTGTCTATTGCAAGCACCATTTTTTCAGATCTAGTAACCCAAATACGTAGGTGCACTTCCTGACACCCCTCTTTGCTTCAAACACTACTTTCTATTGGTTCAAAGTGAGGATTGCCTCATCATCCCACAGTCTCAAATGACATGCTGATAAGTTCTGTGTCGAAAAGTAATTTGGCCATGCCAATCTCTGATTTAGAAAACTTGCTATAAGCAGAGATTAGGTGTCTCCTTTCACACACTTGACTTGGAGATGAAATTGGCAAAAACTCTTCCTCTCACTCAATTCCATGGCTTGCTGATGACCAAAACCTTTCCCAAGGCTTTTAAATACACCTGTAGGAGCAGAGAGATGATTACTCTTCAAGTAGTCTTCCTTTTCCCTTACAGCGTGGACATTCACTCTTCTTGTTTATGAACCTACTTCTTTCTTCTCTTTATCTTGTTAGGTCTTCTCTGTATTTCATTCCTCTGCTTCTGATCCCCTTCCTAAATAAGAACTCCCAATTCTTCTCCTATATTTCGGAGTAATTCAGCTAAACCTCTCTCCTGCCTCTTGTACAACGAAGCCCATCCAATGTGTACAATAAAGCCCATTGAGGCACAAAGCGGCCCTCCATTTGATTTGCTCCTCTGTCTATAGAAAGCAGATGTAGTCATAAAAAAGAACATTCATGAGTTTAAAAATAAATACTATAAAAATAAACAATGACTATGATTCCTATCAGATAAAACCCAGATTCCTTAGTTTGTTCTGTAAAAATGTGCTTTGTGGCTGGGTGTGGTGGCTCACGCCTGTAATCCCAGCACTTTAGGAGGCCAAGGGAGGTGGATCACCCGAGGTCAGGAGTTTGAGACCAACCTGACCAACATGGTGAAACCTTGTCTGTACTAAAAATACAAAATTAGTTGGGCATGGTGGCATATGCCTGTAATCCCAGCTACTTTGGAGGCTGAGGCAGGAGCATCGCTTAAAGCTGGGAGGTGAAGGTTGTGGAGAGCCGAGATCCCGCCACTGCACTCCAGCCTGGGCAACAAGAACAAAACTCCGTCAAAAAAAAAAAAAAAAAAAAAAAAACCCTCACCACTTTCGTGCCATGTGTGGTTATAGCAAAAACATGGTTGTCTAAGAAGCAGGCCCTCACCAGACACGGAATCTGCTGATGTCTTGAGCTTGGGCTCCCCAGCCTCCTGAATTGTGATCAGTAAATTTCTATTGTTTGTAAGCTGTCCAGTCTATTTTGCTATAGCAGTGTAAACAGGCTTACAGACTAAGATACGTGACATAACCCCAGATTTAGTTTCCAGAATCTCAGTCTCTTGAAAGAAAACCATTTAATTTTTTATTCGTATGTTTTATTCTTTGGTGGAAGAATTATATGCTATCTTGGAGGTCATCCTCTTCAGAGCTTCTCAACCTCCTTATATCTTGTAGCACACCTGAGGGTTAACACGTTTGTGCCACATACTTTCTCTGGCTGTTGCAGCTCATGATAAAAGATATAACCTAGGGGGCTGGCGCTGCACTTTGTGCCAGAACTGAAATGCCATAGTCTGCCCTGAGATATGCCAGATGGAACTGGCGGTTGCTGCTCTGGTCCAATCCCCCAATTTTACTGAAAGGGAATTGAGACAAAAGAGGTTAGCTGACTTGGCTTCTGTTATCCAGCTCATTAGAAAGTAGCAAAACTTGATCTAGAACTCAAGTGTTTTGAGATGTAAGCTTTTAGATAAGGCAGTGAGACCCGTGATGGGTGTCAAGAAAACCCTTGCCTCCACTGTTTAGGTGATTGCACTCAGTCACTTATACGTTCTGAATTAAAACCTCTCTACTTCTGAGAGCTGTCTTCACATGAAAACTGTCTGGGGTGAATTTAGTCTATAAAAAGTAGAATTCATGAAAACATATTTTTCCCAGACCTGATGCAAAATTAAGGCTTTGATAATTTTTTTTGTTTTTACTTCGTAATTAGTTGTTTGAGATTTACATAAACTTAAGGCAAGACGCTGTGAACCAGAAACTTCAAAGAACATAGGAGAATATTAGCTATCTTTGGTGTTAAGGCAGCTGTGTTTGTGGCCATCTCTTTCAGCTGAGAGGCTAGTGCCCAGAAATAAACATGGAAAATAGGCTGGGCACGGTGGCTCACACCTGTAATCCCAGCACTTTGGGAGGCTGAGGCAGGAGGATGACTTGAGGCCTAGAGTTTGAGACCAGCCTGGACAACATAGAGAGACCCTGTCTCTACACAGAAATTTAAAAATTAGCCAGGTTTGGTGGTACACACCTGTGGTCCTAGGTATTTGGGGGGCTGAGGCGGGAAGATCGCTTAATCCTGGGAGGTTGAGGCTACAGTGAGCCATGATTGCTCTATTGTGCTCCAGCCTGGGCAACAGACTGAGATCCTGTCTCTAAAAAAAATAAAATAAAATAAACACAAAACAAAAACAAACACACAAAAAAACATAGAAAGTAGTTGGGGCTCCAGCTACAAAGGCAAACTTGTGGATCACAAATAAGTATTTAAAGGGGATCTGTTTGTTCACCAAAAAGGTATAGTAATGCTATAATAGCTGAGGAACAGTTGAGTATCTCTGCACTACTCGCTGTAGACAGTGGGGATGTTGTACAAAACAAAGGTTTATAATCAGTCTTTTTGCAGATCAATCAACCTAGCGTTAGGGTATCTTCTACTAGCTGGGAGAAGATACAAGCAAGAACAAGCCATAAGCGTGGTGAAATTTACTCGTTTATTTCAACTGAACACTGTAATATTTTAATGAGACATTGAAAATAAGACACACAACCTTAAAAATAAAGGCAGAAAAATATTTTTAGTTGGTGCTCATGGGATGAATTTTTAGGTCAGAATAGAAGAGCTGGTAAAAAGAATTGCTTGCTTTAAATTGAATAGTTTTTTTTTAAAAAAAATGGCCAGGCACAGTGGCTCATGCCTGTAATTCTAGCACTTTGGGAGGCCAAGTGGGCAAATCCTTTGAGCCCAGGAGTTCGACCCCATCGCTACAAAAAATATGAAAATTAGCCAGCATGGTGGCGTGTGCCTATAGCCCCAGTTACTCAGGAAGCTAACAGGGGAGGATTACTTGAGCCTGGGAAGTAGAGCCTGCAGTGAGCCATGACTGTGCCACTGCACCCAGCCTGGGTGAAAGAACAAGACCCTGTGTGGAAAAAAAAGAAAAAAAATGGATGCTTGGGAGGCCGAGGTGGGTGGATCATGAGGTCAGGAGTTCGAGACCAGCCTGAGCAACATGGTGAAACCCCTCTCTAATAAAAATACAAAAAATTAGCCAGGCATGGTGGTGCGCACCTGTATTACTAGCTACTCAGGAGACTGAGGCAGGAGAATCGCTTGAACTCAGGAGGCGGAGGTTGCAGTGAGCTGAGATCACACCACTGCACTCCAGCCTGGGCAACAGAGCAAGACTCCATCTCAAAAAAATAAAAGGATGCACACCTTTGTATCAGTACCAACTTGCAAATATGATGTAAACAAAACACTGTTAGAAATCACTGGCTTGGTTGAGAAATAGATTTCTGAGTTGTCATAGGCATGAAACCAATACTGTGCCAGTGAATAGATCTACCCCCAAGCAACCTTGGTGAAATGAGCAAGATCAAGGCCAGATTGTAGTCCCTTGAAGCATTGATGATAAGCACACTATGGTTAAAGGACACGAATTACCCTTGGAATCATAATGCAGGTACATACACTGAATGTAAGAATAATGTGATTCAAACTAATTTAGGACTGTGCCAAGCAGGAAGAGAAAGTCCTTTGGGCATTCAAAAAGAACATTTAGACAAAGCAAAACAAGAAGGAGAATTTGTGGTTAGCAGGAAGCTGTTGCTCATTTATATTTTATCAAAGATTTAAAATGTTGGGCAAAAGAGTGTGGCTGTAGCAAGCAGAAAGAAATTTGGAATGTATGTGGTTTATAACTGAAATAATCAACTAGAAGAAACAATAAGCATCAGGAGGATTTTTTTAAGTGTTCTCTTTCGTTTCCTAAAATTATATATTTTGGAAACTCAGACGGGTTAGAAATATCAACAGAGATTTCTCTGGTATCTCATTATGATGTCTCATATGACTTACACTCTTCTATGTTAATCAAGTGAATCTCTTCCAATTATACAGATTGCTATGAAAAATCATGAGACATCACATTTTACTAAGTGGGAAATACTATTGATCTAACAAGATCCATTGAATAATGAATAATCCATTGAAAATGAAACATTTTTATATGTTACTCCCTCTAGCAAGGTTGAATAAATATGCCAGTGAAACATGGAAGAATGGATTTTTATAGTTTCAGATACTTACATAGTTTTAGATATATACAGGACAATCTGTTAGTAGCCTCAGAAATAATGTTTTAATTGCCTATATCCCCATAGTACAGTGCTAGACAATGTTTAGGATATGTTTAACAAATTACTAATTCTTCTTTTTAGGAGTTTAAAATAAGGGGCTAATGACAATGATACAGACAAATGCATGAAAATGTTGTAAACCACAAATAAAATAATGTTCAAATGTAAGTACTTTTGGTCGATTACAAATGTGGAAGATATGTACTTATAATGAGGGGATAAAAAGAAAATACCTTAACTCTTATTATGAAGTAAGTTCTTGATGCTAACATAATATATTGAAAAATTCTTAAATATATATGAGAAGTGAATCTATGCATGTATGTGTGTATGTATGTATGTATCTATCTATCTATCTATCTATCCATCCATCCATCCAGTGGTAGAAGATGTAAAGCGAAATGACCATAGGAAGAGGGTAGTAAGCATACAGGAATTGTTGGACATCAGGAGACATGACTGTGATTCATTCAGAGGGTATTCAAGAAGAAGGGAGAAAATGGTTAGAGTAGTTCATTAAAAAGATTATAATGGAATACTTTGCAATTGAATGAGAGGCTCTAACATATGAATTATAGGGCAAATTTAAAAAATTATATGCCCTCAAAAAAATCTGGCATACACAAAATGACAGGTGAAAAAGATAACTTTGGCAGAGGAACTGAACACTTACAGGAAATAAATGCTGTAACTTGGGATTCTAGGAAGATTCGTATCCAAACAGAGAATGAAGGATTACACATAAACCATCATAAGACAAAATTCACAGTTTATGGAGTCAAATTGTTATGTTACATTGAAATAATATTTTGCCTTACTTCCAATTATGTCCTCCAAGTTGGTATGATTTGGTCATGAAAATGACAAAAATAAATAGACAATGAAACAACAAATTCACTTGTTGGACCACCTTAATGATCAAATTAAGAAACAATACACAAATTCCCTTGTTTGTGCAGCTATCATTCAATAAATATTAATTGGCTACTCTTTGCTATACATCAGAGCAAATAGTTACCATAAAAAATACCAATTGAACACAGAGTACTTTAAAAAATTATTCTGCAAAAATATTGTAAAAATCCATCGAAGTGTTGAAAGGAAGGCAAGTCAGATTCAAAAAATGTCATGAATGAAAAAAACAGATTTAATTGGGAACTGTAAATAGAAATTGAAAAACAACCAAGAGTCATGAGGAGTTTTATTTGGGAGCTTCATTATTTATGTGTTCTTTACTGACACAGAGAAGTTGGAGGTGGAAAAAGTTAAAGACAGATGATAAATTTCTGTGTTAATAGGAGTTGGTCATGCAACTTGTCTCACAGCCAGATGCAAGTGCAGGTCTGAAGTGAATATAGAAATTGACCTGTGAGATATGTGCATTCATTCAACTTTTTTCTTTGAGTCCATGCTATTTTGCAAACACTGTCTAGGCAATGGGGTTCTAACATGAGTGAAGCATGGCCTCTGCAGTCAGTGAGGCAGCCATGCAGGAAACAACTAAGTGGCAAGGCAATGAGGGTAGCCCCATGGAAAGCGGAAGCAAGGGAATGAGGGGTGGAAGGGCCTCTAAAACACATGAGATGAGAGGCAGACTAAATGAGGAAAGAGGCTCAGAAGCCAAGAAGAGAGAGTTGTGTAATTGGTTATCAGCAGTGTCAAATTCTGTACATAGGTCAAGGAGCATCAAGATGGAGAAGTGCCATTTCGTTTTGGCAGTGAGTATGTTACTGGAGACCTTGGCAAGGCTGGCTTCTGGGAAGTGGCGTGGGTTAGAGCAGGACTGGATCAGGTTCAGGAGCATTTTCACTGAGGAACTGAATGCATCTGGTGCACTCTAGGAGTTGAGAGAGGAAGGGTGGGGAAACAGTTGTTAGAGGGTGTAGGGATTTCTTGAGACCCGGGGATATCTGAGACTCAGCAGGATCCAAACACAGACTTTTTAGCTCTGTTTTGTGAAAAATAGAGCTTTTCCCAGCAACAAGGAAACAGCATTTACATCTTGAAGCAGGCTTTGTTGAGCTTGTTTGTTCTATCTGGCAATGAGTCACTGTAACACTGACCCTGCCATTGAAGTCAGCAGATTCTATTTGGAGAGCTTTGTGATTGTGGGGGAAGTTGTTTAAAAAGTTAACAGAAACATCTACTCTCCCCGATCTGCTAAACACCTGTATCAGTTTTGATGACTATTAGCTCCGGAGCATGGGAATGCTATTTTTGAGTCCAAAAAGGGAAGTCTCACCAGAAGAAGTTAAATGTACATGACACAGGAAAAAGTCATACTATTTGCTATTTTGGTTTCCACTCATTTGAAAAGAGTTTTAAAGAGAAAAGTGTAATAGTTCTGCCGACCGCCAACCTCAATTAAAATGCTAAGTACAAGTTGCAGTTTCCCTACCTCTGCCAGAGGGAATATGTCCAAAGTGACCAGCCACCTGTTTCCTTTTGTAAGAGCTCAAGACTGCTGCCCCGTTCAGCATACTCTTCCCTGACACTAAATATCAGCGTGATGATGAATCAAAAGTCAACAGCAGCAGAGCTTTATTTACCAAGAAATGACACTTAGTAAGGTCATCGCTTTTCGAGAGGACATTGCAACCACTTAAGTTGATAAAGATATCAGTGATTTATCAACCTCAAATAAGGCATGAGGAACATGCATGTTAAGGGGTACCCAACTGGGCTGTTTCCAACTTGCTTAAATATATACGCCCACAGGCCGGCTGACGGTGTTTGAGGGATAGTAATGGCATAAGGTCTGTGATGGCTTAGCTAGGCACAGTGAAGGTCATAGAACTAGAAACTTAAGAATCAATTATGAAACAGGTTAAAGTTGCAGTCTACAAGAGAGTGGCTTTGGAAGCAGTAAGACTTGGATTTAATGATAGCTGTGCCATTTACTAGCTGTGGGACATCAGTCAAGTGACTTCAATTTTGAAGGCTCAGTTTTCTCATCTATAATATAAAATGGAAATAATACTAGTGCCTCAGGGCCGTTTTAATGATTAAATGATAGCGCGTGGAGCATAACCCAGGACCAGGCATATAGTAAATGCTTCATAAAATGATAGCTATTATATATCTTAAATCAAGCATCCTCAATTCCTTGTTGATAAGAAAAATACAAACCACTAGCATTTGGTTAAAACCATGAGAGCTAACGTGAAAATGGATTATTAAGCAGCTTGCCATAAAAATGCTACGTTTTTTCAAACAATTGAGATATGTCTAAAATCAAAGGAGTGAGCACTCTAAAATTGAACCTAATCTAAAGGGATTGAAGCAACAGCATTTTAAACAGCAAATAGAACCCAGAAAGAAAATCCTAAAGTTATAAAAGTTTTATACACTTCTAAAATTTAATAAGATTCTGATTTTACTAACGTTAAAAAATAAAATCATCTCTATTAAATGTAAAATTAGCTTTATTATTCATATAAAGAGTCTCAGTGCTCTTGTTCAAATTAATAGTAAAAAATTATTCCAAGTAGGTTCTAGGGGACATATTAGCAACATTCAGATAATAATCAGTGCCCTTCTCGCCACGTATAAAATGCCCTACTTCATTTTTAGAATAACTTGATGGCCGAAGCTCTTCATCACATTATCTCTTTTATAGTTCCTAGTTCACCGTTTAGTATGGAGGCCCTAGAGCCCTGTCTTCCATCGGTTCCAGGCTTTCTGCCAGTTCTCAGATTCCATGTTTAATCGGAATGCCGGGCTCTCCAACCCCAGTCCGTATTACCCATTTTTCCAATTCTTAGGGGGAAATTTGTCACTTTGAAACACGTTATCTGCAAATAGAACCCAGAAACAAAGATCTTAAAGTTATTATAAAGAAAACGTTGGTACTGTTTCAAGGAATGAATGATAAATAACGAAAGCCCTTTGAATCTCAGCAAACACTGGGCTTCAGTTACACCCTTAAGGAGAACCCATGAATTCATCCCGCTGGCCCCCAAATGGACTTGCTGAGGAAAAAGTGGACTGTTTTATTTGTACCAAAGGTAAGCTCTATTTTTCTAGATAAGAAAGAAAACTGCAAAGGCAAGGCAGCGTGGCAAACTTCCCACTCACTGGGGCGGGTTGACGGAAATTCAACTTGACAAAGCCTTTCTTGGCCAAACCACCCCAAAGCGGCCTCTCCCTCCACTCGTTCGCCACTTACCATGGTTTCCCGTTTGTGTTCATGCCTCCTCAGATGCATGAACGGAGGGTAAGCTGGTAAACAGAGGTAAGACGGCAACAGAGGGTAAACCTCCGCTAGAGCTACGAAGACTTTCTCTCCCTTTCTCACTCACCTCAGAGTCTAAGCCAGATCTCACTCTTCCTGAAAGTCCGGAAGTCCAGGAGACAGGGAAGAAGGAGGGGGAAGGGAATTTGGGGTTCTGCTCCTTGCCTTTGTCAACCTCCTGTAAGTCACTCAGCCTCACTTGCAGTTATTCTTTGGTATAATGGAGATAATTATAGATACTGGTTTGAGAAGTGCTTTGATATCCTCAGATAAAAGAGGCTCTAAAAGGGCAGAGGATAATTATTATTAGCAGCTCAATGGTTCATAGGTTTTTCCATATGCGGCTTCCTCCAGGGAAGCTAAATCCATCAAAATAAAACCAGTTTGAGAGAAAAGGTACAATAGAAACTATTTAAACAAGGAAAATGACTTCAAAAAGATGAGCCAGATGAAACATAAAAGCGAAATAAAAAATTAAAGTGATGACATGCTTCTAAAAAAATCTCTGCAGTCTTGTCATGAATGAACTTAACATCACACAACAGTCGTGCTGGTAAGAACAGCATCTTGCATTTGTATAATGTCTTTCCCAATAACTTTACAACTCTTTTGTGACATCAAATGATACTTAGTAAATCTTCAAATTACGATCAGTCTCGTTTTTAGGTGAGATCATTGAAGGCTGAGCCACCTCACTGTTCTATAATGAACAGTGAGAATTACAATCCAGTTTTCCCTGTTCTTCAACACAGAAGAAAGACATTGGAGTATCTTCCACCTCTTGGAAACAATAGAGAATTTCCTTGTTGGAATCTAGTCAGGTAAAGCATGCAGATGGGTTTTTCAGCATGTGTTCTGATTTTTGTCTTACTAAGTAAGATACTTGTTTTCAGCAAGTATTAAAAAAACAATTATATATGAAGGGCCTCCCAGGCAGCTAATCCTTGCTAAGAGAATAAAAGATAGGGAATTGAAGCACAAGTATTATATCAGTCTCCAGTCACAAGAAGATTATGGTGTAGTTGAGAAGATAAGACATACACACAAAACAATTAGTGGTCAAAATATTATTTTATACTTTAGTATTAAACACTATCTTCTCTGAAGAGCTTTCCATAATTATGCTAATGAAAAGTAATCTTTTTTTTTTTTTTTTAATTCCTGTAGTAGTCCTAGAACTATGTTTCTTAGAGCATTTATAAGAGGCATATATCATGCCATATCTTCCCTTTGGTATCAGAGTTTGAGCTGGTCAAAAGTAGAAACCATGTTTTATTTTATGTTGGATTTCATTCGGTGCTTTACATTGTTTTGGACATAAAGGAAGGGCTCAGCAATATTCGTTGAAATGACATAGTGATATAATAATTTCAAAATATAGGCAATTAACATATAAGGACAATATGTGCAATAACATTGCTGAGCATGTTTTCACTGATAATTCAAATCCATTAGGCTCTAAACAATTAGGAAATAATCACTCCAATCCTGATCTTCTTTTAGTTCCCTGGTAGCATTTACAAATTAGAGTTGAAAAGTTCTTTACAATTGTTTTTTGCTATTCTTCAAAACCGTATGAGTGACTGGGCACAGTGGCTCAAGCCTGTAATCCCAACACTTTGGGAGGTAGAGGCAGGCAGATCACCTGAGGTCAGGAGTTCGAGACCAGCCTGGGCAACATGGTGAAACTCCATCTCTACTAAACATATGAATATTAGCAGGGCGTGGTATCTCATGGCTGTAGTCCCAGCTACTCTCGAGGCTGAGGCAGGAGAATTGCTTGAACCCGGGAGTCGGAAGTTGTAGTGAGCTGAGATCGCACCACTGCACTCCCGCCTGGGTGATAGAGAGAGACTCTGTCTCCAACAAAAATAACAGCAACAACAACAACAATCCACAATTTAGTTTTCTTTCCTCAAGAAACAGATGACATAAAAAATAAAGTAAGAAACTTGCATGACCACCCTACCCTCAGGATTTTTTTGTTGTCTTTGCAGTCCCTAACTTCTTACCTTAGGTTTTCTTTGGGGCTCCAGGCAAAGGAAATAGTTAATCTAGAAGTGCTGAGACCTGGATAATGGAGCCAGCTGCCACAGAGATAAGGGGAGAGAGAGCAGAGGGTAGGAGAGGGGATTTAGGAATCCCAGAATGTACTTGGGAAGGACAGCTTTGTATCCCACTTAATTTCTTCTGCAGGCACAAATGGAAAGGCTGGCTGTCTATGTGCCCCTGAAATAAGGCCAGGGTCAAAAGTGGGGCAGTGACCTGGAGCAGAATTGCAGGATGGCTTTTCCTCCCCAGCATAAGAGAGAAAAGGAAATAATTGGGTGATAGCTTACTGCTCCCTTTCGTCATTTCTTTCCTCTAATAGTCTGTCCTTCATGGAAAAATAGCACATACTTTCCATTCATGGAAATATCACGTGTTTATATAAAATGATGCAAAATTAAATTTAATTTTCTTTTTACTCATTGGGTACAAAATAATTTATATTCACATACTGAATACTGACCTAGTTAGAGAGGTATCCATACACAGTTAGGTATGTAATTCTCTTCTTTTAAGATGCTCTCAATCTCAGAAAGATTATTTAACAGGGACACCCAGGCCTTTCCCAGAGAACTACACCAGTAATTAAACGGATTTTTAAAAGGATCAGGATGTTTTTTCACATTATGCATGAGCTTAGGAACAACTTTGCCACCTCGCTTATCTCACTTTTGAGAGAGGGAGAAAAAAGAAAAAATAAGTAAGGATTTTTCTTCCTAACAGGATACTTTTCTTGAGAAGTTCTAGATGTATTTTGGCTATCCAGTGCCATGTCCTACGCAGGCAACACTCCACGTTGTTTTTGGATAACTTCCTAAGAGAAGTCACCATGCCCAGGCTACCAGGGGTCAGACAAGGTCAGCTCCTGTTCCCACTGTAGGGAGGGAGACACAGGAGTTGGCTTGGCCCAAAAATAGCCTGTGTCCATGCTGCGGAATGAGCTGGGTATCACCAAGTCCACAACTTGGAGCCAGAAGTCCGGCTTTCAGAAAGGACTTCCAGCCCTTGAACATTGCTGCTACTCAAGTTTTTAATTAGTTGTGAGGTCACTGGTAGCCAGCGCACTGGGGCAGTACCATGATGATCAGGGCGGGTGCCTCAGGAGGAAGCCAAAAGGACGAAGACACCACCTTTATGAGAATATTTTCTTTCTACCAGTCCTGAAAGGAGTCTAAGTAACAAGATCTTGGATTTCTACTGGTAAAGGGTCATTTGTCCTAAATCCCTATAGTTAAGCATAATTTGTTCTGTCATTTCCACCTTCCTTATTTTACAAAAAGCTGATCGTTTCAACAACTTAATCCAAGTCATGACAAATTTGATTGATAGACAAAACCTCCATTAGGCAGATGGACTTTATACTTTGAGCCTTCTCTGGCACGGAGTACATGCATCAAAATTGGGTAGATGAAATTTTATCTGTAGGAGAAGAGATAAAATTCAGTCTACTATGAACAGAATGCTTATTATTCTCCTGAATTTGTATTCAGCAAATATCTTATTTTTAAAAAAATACATTTGCTAAACTATTAGTGTGCCATAAACAATGATTTATAAATGTTGTCTAATAAATCACTTCCCTGGCTCACAGCTAAACATTCGTATCTCTTTTGTTTTTTACAGATGGACAAAATGAAAGTCATAGATTAAATTAATGGAAGGAAAGTGAACTACAAACCATGCTTACTTCTACTTTGGCAAAGTGAATTATTCATGAAAATGCTGTTGCAAGCCTACAGTGCCAAAGGTAGCCCTCAGGATGATTTTTCTCAGCCTCTGGGCTCAGGGAGTCATTGGAAAGTGGGTAGCAATTACTTTTGGCATCTTTCCGTTTCATATCCAGTGTTCTTCTCCCAACTACTTTTCTGGAACCAAGTATGTGGTAACCCTATCAAAGCCTCATGGCTTTCCAAACTCTTCTCAGAGTTATCCTACTCATCTCTCTGCACTGAATGACCTGGGGTTGTTATAGTTGGTATATAGGTCCATAGTTGTTATATTCAGCTGCATAAATACACACACATACACACGCACACACCCCCCAACACACACAATGGAAGGAAGGTTTTCTTATTATAGGCCCAAGATCATTTATACTAAGGTTTCTGGATGTTAAGAGAAGTTTGTTCATTAAAATGAACTTTAAATGGGTATGACATGTGGAGGAGGCAGTTTCACTTCCTTGTCCCCTCATTTGTGCCCTACTGTCTTCATGTCTAACTCACCTTCCAAACAATACTAAGAATTAGTTGGCAAAGGGTATTCTGCTTCTGAATGTTTTCTTTATCCCTATTCATGAGAATATAGACTAACAAGACTCTGCAGACCTCAGACAATCTTAAAACAATCTCCTAAAATATGGTGTGAAGACGTGCTAAGAATTTAACTCCCTGCCCTCTGACTCTTGGTAGGCAATAAAGGATAGGAATTTAGAACAAAGACCTTTGGGTCCAGCTTCTGGAGTATGAATTCTGGCTCTGCTACTTGCCAGCTATATGACCCTAGACAATTTCCTTAACCTCTTTGTAAAATGGGGCTATGGTTTAAAGGATTCACAGTTCCTCATGGCTGCGGAGGCCTCACGATCATGGCAGCAGGTGAAAGGCATGTCACAAGGTGGCAGACAAGATAGAATGAGAGCCAAGTGAAAGAGGTTTTCCTTATAAAACCATCAGATCTTGTGAGATCTCTTCACTACCACAAGAACAGTATGGGGAAAACCACTCCCATGATTCAATTATCTCCCACTTGGTCCCTCCCACAACACATGGGAATTATGGGAGCTATAATTCAAGATGAGATTTGGGTGGGGACACAGCCAAACCATATCAGATACTCATGCTATTACCTTATCACATGGTTTTAAGGATTCATTGACCTAATAAGTATACAGTGCAGGACCTGGCATAAATTGTTTGTAATTACTGCAGGCATAGTCATTACTATGCACTATACCAACATCTAACAGAGAATCCCCATGTGGGCAGCTTCAGTACTTACCTGTGGTCACACCTCTCTCTGAGTATCCTGGCTTTAGCACTTCATCTCATTTTTCTGTCTTTAGTTATTTTTGTGGGAATATTGTGCATCGGGCATTATGCTAGGAGCTAGACACTGCCTCAAGCTACACAAATAAGACTCCTACCCTGAAAAAGCTTTCTGTGCAGAAGGGATAACAGAACTAATTAAAAAAGCAATTTCAATGATGATAAGTGATGATAAGCTCTGTAGAAAAAAAAACAGTGTTATGGAAGCATGCATGGTTTAGGGGGAGGAAGACTACAAGAATTAGGAAAAAAATTCATCATGAAAGATGAATAGGAATGAGATAGTGCAGGGCTGGGGATGTGGAGTAGAAGACAAGTAGATGTAAAAATGGTAGAAGCATCCATGTGAATAGATGGAAGGAAGTCAGTGTGGTTGAAGAACAAGAGAGCAGTGGATGTGATGGGGGCATATTGGAGGAGTGGTGCAGAATTCGGCTGGAGGCAGGGCACTGTCCAGTTAGATCAATTATTCTCAATGAGGGCAGACATTGGCAATTCTTGGTTGAGATTTTTGGTTGTCACAACTGGGAGTGGAGGGTTCTACTAGCATCTAGTGGGTCAAGACCAGGAATGCCGCTAAGCATCCTGCAATGCAGAGGACAACCCGCACAACAAAGAATTATCACACTAAAAATGCCAATAGAGCTGAGGTTGAGAAGCCCTGGGATAGATAGATCATGCAGGGTCTTGAAGGGCTGATTAAATGCATTTTGCTTTACTATAAGAGCAAGGGGAGTCCAGGGGATGGTTTTAAGACCAGCTGTGATGTGATTACATTTGCAACTGGTAGAACTTTGCAAAAGTCGGGTGAGAGATGAAGTTGGCTTGGAACTAGACTTGCATTAAAACGTATACCCCAACATTTCTTAAACTTTGAGCTGAGTGGGGAATTCAATAGACGTGGAGGGGAAGCAGAAAAAATAATTGAACTCCAGAGAAAAAGAGTTGTGTTGTTTTCAGGATTCTCTGGCTCTTGTAAACGCACCTCCTCTTTTCTTTCCTGGTATGCAGGAGTCACTGCTGACTCTGTAGTTACCAGACAGGCCTTGACACCTCTTCCACCTTCTCCACCCACCTTTCTACCTCCACTCTGCACTTGCTATTGAGAATCGGCCTTTGTGGGCTCCTCTGCCTAGTGACACTCACGTTGGAATCGTGTGCTAATCACTGCTCCATGGATTGGCAGAGCCTTTCCCCCACCCAGAGTGAAATCTTATGTCTGTCAATTGTGTCAAATGCCTTGAAAATGGAACATCTGTTTCCTCCTTCAAAACTGGATGTCTAACAAATTCCACAAAACAGCAGTACCCTGTGCCTGACTTCTGCCATGCACATGGTACCAATATGGCCAGGATTTTTTGAAGATGATTTTTTGAAGATGATCTAGATTTATATGTCATTTGATGGTTTTAAATGAAAATAATTCATCATCAATCTTTACAACTTCATCTAACAGCTGTCTTCAATCCTTTCTGGGAAAAAAAAAAGAGACAAGGTAGAAGTATATCTAATTGTGATTTGAATTTTAAATTTGTCAAGTTTTCTTCCAGTACATAAATATATAAATCAGAAGTACTGATTGGGGAGTGAGAAACAAGGTAGTTGCACTGATGAGTCATATTCTTCCTCCAGGGGAACAACAGAATAAACAGTCTGGCATCCATATATGAGGACTTCTAGACTTGGATGTCCCAAGTTGCCCATATCGACCAGGTGTAAATCAGACCAGAGTCTAACACATTCAGGGCCAAAAAGATTGGAAAAAGTAAATGTGTAAAGCAGCCAGATTAAGAGAATAGAAAGTGCTGGAATCTAGTGGGAACCAGATAGGTCCACCTAACAGTGTTCCAATTAAAAACATTTTTTAAAGCAATGAGTAGCCAAACAAAACCGTCTACAAGCATCAGTTGACCAATAGCTGCCAGTTTGCAAATTCAAGTTAAGGAAAATCAAAGGCCTAAAGAGCTCCACTGGAAACTTTAAATACAGTTAAAGAGAAAAAATGCTAAACTATTAAAAGATGAAACTAATGAATGTATGGTTCAGATATGGCAGACAAATTTTAAAACTCCTTCCTCTTTTTCCTCTTTCAATGTATTATTTATGGGGATCATATAAATACAAAATAATTTATCTTGGTCTCTTTCACTCGCCACTTCCTTACCATCTCTCTCTTTGTACCTTACACACAACACATCACCATAACAGCAGGGGCGTGATGGTCAAATCGACGTAAGCAAGGAAATTCACAATCCTTGCGGAACTGCTGTCCTTAATGTGTGCAGCAGCATCTGTAAGCTCTGCAAAGTAGGTCATCAGAATCTGAAGGGACATATTATCTGTAATGCCTGGTGCATCATAGGGCATGTTAAAGACAAGCTTTCAGCCTTAATTCTTCATCTCTTTTCCAGCTTTGGTAGATTTAAAAATCTGATATTCTGAGCACAGCATTATTCTTCCCAGGGCTACAGCTGTGCATTGCTTTCTATCTTGGGAGGAGATGTTTTTGCACAGGTCTAAAGAAATGCAACACAAGGGAAATGCCATTTTAACAAATTTCAAGGGAGGGGGAAGATTGCTCTTCTTTTTGCTGCAACAGAATTTTGCTGGTGGAAACGTCGTAAAAGTGGAATCTTCAATATAAGGAAACTTGTAGTTTAACATTTATATACTGCCATTTATTCCTTAAGAACTCAAAGACCTTTACGTATATTAGGCGCTGTTCTTATCACACAGTTCACATTTTAGGGATGTCCAGACCACATTCTCTTAGATTTTCTCAGCCCTGCTCTGTGAGTTAGGTAAAGACAGTGAAAGAGAGTCAAAATGGGGGGAACAGACTTTTATTGTTTTTGTTTGTTCATTTGTTTGGTGGTGATATCATTTGGATATTTGTCCCCTTCCAATCTCACGTTGAAATTTGATCCCCATTATCAGAAGTGGGGCCTAGTGAAAGGTGTTTGGGTAAAGGGGGCAGATTTCTCATGAATGTCTTAGTTTCCTCCCAGCAGTAATGGGTGAGTTTTCACTCTATTAATTTATGTGAGAACTGATTGTTATAAAAAGCCTAGCACTTCCTCCCCTCTCTCTTGCTCTTTCTCTTTCACCATGTGACATGCCATCTTTCCTTGTCTTTTGCCATGAGTAAAAGCTCCCTGAGCCCCTCACCAGAAACAGATGCTGGTGCCGTGCTTCTTGTACAGCCTGCAGAACTGTGAGCTAAATAAACCTCTTTTCCTGATAAATCACCCAATCTCAGGTAATCCTCTATAGCAATACAAAACTGACTAATACAGGTGGCAACAGATGACTTTTGCAATGATTGAAAGATGATGAAAGTATATATAGTGTAAATATGTTGCGGCCCCTTTCTATAAGATTCAGATCCACTGAACATTTCTTGTGTTCCCTAAGTCCTATATTCGATTCCTGTCGGTGAGGCCAGTCACTATTCTAACTACTGCAAGTGGAGCAGTGATCATGAAAGGCAAGGTTCTTGTCCTCATGAAGCTGACCTGATAGAGAAGAAGCAGTCAAGAAGCAAATAAACTGGAAATATGACACGTATGCACGTGTGCTATGCAGAGAATTAGCTGAAAGTCTAGATGGCTCTGTAGATTACATGGTCAGAGAAGATGACACCTAGAGACAAGAATGACAAAGAGGAGCTAAAGATTCCAGGGAAAGGGCATTCTAGGTACTAGAAACAGCTAGTGGAAAGGCCCTAAGGTGACAAAAGACCCTGCTCGCTAACTATGGCTGCTGTAACAAATTCCTACAAACTTGACGGCTTAAAACAACACAACATTATTATATTGCAGTTCTGAAGACCAGCAGTACAAAACTAAGTTTCACTGGGCTAAGATTAAGGCGCTGGCAGGGCTACCTTCCTTTCAGATGTTATAGGGAAGTGTCTGTTTCCTTGCTTTTCCAGGTTCTAGAGGCCACCTGCAACCTGCATTCCTTTGGCTCATGGCCCCTTCCTGAGTCTTCATAGACACAGTACAGCATTTTCAATTCTCTCTCTGAACCTGACACTCCCGTCTCTCTCTCTAACCTATAAGAGCCCTTATGATTACACATTTGCCCCACCCGGATAATCCAGAATAATCTCCCCATTTGAGAACCTTCACTCAATTATACCTGCAAAGACTCTATTGCCATGTAAGATAACATATGCACAGGTTCTGAGGATGAGGGTGTGAGCAGCTGAGGAGCTATTGTTTTGTCTACCGTGGTGGAAATGAGGTTTTCTGTTTGCGGGACAGAAAGAGCCAGTGTGGTAGCAATTGGTAGTGGAACAGAGAATGATGGGATAAGGTTCTGACTCTCCAGTGGCAGTAATGATGCCATCGCCATCATCACGCCATTCGCTGTTCAGTTGGACTTCCCCAAACTTCTGATACTGGCACAGGATCGGGGAGGACATTCAACCTTTGGGGTTTCTGAGGTCTGTTGATTAATAGTAAACCAGTGCTGCAATTCCTTAGTCTAATTTTCTAGTTTTAAGTACAGCAAAGTTTTAGCATTTATTATAAACACTTTTATATTCTGATTCATCAAATCATAGAAATTCAAACCTCAAGAAAATGTAAAAAATTACCTATATGGGCTTTTAATTTTTACAAAAAACAAAACAAACAAAAAACAAAACAAAACAAAAAAATGGACATTAAGACAAGTTACATGTCTTTCTTAAAAAGACGGACTTAAGACCAAACCTCACCGTGCAGTGTCTCCATCCGTTGCTCTTGTGCATTCTTACATTTTAGTGGTGTGTCATTTTTCCTAATTGCAGCTGCCTCGTGTAGGCATAGGGTGTTACAATGGTCTGGATGTTCTCCAGGCCAAGCATGCATTGCTTTGCTTGCACAGAAGAGTATATGGTAAATAATACTTGTTGACTGAAGGACTGATTCAGTCCCATTGCCCCTTCTTGCCCGCCTTCCCCAGAACAGATATGGTAAAATAGAAACATCTCATTTACAGGATGTCCAAAAGGTATGTAATATTTTTATCAATTGCAAAATACTCTAAAAGGCTATCCTGTCTTTTGATGAGTCTGTCATTTGTGGACATACTTGGGACTTTCCCAAGAACACTCAGATGAGGGTACTAACCAAAACTTGCTACCAAAACATTATCCATCTGGAATCTATGAGCTATTCAGATTAATTTATTTTGGGGTTTTTCTTACCTCCGTAATAGATTTTTGACATAAATGTTTTTGTATTTCAGAGAAGTTTCAGACTTTCTAATCCTATCAGCCATCTCCACCACCCTCTAAATTTGTCCTATAGCAGACGATATGTAGATAAAAACAGCAAAAGAAACTCAAAACACTGTGAAATAGAGGAAATTGCCTCGATGATTAATAGAAATTTGGTCATATAGATTAGAAAGATTGACACTAGCGGGTAAATTTTACACTTCAGTTTTTGGCTCTGGGCTTTGTAGATAACTACCAGTGACTTCCAACTTGCTCCTAAACATAATCTATGGAAATAACTTCTGAAAATGCAGGAAATGGCGAGACAAATTAATCCATATCAAGAGGAACAGAAGACTTTCTTACAGCCTGTCCTGGGTAAGAAAGCTGGTTGGGGCAGGTCCCAGAGGCACAGCTGGGTGTGCCTCTTGGGTTCAGACCAAGTCTATAAAGTTCAGGCAGGAAAGTTTGCTAATCTCTAAGCAGGTGGGTCAAAACTGATCTGCATTCTGGACTTTCCGTGTCACTGCCCTGCGCTTTTCTCAAGATTCCCACAGCAGAAATAAAAATATTTCTAGATACTTCTTTAAAGGGTGTAAGGTAGCCTGCACTTTAAATCGTTAATGTATATCTCACCAAATGTAGTTTATCATCTTGCGTGTACTGTGTAAATTACTATGTTGGACCAAAAGCAAACCACAAGTTGTTTATACACAAGACCAGGTCCCAGAACATTCAGTTAATTCATTTCACTTCAGTGACAGGAGGAAAACACGCATGGGGAGCATTTTTATGTTTTGTTTTGTTTTTTTTGAGACTAAGTCTCGCTCTGTCGCCCAGGCTGGAGTGCAGTGGCACAATCTCGGCTCACTGCAACCTCTGCCTCCCGGGTTCACACCATTCTCCTGCCTCAGCCTCCCGAGTAGCTGGGACTACAGGCGCCCGCCACCGTGCCAGGCTAATTTTTTGCATTTTTAGTAGAGACGGGGTTTCACCATGGTCTTGATCTCCTGACCTCGTGATCTGCCCACCTCTGCCTCCCAAAGTGCTGGAATTACAGGCGTGAGCCACCCCGCCTGGCTGGGGAGCATTTTTTATGATAATCATAGGGCTTTTTGCATTGTTCAAAGGAATGGAAAAGTGCGTCTCCAGTGTTTTTTTGTTTTTGTTTTTTTTGTTTTTTTTGTTTTTTTTTTGAGACGGAGTCTTGCTCTGCCGCCCAGGCTGGGGTGCAGTGGCCGGATCTCAGTTCACTGCAAGCTCCGCCTCCCAGGTTTACGCCGTTCTCCTGCCTCAGCCTCCCGAGTAGCTGGGACTACAGGCGCCCGCCACCTCACCCGGCTACTTTTTTGTATTTTTTAGTAGAGACGGGGTTTCACCGTGTTAGCCAGGATGGTCTCGATCTCCTGACCTCGTGATCCGCCCGTCTCGGCCTCCCAAAGTGCTGGGATTATAGGCTTGAGCCACCGCGCCCGGCCTCCAGTGTTTTTTAATTCTAAGCTTAGAAAGTTTTTATAACATATAAATTCATATTTTCGGTATTTAAAAAGCAGTTTATTAGAGTTGCCATATTACAATGTTATATTTTCTGTGATAACCGCACTACATGTAATTTTAACTTCTTTAAAATTAAGAGCTTGTAGCAAGTTGAGTGTTGCTTAACTTTAGAAAATACGGTCCCAGAGCCCAGGAAGCTCGATAAGTGCAAATGCTCTGGACAGGTTAAAATCCTACAATGATTTACTGTTGATTACACATGCGATCGCAGCCAAAAGCTGAGAAATGATTATTTTACTGCTCATTTATGATAGCCTCAGAGCTGTGTTTTAGCTGAGACGTATGCATTCAAATAACTTAAGATCAGGTTTGTGGCACACGGACTAGTACACGATCAAGTATGAAATCATATGAAGAAAATAAATCTGTTGTTTTGAACTAGGGGTGCAAAGATAGTTTTAAAGAGAACTTCATTATTAAACTGTTGATTGATGAGTGACATTTAGAAGAGGGTGGATGTGGAGAAAACATTCAATGCTGACCATAATGACATAATAATAGTTCACTGCATGCCTTGTGCATGCCAGCTACGAGGCCATGTCTTTCATGGGTAGTATATCTAAGACAGATTTATTCTGCATTCCCATTTTAAAGATGAAGCAACTGAGGCTTAAAATGTCACAGTTAACTCATGACAAAGCTGAAATTCAAATACAGACCCAGCTGGCTCCAAAGACTACAATTTTCTACCATAAAATAGCAATAAGCACGGGAATAAAAATTTTCTGATGAGCTGGCTTGAGAAGAAGATACCTTAGGCATACTAACGGACAGTAAATTGGGATGCGTCATATGGAGCTAAATTGTGGAGGAAATTGAATGCCAGGACAAAAAGCTTAGATAGCCTCCATGATGAAGTAGAGAACCACAAGAGGTTGTTGGCTAAATCTATAATTCTGGTCAACATTATATGCTCTGTGCAGATTTCTGACTCGGCTTTCTGTCTCCAGGGCAAAAGATAAATATAAACTTCTTTAGTCTAGTACAGGGCCTCTAAAATACGCTTAATAAAGGCCACGTTTCCTGTCGTTCTGGGGACTGAATTCCTCCTTTTGTACCTCCCTTTAGAGGTCTTTGCAGAGAAAGTTGGTCAGTGGTCCATCTTTTCTCTTCACCAGACTCAACAGCCTAAAACTCAGATTTTTTTCTCTCTGCATTCTTTTCGAGAGATTAGATGAAGCCTGAGCCAAAGGACTTTTGCTACTGCAACCTTGATCCATGAATCTCAGGTAAAGCAATGTCTACCAGCACGGAGTGGAAGAGTTAAACCTACATTTGGAAGTAGGATAAAACTATTCCAAGAATTACATCAGCAAGTAAATGTTTTCAGGGCTTGAGGTGAGCAAAGGAGGCACTGAAGGGACCAGAGCTATGACCTACCTTTACAGAACTTAGAAATGGAAGAAACAGCTGGGAAAGAGAATAGACAGCTCAAGAATGAGGATGGGAAAACAACATAAATAGATAAGGTATGAGTAGTTAAAGAGGTGACTACACATACATCAGTTCTGGACCTCTTAGATCAAAGAGTTCTGGAGTGCTATTTTAAGCGTAGGATAAGAAATATAAAAGGTGATAACTGGCCAGGTGCCATGACTCATGCCTGTAATTCCAACACTTTGGGAGGGCAAGGCAGAGGATCTCTTGAGCCCAGAAGTTTGAGAACAGCATAAGCAACATAGTGAGACCTCATCTCTATGGAAAATAAAAGAATTAGCCAGTTGTGGTCACACACACCTACATTCCCAGCTACTCAGAAGGCTGAGGTGGGAGGATTGTTTGAGCCAGGGAAGTGTGAGGGTGCAGTGAGCCATGATTGTGCTACTGCACTCCAGCCTGTGCAACAGAGCGAGACCCTGTCTCAAAAAAAAAAAAACCAAAAAACAAAAAAAACCCAAATGTGATAACCAGTAACTAGGCTGTGAACCAGCAACTAGATGACATTAAAAGAGTCATGTTACTCTTTTCATCCAGAGCAATTCCTCTTAGATAATCAAAGGCAGTTAACCTTAATTTATGCCAAAGATAAATACAAAATTATCACCAAGAAGAAATTGCGGGTGGAAATTAGAAGGTTTTGCAGTTGATTGATTATATCGAGCAATAATTTGTTAATCTAACTCTGTATCTAAATATTTTAATATTAGGCCATATTTACCACTATTCTCCATTCCTGTTTTTTTAAATCGTAATACTACAAATAAGAAATCAGAATGTGAGTAGAGGAAAGGACATTTGACCAGAAATTGCAGGAGAGATTGGTGTGATGGTCCAGAGAAAGCCAGCCAACAGCAACTTTCTTAAAGAGTCTTCCTGTGCCTCTTTATCACCTCCCTGCTTTCACTGTGGCAATGCCTCTGTCCTTGCTAGTTTCCTTTTATTCACCTTTTTCTTCAATTTGACACTCTGGGAATTAATAACTATTTCCTCCAAAGCATAAAAGATAAAAATATTGGTCCCAGAAACTCTACGGGAAAGTCTCTGTCACTCAGGTGGTTGGTACAGATCTTCCTGCAGACACTTGTCTTTGCTGACCCTGTCCAGTGCTCCTTCTCTTCTACAGCAAGATTATTACCTGGTTTTCCCATCACTTCTCTCCTGTTCGTGTGTGTGTGTGTGTGTGTGTGTGTGTGTGTGTGTGTGTGTGTGTGTGTACTCGGAGAAGAGATCAAAAGATAAGGAAAATTAAAAGGAATTGTTATTAGGATGTCCATGAAACACTGAACTCGTGTTTATACATTTTCACTCATTGGTCAGGAATTAAGAATCAAATGGATTAATCGTGTTTGTTTCATCGAATTCATCCTATTCAAAAAAAGAAATTCAACAAACCCTGCATTTCTCATCTGTAAGCTAGATCATTGTAGTGGATATGATATAGTTTTATTCTTGTATCTTAGGGCAATCAGCTATGTAAGCTACAATCACCTTTGCTTGCACTTTGTTAAAGCTACCTGGAGCAGGTGGCAAGATTCTGGGAATGAGAGGCAGGTGGAGGAGTTGGAAGGGGGTAAATCAAAGGCCAATTACTGTGTTCTGTCTGGGGTAACTGAGACTGAATTTGGAGGCCATGTCTGCAGCCCTGGCTGTCCTGAGTGTGCTGCCAAAGCATCCGACTGCATTGCTTTCAGGGCAAAGGTAATTACGTGTTCTGGAGAAGCCCTACTACTTTTCGGTTTGAGCAAATCCTAAACAGGTGCAGCCCTAATCCAAGGCCTTGGGAGGAGCTGCTGGAGACCCAGCTGCGGGTGCTGGCACGCTTCCAGAGGAAAGCAGGAAGCAAGAAGACTGTTGCGGGAAGAGCCAAAAGTGCAACGTTTTAGTACCAAAAACATCGTTGGCACAGAAACAATGAAATGCACGGTCTGGCCTTTTATGTCTCCCTGCCATCTTGCTGTAAAGTGAGGTGGTCCCTGGAAAGCCAAGCACAAAGAAAGCTAGATATATAGAGTGTGTGGATCATCCAGGGATGACGCTGAACATAAAAGCTGGAGATGCGATGTTTCCAAATAATTTATATTTGTTTTAAATTTCCCTTCTCTTCTTATAAATAACCCAAATCCAGATACTAGGATAAATGGCTGGATTGCATCCCCTGGTCATGGCAGGCTTGCAAAAATATATTAGGAACGATGGAGGGCAATGTGCACAGAGAAGCCAGATCTGCTCCTGTACCTTGTCATTTGTACTCCAGTGATAAATTTCTAAACTATGTATTTGAGCGTATTCATGAAAAAGAAAAGAGCAAAGGGAAGAAAAGAGAAGGGGAGAGAGAGAATGACAGAAGAACAGAAAGAAAAAAAAAAACACTAGGAAAAAACAAAAGGAAAATGAGGCAGGAATATTAGACTGGCTTGCAAAGTACGTTTTGGTCAACCAGCTTTGGCATAAATGGACTTGCTGCCTGGGAAATAAAGCAGATAGGTGAATGGGGCACTGAACCGCTCTGGAAGGTCTAGATGTAGTTGGGGAATGAGGAATGGTGAGAGAGAATTAGGGGTTTTTATTGCATGGTACCCTAGACAGGGCTGACTCCAGGGCTGACCCGTTGCTGAATGAGAGCTAGACACAACAGGCATTTTTTCAGATAAAAAGAAAAATGAGAAGAGGGTGACTTGTTGACTGAACTAAGCTCAACTACTCCCAAAATAGACAAAATAGCCCAGTGGCGAAAGGTTAATTTCTTGGCCCCCAAACCCTCAAGCAAAGCTTCAGAGAGGGCCCCTTTGGTCTCTGCTGGCTACTAAATGAAGAGCCTGTAGTTGCCAGAAACTCCTGGGTCCCAGAAACCAAAGACTGCTTATTGCTCAGTATCGAACAAACTTTGGCAATTGAAATAGTAGCAATGTATTCTCTGGTTTGTGGTGGGGAGGAGGGATGGAAGTCTGAGTATTTTCGCTAGGACTAGTATGGATTTTGTAGCTGTTCACTAATGCTTAGCTCACTAACAATCTCACTCTCCCTTTTCGAGAGCTCAGACCGTCTCTGTAAATAGCTAACCCTTCAAGCTTACTGAGTTATCAGTTACTGATCTGTTGAAGTTAACTACAATGTGTTTATTTGGGAAGCAGGATACTTGAACGTGCCCTTAAATTGCTTTGACTTCCAACTGCAACAAAACACAGCTTGGCTTCTCTGGCTGAGGGGATGATGTGTGTGACGGGGGCACCATCATTTAACTCCAGTGCCACTGTGAGGCTGAACGTGGAGAAAAAGAAATAAGGACAGAAGGAAAAACATGGTAAAGGAAAAAGAATGAGTGAAAAGAAAAGATAAAATATAGAAGAGTTGACATGGTGGGGAGAGGAGAAGTGACACCAGTCACTGCCTGATGTGACATTTAATGGCATCAGGACCACGGTTAGCTTCTCTGGCTTCTCTGAGGGTAAACCGGAGAGCACTGTGCCACCTCTGGAGTCACAATTACAAAGTGGCATCTCTGCAAGGGCCGATTTTGAACAGAGAAAAGCCCTCCCCCAGGGACGATGAGGCCGTGTTAGGGGCAGATAGTGCAAACAAGCACAAATGCCCATCCCCACGGCAGGCATAAGGGGGAGATGGATCATATTTTAAAGCTCCATTAACAAAGAACTTTACTCAAGGAGGAACTGTTAATAAGTAATGAAACAAAGTGCCTGTTATGGAGATTAAATGCCCCTGTGTCGAGGTACAAAGTTCAGGCTGCAAAGTGCAGCTGTCACCCTGTCTATAACCCCACGGCAGCCTTAGAACCCCTGGTTCAAAGTGTGTCTTGCTGCCTTCCTGTTACTAGGCTGCCCAGTGCAAGGTCCAGCCAGGGTTCAGAGTTCAGCGTCTGAGGCTCTGCTGACTGCCGTCTTTGTTTAACTTGGGCGAGCTTTCGATAAGCCAGGGACTGCTTATTTAAGGCGATTATTACAAACAACTGACAGATTATTTTCCCAGATTCTTCCACTTATTCTTTATGTGCAAGTTTAAACGGGTCCCAGACTATAATTTCTTGAGGATTTGTGTGTGTACAAAAGCAATCAAGATAAGGACGTGTGAAAGACTAGGTAAAACATCTATTTCTACGGAATATGCTCGAAGCAGACACAGAAAACCAAGGTCCTTTGAAGTAAGGACTTGTGAGGGCAATTTCAAGGCAGGTCAAAGAATTCACTTCTCTAACTATCAAAGATCAAATAAATACTAGATTTTCCCTTTAAAATCAAGCAAAACCTTTCCTTGTATAACAGTAGAGCAGTGTTCATTCATTTCTGGATCGAGTCTCCCTCTATAATTGTTCTTTTCATTTGTCTGCTAAAGACTCAGAGGGAAACTCACTTTTTCAAATAGTTTGCATTGCTCGACCTAATTCTAGCAAAAGCCTCAGGAAGGTGGAAAACCGATAATTAGTATTCCCATTATGCTGATGAGGAAACAGACTCAAAGAGAGCCGCAATTTGCCCAGGGTCATCGAGTTAGTATCTTACAAAAGCAAGACCACAATCCATCTCTTCAGCCTTTCCTCTCAGAACTTGTTTCAAAAGCCCACTGCTGCCTCTTAAGTCCTGACACCAAGTCTATTTAAATGGCAGTAGTTCTTTTACATTTCTCACTTTTATGGAAGTGAACGGAGTCTAAATAAAACACCAGAGGCAGGCAGTTTGGGAAATGTGATATGAAAAAGCACTCCAGGTAAGGTTCAGGGAAACAGGGCTTGACTTTGCGATGGCCTCGTGCCAGGCACTTGTTATTCACACTTCTTCTCCTGACCACAAGTGCCAAGGGGGCAGGATTTTCGACTAGTTACCCAGTGGGTCGTCCAGGGTGCTGCTCCTTCTGGAGATAGCATAGATTAATATTTTACCTCGGAGAGGAGTATAGCACGTGGTGATACATGAGTGCCCCACGGGCTTAGAATTTAGAATAATATTTGCTTGTGATGCATAAAAGCAAACTCAGATTTCCTTGTCTCATATTTTCTTTACATTGGAATAGAGTTGAAAAATCATCAGTAGTTTTTTGTTGTTGTTGTTGTTGTTTCATTTTTGAGACAGGATCGTGCTATGTTGCCCAAGCTGGACTGTAGTGGTGTGATGGCGGCTCACTGCAACCAACCTCAACCTCCCGGGTTCAAGCTGGGCTCAATCGAGCCTCCCACCTCAGCCTTCTGAGTAGCTGGGACTATAGGTGCTCACCACTGTGACTGGCTAATTTTTAACTTTTTTGTAGAGAAGGGGGTCTCACTATGTTGCCCAGGCTGGCCTTGAACTCCTGGGCTCAGGTGATCCTCCCACCTTGGCCGCCTAAAGTGCTGAGATTATAGGCATGAGCCACCACACCTAGCTGCAGGTTTGACCCCGTTGGTGGATACATATTAAGGCCTACAATGTCCCAGATATTTACTACTAATTTGTAGATGTTTACATACCTAAATATTTTATAGTTATTGAGCCCACACTGTATGCCATTAAGAAGGCATAGATAGAAATTCAGATACATCTTACTTCTGGTCCTCAAAGAGCTTGAACTGTAGTAGGAAGAAAAAGGCAAAAATGTACATAGCAGGTGACACAAAGAGATACAAGCAAAACACTAAGAGATAGAAAAAGGCAGTGAGAGTAGGAAGTGAGTCTCTATTTACTGAGTACTTACTTAGGGCCAATCTCAAGAATGAATGTTTGACCTATTTTAGGCTTTTAATCCACACAACCACACCAGGAAGTAGATATTATCTCCGTTTTACAGATAACTATATTGAAACTCAGAGGGGTTAAGACACTTGTCCAAAGCCATAGAATCTATAATGAACAAAAGTGGGTTTGAACCTATTTCTCCAACTGAGCTTCATGTAGACATGTAGATGTTGGAAAAAGAGTGAGAAAAGAGAAAATACCTTATTAGAAAGGAAGGAAGACAATAGGGATTTTATTGTATCCTGAATGGCAAGATAGAAGGGATTCTCTGGATGATGGCAGATGTGATAGAAGCATGAGGGCCAGAAACTAATAAGTGAGGCCAAGATGAGTGGCGAAGTAGAGGAGGCACAGTGGAAGCTCCGAGTGTGAACTCCTAATTCTTTCAATACATGGCAATGGGGAGAAGGGATTGAACAAGATGCATTATTAAGATCATCTTTTATTGGCTCCCTTTTCTCTGTACCCAGCTAAAAAAAAGACTATTTTTCTCATGCTGTGTATATGTTCTTATGTTCTCGGAGGACGGCAGCTATCACCTGTACTTGGAAGACACACCCTAACCTAGATCTCTTGCTACAATCTCTCTCTTTAGATACGGATTTGTATTTCCAGGTGCTCATGCAGTGTGTCCAACTGGTCAATTCAGAGACATCTCTATCTGCTCCCGCAAACCTGTTCCTTCCCTACATCCCCTACCTCACACCATGGCATCCTACCATTTTAGTCTCCCATGCTATCAATCCTGACATTATCTTTGATGCCTTCCTTACCCCTACTCTGTAAATGCAACACATCTCCAGTCCTCATGGTTTTAACTCTGAAATGTCTCCAAATACATCACCTTCTCTTAACACCCCTGCCCATACTATGCATTTTTATACCATAGTCTTATGTCATTGCACATGTGTAAGAGATATACTTTTATATGAGGCTTTAGGTCAAGTCTCCATTATCTCTTGCAGTGATAAAAGCATGGTTGATCTAATCTCTGTTCTTCACAGTTATACTCCACTCTGTCTTTCCGTTACTACTATTACTAGAAATGATTTGTAAAGTGTAAAGCAAGTGGAGTCAAATCTGGCAATGCCTCTTTCTTGCTTTAAAAACATTGATAAAGCCAGAGGCTGGGTTCAGTGGCTCACTCCTATAATCCCAATACTTTGGGAGACGGAGGCAAGAGGACTGTCCGGTCTCTACAAAAAATTTAAAAATTAGCCATGCGTAGTGGTGCACTTCTGTAGTCCCAGCTATTCAGAAGGCTGAGGCAGGAGGACCTCTTGAGCCCAGTAGTTCAAGGCTGTAGAGCACTATGATTGCACCCGTGAATAGCTACTACACTCCATCCTGCACAACATAGCGAGACTCCATCTCTAAAAAGCAAATAAACAAGCTCTAGGAATTCCTATATCTTTACAAAAGAGTTAGAGTTAGCAAACTGGTGACCATAGACCAACATTGGCCCACAAATTTATTTTATTTGGCTGACACAAGTATGGAATCATCGCGTTTTAAATTTCAATTAGTTGTCAATATTTAAAAGTTGAATATTTCACATAAACATTGAGATTTCTGGCTCTGTTGAGAAATCAAGATCAGTCAGCACTGGGCAAGCCTCCCACAGAGCAGCCACCAGAATTCCATAGCAGCTGTCTGTTACAGAGGGGCATTCGCTCTCCAGTGTGACCCGGTCCTCACAATCATAAGTCTTGCTGATAGTGCATACTCTCGATATAATGGGATGAGAGTGGCACTTTGCCTCTGTGATGTTTCTCCCCAACGCCATAAAACCCCAGTCTAATCACAAGAACAACATTAGAAAACTTCCAAGTAAGGGGCATTCTACAGAATTCTTTCCAGCATTCCTCAAAACTGTCAGTGTCCTCAAAAACAAAAAAAGTCTAAGAATCTGTCACAGCCAGGAGGAGACTTAGTCAATAAATGTAATGTGGTATCTTGGATGAGATCATGGAACAGAAAAAGGACTCTGGGTAAAAGCTAAGAAACTCCAAGTAAAGTATGGACTTTATTTAATAATAGCGGATTGTTATTTGTTTATTTATTTATTTATTTTGTGACAGTCTTACTCTGTCACCCAGGCTGGAGTGCAGTGGCGCGATCTCAGCTCACTGCAACCTCCACTTCCTGGGCTGAGCAATTCTCCTGCCTCAGCCTCCCGAGTAGCTGGAATTACAGGCACGTACCACCATGCCTGGCTAATTTTTGTATTTTCAGTAGAGATACAGTTTCACTATGTTGACCAGGCTGGTCTCAAGCTCCTAACCTCAAGTGGTCTGCCAGCCTTGGCCTCCCCAAATGCTGGGATTACAGGTGTGAGCTACCTACCGTGCCTGGCCTATTTGTTTATTAATTGTAACAAATATACTATACTATTGTAAGACGTTAGGGGAAACTAGATATATGGAAATTCTCTGTACTATATTCACAACTTTTCTGTAAGTCTAAATCTTTTCTAAATTAAAATGCTGTTTTTCAAAATGAACTAATGGCAAACATAAAATGTAGGCAAGCTATTTGTTGACCTCTTTCCATTTTTCTAATGCCTCAGTTTCTCTAGTCTGTGTGTTTTAGTGACTCAGTGATAGTGCATGATTGTATTATCTTGCACATATATCCACATACACAGACATATCATTTCATATATTAGTTATCTTTCTTGCATATGTATAAGTACATACATGAAAGATGATACTTTATGTATTTTCACTGAGTCATTATCTATATAGGTATGTATTTGGAGATTACTAAAGAGCCAAACACCTCTGATACCTAAATGAATAAATTTCTACTGGTAAAGATTTAAGTTGTTGTCATATCTGGATGTGGAAGATAACTATGGTTGGAGTAGAAACTTCCTAATCATAACAGCAGCCCTGACTGTTATTAAAACATTAAAAAAGGAAAAAGACACATGGAAACAGCTAACTTTGTAGAACGTCCAGGATCCAAAGCAAGAGATACTGCAATTAATCTGTGAGGAAGGAAAACTATTTCTGTGATCCTCACAAAGGCTCACAAATCACTTTCACTTTATTAATTTTATTTTGGAAATCATTCCCTATGGTCACCTCAAGGGGTGCATTGTTTCTTTTCTCATTTTTTTCAAGGTGAAGAAATTTTGGCTGAAAGAGGCTCACTGACTTTCCAGAGGTTATCTAGGGATTCATTAACAGAACAAAAATTAGGCTTCAGATAATGTCACTAAGCCATTGCTATCCTCTGCATCTTCTTGCTTCCCTCAATCCAAAGAGGTTCTAAATAAGGAGATAATGTAATTACATAACTTTAGGGAAAATGCAAATGAACCAAATCTGGAGAAAAGATGAAGATAAATTAATCAGAACGAGAGAGATAGCTTAGGAATGCACGGTGTTCAGGAGAAGTAAATTAAATTGCCATTTGTAAGTAATAAGATAGGGCAATAAGAAAGGCCAGAGATATTCTGTTCTGCACTCAAAGAGGGATCACATAACCCGAAGACAAAGTAAGGGCACCGTGCTAGTATTAGGTTGGTGCCATTACTTTTAATGGCGAAAACCGCAACTACTTTTGCACCAACCTAATAGTAAATGTGCTGAGATCGCATCTATTCTGGGGGACTCATTTGGGGGTCCATGAACACAAAATGTGCAGACTTTTTGGAAGAACTCCAAGAAATAACATATGTAGATATGTGAAGGACTCAGGCTGCTTTCCTCACTGTCCATCAAGTTCTAAAGACAAAATTACGCCAGATGGAACTGGTTTAGCCGGCTGAATTACTCAGGTGGGAGGTCTGTGTAGACATGCTTTATTCAATTTTTGTTGCCTTCAATTTTTGATATGGATGGTTCTGTTTGAATGGGGTAACCCTACATGTGTATGAAATAACTGACTTACTGTCCACAAGGTATAGCCCCCAAATTTCTGTCTTAGAACCCACAGTGTTATCATTTTCTCTGTGACCTGATAATCTCACATGAGAGAAGGAAAGACTTGGGAATAAAAAAAAAAAAAAAAATCACTGCAGGAAGTGTGATTTCCAGAAAGGCACGGGTAAAATCTCTTTACATTACTGGAGCAAGACCCTCTGGTGCTCTTCCTCAGAGCATCTTCACAAGGTTGTTTATGAACCGCTCCCATTGACATCCTGGGATTCACAGAAGAGTGCTTGGTATAAAGAGATGCCATTTGCATTATGCTCGGGTGATTTTTAATCAATGATTTTTCTGTCTGACAGAAGGGGTATCCATCTAGAGAAGATATCCATCTACCGCTAAAGGCAGGCAGAGCTGAGTGATGTCATCATGAACTGATGTCAGTAGGTAGGAGGAATCTATCCCAGGCACAGGTGATACCTAAGACAGTGAGTGAAGCCATCGTGAACTGATGGCAGTAGGTAGGAGAAATCTACCCCAGGCACAGGTGATACCTAAGAAAGTGAGTAAATTCTACTTTTGTAGACAATGGCTGCTGAGTGGAGACAAGGGAAGTTTGTATTGAATACGGTAGGAGAATTGAGAAGAATCTAACTTTACCTGCTTTACTCTGCCTTCACCCTGATGACCACGTATGTGACAGCCATGTTTTGCTCTTCTTATCTCCCCTTCCACCTTTTAGTATCAACATGATCTCCCCTCAAAGCCAATGCCCACTGAGGGGAATGACTCAGTCCCTACTCTGCTATAACAACATGAAAATTTGTCAGTAAAATTAATATTCTAAATGGATGGATCCATGCCTTTTCTCTGCCCCTACCACTGTTGGAATAACAGTATCTGGAAAAAGTAATGTAAACAGTTAAAAGAATTATTTCAAAAAAGAAATACGGAAATTGCCACAATCTAAGACATTTTTAGTTCAACCAGAAAGGAGACCAAGGGTATTAAAAAAAAATTGAGGCTGAATTGAATGCTTAAGTCTTGGCAAATGTCTTTTGATACCAGCAAGGATGTGGGGAAAGGGAGTTTTAAAGACGACTTGCAGTTAGAGAGTCTAGAGTGAGAATTAGAGGTTCTGGGATGAAAAAGGGCATGAAGGATTTGTCAAAGCCGAAGGATAAATGAGTTGCTTTGGGAAGGGAGAGGAAACTCTCTACTTCTTTCTTTGTTCTTTGCTTTGGGCCTGGAATGAGGCAAAAACCCATCCTCAAAGAATGTGAGTGTAGTTCTTTCATGTTTCTATCACATTTTTTGTCCTTTTTTGGATGAACCATTTGAATGCTTACAAAAATCTACTTCTGCATTGCATAACTCAAGATTTGAAACCAAAGATGTCTGGAAGCCAAGAACTCATTTTCTTATTTAGGACATGAAAGCCCCAGGTACACAAGATCTCACATCTATGATATGGAGAAAAGTCTATAATGCTTATGGTTATTATTTGATTTCTACCATTTCCCAATTTTTCAATTTTAATTGCCATTGGTGTGATTTGACATGACAACAACAAGGGACTGAGTATACCAAACTAGCACTTTGCTTAGTATTAGCGTGTGTAACCACAGTGGCTGTAGTAGCACATTGCCTCAGATTTAGTTGAGAGCTGAAGAAATTCTCTGCAGCTTCAGAACAAGAATTTATTAAATCTTTTTTAGAGGGGTATTACCAGGCTCAAATGTCAAGTCAAGGAACAAAGGGACTAATCCAACTTCACAAAGAATTTGATTGGCTATGTCTCCTGAACCCGTGACTTCCTCCAGCACTTCAGATGTGGCATAGAGCATGAGGGATTTCCTAACAATGCAGATGAACTAGAAGGCAGAGGGTCAAGGAGGCCTCTTCTCTCACTGGTGCTTGGAAGATTTCCATAGGTAACTCCTAGTGCTACTCATGAGAACTACAAAATTTAAGCCTTCAGTTCAGGATAGAACCCAGACTTGTAGCTGAGGGCGTACTCAGGACAAAGTGGCCTCTGAGTATGCTTAGAACTCAGAATTCAAGGGCAGTCAGAAGAAGGGTAGACACATCTTAAAAATGTGTTGGAATCCATTTGCAGTAGCTGTCAATAGCTTTATATAACTAATTTAGGCAGCTCATTATTAGCTAGTAGCTAAAATATTACAGAAATGCCCTTATAAACATATTTCCAAAATCAATTTGGGAGCATTAATTATGCCTTGTTTATTGAAAGAATGTAGTGAATTGTAAGGGTCAAAGACAAGATGACTTCTGTGAGAAAGTGAGTAAGCATTCAAAAAGGAGGGCAGATATCTAGAACTGGACTGTCCAATAGAGTAGCCACAAGCCACATGTAATAATGTAAATGTAAATTAATTAAAATTAAGTGACATTTAAAGTCCAGTCTTTAGTCACACTAGCACATGTCAAGTGTTCCATAGCCACATGTGCAGAGTGCAGAGAGGAACATGTCCATTGGCCTTGAAAGTTCTACCACACTGTGCAGATCCAGATCCTTCTGCCTCTGTCCCCACCCCCACCCTACAGCACATGTAGCTTCCAAATCTCCATCAGTGCAATTTTAAAATTCAGAATGACTCTAGAAGAAATCAAAAAATAAAAGTCAAAAAACTAGAACAAGGCTGTTGCCACTATCAGCTGACTGCATAGCTAATGAGCTCATGGCCATGGGGGTAGGCATTACTTTGGAGCCTAACTTTTTCTATACATATGAGAAGCTCTGAATTGACTCCAAGGCGTTCTAGCTAAAGTCACCTTCCTCTGGGTTGTGGTCATGTGTTTATAGGGTCTGTCTACATTTCGTATCTGCTCCTAGCTATTCGTCTAACTACACAGCTGCCCAGCACAATCAGAGGATGGTTTAAGAGAAACAGTCTTCCATGGACTAAGCCCATGCCTTGCCCAAGTCCACCCATATCACTGTGGTTCCCTCATTCATGTGAATATTATAGGTTAAAGTCAGGGTTCAGAGTCTAGATGCAGGACATGAGCTATAAAGAGACTTCAGAATTACTGGAACACTAACATATGAATGAGTACGTAGAAATGCTATTATATGGTGAGCAAACATAAGAGAATTCATTTCATGAAATAAGCTTAGTTGCCAAAACCATGTTTAATCCGAACCTTTTTTTTTTTTTTTTTTTTTTTTTTTTCAGCCATGTGATTTTTCAAATAATCTTCTATGGGAGTATCAATAATTTTAAAAACCAGTCAAACATTCCTTCTTTTGGACTTTACCCTCCTGTAACTGAAATGCTTGATCTAACCTTTGACATAAAATCGAGCTAGTGGCACAGAAGGGGGCTGCACCTACTGTTTTTAAAAACATCTATAGAGAAGAGTGGCAGAGTGCAGTTATTTCTAAAACGGAGAGACTAAAGAATTGGTTTTAAAATAAGCACAAGTTAGTACTACTTTGCTTATTTTTGTTATAATTGCATAATAATATATGTGATTGATAATATGATAATATAGATAAATCAGGAGCATTCTACTTAAATGAGTCTCTTCCCCAGGAATAATTACTTTCTAAAAGGTTGTACCTGAAAAGGTTAGTGTAGTTAGGTGCTGTATTTCTCCTTCCTTCCTTCCTTCCTTCCTTCCTTCCTTCCTTCCTTCCTTCCTTCCTTCCTTCCTTCCTTCCTTCCTTCCTTCCTTCCTTCTTTCTCTTTCTTTCTTTCTCTCTTTCTTTCTTTCTTTCAAGATGGAGTCTTGCTCTGTCACCCAGGCTGGAGTGCTGTGGTGCAATCTCGGTTCACTGCAGCCTCTGCCTCCCGAGTTCTAGCAATTCTCCTGCCTCAGCCTCCTGGGTAGCTAGGTTTACAGGCACATGCCACCACGCTTGGCTAATTTTTGTATTTTTAGTACAGACAGGGGTTTCACCATGTTGACCAGGCTGGTCTCAAACTCCTGACCTCAGGTGATCCATTCACCTTGGTTTCCCAAAGAGCTAGAATTACAGGCATGAGCCATAGGTGCTGTATTTCATCTTAACTTCTGTTTCTGATGACCAGGTAAAGATGACATAATAAGACAACTAGGGACTACATTGACAATAGGGTGTGAAGAAAATTCTTACACTCTAGCCTTGCTCATATTGTTGCAATAAAAACAAACAAACTGAACAATGTGATATGTTTCTGGAATAGGTGGAGGAAAGACAATGGCTTTTTTCAGACAGAGGTGTTGCATTTATTTGAGTTAATCCTAAAGTTCTCTGAAATTTGGCAATGGTAGTTTTATGTTTCAATTCAGTGACTGCTGTTTAAACTGCAGGGTTGAGGCACAAATGATCCATAACACATTTTGGCATATTCAATCATCTTCACAGTTCTAATACACCATGAAACCCAATTTACATATAACGTAGGCACAGAGGATGAAAAGCTGAGAACAGACCCCTGTTTCAAAAGGCATCAAGCACACTACTTTATTTTCTTGAAGCGCCAGTAACTTCTATAAATCCGTTGCTGGAAAAGGTTATTAAACTGCCAGGCCCTTCTTCTTTCTTCTCAATCTTTAATTCCCCTCCTCTTTTCACACGCCATATGGAAACTCTTCTCTCCCCCTCCCATTTTTTCCCCTTTTTATTCCACAGCTCCTTTCCCTTGAGCTGAATCTCTCAAAATCATGGACCATGACAAACGTAATTCTTCTCTTTCTGTTTAAACTTGTAATGTATTTGGATTTTACAATTTTATTTTTTTGTCTATGGGGGCAGTGACATAGCAATAAATGTAGTGGACGAGAAGGCAGCCTCATCATATTCTGGATCTGACCTTAAAAAGGTAGCACCTAGATAACAACACAAGGCCAAAGTGTGATCAGTAGGCATGATGTGCCATTATACCATAATATCAATTTCTATTGTCATTATAGACAATAGACTTTCAGCCTACCATCCAATTATTATGAGCTGTATGGTATATAGCCAAAGACATCACAGGATGGACAGAGTGCAAAAACTGGCTTCCGCCACATCTCAGAATAAATAATTCCTTTGAGTTAGATCAGCAAATACTAAAATATTACTTAATCATGTCTCTTAGAAAAAATAATGAGAATGTTTTATGTTCTATTAGAATTAAAATCAATGTCCTCAACCATCATTGTCAGTTGCTTGGCACTAGATTAAAAAGGCATTGTGTCTGCCAAAATTTTCCTTTCCTCCAGGGTCCTTAGATAGGGTTTCTCAATTTTGGCACTATGCATATTTTGGGGCAGATCATTGTTTGTTTTGGAGGTTTGTTTGGAGGTTGCAGAATAGTGAGCGGCATGCCCGGCCTCTGCTCCCTATGTGCCCGGTGCAGCCACTGTAGCTGTGACACCACAAACTCTCTAGACATTGTCAAATATCTCCTGAGGGACAAAATCTCTCCCAGCGGAGCACCACAGTCCTAGATCTATAAGGCATGGATCTTTCAGCTCCTATTTCTTTTTCTCCTCTTGTTTTATGCTCCAGGCTAATCCCTGCCCCGAGCAATATCTACCTATCTCCACCTAATAGCAGACCCTCCCCTCATCCTCTTGGTTCTCTGAAATAGGTTATTGGTTACCTGAAACTATCTTTGCAATGCCCGTGTAAACCACAACAGATTCCCTTGGGCCTCAAGGGAGTCATAGAAAAGTCTGAAGCAATGTAGAAAAAAATAAAGTAGCTAGAAAGTGTGAGGAATGTCTGTCTAGCTATCTAGGTTGCTGCATTGGGGAATCAAGTGTACATTGGCTGCTAAGGTTTGACTATCTGGGACAATTTGAAAGTAATATTATGGGGTTAGCTTGAAAATCCCCTGAAGAATAAAGGACCCAAGTTTATAACCCACAAAATTTTCTTCTTGTGGAAGCTTAAAACTCTTATTGATTTCCTGTGAAAATTATTCATCATGGATATTCCATAACATTTAAAAATTATCTAAACCCTTTAAGTCCCACCCTGCTTGGCCTACTTACTTTCAGCGGGTGACCACATCTTTGATTTTAAACTATGGAAATTGAGGAGAAGATCCGACTCACCCTGACATCAGCTTTCTTTTTAAAACTTTTTCCTGTGTTCCTTAAAATATCTCTTTTTCTTCTTCTCAGCTACACTTGTCATTTCTCCATTCCTTCCCTTTCCTTCTTATGGTTGTCTCCGGTTTCATTGGCTGAGATTGTTCTCCTTTTTAAAACTAGCCCCTTGAACTGTGTCTAAGACCTTGAGTCTCTTATTATCTACTTTCTTTACATCTTCCAAAGATGGTAACTTCTTATTGGTACCTTCCACTGTGTCTACAAATATCACTGCCCACCTTACCGATTTGCCTATCCATTACCACAAGCTTTTCTCTCGTAGTCTCTCCATCTCCTTTCTGTCTTTTCTCTTTCCTTTCCTTTTCACCCAACAGATGTCTCGAAAGAAGAACCTATGCTCCTCACTTTAACTCTGTGCCTCCCACACCTTGAATCTCTTGCATGGTTGTTTCCGTCTTCACAAATACGCCAAACTTGTTCCTTCTGTTTAACACTGACAATTCAACCATTGAACCTACCGAATTTTTGAAACTTAACATTTGGGGATTTGACACTGTGATCACGTTCTTGATTTTTCAAACGTTCTTGCATTCTTCTGAGTTTTTATCTGTTACCTTTTCTGTTTCTTTTCCCAGCTCTTTTCTCCTAGTACTCTAGGCAAATTAACTCAAGCTTCAGATGCCTGCTTTTCTGTCTAATGATCCAGTCCTGAACAGCACTTCCATTCAGAGATGCCAATGTTGCTATAAAAATAAATTTAGTGACTTCCCCTTAACTTAGAAGTGGCATCCATTCTCCACTTTATATGATTCTTTTTTCAGAGTGGGACAGTGTCTTTAATCACCTAGAGCGGAACCTTTGGAACTTAGAGACCAATTTGGCCCAAGCAACAGGGCTATCATTTCATGATCCTACCAGGCCCTTTATTATAAATACTGATGCTAATCTCAAAGGAAGCAGAAGTTTTGGGAGCAGGGCATAGATTAGAGCAGGAATGTTTGCCAGCAGGAGTCTATTATATAGATATAACAGTGTGCCTGTGCAAGGGTGGGTGATGGGGAAGAAATTGGCAAAACATAAGTGATATTTAAAAATGTAACAGTCAAAAGTAACTATATATAATATCTAGAAATTTATAGATCAGTGCAAAAATCATCCAGAAGATTGAAATTGGCTCTGGAAAAAGAAAAATGGAAGGATCTGATGAAGCCTGATTTAATTGTCGTAAGTATTTAGAATTAATCGGCCCTTTAAACTACGCACGTGTAAATAAAATCCGCATACATACCTAATAAGCAATACCATCAGCATTAATAGTTAACTACGAGAAATAGAGAAGAATGCAGGATGTAACATAAAGAAAACTTCTTGCTGTGTTGAAGTTTCTGGGCTAGATGGAAGAATCTGAAAAATGAGGGAGGGAAGAACAAATGAGATGAGATGCCAGCTAGGTGCTGATTCTCTTGTTCAGTCTATATATTTGAAAGCCATGGGGATGGGTGGAGACCATGAGATGGCTTGGGAATCTTAGCACTAAGATTATTAAGTCATTAAGAAAGAATATGTTCCATTTTCCACTGGGAACTTTGGTTGCCTCCCTTCTACCTTGGCAGCCACAGCAAAGTAGAAATGGTATGTTAGGTAAAGAACAGGGCCTTAAGATATTCCCTCCACCTCAGTTGGCATGGTATTTTGTAGAAAGAAGGAGAAAAGTTCTTACTCTGAGATATGTTCTAGGCCTCACTGGGCCTCATATTTTAGGGGGGTATATATTGATCTTTTTCTGACCAAGTCCTGCCCTACTGGACCAGAAGTCCATTGGAACAAAGGGACTTGCCCATACAGAACTTAACTCCTTCCCACCATTCTAGGCCATGCTCTGGATGCTTGAGATCCTAGATACTCTGCCAAGACTGCTCTCAGCCTATATCTGGACTTTGTGTGTCTCTTCCTGGGTCTAGTTGCTGGAGGGTAAGTCATAGCACCAGTGTGTAAACTCCTAGATCTGAGGGATGGCCAAGAAGGAGTTATTTGTGTGTGTGTTGGGGGAGGGGAGGTGGTTCCATGGGGTAAACATGGGAGCTTCAATATGTGGGGGGTGGGGGGAGATTTCCACACAAGTGTGCTTAGGGTCATGGGGAAAAAAACTAGAGATGGGAAATGTATTAATCTGTTCTCACGCTGCTATGAAGAAATACTCAATGGGTAACTTACAAAGAAGAGAGGTTTAATTGACTCACAGTTCAGCATGGCTGGGGAGGCCTCATGGTGGAGGGCACCTCTTCCCAGGGGAGCAGGAGAGAAAATGAGTGCCAGCAGTGGAAATGCCAGACACTTATAAAACCATCAGATCTCGCGAGAACTCACTCACTATCATGAGAACAGCATGGGAGAAAACACCCCTGTGATTCAATCACCTCCCACTGGGTCCCTGCCATGATTCATGCGGACTATGGGAGCTACAATTCAAGATGAGATTTGAGTGGGGACACAGCCAAACCTTATCAGAAAGACAATGGAAAATGGGTCATAAACTGGGGTTTGCTTTCCCCCTGCCAACACATTTCAGCATAGAACGACAAGTAATCTAATAATTCTAAATTCAGATGACCTAAGTCATTATAAAAGTATAGTTGTCAACGTAAAAGTACACAATGTATTTTATTTCACAATTTGCTCAATTAATAATATGCAAATATTTAGAATTACCATATGTAGACCTCCATTTGTACTCTTGCCCTGAGCCCTGCAAGTGTTATACGGCTGGCCTGGAGGAGGGATTCAGAAGCTGCTCCAGAAGTCAGTGGCGAGTGCTAGCATGCTGGGAAGGCCCGTGGACTGCAAGATGTTGGGATCAAAACAAAGGAGGAACAATGTTCGGACCTTGTGACTGGAGGCCAAAGCAGAGAGCAGCTTGCGGGCATGAAGGTCAAGCAGGACCAGTTACAGCAACTGCAGCAAATGTAGCCAGGGCAGAGGCTGATAACCAACACACAGAGGCCATGCAGCAGGAGACAGTTCAGGCTTCTAACAAGAATCTGGAGAAGAAAATGAAGACCAGACCCGTCATTACACACACACACACACACACACACACACACACACACACACTCCCCACGTGGCACTGTGGAATCGGATGATCTCCTTTAGTACCCTGTAGGTAGGAGAAAAGACAAATATTTTGAGAGGTTAGAGCAGTCACACTAAACAGATTAAACCATGAATTGAATAACTTTAAAACTTGAATGTGAATAAACCTTTAACCCAAAGAGAATATTTTAAACAGGTTATAATTGGATAAACTACCTTAAAGATACATGATATTATTATTATTATTTTGCTAGTGATTAAAGAGGGATTCAAAGGTCAGCTATGGAAACATAGGACTGTTACATTTCTGTGCATCTGATTAATTAATGTAAACTAACTATTAGTGCCCTGCAATATAGACTCATGGATAACTTCCTGGAGAAACTGTACTGAGTCCTTGTCAGGGTACAGTGTGAGGTTAATCCCCTGACTATATACCTTGGTAGCAAATAGCTCATTATATCTAAGCCGTAGATAAATTCTAACTTCAAAGCATTACATAATAGACACAAAGACATTTTAAGGTTCGCATTTGGGAGTTCCTTGCCTTAGAAACTAAGGTAGAAAGTTAAAGCTGCTTTCTGAGAGTGTTTTTCTAGTGACTATTAACTCCTGGGCTGTTACCAGTCCTTGTGAGTCCCAGACACACTGCCAGCCAAGAGATGTGATAAGAGGAAAGATCTAAAGTCTTTAGGCAAAGAGAACAATGCCTGCTGGAGGCAGTTCTAGTGCATTATTTGAATTGAATCTGATCAACAGAGAACCATTCTGTGCACTCAACTACACAGTACTAGGACATTATAAATACAGGGGCTTTTTGTCAAAATTTCAGATCTACCTATCTGATAGTTCTGATTTCTTGACTTGATGGTGTGGATGACAGAGAAAGGGAAATTAACCTACAATATGATTACTTCATTTGTATTATTTTTCCTCTTGAGAAGGCTAAGGATGTCAAGAATGTTACTTATTCTTACAGTATTTCATAAAAGACCCTGAAAATTAAAGTAGCTTTAGAAACTATACATAGCTCTAACCCAAGGCACTGGAAATATATTACTCTCGAGTGGGAATGGCATAGAAGTGTTTAATAAGTGTTTGTTGAATGAATTTGTTGAATACATAGGTAACAAACACACATATAGACATATACTGCATAAAAGTCAAACATCAAAAACTTGTAGGATACATTTGGTAAAATAGATAAACTCAGGAGTTGGGATCTGGCTCCTCCCACAATTTCTTAGACACTGTGTAGAAAATACCTTTTCTACTCTGTGTGTTTCTTGCAGGAATTCATCTTGATCAGGGAAGGTACTATAACACATTGTGGGAAGAGTTTTAGTTGGCCAGTATACAAGAGGCCAGAAGATCAATTCATCGCAGCCCCACCATATGAAGCCTTTTTCCGAAAATCGTGGCGATACCACAACCATTTGAGGGAGAAAGTATGAAAATATAAAAAGCACACACATCAAGCCTGGGGGAGATTTGATAGGGCAGGAAGTGGTTTCGGCGGAGCATTGCATCAGTTGCTGGGAAGGTCCCATGAAGGGACTGCCAAGCAGCATGGAGGGCCCAATGAGGAGAGAGACCACAGATCCTTGGTGGCACCATTTCACATAGTGGTGAGATTTTCTCCAGCAGCACTCAGCAAACTGGTGTTTAGGGCACTGCAGATAAATTAGTGACTGGAGTTGTTGGGGCTTCACTGGGTAGATACGTTGCATTGAACATTTTAGGGAGTGACAGGTTGTGGCCTAGCTTGGCAGGAGAGTGCTGGCTGATTGGGAGAAAATGGAATGGTGGTACAGGCCTGCATTTGGTCAAAAGTAGGCACAGGGTGAGTAAGGGATGGAGAAAGCAGAAATGGTGAGAGGTTATGGTCCATGAATGGATACTGGCATTTAACAGACCTGGAGTATTTTGTAATGATGTCAAGACCTATTACACAGCCATGTATGAGCCAAGCAGACTGGAAATGGAAGATCTGAAGTTAAAGATATCATGGAACTATGAGGAAAATACATCAAAGATATCACCTAGATGTCTAATGAAATTACTTGAGATGAGCAGAAATTGAGAAGCTGACAAGTTGAAAGGACATATGTGACTCAGGTGCCCAAACTTAAGGAGGTTAGTAAAAGGCACCAACAAGATGTACAACTAGTTGACATCAACCCCAAAGGGCAAATGTTTGACATGGAGAGGAATAATAGGTTAGTGTAAAAGCTTCATTGGTGAGTACAAGAAGATACTAGTACTCCTCTCTTCATTAGAAAGGTCTGCATGGGAAATCAGCTTTCAGTTGAGGAAAGAAGGTGTCAGAAGGAGGTTGTAAAGACATTTACAATGGAGAGTTTTGTGCCATAGAATGCAGGTTGCAGAAGCCCCAGCTGGAAATGACAGAAAGAAATGGACAGGCAGAAAAGTGAGGTTTGGGACTGAGAGTAGGGGAGAGGGTAGATGGTCAAAGGGACTTGAATGTTGGGCAGGGACTGAGAATCAACAGGAGTGTGAGGTCTGGTAGGATTAGCTGCTTTCTGGGTTCCAAGTGGAGCAGAGGTACAAAGTAGCATCTGTGCCAATGTTGGCTCAGTCCATAGAGGGTGTTGTCAGAGGCTTCATGATATTAGCAAATTGTGGTTTTTCTCAGTTCCCCAAACAGAATCTTGGTGGGAAGCTCTTGTGGTGCCTCTGAAGAGATCATTGTTCAGCCATACACAGATAAAGAGTGAGTGTCCTCCGGGGGCAGGATGGCTCTGAATCCTCTCAAAAGGCAACTGTGGCCTGACTCAGTAGTCCTTTTGAAGAAATCCTAGCCAGGGATGAAGGGATAAGTCTAGTTTGCAGCTGAGAGAAATAAGCTTAGTTCTTAAGTGCAAGTGCAGCTACAGAAAAGAAACTATGTTGTTGATGTGAAGCTACCTCCTTGATATGATTTGGCTGTGTCCCCACCCAAATCTCATCTTGAATTATAGCTCCCATAATTCCCATGTGTTATGGGAGGAAATTGGTGGGAGATAATTGAATCATGGGAGCAGTTTCCCCCATACTGTTCTCATGGTAGTGAAGAAATCTCACAAAATCTGATAGTTTTATAAGGGGTTTCCCCTTTTGCTTGGCTCTCATTCTCTCTTGTTTGCCACCTTGTAAGACATGCCTTTCACCTTCAGCCATGATTGTGAGGCTTCCCCAGCCACATTGAACTGTGAATCCACTAAACCTCTTTTTCTTTGTAAGTTACCCAGTCTTGGGTATGCACTTATCAGCAGTGTGAAAATGGACTAATACACTCCTGGAAAAGACTTTTCAACCCTCACAATGCCATGAGTGTTCTGGATGAAATAGTACTTCTTTGTTGTGTAGGATAACTGAATCTGGAATAAATGTACATGGATTTAAAATAATACATTAATTTAAATTCTCCAGGTAGAACTACTTTGATGGAAATTTCCCTTAAAAAGCAACAAATGATTTGTCTCTGCATCTAATCAGCCAATCAGACACCCCCATGCTGATTACTTAATGAACTGGAATTTTAATGCAAAAATTAGTGATTATCAACAATTTTTCTGTTCCCCCTACCCCCAAAACCCAAACACTTTCTGCTTATAATTCTAAACAAATTAGTTAATCTTTTCTTTAACCATATAAGAGAATTTGTTAATCAAAACTGAATTCCTAGCCAAATATCTCAGAGCAGCTTGCAACTCATGTACTCAAGCAGATAAGAAGTTGATGACTAACCAAGTGGGTCTGTATTTACTATCAAGAAGAAAATAATGCAGGTAGATGCATCCAGAGAAAATAAAAGGCCAGGGACTATTTCAGAAGTCTCGCGGCAGACTAAAGAAAGAATACAATCACATCCATGTATGGAAAAGGTTTATTCTATCTCAAGTTGCTATTTTGCTTAAATTCCAAAAGATAATCTTCACAGTGAGAAGAGAAGTCTAATTTTGGCTGAGAAAGTGAAACAAGGTGGTGGTACTAGGCAGAACTTAGTGGTTTGTCATTGTACTTTTTGAAATAAATAAGAATTCAAACTACCTTGATAGACTGTGGTACTCTAGGATACTGTCAGAGCTCTTTGCTCTGACTTTCATCTCTTAGGTAGAATTCAAATGTGGAATAAAACTGAGGAAAAGTGGGACTAATGGAAGGCAAAATAGTCTGTGGGCCCTAAGTTCCAACTGCAAGAAATTATTCATGGAAGGGGTCTATGACTATTATGCAGATAGAATTTGTCTTCTAATGAAGAGACATGTTATCTATATAATTATTTATAGAATCACATAGAAAGTTTCATGAAGTAAATGAATCCTGTCTATGCCTCATTTTAGAAATAATAAGCGTGATTCTTTTATAATCCATGTATTTTGGTTAGAATGATTTTACCCTGCACAATAATAACACCTATTTCATGGACTGAGTGTGAGAAATCCTTCAGCTGATAGATATGAAACATGTGAAACAGCACCTAGTTCCCAGAAGTATACGATAAACAGTAGCTATTATCACTAACACTCTAGATGGTAAATAATCCCCTTCTTACAAAAGAGGAGCTTGGATTTGAGAGCATTTTAGTGACTTCCACAAGGCACAAATTAAATCACCAGATTGAGAGTGCTGCCAGGTCATACTGAAATTATCTGAACTGTTGGCCTACTCCTAAATCTATTTCCAGCCTCATAAATTCAAAGCCATAATTGAACTAGACTCACATGCGGGTAGTCAGAAGAGACATTGAGCAAAATGTTATTAAATCACATTTTATAATAAATACAGCTGCAGCAGGATTTATTTGAGATGGAAGCCACTCATCCCATCCTGATGACTTGGATCTTTTCCTGATGTCTTTGCAAGAAGAAATTTTCAAGGGTCTTTTTGTATGAACAACCAAAGACAGCAAGGAGAGGAATTTGCTGTGAGAAAACACAGCTCTAAGGAACACAAAACTGGTTCTATAATCAGTTGTTGTCAAAGGAGAGAATGTTTGAGTAGCCTGGTGAACAGCAGTGAGTCTGCCCTACAGATCCAATCTCCCTGAGCAATCCTGTGCCTAAGGGAAGAAAAGGAAGCAACAACAAAACTCCAGGATCAGAAAAGTCTCCATGAGATCTTGAGAATGAAGACTAGCCATGAACACTCAGGAATAGAATATGGCATTTGTAGTGTGTAACCTAAGTAGAGTGGAGGATGGTTTTTCTCAGTGGAAGAGGTAGCTGTTAGGAGAAGTTGAAATTCAGAAAACAAGAAGTAAGAGAAGCTTAAACACATTGGAAGGAGCATCAGGAGAGGTCCTCAGAGCCCTGAGCAGGAAGTCACAACGCTCTGCATCACCAGGATAGCAATGTGGGAGCCCAGATTCCATGAAGTCTATATTCCAAGATGGAAGGGAGAAATAGTAGAGGCCCCATGATAGGTGGGAGGGCTGCACTGGGTGCACACATAAAACAGGAACTTTCTAAAAAAAATTAGAGAAATTTGAGGGGGAGTAGACTTTTAGAAGTCAGCAGGTGGGAGATGAACCAAACTCTGTTTAAACATTATTATATGATTTAGATTTTCCTACAAACTGCGAATACACAATTTATTATTTCAGCTTTGTGAACAGAACTGTGCTAGCACTGTGACTATGACAGGGAATAAAATATGGTTTTTTCTCTCAAAGACTTACAGAATTTTGGAGTAATGTAAGCTCCATGAGGGCAGGTGCTTTATCTATTTTGTTCATGTGTGTACCCTAGGACATAGAGAAGTACCTGGATGGAAGAGATGGAAGAGACAGTTATGAAATATTTACTGAAATAATTTGCAAGTGACCTAAGTTAGTTTAAGAAGAATTTTAAAGAGTGAGTTCTATTACAGTTTTTTTTTTTTTTTTTTTTTTTGAGACAGAGTTTCACTCTTGTTGCCCAGGCTGGAGTGCAGTGGCACGATCTCAGTTCACTGCAACCTCCGCCTCCTGGGTTCAAGTGATTCTCCTGCCTCAACCTCACAAGTAGCTGGGATTACAGGTACCTGCCACCATGCCCAGCTAATTTTCTGTATTTTTAGTAGAAATGAGGTTTCAATATGTTGGCCAGGCTGGTCTTGAACTCCTGACCTCAGGTGATCCACCCACCTCGGCCTCCCAAAGTGCTGGGATTACAGGCATGAGCCACCGCGTCCAGTCCTACGTTTTTAAATGTATATCCACAAAAAATATTGTACACAAGTGTTCAGAGCAGCTTCATTTATAGTAGCCCCAAAGTAGAAATAACCCAAATGGATATGGTGATGAATGGATAAATAAAATGTGATGTATCTATACAATGGAATATTATTCAGACATCAAAAGCAATGAAGTGCTGATTCATGCTACAACACGGGTGAACCTTGAAAACATGTTGAGTGAAGATGCCAGTCACAAAAGCCCACACATCGTATAATTCCATTTACATAAAATGTCAAGAATAGGCAACTCCATAGAGACAGAAACGTAAGTTGTCAGGAGCTATAGGGGAAGGGCCTTGGAATAGGGAGTGACAGCTGATGGGTGTGAAATATCTTTTTGGGGTAATTGAAATGTTCTAAAATTGATCATGATAATAATTGTGCAACTTTGTGAATACACTAAAAACCTTTGAAGTGTACATTTTAAATGAATGAATTGTGTGGTATGTGAAATATTACGTAAAGCAAAAGAGAGAGAAATAAAAATTAAAGCAAAAGAGAGAAAGTTATATCTTCAGGATACTGTGGAAACACATGGAATATACTACTAGAAACCAGTGCAAAGGTAAATTATTCCTACTTTAACCTTAATGTATTCTCCTACCTAGAGAATGTTGAAATGATACTCTTTTTTTTTTTTTTTTTTTTGAGACGGAGTCTGGCTCTGTCGTCCAGGCTGGAGTGCAGTGGCCGGATCTCAGCTCACTGCAAGCTCCGCCTCCCGGGTTTACGCCACTCTCCTGCCTCAGCCTCCCGAGTAGCTGGGACTGCAGGCGCCCGCCACCTCGCCCGGCTAGTTTTTGTATTTTTTTTAGTAGAGACCGGGTTTCACCGTGTTAGCCAGGATGGTCTCGATCTCCTGACCTCGTGATTCGCCCTTCTCGGCCTCCCAAAGTGCTGGGATTACAGGCTTGAGCCACCGCGCCCGGCCGAAATGATACTCTTACAGAGAATTTCTACAGATGCTAAGTGAAAGAAAAAGCTCATTCAAAATGAGATTATGTTTTCTCAAATCTTCCTCCCTCACATTGGGGGTCATATGGCTTCTGTCTGCAGACTCTGTCCTACCCCAGGAATGAGACCAATCTTGACCTTGATCAGGGAATATTTATTGAACTCTAGTTCAATATTGCACGGACTTAGCATGGTTTCTACCCTCCTGTTAGTTTGGTCCTGATCTAAGCATTTGAATATAAATCCTATTCCTGGGGCTAAATCTCCAAGCTATCCTTGCAGATCTGGATCTGTGCCTTTTTCTCTCATGGCTAAGCACTTAGTCTAAGGCTGAGTGTGTTTAGACTGAAGCTTTGCCTAGCTTTTCAGGGCTTTTTCCAGGGATGAAGATTTTGTCCTTTATTGTGATTGGGTCTTCGTCAGACTTCTCAGATGCTAACCTCCATCCAGCACTCCCCTCTGCCATGCCTGTAACATGATTGGCCTTTGGCCATGCCATATTCTTAGCTGGATGCTACTGCTGCCCCACCCCACCCTCCTCCCTGTCTATCTGTGTCTATGAAGATACAGCATTCCAGGGGTCTGTCTGGACTTCCTCCTGCCACTGTTGTGCTGCTGTCTTCCTCCCAACTTTCTCACTCCCATGTCACAGAGGTTCCGGATCATCCCAGTGACACCAATCCTGGTACAACTAACTTTTTTTAGATCTAGATGGTTTTCATAAAAATAAAAATAATTTTGGTTTTGATAAAAATGTATACTTTTTCATTCAATTTATCCTTTTTAGAGATTCAGCAGATGTGCATTTATTAACTCAACATTGAATGCTTACTATATGAGGAGTATTGTCACAAATGTGGGATACACACAGCTGAAATAAAAAGATGATGAGGATGATGACAATGAATACAGGCGAGTATTCAGGAAGTGCACTCCCTAGACCAAATGATGCAGATTCTTTCATTTATTTTTCACAACAACCCTATATTTTAGATTATAATATGATCTGCATTTTAAAGATGATAAAACAGACACAGGGGGCAGCATGCCCAGGATTCAAATGTAAGATGACCTGATTCTTGATACTAAGTTATTTATTAAAAAAATAAATTTTATTGTACATATTTGAGGTTTACAAGATGATGTTATGGGGTACATATAGATAGTAAAGTGGTTGCTATAGTGAAGAAAATTAACATATCTATCATCTCACATAGTTTCTTTTTTATGACAAGAGCAGCTAAAACTTACTTCTTTAACAGAAATCCCTAATACATTTTTATTTACTTATTTATTTTTTTGAGACGGAGTCTCCCTCTGTCACCCAGACTGGACTGCAGTGGCGCAATCTCGGCTCACTGCAAGCTCCACCTCCCGGGTTCACACCATTCTCCTGCCTCAGCCTCCCGAGTAGCTGGGACTACAGGCGCCTGCCACCACACCCGGCTCATTTTTTGCATTTTTCGAAGAGACAGGGTTTCGCCGTGTCAGCCAGGATGGTCTCGATCTCCTGACCTCGTGATCCGCCCGCCTTGGCCTCCCAAAGTGCTGGGATTACAGGTGTGAGCCACCATGCCTGGCCCCAATACATTTTTATTAGCTATAGTCCTCATGTTGTACATTAGATCTCTAGAATCGTTCATTCTACATATCTGATACTTTGTGTCCTCTGATCTACATCCCCCTATTTCCTCCCCTTCCTCCCTGCCCCTGGTAACCACTGTTTTATTCGCTATCTCTGTATATGTGACCTCTTTTCTTCCTTAGATACCACATGTAAATGATACCATGCAATATTTTTATTTTCGTGTCTGCCTTATTTCACTTAGCATAATGTCCTCCAGGTCAATCTGTGTTGTAGGAAATGGCAGGATCCCATTCTTTTTAAAACTTGAATAATATCCCAGGGTGGATACTAAGCTCTTAATCGGCATGTTACACTCTCCAGAGAACTTAGGTTCTAATGAGATTCAAAAATAGTGTGCTCACTTATCACAGAGCAAACTTAGAGTAAGATAATATTCAGTCTTAAAAAGTCTGTTGAAAGAACTATGAATAGGCTTCCTACTCTCATTCCTATGATGACTCATCCAGGGTCAAGAACTAGAGTTTCCAAAGACAGGGACAGAGACCAGAGGTCAAGTCCAAGGTTGTTGTAAAGGCAGGGAGGAGCAGGTGAGTCCTACATGTCTAAACAGGTGCACAGTCCAGGGAGTTTAGTTTCAAAAATATGGGTGAGGACTTAGAGGCGAAATCACAAGCCAGTCTGAGCTACAATATTTCTGCATCTAGGCAGAGTCCCTGAGTAACAAACGTGGGGTATCAAGGTGAATAATGAGCATGATGGTGAGCCAGAGCTCTGCAATGTGATGAGCCCTCAGAATTACTTCCCCAATCATGTGATGACACTAAGACAAGTCACAGTTAAAGGGAGCAGGCTACCTGATTGCAGTGGGGAAGTGAAGGGAGCATGTATTTCTACCAAGCTGTGTATCTGCTACCATTTAATAATATAGACTCCAGTGAAGAATAACCTATATCTAAAAATCAGTGAATTAGATTCCTCTAAATGCCCCTTTTGACTTAACCACAAATGGAAGAAAAAACATCAAAAGAACTAGAAGAGTCAGTCAAATGAGCTAAAGCAACCTTGGGAATATCACAGAATATTCAAGGGCAGAAATAGACGAAGCTGTCTCGGAATTCATGTGAAGCAGGGCTTCACCACTTCCAATATACTGCATTTTCCAGAGATGGTCACAATAATATCTTCCATTCCATATGTTCTTCTCGAAGCCTGCCACTCCTCCATCAAGGGGCAGAGTCTAAGTCCCCTCCCCTCGAATCTGAGTGAGCTTGTTACTTCTCTGTAGCCAATAGATTGTGGCGGAAGTAATGCTAGTCTAGGTCATACAAGGCAATATGACTCTTTACCTTCTAATTGTGAGCACTCACTTCAGAGCCCTGAAATGACACGTAATAATATGTACCGTAAGACTGCCATGCCAATGAGCTACAGGGGAACATTCCAGTTAACAGCCCAGCTGACCTCTGAGATAAACATCTGCTTCAACTGCCAGCCCTGTGAGTATACCATCTTGGATCTCTGGTTGAGTTGAGCCTTCAAATGACCACAGTCATAAGCAGCATCTCACTACCACTTTGGGAGTCTTCAAGTGGGAAAGAGCTTACACATTCCTGATTCACAAAACTGTGAGAAAAATAAAATAACTCATTTTCAGCTACTAAATTTTGGGGTGATTGATTATGCACCAATAGCAACCTGAAAACCACAGAAGAGAGAACACTAACTGACTTTTCAGGATACTTGGTTCCTCTCCTTTTATTGCAGCTATCAGATAGCTGCTGACTGCTGAGCAGGATGAGGGAGACACCAGCGTGGGGAGAAAGCACCTGTGTCTGACAGAAGCTTAGGTTAGGGTCACCAGTCGGATAACCTGCCCATAAAAGTCCATTCACTATTCATGCCATGAATTAAGCTTTGTGGGATCTCCAAAATAGTGAATTTAAAAAAATTGTTTCTCAAGCTCAATTTTTCACCTAAACAAGTATTCCCTCCCCAGCTTCGGTTCCAGGAGGTAAATAAACCTCCAAGATAGCAGCATGGAATTTGCATAGTGATAATGATCAGTGAGTCAAGGTGGGATATGTGTACTTGTGCATTTATTCCTAACTACACAGCTGTATGTTAATACAGGCTAGAAGAATGAATGGTAAAAAGAAGCCTTCTATTTCTTCTTTGGTCATGAGGCCACTGATGATAAAAGGACATATTTAGATAACTTGTTTTTAAGCAGTAAACGTTTATTCAGCAAACTATAAATCAGGAGTCTTGAGTTCTATTACCTCTTCCCTTTCACCTATTCTCATGATTAGAATTTTGCAAATGGTGCACCCTCTCCCTGCCTCAACTTCTTTTCCAACTAAAAACTCCCACAAAACATGCCATCTACCAAATTCTCAGAAGGAAAGAGAAGAGCAATTTCAGCCATAACCTCCAAACTTATTCAGCACAACCTCTGCCAGCAACCTCATTCTCCCTTTGGCATTCAGAGGACTCTGATGTACCCCTTGCCCTCAAAAATGCTATCAACATAATGAAAGTTGAGATGAAAGTTAACCATTTAGTGAGCTTTCTCTTGCCTATGTTTTAAAATCTTCCAGGGGTCAGAAGAATCTGCAGAACCTTGAGAGTCTGTGCTGGGATTCACTATGGCTGTACCATATTGGAAAACCTGAGAAAATCTATGAAAACTGTTTATTAGGGAGAAATGGGATGATACCATGCTTCAACATTTAAGATCAAGAACCTCAAATTGAGATAGGTTTTCTGCCTCTAATTTCCCATAATTCTCTGTTTATACCATTCTCTTCCCACTATTGTCTCAAATTTTCTGGTTCGACTCTTTCCCCTACTAGACTATAAGCTTCTTCTATGTTTTTGTATCCTCAGTGCCTAGAACTGGGTCAGGATATAATAAGAACCTAATGGAGTTTTGATGAATTAATGCTACTTTAAGAAGAAAGAAAAGGGATCCTGAATCTAATAATGTTTGGGAATTATACATTAGGGATCCTTAGGGAGGCCCAGGGATCTTTACATCAAGGTTTGCTCTCAGCCCTTTGTGATAAAATCAATTCAGACATGTCTTCAAATCTACTCACAGTTAAGAGATGGAAGAATAATAATGGTAGCTGATATTTTTATAGTTCTTTTGTGTTTATCACGTTGATTTTTATGGCAATCTTTTTAGAAACAATTTGGCCAAACTAATTACTATCATTTTAAAGTAGACAAGAAGAAACCTAGTTATAGAGGACAGAAATCTAGAGTCAAGGATTCCTGACTCCTAATCCAGGCTCTTTCCACTATAGCCCACTGTGAAATTTTGGAAAGAGTGGAAATAACTGTTTACACTAAAAGCAAATGAATTTTGGATCCTGATCAAAATGTGATATTGTGGGTTTCTGCAAACCACCTTAGTTGAGAGGTAGTCATATTTCATTTAGGGGCCAGCACTTCTGTAGCTAAAAGCAGTCAGTGTATTCATGTGAAATGAAGGATGGGAAGTTCCCTGAAAAGGTTTGAAGGCTTAATTCAATTGATGTTGGCACAGTAAACTCTAGGACTCATCCAAATCCATTACGAAGGGCTTCTCATGCCAGCAGATTTGCAAAACTAGATGTGGCATTGCAACAAGTTCTTTCTGCTGTGTGTTTTAAGGTAGAGTGACACGAATCTCTTATTTTCACATGAGAGCTGAAGAGTATGTTTCTTTAATACTTGTTTCCCTGTGTGAATGACATTCTAAGGAAAAACAAAAATAAAATCTCTGACTCTTGGCTTACCCTTTCAGTGTATATAGCACTGAAAGGCTTTCTGATTCTCCACATTACCATGGGATGCACACATGTAGTGCTGGTAACGTAGAACACAGACTGGAGGATTCCATCATCCCATATCCCCATGGTCTTTGAGCAGGAATTACAGATATCAGGGAAAAATGGAATTACTTGGTGCTGCTTTCTAAAGCCAATCTTTTAGAATTATGTGGACTTTTTAAGCTAAATATTTTGGTCATTGTTTTCTGCTACACTTACAATAATATGCTTAATTCTGACTTTTTCATTACTTTTCCTCATTAACTTTCTACAAGACCTAATAGTGCAAGAAAGGGCTGAATTCACTGTTCACAGTCTTGTTTTTAGACATTCCAAAAATAAAAAGAAATATGGAATAGTTTTCTGTTAGGTTGATGAGAGCTACAAGTAACAGAAAACCCTAAGCATTGACAAATGGGATCTCATCAACCTACGAGCTTCTGCACCACAGACACAGACACACACACACACACACACACACACACACACACACACAACTATCATCGGAGTGAACAGAATGGGAGAAAAATTTTGCAATCTATCTATCTGACAAAGGTCTAATATCCAGAATTTACAAGGAACTTAAAAAACATTCCAAAATAACCCAAACAACCTAATTAAAAAGTGGGCAAAGGACATGAACAGACACTTCTTACAAGAAGACATTTATGTGGCCAACAAACATATGAAAAAAACTCAACATTGCTGATCATTAGAGAAATGCAAATCTAAACCACAATGTGATACCATCTCATGCCAGTCAGAATGGTGATTATTAAAAAGTCGAGAAGCCACAGGTACTGGGGAGGCTGTGGAGAAATAGGAACAATTTTACACTGTTGCTGGGAATGTAAATTAGTTCAACCATTGTGGGCGACAGTGTGGTGATTCCTTAAAGACCTGGAACTAGAAATACCTTTTGACCTAGCAATCCCATTACTGAGTTATACCCAAAGGAATATAAATCATTCTACTATAAAGATACATGCATGTCTGTGTTCATTGCAGCACCACTCACAATAGCAAAGACATGGAATCAACCCAAATGCCCATCAGTGATAGACTGGATAAAGATAGTGTGGTACATATACACCATAGAATACTATGCAGTCATAAAAAGGAATGAGATCATCATTTTTGCAGGAACATGGATGGAGCTGGAAGCCATTATCCTCAGCAAACTAATACAGGAACAGAAAACCAGCACCACATGTTCTCACTTATAAGTGGGAGCCGAACAGTGAGAGCACATGGACACAGGGAGGGGAACAACACACACTGTGGCCTGTTGGAGGGGGAGGGGGAGAGAGAGCATCAGGATAAATGGCTAGATGACTAATGCATGTGGGGCATAATACCTAGGTAATGAGTTGATAAGTGCAGCAAACCACCATGGCACACATTTACGTATATAACGAAACTGCACATCCTGCACATGCATCCTGGAAATTAAATTGAATTAAATTAAATTTTAAAAAATGAAAAACAGAAAAGTTTGATTCAACTTGCTTAAACAATAAGAATATTAATTACCCTGGTAACCAGAAATGCAGAGATTCGACAGCTCTAAGGCGTGGTATAGTCAAGACCTAGCTTTGAACCCTCTGTGCCTTAGATTCTCTTATGACCAGCTTATGTCAGGGTTCAAGATGTCACATGCAGATACAACAATGACAGAAGGTCAGAAAAATATGTCCATTTCTTCCACATACTGCTTTCAGGAAGAAAGAAAAATTTCCTAGAAGATGTCCTTTTATATAGCTCATTGGCCAGACATGTGTTTCATGGCCATGCTGAAACCAATCATTGGCAAAAGTACTGTGGCCACTGTGTTTGGTTTAGGCCAATTAGGAACCACCCCTGAGACTGATATTGGAGTCAATTTCCTTCAAATATGACCACAGAGAAAGGAAGATACATGAGGAAGGAAGAAGTTGATGTGGTAAAAATTGGGGAGACGAATTGATGTTGGGTAGGTGACCAATAGGGTTTGTTACAAGGCTTATTCAGAATATTTGACATTTTTAAATATTTATAAATTCCAGCTTTGTCTCTGCCTCTGTCACACTTGTTATTGAGTGTTTAATATGAGCTGTACGAGGACTTCAGGATTATCTTAACTTGGGCTGCTATGACGAAATATCATAGACTGGGTAGCTTCTAACAACAGAAATTTATTTCTCACAGTTCTGGAGGCTGGGAAGTCCAAGATTCAAGGTGCCGGTAGTTTCAGTGTCCAGTGAGAGCCTTTATGTGATTCGCAGATGGCTCCTTGTTCTTACTGTGTGCTCATCTGGTGGGAGGGACTAACTGCATTGTGTTTTATAAGGGCACGAATCCCAATCATGAGGGCTCTGCCTCCATGAGCTAAATCATTTCCCAAGGGAACCATCGCCTCAGGAGTTAAGATTTTAACACATGGCCGGGCGCAGTGGCTCAAGCCTGTAATCCCAGCACTTTGGGAGGGCGAGAGGGGCAGATCACGAGGTCAGGAGATCGAGACCATCCTGGCTAACACGGTGAAACCCCGTCTCTACTTAAAAAAATACAAAAAAACTAGCCAGGTGAGGTGGCGGGCGCCTGTAGTCCCAGCTACTTGGGAGGCTGAGGCAGGAGAATGGCGTAAACCCAGGAGGCGGAGCTTGCAGTGACCTGAGATCCGGCCACTGCACTCCAGCCTGGGCGACAGAGCGAGACTCCGTCTCAAAAAAAAAAAAAAAAAGATTTTAACACATGGGCTCTGGGGGAGCACATGGCAAGGATATTCAGACTATAGCATGGATATTAAGATTTTAAAAGGCAATATTTCTGCTCTAGAAGAAAACATAGTCTTTTCCACACTATTAAGAAAAGGCACAACAAAGACAACAGTGAGAATATCTATCATTCCAAAATAAAAAAAAATTTAAAAAAGCTTTTTAGGACCTGCTGTTCCACTAATTACTAGAAGTAAATTATAGCACTTCCATATAAAATAATAAGGAAATAAGAGACTAGAGTTTTACAAACGCAGGTGGATAGTGAGGGGGAGAAGTTAACAATAAGATTCCACTGGCTCCGTAGGAGGCCCATGGTATTATAGAACTAAAGAGAGCTGAGTTTTTTAATTGAAAATAAGACAAGTAATTATCTTGGATTCTTGTTCTAAGAAGGTAGCAATTAGAGTGGATCCCCACTCCGGGGTCCACACTCCTGACTTACAACCTGATAGAACTCCCCAGCTTGATGTTAACAGAATAAATAGAACAATATATCCCCAAATCCATGGGGAAGGCAAGAACATGAGTGGAGATTTTAAATCTGGTAATAGTTGGATTCGGAGTATGGAAAATACAGCTAATTTCAGTAAGAGATCCCACTATTAGAATCTATAACACCCTCTGCCATCTTTAAAAAAGAAGAAAATGCCTCATTAGTGGCTCAATCCCAAATTTTAAAGTTAAACAAATCCCTTTAAAATTTGTTAAACCTGACAATTCAAGCTGATGGCAAATAACTCCTTTCTCAAGAAATGTTTTAATCTGAAAGAAATTCATTATTTAAAAGGGAAATCCCCACTGATGCCAAGCTACGGAAACGACGACTTAGAATACACAGCAACATGAAAGAATGAGATAAAAGAAGAGAAATTGAACATCAAACGTGTTCCTCTAAACCAGAAACAGAAGAAAGTGTTCTTTAGAAGATTAGTAAGGTCATGAATTTTTATTGTTGGCAAAGAACAATGTTTAAAGGCAAGAGCTCAACCTTTCTCAGGGCAGTGTAGTTTTTAAATTCATGGACCAAGATGGTGACACTGGCTGTATGTACTAGCATAAAGAATTGAAAACAATATGATCCTGAAAGATACCCAAAAACTAGTATATTAAAGATTCATGATGAGAGGCAGATCATGAGCAGAGCCGATTTTGATTTTAAGCGTCTAAGTGGATATGTTGTTATGAAAGTTAAACTTATGAAAGTTAAAGTTTGAGTATCACACTTGTGAAAGTTAAACTTTGAATGTCACAAGATATTGGGGTAAGAGAAACTGAAGAGTCATCTAGTTTAACTCAGATTCTTAAGTAGAGAAGAGGGTATGAGGCTTCACAATGACAAGTGGTCTAGTTTACAGGTAATTCTTGTCCCTATTTGTAGGACTTCCTGTGAGGGTCAGGTTAAGATCCCAAATAACAAAAAAAGAAGAAACGAAATGAGAAATTGCTTCTGAGAAACACAATTGTATAGCAGCTAAATTTTCTATGGTTTGAATGAGGAATACTTAACACATGCACACAAGGCTATAAATTCTTAGCCTTCCTTGCTAACTTTGTGTGAAGAAGAATTATATCTTTAAAAAAAAAAATGCTTTAGCATCAGAAACAGAAAGCCTGTTGAATCTTAGTAAAAGCACTAATACTATTTCCAGTTTTATTTCTCTTCCAACTTTATATAAAAGGTACATTTTCATGAGGGGAATTAGGCAGCTAATTCTCTTGGAAAGATTCAGCTGTCACTGGGTAACACAATCTTTCCCTGCCCTCCTCACCCGGGCTGGCAGGGACCGTACTTCGGCTAACAACAGTGGCTCTGGTTTGCTGGGACACTTCGAGCTGCTGTGACAGCTGACAGGAGAGTAGTAACAGCTAAGGTGTCAAGCCATCCTTTCCCCAATTCCATTTGCTTTGGGAATGTGCTAAGTTGAAAGTCCATAAGAGTCATTTAAGAACAAGTATTAGTGGATGGTATTATAGGTTTCTGTTCCTCTACACAGTCTATTTAAGGAGGAAAAATAGTTTTTCTGATGCCATCTTAAGTGACTTTATGGTTATAGATACAAAACGCCTTGGAAAAATATCCCAGTGCATATGTTATCTTGATGTTTAAGCAAGAAAACATTTCCAAATGTTTTCAACTTCTTTCTACCTGAGGAAGAGCAGATACTATTTTTCTTCAGTAAGGTGTCACAAAATACTAATTTGATATAAGATATAACAAAAAGTCAATTAGATTTCCAGTTCATGTAGGGCTATGTCTTCTGTGGACCTCAAACATTCTTCATCAACACTTTTTTTTTTTTTTTTTTTTTGGAGACGGAGTTTTTGCTCTTATTGCCCAAGCTGGAGTGCAACGGCGCGACCTCAGCTCGTTGCAACCTCCGCCTCCTGGGTTCAAGCGATTCTCCTGCCTCAGCCTCCTGAGTAGCTAGGATTACAGGCATGAGCCACCATGCCCGGCTAATTTTTTGTATTTTTAGTAGAGATGAGGTTTCACCATATTGGCCAGGCTGGTCTCGAACTCCTGACCTCAGGTTATCCACCCGCCTTGGCCTCCCAAAGTGCTGGGATTAAAGGCATGAGCCACCACCCCCAGCCCAACACTTCTTTTCATCTTGGATGTGAGAATGTGCTCGTGAAGGGTTGGGAAAAATCCACAAATCAACAAATTGCAAAGCACTGTTAAATTGAGTTCAGCACTGTGGGAAATCAAAACCTTATATAATACAGTTCCTATTTTCAAGGATCTCCCTAACTGATTGCAGAAACAATTATATGTAAGCTTAACAATTTCTACTTAAATAAAATGATGATTTTAGTATTTCAGAGAGCCAGCATGGTTTTCTAGACTGAGTGTTCACTTGCCTTGGAATCAAATGCTTCAATTCACATCTACACACTGACACTTACTCACTTTCCTCATTCATAAGAAGGCTGGACTGGAGTATTTTTAAGTTCAAACATTCCGTGATTTATATCTTAAAAATACGTGCTTTTTTATAGTGATTTACAATGCAGCTAACAGGTTAGATGAGTAAATTATCAAAAATATTACCTTAGATTTGAGTGAATTTAGATTAATAAAAAAGTTTTATGCTCTAACAATGATTTTGAATAAAAATACCTTGGCTGTGTGCCTCCTCACTAATTAAATATTTATGAATGAGCGTATTTTCATTATTTTTAAATAAGACAAACTGAACTTCTATACAGAGCTCCTATTTACACATGAGGTGTTTGCTTTTTGGTTTATCTTGCTGATTTTCGCCAATCTCCCAAGTGGTTTTAACTGAAGACAAGGTTATCTTGCCATCCTTGATTTGGGGCAATCAGCCATCACAAAACAATTCTTGGTAATAAACATTAAAAGGAGAGGCCTGCAAGCAGCCCCAGAATGATAAATAAGGATATCGTTTTCCAAATAGGAAACAGGAGGAGGTTAATTTAAAATAAACCACTATGAGGTTTCTTACAGAGTTATCATCACCTGCCTTTCAAAACAAGCATACTCATTACATGTGAGGGCAATTGTTCATCTGAATATCTTGTTTACTTCTGATTGTTCTCCCCAGGTATAATGATTTTCAACAGGTCAATCAGTGGTTCTAGGCGCTTTTCAAGCCTATTTAACAGGATAATTTGGTCAAAGTGCATGTGTTATATAAATTGCCCTCCTTTATCGTTCCCCATCATGAAGGCATGCACTCAAGAGTTTCAGGCAAACCTGTCTTTACATCTTGCCTCTTCCACTTTCCTGGAAAGTTGGATAAGTTACTTGAAGTTTTTGAGTCTCATTTCCCTCAGCTAGAGTTTTTCAGGATTGGGGAGGTTGAGTCCTAAAACTGGAACAGTCCCAGGCATCTGTTTCAGGCTCATTGATGATAGAGAGGGAAGGAGACAGCAGCTCTGTCGCTTCATGATAACATAAATAAAACTCATAACTGATGAACTATGTGTAACATAATCTTAACCTGGCATTTATTTTCAGATATTAAGGTTAAGTACTATATCAATTTTTTAAATGTAAAAAATTATTTCCACCCACACAGAAGGCATTGCCTGGACTGATTATTGATTGAGTGATTTAGAGACAGGGTTTCACTCTGCGGCCTGAGCTAAAGTGCAGTGGCTCATCTACAGCCCACTACAGCCTCTACCTCCCGCGCTCAAGCAGCCGTGCCTCCCCAGTTTCCTGAGTAGGTGAGGCTACAGGCGCATGCCACCACACCCAGCTAATTTTTGTAGTTTTTGAGACTGCCATGTTTCCCAGGCTGGTCTCGAACTCCTGGGCTCAAGCCATTAGCCTGCTTTGGCCTCCCAAAGTTCTAGGATTATGGGCATGAGCCACTGCACCTGGCCTGATTTTATTTTATTTTTAAATAAGCCAGTTCATGAATAATTAAATGAAAACATTATAATAATAGACAAAAAGATTGCTAAATAATAAATCTAGTTTATAACTAATACGTCCATCTCACTTCCTTAAATTAGTTTTCAATGCTCTTAATTTGTATGTGTGTTAACATCTCTCAATTTTCAAACATTTTTAGCTTTTTGAAAAACAGCATGGCAATTGAAAGACTGATTTTTAAAGTGAACAAAACATTGATTCCCAGAAGAAATATTTTAATGAAGAAAACATCAATTTCCAGAAGATGAACAATTTCACTTGTTCATATGTAATCAAACTATGGGACACTAATTATAGATGTATTTACCATTTTCAAACACCAATATTAATTCCTGAATACATATGCTATTAAGCCACTTTTGAACACAGAAGAATCAAATGGCTAATGGATAATGTATTTTTGTAGCAAAGCAAGTTTTCATGCCAAATTTTACATTTTGGGATTAATTAGATAATAACCTCCGTTCCTTCTTATTAAACAGAAATAAAAGCATCCAATATACATGCTTTTCAAGATGTGGAAGGCTACATTTGACAATCAGTTATTAAAGTAAAATTAAACCTGGCTTTGGGAGGCCAAGGCAGGGGCATCGCTTGAGACTGGAAGCTCAAGATCATCCTGGGTGACATAGTGAAGGAGCCAGTCTCTATAAAAAAAATATTAAAAAGGCTAGGTGTGGTGGCATGTACCTGTAGTCCCAGCTACTCGGGAGGCTGAGGTGGGAGGGTGGCTTAGGTCCAGGACTTACAACCTGCAGTGAGCCATGATCACGCCACTGCATTCTGGCTGGACCAACAGAGTAAAAGTCCATCTGAAACAAAACAAAACAAAACAAAATAAACCTGGTGTTGTCTGACAACCTAACTTTTGGAACTAACACCAGTCCATGGGGAGTCCCGAGTGGTATCAGAAAAATGCCATTTAAATCAGATAATAAATATTCAGCCCTCTACCACAAACCCTGGACAGAAGGACTCAATAAATATTAGTAGCAATGACAATTAACAACTGCTTTCAGTTCAGCAGCTATGGATCCTTGATATTCTTAGCTTATCTTCCTAATCATTAGTAATTTCATCATCTTTTAATGACTGAGTTAGAAATTTAAACAGCAAAAGGGAGAGAAGGCAAAACTAAACATCTGTGAATTTTATTAATTATTAGCGATTTCTTACAAAAGTCAAGAGGGGGCCAGGCTCTGTGGCTCACACCTGTAATCCCAGCACTTTGGGAGGCCGAGGTGGTGGATCGCCTGAGGTCAGGAGTTCAAGACCAGCCTGGCCAACATAGTGAAACCCCGTCTCTACTAAAAACACAAAAAATTAGCTGTGCGTGGTTGGGGGGGCACCCATAATCCCAGCTACTCAGGAGGCTGAGGCCGGAGAATTGCTTGAACCCAGGAGGCGGAGGTTGCAGTGAGCCGACATTGTGCCATTGAACTCCAGCCTGGGCAACAGGAGTGAAACTCTGTCTCAAAAAAATAAAAATAAAAAAAAAAGAAAAGAAAAGCCAAGAGGGGATTGATTGGAGTGACCCTAATGGTTAAAATCATCACTAAAAGTTTAAATGACCCTTTCAATGCCATTGTCCTTTACACTGTTTAATCAAGAACTGGTTGCAGTGACATATTTGAGGTTAAGAAATATTGAGAAAAGGAAAAGGTGTATGTGTGGTTTCTGCTTCACTGGGTTGTCAAGAGAATGACAATAACATAACAATTTAAAATGATAAAATGGAGCAGTGGGCGCTACTCTGAAGAAGATAGGACATATTTTCAATGTTTCCTGAATGTTACAAGACATACCCGGGGGGTTCCTATCTGAAAGACTGGAAAATTATTAGCAAAAGCAACTAGCAAAATAAAAGAATTTGGAGTATTTATCCTCTTACGATGGCTAGACTTCAGACTTCCTGAAACAGCCTTTCTCTTGGTTTCTAAGCCACTGCTTCTCAAACTATAATGTTCATACAAATCCCCCAGGGATCAGGTGAAAATGCACATTCTGATTCTATAAGCCTGGGTTGCAGCCTGGTGTTCTGCATTTTTAACAAGCTGGTCTTCAGACTCTTCTTGAGTACCAGGCTTCTGTCTTACTTACACTGGAATGTTCCTTATGCTCATGGTGACGGTACAACCTGTACTCTTTAGTATAGTCTACGTTTTATTGGTATTTCATTATTTTCAGCAAAGTCAATTCGTTAACTAAATTGATTTAATTTTTATACCTTTTGGAAGCTGTTCATATAAAAGATTTCCCTCACCAGAAGTCCAATGTCTTGACCTGGGGTTTTAGAAGATGGTCTTATCACAAGTGACTTAGCAAAGGTTGCTTCTCTCTCTCTCTTTTGTTTTTTTTTCTTGAGATTTCTCGTCTTACTCCAACAGCCCTTTGTGTATCTGCATAGCAACTTGACTGGAATAAAGTAACTATTATTTTCTATCAATCAAGGCTAAATGAGTCTCCTATAAAGAAAGAACTGTTCAGATGGGCTGGAGCCCTGGGCTAGGTGTTACAACTGGAAACGTGGGAGAATGTGATTTAGGAAACGTTCCTAATGGTCATAGGAATGTCTTTCTTTTCTATCAAAAAACAAATCGAAGAAAATCTCTTCTCTGGTCTCCAGACTTCAAGCTCTAAATCTTGGCTTCACGCATTAATGAAGTCACACTGCACTCTGGAGAGCTGAGTTAATTTCTTGCTCTGTCACTCACTAGCTGTTTGACATTGGTCAAGCTACTTTACTTCACCTTTGCGGACTTCTGTTTTCTTATTTTTTTTAATGAGAGAACAAAGTTAGGGAGGCAACTAAATGCCCTGTAAGCTCTTGTTCAACTTCAAAAAGAAAATATAAATATATAGCATCAAATTTGAGCTCTTACCAAATTCCTGAGGGCTTGATATTCTGATGATGATATGGTGATTATGATTTGATTATAATTTGCCAAGCAGTTCATAAGAAATTGTTATATGTAATCCAAAGCAAGCCCTTGAAAATATTGTGTCTCCCAAAGATAATTAGAAACTAGGATTATCCAGGCCACATTTGAATTTCTGTTAGTAAAATCTTGAGAGTTGCCATGCTATGTCTCTATGCGAGTGGACCCAGACTGAGGGCTACTTTACACCTCATTTTAGCACTCTGGACAGTTCTGATCTGAATAACAACAGTGAAATTCATTTTAGTATGATGGCAAAAGTCTCCTTTTCTAAACTCTCAATCACCGAAATAGTAATGGAAAATAAAATAACATTCACCTTCTCATTAAAAGAGGACAACAGAATTTGCATGGGTGTGTATGTTAGTCTGGTTTCTTCAAGACCCGAGTAATTATTCAATCAAAAACTCAATCAATTAACAAAATCATGGACAAGCTCTGGAAAACCTATAATGGAGGATAAAGAAAGTCTTTAGAACCTAAATTGAAGGAGAAGTACCATACACTTTCTCCAGAACTTTAATACCTTTGAATTAATTAATTAATTTTTTTTTTTGAGACGGAGTCTGGCTCTGTCTCCTAGGCTGGAGTGCAGTGGCACCATCTCGGCAACCTCCGCCTCCCAGGTTCAAGCGATTCTCCTGTCTCAGCCTCTGGAGTAGCTGGGATTACAGGCATGCACCACCACGCAGCTAATTTTTGTATTTTTAGTAGAGACGGGGTTTCACCTTGTTGGACAGGCTGGTCTCGAACCCCTGACCTCAGGTGATCTGCCTGTCTCAGCCTCCCAAAGTGCTGGGATTACAGGCGTGAGCCACTGCGCCCAGCTGGAATAATTTTTTCTTAAGCAACAGCCTATCAGAGTTTTAGAAAAATTCAAATTCTGGGCAGGAGCATACAACACATTACTATGCAAAAGGTGAAAATTAAACATTTACAAACTACCTTTAGAAAGTATTTTCGTGAAAGTTTAAAGTGTGTGCTGAAGAGAAGAAATATTGATATGAAAAACTCCAGTGAGCCACAAAAATACTCGAGTCTCTTAACTCCATAATCGTTTCAAACACCACCACCCAGATGGAAAAACACAAGCCTGAACGAATGTAATGTTTCCCCTCTCCTGCTTCCCAGCAAATTTATGACTTCAGACTGATGAACTTCAGGTAGCAATCATTTAAAAGTAAACGTATGATGACTTGTTATGTGACTCTCTCCCAGCACCAGGAAACATAGATATCTGTGTGTTTGATTGCAGGTCAAATTCTCCATTCAGGGAGCAATTAAAAGCTGCTGTAACTTTTAAGTCTTTGAAATGAGAAAGAAAATCCAAGAAATGAAATTTGCTTAATGATTTGATTGCCTTTATCTAACACTGATTTTCATATGAAAAGTATTGCTTTCAAAAGTCCTAATTAGAAGGCCACCCTTAATAGCTGCATCTACTAGACATCAAGCAATATATAGTAAAAGAACTAAGCAGAATATGTGAACTTTGACATTGGTGTCTTAATGCGGACATAGCTTTCAATCACGTAGCCCTCTCTGTACTCTGTTGAAAAGGAGTTTTCAAACCAAAACTACATAGATTATGCTCAATGGACTATTTCGATAACTTACAACTCTACTATGTTCTTTTAAATCATAAGCTAAGTTTCTTAACAGAAAGAAAATATTAAATGGTAAAAATATGGAGATATTTGTCTTTGGTAGAACCTCTCTTTATAGGCTATGAAAGGGGAAAAATGGATTCTACCAACATCAACTTTAATCTGATATATTTCTAGTCACTTTGTTTTCTGAAATCAGTCTGTGCAGAAATCTTTTTCATACAATGTCACATATTTAATCTTAGTAATAAAACAACATTACCAGTTAGAAGGAATACATGAAGTGAGTTTAATTATTCTTTTACTTTCCATGAATTAATAATAGAAGCATTATTTTTCTCATTGCATTTCTAATGAGTGAAGACTGACAACTCTTTCTGAACACAAATTCCAGTAACTCCGAATCATGATGAGACTTGAAGAATTTTAAACATTTCCTACATTTAAGAAGAACTGCTCTTTCAAAAATACTGCCACTGTTGAAGAAATTCAAGATTGTCATAAATGCTCATGTGTAGGTTTTAAGGAAAAAGTTATCTGAGAAATAGAATAAATCATCTGGGTTTTTCATTTGTTTTACCAAACAGTTACAATTTCCCTCTTGTTACAGTGACCTTTTTATTGCCCAGAATCCTATTGGTAAAACTCTCTATTAACCAAAACGTATTTGTACAACCTCCCCCGACACTATCGTAAAAATGTTAGAGCACAATATTTAATAGCAACCCTAAAATGAAAATGATGACTTAGAAGATTCTGGATTATTTACTGAAACATCAGGAAATTAATTTACTCATAGATAATCTGCCTCAGTTAGAGTAACTCTCAGTTGACTAAGATTTGAGAAAACAGAATACTCAAATCTCAATCACGCAAACAGAATTTATGCTGTATATAACTGATACCTACAGAGTGGGAGGAACATTCACAGAATTTTAGAAAAGGTACCTAAAACCAAGTGAGAAGATAACAATATAAATTATAGTCTTTGCATTGTATTTATTGATGTAGATAATTATAAATTGTTGGATTCCCTAAATGAAATTAGGAGACTCAAAAGCTAAAACTTAGAGAAGAGATCCAGAGAATGAATCCAATCCCCTCGTTTTGCAGATGGGAAAACCAAAGCCCAGAAGTTAAGTGATATTGGGTTTGGATCAATATCCAAGTCCAATTTTCCATTCAATGTCTTTTCCATAACAGAACAATTTTAAAAAATAGATAAAATATAGGCTAAAATTGGAGTTGGGGAAGCACAAATAGGGGTGAGCAGGGATGGAGGCTACCGCATTTGAAGAGCCTCTTACTAGGTGTCAAGCATTGTTATCGATACTTTTATTTATTATTTTTATTTTTTAGTATTTATTTATTTACTATTATTACCATTATTTTTTTTTTTTTGAGATAGAGTCTTGCTCTGTCACCTAGGCTGGAGTGCAGCGACGCAATCTTGGCTCACTGCAAGCTCCGCCTCCTGGGTTCACGCCATTCTCCTGCTTCAGCCTCCTGAGTAACTGAGACTACAGGCGCCCACCACCATGCCCAGCTAATTTGTTATGTTTTTAGTGGAGACGGGGTTTCACCGTGTTAGCCAGGATGGTCTCGATCTCCTGACCTTGTGATCCACCCGTCTGGGCCTCCCAAAGTGCTGGGATTACAGGTGTGAGCCACTGCTCCCAACCTATTTTTAATTTTTTAAATCCCATCATCTACATTAGGTATTTCTGCTAATGCTATCCCTCCCCTAGCCCCTCACTCACTGACAGGCCCCTGCATGTGATGTTCCCCTCCCTGTGTCCATGTGTTCTCATTGTTCAGCTCCCATGTATGAGTGAGAACATGTGGTGTTTGGTTTTCTGTTCCTGTGTTAGTTTGCTGAGAATGATGGTTTCCAGCTTAATCCATGTGCCTGCAAAGGACATGAGCTCATCCTTTTTTACAGCTGCATAGTATTCCATGGTGTATATGTGTCACATTTTCTTTATCCAGTCTAACATTTATGGGCATTTGGGCTGGTTCCAAGTCTTGGCTATTGTAAACAGTGCTGCAATAAACATACGTGTGCATGTGTCTTTATAATAGAATGATTTATAATCCTTTGGATACATACCCAGTAATGAGATTGTTGGATCAAATGGTATTTCTAATTCCAGATCCTTGAGGAATCGCCACACTGTCTTCCACAATGGTTGAACTAATTTATACTCCCACCAACAGTGTAAAAGCGTTCCTATTTCTCCATACCCTTTCCAGCATCTGTTGTTTCCTGACTTTTTAATGACTGCCATTCTAACTGTCTTGAGATGGTATCTCATTGTGATTTTGATTTGCACTTCTCTAATGACCAGTGATGATGAGCTTTTTTTCGTATGTTTATTGGCTGCATAAGTGTCTTCTTTTAAGAAGTGTCTGTTCATATCCTTTGCCCACTTTTTGATGGGGTTGTTTGTTTTTTTTCTTGTAAATTTGTTTAAGTTCTTTGTAGCCCTTTGTCAGATGGACAGATTGCAAACACTTTCTCCCATTCTGTAGGTTGCCTGTTCACTCTGATGATAGTTTCTTTTGCTGTGCAGCAGCTCTTTAGTTTAATTAGATCCCATTTGTCAATTTTGACTTTTGTTGCCATTTGGTGTTTAGTCATGAAGTCTTTGCCCATGCCTGTGCCCTGAATGGTATTGCCTAGGTTTTCTTCTAGGGTTTGTATGGTTTTAGGTCCTACATTTTAGTCTTATCCATCTTGAGTCAATTTTTGTATAAAGTGTATGGAAGGAGTCCAGTTTCAGTTTTCTGCATATAGCTAGCCAGTTTTCCCAACACCATTTATTAAATAGGGAATCCTTTTGCTTGTTTTTGTCAGGTTTGTCAAAGATCAGATGGTTGCAGATGTGTGGCGTTATTTCTGGTTACTCTGTTCTGTTCCACTGGTCTACATATCTGTTTTGGTATCAGTACCATGCTGTTTTGGTTACTGTAGCCTTGTAGTATAGTTTGAAGTCAGGCAGCATGATGCCTCCAGTTTTGTTCTTTTTGCTTAAGATTGTCTTGGCTCTATGGGCTCTTTTTTGGTTCCATATGAAATTTAAAGTAGCTTTTTCTAAATCTGTGAATAAATGCAATGATAGCAGGGATAGCACTGAATCTATAAATTTGGACAGTATGGCCATTTTCATAATATTGATTCTTTCTATGCATGAGCATGGAATGTTTTTCCATTTGTTTATGTCCTCTCTTATTTTCTTGAGCAGTGGTTTGTAGTTCTTCTTGAAGAGGTCCTTCACATCCCTTGTAAGTTGCATTCCTAGCTATTTTATTCTCTTTGTAGCAATTGTGAATGGAAGTTCACCCATGATTTGGCTCTTGGTTTGTCTGTTATTGGTGTATAGGAATGCTTGTGATTTTTGCACATTGATTTTGTATCCTGAGACTTTGCTGAAGTTGCTTATCAGCTTAAAGAGATTTGGGGCTGAGATAATGGGGTTTTCTAAATATACAATCATGTTGTCTGCAAATAGAGATAATTTGACTTCATCTCTTCCTATTTGAACATGCTTTATGTATTTCTCTTGCCTGGTTATTGACACTTATATGTTTATCGCATTATACACTGTGCTTGGTTTAGAGATAAATAAACTGAAACTGACTCTTGATGAGAGGTCATCACAACTCCAAAGTCTATGCAATTTCTTTATATTGACCCCAGAAACAGACTGACTACATCTCTGGTGATTGGTTGACTATAAACTGGCTTATTTGCTCACATACTCATTCAGCAAATGTATGCTGAGCCTTTTCTCTGTGCCAAACCCCGCCCTGGAAGTTGGGTGTGCAGTGAGCAAGAGGCTTAAAACTTGCTCTCAGATAGTCAGTGGGCACAGGGGACAACTCCACTCTTTTCTACCCCAACAGTGTCTCTCATTCATCGCCACGGTTGGGAACCCCCACTTCAAACTACTTTGGAAACTCTGATAATGACCAGATCCTTGAGAAAAACACCGGAAAGCTTAGTATCAGCCCTTTATATATGTCTTCTCTTCCAAAAGGCTATTAACGCAAATGGTTTAGATAGCAATTGGCAAATATGTTTTTCACAGTAGTTTTCCACAGTATGGAGACATCACCTTCCAGATTTGTTTCAGAATTAAGTATATCCTTAAAATTTTACATTTTCCTTAAATGTGTCAACTCAAATATGCTAAAATTTGAGTATAGTGCGATATAATTTTTAAAGTTAGGTTTATTTTAGACTCTATGCAACAAGATCAATTAGAGAAAAGGTGATCGTTGACCACAGGAATTGTTGTCCTATGCATTGACCATAGGAGTTTTGTTGCATCAAATTATTAGCATAATGCTGGAAGCACCAATTCTGAAAATGTAAACCGTTCTTATATCATAGACAGCATATATTCTGTGAATAACACAGCACTCAGAAGAAGGAATAGACTTGGTATATGGCTTTTCCAGGCATTTTATAAATACTCACTGTAAACTTACATACGTAACTGGGTTTTATGTTTGAAAACAGTGCTAATCATTCTTTCACCAACCAGGCATGTATATGTGCAGATAAGAATGATGCATGTCGGAGAGGCCTGTCTACACTGCCTAGATGAGATTTGCCCTTGATTTGCAGCCACAGCTGCTAATGGCAAAACATACAGCTATTTTCAACCACTCCACTTAGATTCACATTCTTCTCTGCTCTGGTGCTTTAAAAAGCACCAGGATGCTTGCTTGTCTCCACTGTGTCCTGGCAGGCCATTATTCTACAGACTGATTTTAATTTGAGCTTAGGCATGTCATCACAAGTTTGTGGGAGAGTCTTCTAAAATCATCAGAAATGTGATGACTGTGTTCTTGAAGCACACATGCAGGATGTCATGCAAAAGATTATAGATCACTTTGAAGAGTCAACATTGTCTCCCAGAGTGATGATAAACATGTGCACCTCCATATAACAAAGATCCTCCCTGGTATTGCAGAGATGAGACGTGACATGCATCAACACTGTGTCCCATGATATGCTGACAAAGAAGCATGATGAAATCTCAATTGTTCACAACTTCCATGGGTAAAACATACTTTGGGCAAAGTTGGCCCAGGCAGGGGAAAGTTCCTGACTCTTCATTGTTTTAGTGGCTGCTGAGAAAGCTCAACCATTTCTTTTGTAAAGCCTTCTGTGACCCATCAAAAAGAGTTGATCCCTTGCTCCTTTTCACCTTTACTAGCCCTTTGACATGCACTCATTTTTGTATCAATTTACATTCTACTCCCCTCGTAGACCCTTATCTCTTTGAAGGAAAGATCTATTTCTTTGAATTCCTAGCACATTTCATAGCACCTAGCATAAAATTTTGGGATTAAATATGGGTAGATGAATGAATGGATGAATGGAGAGGGAGAGAAAAACAAGACTCAGTAGGCTACTGTGGTTGTCTGGCCTGGGGCTGCTGAACTAGAACGAACTCACCCTGTGCTCCCATAGTTGAGTCAACTTGGAGAGAAAAAATGAGGGAAGTAATCTCAAACAGTTATTACATGACATCTGTGCTACTTGATAGGAGTCGCTGCTGAGAGAAGAAGCAGCCTCCTCCATTTTAACCAAGGTTCTTGGAGATCAGCTTTCCTCTTGGTATGAGGAGAGAAGAGATTATTATTCTGTAGAGATCCAGTAAGGTGGGTAAATAGGGATGATACAGAAAAGAATCTTTGAAATATGACACACTTGGGAACCAGCTAGAATTTAGCCAATTACTAATTAGCTGGGAAATTTGGGACAAGTTAACTGGTTTCACTGAGTATCTAGCTCTTCATCTACAAATTAAAAATCATAATATCTACTTTGCAGCATGATCATAAGAACTCTAAGGAGCATATGTTCAGTGCCTGGTACAGAGAGATAATCAATAAATATTTTTATTTAAAATAACCATGTATATGCATTACCTTATTTTTAGCTGTATAATGACATTTTATTTCACTAAATTTGACATTAATATTGTTGGAAATTATCCTCTTGGTTAACTCTGATTTTCCTGCAGAAAAAGAGATTCATTTTTCTTTCAATGAGGTAAGTATTTAGTGCCTACCATCAGGCAAAATGGTGCATCTAGAGGGCCTGTAATATTCTTAGGAAAACGTCAAATAAAATGGGGTGACCACAAGAAAGGCCCATACCTGGATGATTGAATCGCACAGTCTCCAAATAAGAAAGCTTGCAAGGTAGGAGGAATAGGCATTCCAAGACACACGCTGTTATGGACTGAATGTTTGTGTCCTTCCAAACTTCATATGTTAAAATCCTAACCCTAAGGTGGTGGTATTGGAAGTGTGGCCTCGGGGAGGTAACTGGGTTGTGAAAGTGGAGCCCTGGTGATGGAATTAGTGCCTTTATCAAAAGGATCCCAGAATGCTCTTTTGCTCTCTTTCCAACCATTGAGAGGACAAGGAGAAGCAGGCAGTCTATGCCCTGGAGAGCTCCCTCATCAGAACCAGATCATGCTGGCACCCTGATCTGAGTTCCATCCTGTAGAACTGAGGGAAATGAATTTCTGTTGTTTATAAGCCACCTGGTCTCTGGTGTTTTGTTACAGTGGCACAAGCTGACACATGCACACATATGCATGTGAGTAAGAAGGAGCTCATGGTTGCTTGGGTTTAAAGAATAATATTTGAGTACTCCACTCATATCAACCTCCAACAATTATAAGTCAAATGTGAACCCACAATGTGTTTCAATTGGTTACCATGTCATGAGTTCTAGAACTAGGTCCTTAAGATGCTAACCTTTCCTTTCTTCAGAACAAATAAAATTCGTCATGAGAATAAACAAGCGACCTAAGAGAAGGGTGCCTGATGGGTCACTCTATATGATGCCTAACACTTCACAGGCTGTTACAGCAACCAGGCTCCAATATCCTAAACTCAACTATTTAACTCTGACATTCCCCCTCTTTCCTGCCTGTTCCTTCAGGCAGACCATCCCACTAGAAGATGACAGATGCAGCGGAGAGACCACTAACTGTCCATATCACAGGATACTCCTCCTACACCCACCTTCCTCACTGAAGTGGTCTGTTCTCTACGATCATCTTATCATCCCCATGTTTTAACTTGTTTTCATAATTTTTCAGAATCCTAATCTCAATCAGATATGAGTATTAGTAGATTTCATGATTTAAATGATTTAAAATAAAGTCTGGATGACAGGGTATGCTTGGATGATTTAGGCAGTCTATTTCATTTAAAGAAGTACTTAGTTGCCTAATTAAGATTTAAACATTTGGATTTGGGAATCTCCTTTCACTTGTTCCTTTCCTGGTCCACAACAAGAGTTAGAACCACAGCTTGCTTCTCTATTTCAAAGCTACATTAAGATGAGTTTAAAGACAAGTTAACTTGTTGAATGCCAGGAAGAAAAACAATATAAGGGAATAAAATCTGATGAAGGTAAGATTTGGCTGTTGAGGAAATTATCTTTGAATGAGCAGTCATAGAAAACTCAATTCTTAATTAGTTGAATCAAGCCATTCTTAAGTGAGAATCATTAAATACAATTTTAAAATTAGTTGTCTCAAATTATTTTTTAACCAGAAGATGTTTCAATAATAAATACATTAAAATAGCACGTACAGCATGCAGTTTGATAAAAAATGATTAGGATGGATTATACAGCCCTCCCCTAAGTAGTTTTGCACTGAATTCTGAAGGTAACAAAATTGAGTCGGAAGGAACCATGAAAAAAAATGCAAACTTGTTATGACAGAAAACTACACTTGTGATTCAAAAAAAAAGAGTGGTTTGGGTAATTTCCAGTAATTCTTGGAAGAAAAAGAGCAGGGACTATAATCTCACAACATAATGAGTTGGGATACGAGACTGAAGTATAAAGATGAAATAGCATACCTTTCAGAAACAGAATTCTTCAAAAATCTACAAGCTGAGAAGAAAGCACCTTTGAAAATATTTAAAGTAAAAATAACAGAATACAAATGCTATAATTATGGGGCCATACTATAGCCGTCTAGACAGATTAAGAATACAGAAGTTACCTTGACAACCATTTCAGAGATTGGATAGAAGGGCATGAGAAGTCACAAGCTATCCCATCATGACCCATCCGTCATAGGTGCTGAAAGTCTTACCATCTGTATTAGTCTGTTCCCGCATTGCTATAAAGAAATGCCAGAAACTGTAGTTTATAAAGAAAAGAGTTTTAATTGGCTCAGAGTTCCACAGGCTGTACAGGAAGCAGGGCTGGGGAGGCCTCAGGGAGCTTTTACACATGGCAGAAGGCAAAACAGGTGCAGGTATCTTCACATGTCCGGAGCAGGAGGAAGAGAGGGAGTGGGGAGGTGCTACACACTTTTAAACAACCACATCTCAGAAGAACTCTATCATTAGAACAGTACCAAAGAGGAAACCTGCTCCCATGATCCAGACACCTCCCACCAGGCCCCACCTCCACACTGGGGATTACAAATCGACATGAGATTTGGGCGGGGACACAAATCCAAACCATTTCACTGTCTAAGCACAGAGCTTGGTTCTATGACTTTCAAGCTAAGTCTGCTCACAAGGAAAATGCCACTATTCCATTTATTTTTTAAATTCAGTAAACGCCTACTGTGCACTTGCTTTGCTCCAGGAAATGGGAATGTCAAAACAAGTTTGAAAAGCCCTGGAGGCGGAGCTTGCAGTGAGCCAAGATGGCGCCACTGCACTCCAGCCTGAGAGATAGACTCCGTCTCCCCGCCCCCCCCCCCACACACAAAAAGCCTCTGGAATTTAAATTAACATGACAAAATAATGTGGCAAGTGCACAAATAGAGGTACATAAAAAATGGTACTATGGGAGTTGTGCGGGATGGAGTCCACCAACGAGGCTGCAGGAAAGACTTTATAAAAGAAGGGACAGCTGGGTTGGAACCTGAAAGACAGCTCAGCCAGGCACGGAGGTGTGAGGGATCCGCCCAGGTGGAGGAGCACATCGAGGAAACAGAGAGAAGTATGGTGTGGGCAGAACCTCTTAAAGATGGGGTTTGGTAAACGATGTGGTCGAAGAGGTCAACGTGTTGAATTTAGGAAATGAAAGGCAAATAAAATGCTTAAAGCAAAAAGGTGACATAATAGGATTCGAATCTTAAGATGTTCACACCCACTTTTGTGTAGAAGACACACTGGAAGAGAGTAGGACACGGGGTGCTTCATCATACTGATTTCATTTTCTTCTTTTTTCAAGGTTGTTAATGTGCTAGATCAGAGAAATCCACTCGAAAAAATGTTTTTAAGATTTCATCATGGCCCTTGATGGACTCTCTTGTCAACAAGTTCTGGAAATATTTACTGGATGATAATACAGTCAAGTAGGTTAATCACTAGGCTCCAACCTACTTTCCCAGTCCTCTCTTTCCTCGTTCCCTATACCTCCTCATGCTCCCATCATTAAATTCCTTGTTGATCCCTGTAAACACCTTGTGTGTTCCAGCCTCACTGCCTTTGTTCACAATGTTCTCTCCACCTGGAATGGCATTCTTTCATCTTCTAGCTATTGAAATCCTATTCATTGTTCAATGGGCCACCACCCTCACATGTATTTTTGTACTTGCCTTATGAGCCTTTCTTTACTCTATCTCCATTATAGTCATTTGAGTAATTATCTAATACTCCCTACCACAATTTACCTACATGAGTGTAGGAATGTTTTCATATTCCTCAGCATAATGATAATGATACTTATAATAATACCACCTTCAGTGTCTTTAGTGAGTCTTGCCAGGCACTGTAGAAAGTTGCACGCCTCCTTGTCTTATGTACTTCTAAGTGGCAGTTTCATGTGTTTGTTAGAAATGAGAAAAAAAAGGGCAGTCATCCAGACCCAGGTTAGCTCCTAGCTTTAACACATTGTTGCATGACCTGGGGCAAGTTATTTAACCTTTCTGAAGTTAAATTTTCTCATCTGAAAACTTGTAGGGTGGTCTTGGTGATTGAAGTAGATGATTGTTAAAAAGGCACTTAGCATAGTGCTCAGCGTACAATAATGAGACTAAAGTTAGTCTCTATGAAATCACCGCTAAATCCATTAAACAGATGCTAGGAAGACACAAAAATACCTGTGGACTCCTCTTAGGGAGCTCACAATTTAGTGGAGACCAAAAGCTGTCAATGCTCTGGAATTTTGATAAATACTCCTACTAAATAAGGAAAAACTGTGAAAATGGCAAATCAATACTATAAACATTTCATATTCATATTGATATTGTGGAAATGCTACATGAAAGTTAAATCATTTTAAAATCTGGCACACTTAGATCACCTCCATGTGATACATTCAAATTTTACTAAAAATGTTTTAATTACCCATAAACCTTTTTTTTAATGATGGGGGGAAAAATCACCCCTAATATCAGGGAAGAAAGGAAAGAAAGATGTTGAGAATTTTGAAAACATTTTGATGTCATTTTCAACTATTCTTTTTCAGCCCTTTACTTCCTCCTCATCAAATAAGCCATAGAGAATAAAGGGAAGATCTACAGAATTTTGGCAATTGGGATGACCCTTGGCCTCTACCTTGCCTAGAGAGGAAAGGAAAGGCCCACGGACCTTGAGGTTTCATGTGCAGCAGCATCTGATGGGCTGGTTACCTTCTGTGCCCGGCAGATCTTCTCTATTCCTCTCCCCACAGCTCTCTGCCCTGAGAGGCTGACCTGGATGAGCTGCATCCATAAGCTTATTTGTCCTCAGGTTTCCAGTTGAGTCCCACCAATGCGAGGCACCACCAGGAGATGCAGACTTCAAGAAGAGGGAAGCTGGGATGTTTACTTCCCCAACTCTTGCTCTGCCGAGCTGCGTGTGAGCTGCTGGGTACTTTGGTGAAGTCTGCAGCTCCCATCGGAGCCATTTTCTACATCAGCCTCCACACCTGCCCCACTTTCTTTTGCCATTGCAGCCAGTTGAGTGGCAAAACGGGCCCCCTCAGTATTTTACTATTGGCTTCATTTTAGCCTGTCCACACTTTTGTCAATTACCTTTTCTTTAAACTCTCCATCACCTTTTTGAACATGCCACCGGGGACGTTGCTTTGATCCTGCCTGACAACCTTGGTTTCTAGTTTAATATTTTCTCCTCTCCCCTCCCCACCCCACACTATGCTGGGTTGAAGCATGAAGGAAATAAAAGGTTGCCTTCATGGAAATGGGTCTTATTTATTTATTTAAAAATTATATTTTATTGGAGATACTTTGATAGTTAAGAACAGTAATCTCAGTCTTTTTTTGTGATGACATTGCAATTTCTTTGTAGAACAGTTTAGAAAAAGATTGAAATTTTTCCTAGGCGAATTGCTGATAGAACCACATCCCTTTCCAGCTCTTGTCCTTCCTCTGATGAAAATGAAAAGAGGTTATTCCTTGCGATATTGGAGCCACAAAACAACCAGATACACTCACAAATAAAATCCATCTTGAGAATAAACCAGGAGTCCACAAGTGCAGTATTTCAACTATAACATAGCATGAAGAAAGGGCAGGCTGAAAGAAAAAAAGCCCATGGGGACGAGTTTTCTTTACATGTCCTACAATAGTTTTTCTTTCATAAAAGTAATGAAAGAAAAGGTGGGGTGGAGTGGCAGTGGGGAGAAGAATGGGTGAGAAGATAAGACACGCATGCCTGGTGCTGAAGAAAAGACTATTTGTACCTAGTACATTGTATAAATTGTTCAAGAACAGCTCAGCCATGTAAAAATATGACCCTGTAATACTGCCAAGGTCAATCAGACCCATGGTGATTGACTTAGAAAGAGCTGGCCTTACAGGATACCATTGCACAAAGCCTACAAGAGTTTATACGCCTAATTGCTAGCATTTGGAAGGTATTTTTGAATCGTGAGAATTTAATTTTATGAAACTACAGTATAAAACTCATACTTTAGTTTTTTTCTTGGTGGATAAGACTTAAAAGAGAAACCATAAAAATTGAAAGTAGTTACCCAGTCACTCTTTCAAGTTATGATATTTTCATTATTGTATTAGCATTTATTCCTGATATTTTTGTTTTAACATTTCTTTGGTGTGCCTTTATTTTCCTAATAGAATTTAAGCTGCATAAGAATAGATATCATGCTTTTTAGTCACTGTTTTTTGAATAAACTAACTAAATATTGATAAACAATAATTTGTAGGGAGTTGCCTATTAAATGTCAAATCTATATACCTCAAATATGAACATTTATGATGTCCATGAGTAACAGTAAAGTGTATGCTGAGAGTATGTTTATTTTTATCTTATTCATGCAAAAGAATAAAGTAATTCTATTTAAAATAAGGGGTCCTTTATATATTATGTATTATATGTTGAAAAAATACATGTATATAAAAATTTGCAAGTCTGAGAAAGTACCGAGGTGTAATCAGTTTTTCCTTCCAGGGAATCAGGTTTTAGAGGTTTTACATTTTTTTTTTTAGACTTCTGTATTATTTGATTTTTTTTACAAGGAACAAGCATTACTTGTTTAACAGGAAAAACTAAAATCATGAGACAAAATCTTATAACATAGTGGTTTTGGAGACAACTATTGAACGAAGTTAGAAGACGTATTTGCAATAAATGATGATTTGATTTTCCTTCTCTCACTCTTTTTATGTTTTTTGTTAACAGAGTAATGGGACTTCTCCCCGATTTCAGCTCTTATCCCCAACTCATTCCAACAATATATTTTGCAACCATCTCTTTACCCATGACCGTATACCCTATTAAGATTTTTCTACCCGGTACTATTCCTAGGCTGAGCCAACTTTTAGGTTGTAGAAAACAGTAAAGGGAAAAGGACTAGGGACGGGATAGTATTTAAAAGACCAAAGATATTTGAGGGGAGGACAGGCTAGGGAGAAAGTGACAGAGCCCTAAAATGATCTCTTTTATATTTTACCCTCCCCCCAAATCAGTGCACTTAAATGTCTTTTTATAATGGTGATTTGGGCAATATTTACTAGAACCAGAAATACCGGAGTATCGAGTATCCCTGTCTGAGCTGGCATTTTGCCTGCTAGTCCATGAATTCTCCCATTGGGTACATCCTGAAGCCTTCTTGGAGATTGCAGGTCATAAATGTGCATGATTAATTGCCTGTGTTGAAACAAACAAACAAACAAAAAATGTTTCCAGAACGTTCAGACTGGAAGGTGAAGCAATATCCCGTTGGGCGACAGAAGAAATCTGTTTGGGAGACTGAAAGTGATGGCTGAAGGAAGAGGATTGAGCTGACTGGAGCTGCCTAATACACACTTCTAGTAGGTGAAATAACAAAAGGGATACTACAAGAAAACAAGAGTTTGTTACAGATTGTGAAAGACATCTAATAAATTACAAAGGACACAGGCTATGGGGCAGTGACTTAGATAAAACTAGAAGAGCAAGATGTAAAGCAATTTTCAAGAGAAGTCCACAACTTTGTTTCTAAGTAAAATTAACTAATTGAGATGGGAACATAGGGGCAGTATGGTGTCTTCCTTATGTATAGAGATACCCACAGATGTCTACCACCTATGGGTGAGAACAAATAATTCATCATTTTCCAGTTCTGGTTAACAAACTATATTACCTCCCTTGGAGGTGTACAATGTGTGCATACAAAAACCTGCATTAAATATGTTACAAAAATATGTTGCCCAGAATTGGGCAAAAGAGATCCCGGTGGTGTCCTCAATTGAGGTCACATACTTTTCAAGACCTCACAGTTAACAAATGAAATACCAGACAATATGATTTAAGATTTCTTTGAATGCCCAAATCTGTCTTTAGCAAATGAAATTCTATGTTCTATAAACTGCTCCACAAATCCTGGCACAAAAGCAGTCAGTAACTTTTTTTCGTTTTCAATTAACTGCTATAGGACTGTCTTAGTCCATGTTGCACTGCTGGAACAGAATATCAGAGACTGGGTAATTTATAAAGCAAATAGTTTTTTTCTCACAGTTCTGGAGTTTGGGAAGTCCAAGATGGAGAGATTGGAATCTGGTGAGGGAGGAGGGTATCATATGTGTGAAGGGGAGCAGGAGATTGATTTCACAGCCTGAAGCTTTCTTATAATTGACATGAATCCATTCATGAGGGTAGAGCCCTTATGACCTAAACACCTGTGATTAGGCCCTGCCTCCCAACAGTGTTGCATTGGGGATTAAGTTTCCAGCCCGTGCTTTTTAGGGGACACGTCCAAACTATAGCAAAGACTTACATGCTTTCGTAACTGGAAGTCTACTGTTTTTTTCTTGAGGTTCCCTGTCTTTCCCTTACTCATCGATTCCTTACCCTCTGCATGCTCATTCAGTCCAAAGTAAGGCAATTCTGGCTACCAGAAAGTAGAAAGATATAGAGGCAAAACAGTGCTCTGCTGCAGAGCTTCTCAAAGATTAGCCCTACACAGTTGGAACAGTGATGACTGGCCCAGAATGGTGTCTTCCTTATGTGTAGAGATACCCATGAGAACGCTGCAATTATCTCGCTTCATCAGTTCTAAGGTTGGCCAAAGCCTGTCCATGTTTGAAGCCCCAACAATTGCTGTTATGCACAAACAGTCCATTCTAAACTGCAAGCTACTACTAAGGGACTGGGGCTGATCCAGTTTTGTGTATACTAACTCCAAGGTCCTGGACTCCCATGGCTTTTCCTCCTCAGTGAGCTACCTAAGGAAGAAGTAACTGATCTTGCCGCCTTTACCCACATCTCTCACATTTACCTTTTGCTTACCTTTCTCCAGGAAGCAATCCTCAGTGATTTAGCCAAGGTGCCATATCCTTTTCAGGAAGGTTCCCAAGTACCATGATTCCATATTTCTACCTTTCTAAATCAGGCTACTCTCTGTGACTCCAAAGTGATTTTTCATCCTGGCCTAAATCATGAAGTCCTTGGCATTTTTCTCCCTAAAGAAAAGAAAAACACATCTTTATTTCTGATTGGTTACTGCTGGGCACAGCATCTCCGGACATGTGTAGCTTCTGCTTTCAAAATTATAAATAGCTGCTGGGAGGAGCAGTGGCTTACGCCTATAATCCCAGCACTTTGGGAAGCTGAGGGCAGATTGCTTGAGGCCAGGAGTTTGCGACCAGCCTGGCCAACATGGAGGAAATCCCATCTCTACTAAAAATACAAAAATTAGCGAGGCATGTGGTATGCACCAGTCGTCCCAGCTACTCGGGAAGCTGAGGCATGAGAATTGCTTGAACTGGGGAGGTGGAGGTGTCAGTGAGCCAAGATTGCACCACTGCACTCCAGCCTGGGCCACAGAGTGAGACTCTGTCTCAAAAAATAAAAATAAAAAAATTATAAATAGTTGTGACAAAGTACAAATCATTAACTTTAGAGCTCTTAAAACCTTAGGACAATGGTTCTCTACAAAGTAGAAATTTGTACTCATAAGAATGTTTTTGGATGTAAATTACAGAAATGCAGCAAAAGCAAAGCAAAACAAACAAACAAAAAAGTAGCCAAGTGTGGTGGCTCATGCTCGTAATCCCAGAACTTGCGGAGGCCAAGGCAGGAGAATCACTTGCGCCCAGGAGTTTGCGACCAGCCTTGCCCGCATAGTGAGACCTGGTCTTTAAAAAATTTTTTAAATTAGCTGGGTGTAATGGTTTGTGCCCTTAGTCCCAATTACTTGGGAGGCTGAGGCAGGAGGATAACTTCAGTCTGGGAGGTTGAGACTGCAGTGAGCTTGACTGATCACAACACTGCACTCCAGCCTGGGCAGCAGAGCAAGACCCTATCTTCCAAAAAAAAAGTGAATTTTTTATTTCAATTAACTAACTGAGAATTCCAAGTTTAAGTGTTCTTGTCAGCGCTCACTCTTTCTATCTCTTAGATTCATATGACTTGGTTTCTTCTTAAGAATTGACCGAAGCTTCTCACCTGGTGCATTGGCAGGAGAGGTTGTCAAAGCTCATACGCTACAGCATGTGATCCAAAAGAGAGAACAGTTTTACTCCCAGTTCCCATATGTGGAATTGCATGAGTGCTCTAATTGTCACTGCTAGGATTGTGCATGCCCTCTGTAAACCATGTGAATTAGAGAAGGGGATTCCACAATTAATCAAGCCATACGATGTTTCCCTAATTGGGTAGAGACAAGTCATGATTGGCAGTCTCACCACAACCACATAGAAAGAGGAGAAATATTCCCCCAATGGCAAGAGAAAAGCTGTATTTAAAACCAGTTTGGGAAGAGGGCATTGCATTGGGTCTCCTTTAAACTGTTACTGGCTGAGTTTATGAGGTTCTGCTGAGAGACATAGTCCATCCAGTTTGTATGTGGCCTTTATCAGGCATGCGGGAGAGCACAAAAGACTCACAACACACCTTTGACCTCATGTCCATAGGTTTGGACTGGGTTAGGAGAGTTCACCTGCAGACTAGCTTGATAAAAAGTGCTGTCGCAGATGTAAATTGCAATGTCAGGTATAGCTTTATTGACTTTTGTGCCAGAGCATAGGATCTGAAAAGTCATTTGTTCTGCAATCTTTTAGAAAGACAGGGGCCATGCAATATGATCTTCATCTACTGTGATATTACTGGAAAAAGGACTGGACATTTGTGCTGGTTCCATTTTCTGCTGATACGTAGTTGTGACCCAGGACAATTTATTTAACCTCTTTGGAACTTGGTTTTCTAATGTATGAAGGGAGGTGGTTATGCCAGTTGATCTCCAACATCTTTGATCATTCAGCCCTGAATTTCTATGATTTTATTTCTTTCATTGGTTTTCGTCTGACACATGGGCTGGAAAAGATGAAACTACGGTAAGAGGCAGGTAAAAGTCACTGTACTAGACAACTTGAAAACGATATCTAAAAGATAATAAAAAGACAACTGGTTATTTTTATTTGTTTTAATTTCCCTAAAAAAGAGATCAACTGCAATTACCAATCTTTGTTTTTGAATTTTAAAAATCACTTATTTTAAGGAATATTTAAGAAGAACTTGATGGTGTCCAGTGAAGCAACTTCAAAAAAAAAAAAAAAAAAATAGAAAAAGATTTGAGATAACTAGCAAAAGCAATGAGTAGATCTTGTTTTGACACTGGCTTGAACAAAACAATTGTAAAATATATGTTCTGTACAATTGGGGGAAATTAAATATGACTTGTCTGTTATATAGTATTAAGGAATTATAATTTTCATAGCTGTGACAACAATAATATTGCTATTATTGCAAATTGTAGGAAATTGTTATTACTTTACAGGATGCATACTTCAATATTTAGGGTTATATGTCATAATATCTGTGATTCACTCTCAAATACTTGAGCAAAATAAAAAAATATATAAATCAAATGTGGCAAAATGTCAGCAAAAAAAACCTAGGTGAAAGTTCAATAGTTATTTCATATACTCTTCTCAGTGTTTCTGTAAGCTTGAAAGTTTCCAAAAAATTAATTAAAGAAAATTGATTGTCCTTTAAAGTTTAAAACTGTGCTTACCCTACATATTTATTTCAAATATAGTTCTAGCTTGTAGTTTTCCTACGTGAAACCGGACTTAAGTGTCTTTAAGACGGTTAAAATATGATACCTGGATTTTCAACTTCAGGATGTGAGTTATAAGGTAGTAAAGGGACAGCCTATTTCCTATGCAAAAATGACCTTAAATAGAATATTTAGTATTCAGTATGTCCCTCCCTGCCCTCAACCACACACACACATAGACCCTTGACTCTTTATAGCTTTTGCTAATTGTGTTGATGAGCCCAGATGAGGCTGAATAATGTAGTGGTTAGAAATTCTAACTTTGAAACCTGTTATCTGGGTTGGGATCCTTATGTTAACACCTTATGTTTCAGTTTTCCCAGCTGGAAAATGGGGGAAAATGTTATCACCCATATGATGTGGGCCTTTTGAGGATTAGACGTATTATGCACTTAGCGCAGTTTCTGGCACTTAGTAATTGTTAATTATTATTTATATATTTTGCTGTAGGAAATCCAGATAAGGTTTGAGTTGACGTCAATGTTCAGGGACAGAAATACTTTTGCTTTTCAGGTGATAAAATTGGTTCAAGAGATGCATTCTGCCCTAGTGACTAGCGCTGAGACAGAGATTTTTAAAAACTGGAAGGGCAGCGTGGCACTGTGGAGTCTCTTCCATTGTAGTAATTTCCCTTACCAAGTGACTTAGTCAAAGTCTTCTCAGAATGCTAGAAAAGTCACATCTGAGAAAATAAATTTCTCAAGACTCTCTAAAAATAACATTTCCCCAACAACTACAGGCTAGAAATATATTTGATAGACGCTTCATTGTACTTGGCAGGCATATTAACATGATGTGGTGGTGGTTATTACAAAATATCCTGCAATTATTTATAACCTGGTAAGACTCTTTCATTAGGTTACATACCTATTATAAGTGCTTATTGAAAGCCAAGGATTTCAATAATATGTAACTTTCCCATTTATCTATGACCTTTTACGTTTAAGTATTGCCTAAGTATATGAAAAAAAGGAATTCGTTTCAATGGAGATACACAAATATCCTTATTCTTCCTGGACCTTATTATGAAAATTCAATGCTACTCAAATTTGTCTAATAAAACCTGAGAGAAACTGCCAAAGACTTGGGTTCTATTTTTGTTGTCAGTCTTTAATAATGGCATCTGTATTTTACCCAAAGTAAATCTTTTCCTTCTTAGAAAGGTAAACAGTGGATGACTTCTCTGTTGGAGACTCTTCTTTGGGGCCCTGGTAGCCATTTGCCAGGCCAAATGTGATTCTTCTCACATCAAAAGAGCCATTTAAAATAATTTATGTAAATGAACTTGTTGCATAGCTAGAATCTGAGTAAAGCAATCCGTTGGTGCCTGGGAGCAACTGCAAGAAGCTAACGTCAAAATCAGTCCTTCAAATTCTTTTTTCAAGGAGAAACCAGGTAAAAGAGATTATATGATTGAGACTTGAGTGTGTTATTCCTCTGAATTCAACTTAAATTGGAGAACTTTGGCCCTCGTGGGGAGCTGTTGGTATCCTGTTGGAAATGAGGTCGCCTCTGTTCTGATCTTCCACTCTTTGCAAAAGAGTCTGCTGTAGTGGGGCACAAAATAGAAGCTGTTCAGGCAGGCCGAGTGAGGGAAGAAGTGGACTCCAGGCTCCCTTTCATCCCAGAAAGTCAGTATCTGTTTGGGGTAGAAGTGACAGGACTTCAAATATGTGTCACATAGCTTTGTTAAGGACGAAATGGAGGTCTCGGTTCTGTCTCCAAAATTGTCAACGTGGACTTTTTAAAAATATTAAACCTCACTAGATTAAGTCAATATATGTACTGGAGCTTCTTGGTAAGTGAAAATTATTTTGAAAATACGATTAGTAATGTTTTATTTTATTATTTACTTATTATTTTATTATTTTATTTGCCATTTTCAAATATCACTATCACTCTTTCCTAACCATTTCTAAGTTTTTAACTGTCTGCCCAAGTTTTAGCATTAAGAATACCCAAGTCACAAAAGTGTGTCTCCAGCACTGTGCAGACTAGATGGACACAGATCTACCCACTTCTCAAATTATTGGGTTTTTACAGCTCCTTGTAATACCATCATTTCGAACCATTGCTCCATACAATACCTACATGCTTACAAACAAACACAGAAAGAAACAATGCCTCTAAGCTTACATACTTACAAAAGAATAGTATTATCAGCAGATTATAAGTTTTTGCTCTTTTCTTAACTTCTTTAGGCTCATTTGTTCTTATTGAGTGTTTTGCTAATTGTCAACCCTCTCCCCCAACTCTGGCCCCAGCTGGCTACTGAACACATTTGCAAATCTGATGACAATATGAAACAACCTTAGTTCCAAGTTAGCCCTTACGTGCAGCTATCTGTCCCTGTGAGGTCAGATTCTCTCAAGCATTTGGTGAGCAGTGTCAGCGCCCTACAAGGAGTGCGACTCTGCTTACTACACTCTCCAGTGGTGAAGCAGGCAAATTTGGACACGGCAGCTGTCTGCTCCTGAAGACAGCTGGAAATAACCATGTGTGATAGGATCAGCTATCTGAGGCAGGGCAGCACTGTTGTCTGTAAACAGCATGCTATCTCTGAGACTCCAAGACAGTGACACAAGCAGCACCAGGCTCAACCTGCCCTCAGAACAGCAGGGGAGGCACTTTACATCCAACCTTGCATAAGTTGAATCGAATCACAGGATTTTAGGACTGAAAAGTGCCTTGGAAATCATGTCACAGCCCTCTATTTTCACAGATTATAAAGAAAACAAAAATAAGAATCTGAGACCACAGAGGTATAGGGACTGTGATATTTATAATTGTCATTTTGCATGCATACGTAAACCCATCAGGGATCCAAGCAGATCCATGTATCATTCTGTTGTGCTTAAGCTGGTACATTTGTTTCCTTCCAAATGGTTAATTCTGCACATCCACAAAATTTCATAAGATTTAGCCTTAGATATAAGAGTAAATATTTTGATCTGCCCTCAATTCACACATGCCCTTAGGAGAGCGACATCAACAATCACGTGGTTACTGCATGGCAGGCTTGGTTTGGAACCAAGCACTGAAGCTACAAAGACAAATGTCAGGATGACTTACAGGCATTCACGGACTAGTCTGGGAAACAGATATATGAACAAATAATTAAGAGATATTACACAAGTGCCATATGGGAAATTTATGTAAAGTGAAATATTAGCATATGAAAAAGTCGCCACCTAGGAGATGGGGAGAAAATTGAGTAAGGCCGCAGCAGAAAACCGCTGATTTGAGTCACATCTCTATAGAAACACTTGAATCCTGGAGAAGGGCGTGAGAAAGATGAAGGAGTCAGTGCAGATGGAAAATTTCCGGCAAGAAAGAAGAATGTTTTATTTATTGTAAATTGACTTTGAAGAGCCACCATTTTTTCTTTCTGTCTGATTCTTCTACTCGACTATCTGCTGTAGCTAAAATTTGCATAAAGAAACTGTGTGATCAGGGGTCTCTTTTGAAGCTGTGTACATGAACTTCGTGATTGCATTTTTCCTTCATTCTTACAGACTCTTACATTCTGGTTTGTACTTTTGTTTGGCTTGATTGAGATTGTCAGAAATATGATTCTAAGACAGATAAGAGGCATTCTAGGTTATAAGTGACCAAATGAGGAATAGCTGGTGATAATTCTTAAACCAGGAGGGACGTTGGGAGATTGAAAAGTCATAAGAATAATCCAGGGAAGAAAAGCTTTCACTATGACCTCAGATTGAAAGTCAACAAAGAAGACACTCACACACTCACAAAAAATACAGGAGGAAGGACTAAAGGACGCAGTTTCAAAATGCAAGTTTATTAGGAGTCAAAGACAATAAGTTGTCATCATTTGCCATAAATTGACTGGGCTTTAAAAAATAAGAGGGTAAAGGAAAATACGCACTTCTGTTTATTGCTGATGGGAGTAAAACTTGGTGTGAACGTCCTGGAAGGTAATTTTTCTCTCCCTCGCTCTCTAAATATATTTATGTATGTATTATATATATGAAGATATTATACAATATGTGTAAATAATATATGTTATAAATATATATATTTTTTAGCATATTCCATTTACATTTTATGCATCCACAGATCCTCATCCCAAGAAGGTAACACGTATGTGTCCAGGCTATGATACAAAGGTGTTCAAAGCAGAGATGCTTATTAAACAGAAAAAAAGAGAAACAAACCTGAATATTTGATAATAGAATATACATCACAGGTATTACATGTCCATAAAATGGAATACTATATAGCTATTAAAAATACTGTTCCTTTAACATTCACAAAGATTAAAATAGTAGACATACTTAGAACAGTGCCTGGGACCTAGTAAGTGCTCAATCAATGTTAACTTTGTTACTATTATTAGCATATTTCAAAACAGAGGGAGATATTTCTATATGTAAAGTAAAAAAAGTTACAAAATAGTATATAAATTATCATACCAATTACGTGTGTGCGTCTATGTATATATACGCATGTGAACTTAGAAAAGAGATGGAGGGCATATTAGTTTGCTAGGGCTGCCGTAACAGTACCCCAGTCTGGGTGGCTTAAATAACGGAAATTTATTATTTCAAACTTCTGGAAGCTAAGAGTCCAAAATCAAGATGTAGCATGGTGGATTCCTCTGAGGACTGTAAGAGAGGATCCTGTTCTAGGCCTCTCTCCCTGGCCTGCAGACAACTATCTTCTCCCTACATCTTCTCGCTATCTTCCCTCTCTGGGTAGCTCTGTCCAAATTCCCCTTCCCTTTTTTTTTTTTAATAAAGATTTCAGCCATATTGGATTAGGGCCAACCGTAAAAACTTACTTTAACTTGACTATCTCTGTAAAGACCCTCTCTCCTAATAAGGTCACATTCTGAGGTATTGGGGATTAGGACTTCAATGCTTGAATTTGGGGAGAGATACAATTAAATCCATAAGAGACAGTATGTGTATCAGTAATTTTTGAATTATGGATGGCATCTATTTTATTCTTTTTCCTTATCTGTTATTTTTTGCGATGGACTACTGGTACTAATACAATTTTAAAAAGTTATTTTTTAATTCTATGCCTTAGAAAGCCAGATACCCTTTTAATAACTTGAGTGAAAACACTTCTAGTTCCTTCCATATTTCTCTGTCCATGTTTAATAGGACCTCATTTTACTGGTTAAGCATAGAACTTAGAACATTTAACATTCCCTATAGAAAGGAAAAATTTGGATACGGAAACTCTGAATATTCTGATTATCTATGCAGCATGTATTGCACGTGCTTTAGAGTTCAAGATTCTTTTCTTTTGGAGTTTCTGTTTCATTGTGGATTCCTAAACATTGTGGATTCCTAAACTGTATAAAGCAGAATGATTACACAGCTTTCAAGTATTGTCATTTGGAAGGGATACTTACTTTCCTGCCAGTTTCTGAGCTTGTCAAATCTAAAGTCAGTACTGTACATTTTTCCTGAATAGTGCATCACTTTTAAATGGGAATCCTGCATGTTGAAAAATATATATCAGAGGTAAAATATGTTTTATATAATAGAAAGAACTTTTAAGTAATCAATCATTATTATAGAAATCAGAGTATACTTAAATGCAATAGGATAACTTTTACTTTGGTAACATAAAGAATGAACTTGTAAAGCAACAAAGTACTAATTAATTTGCATATCTTTTAAAACTTCATTACTAAATTTGACTTTCCTGAAGTCAGGGATGTGCCTTGCTTTTAATTATAAAATGGCTGGAATTAGGACACGCTACACAAAGATGAAAGTGTAGGTAAGAAAAGCTTATACTCAAAAATTGTTTTCAATCTATTATTTGAAAGTGCTGGGCATTTGGCTTTAAGCTTCACAGCTCATTCACAGGTGGGATGTTCAGTGAAATCAATTCATTGCCTGCAATTAACATATATCATTCTCATATTATTAGGTGGCTTGTATGGCTAATGTTTTGCCCACTCTAATTATTGATTTGGTTTCATGAACTAAATCAGATACAAAATATCAGGTTCTTTACTAGTGTTCCTGGTGATGCTATAGAATTGCAAAAATAAATTACCAAAGAAGGTTTTGTGGCTCACACCTTAGAGGGAGAGAAAATTGTTACTCATTATGTTAAGTAATGTCTTATATCATCATGTAAATAACTTTAGTGATTGCTTGGAAAGAAAACTATTCCAAAGAGAAAAATAATATATCCGATTTGTTTATTTATTCATCTAATTTAGGGCTGAAAGATTTTTGGACTGATGCAAGATATGAAAATATGTCACTAAAATTTATCAGTGCACAGAGCGAGGGACCTTACCCTATAAATATAGATTTAAATAGTTGCATGCTTGGTTATCTCTGATAAGTTAAATCAGATAAGATGTTTAATATATAATTCTCCATTGTATGTTAGAAGAATTCTACCCATCTCTCTGTTTCTGTCAGTCGTAGGTTGGATGGGAAATTAAAAGTTAATTTTGTCTTTGTCCTTTTGTCTTTTTCTTATCAGCAGTGCCTGGGAGGCATGGTAAATAAAGTGTGCTGAAAGTGACCTTCAGTTAACTCATATCATCTTGACACCAGTGAGCCAGGCTCTACCCTTGTAATCTTCATTGTTAGCTACATGAAGAGGAGCTTCTCTCAGTAGGAAACACACATCATCCAAAACTATACAGGTATTTTATTCATTTCATGTGATTGTTCAAAGGAGGCTGAAGGGTAGAGAATCAATAGAGAAGGCAACGCGTGAAGGAGAAAAAATTACAGGCGAAACTGCTGCCACGCAGAGGGTGAAGTAATTTACCCAAGGTTAGTAGCAGAACTTCCATTTAGGGTCACAGTCGAAATTAGAGCCCACGGGTCCTAGCTTTCAGTGCAGAATGCCTTCCCCTTCTCCATCCTGCCTGAGGCTGTGGAAAAGCAAGCGAGCTGCCCTTCTCATATGGGGTTGGATGACTGGTTGGGCACTGCATAGCCACATGTCTGCATGGCATGTTGTTTCTTTACCTCTGCCCTATTCACATTTTTGTCTCTCTCTACTGAAGTCAGAAGTTGAAAATTCTAGTTGTAAGGGCACAAAGTGGCTCCATGTCAACTTTCCCCCGTAAATTATTTTTATGGGCATACCCACCAAGGGCATATCTACAACGCATGATTGCCCTTGGCATCGGACCAATACTTCTCCCCCTACCCGTGTTTTATGGATAAAAAAGGCCTTTTCTGGTTATTATTCTTAGATGGGGTCCTTGAAACTTCTGTAATGCATAATGTTAATAAATCATCTAGCAAAGGAAAAAAAAAATAAGTCGCCTGATAAAAGTAGGCATTTGAGAGTTCAGGCTCCTGAAATCTACACCCATTTCTTAGTTATACGGAACACATGACTTCAGGCTTTTCGTGCATCCCTTTACTCCTCAGTAAAAAGCTGATTTTAGACGAGTGTTCTGGTTAGAAGTTGCTGCATTAAGAATCTCAGAACTACAAGTCTCCTGCATCTATGGCCGAATGGATAGGTGGAGCTGCTGATGACGTTGAGTGTTCCATGAAGAGTGATATGTAAAGATCTTCACTGGGATGTAATGAGTAACCACTATGTGTTCAATAACCACAGGGCAGGATATCTGAATTCAGCAAAGGACACAGCACTGCAGTGTGTGTCCTTGAGAGTCTCCTTTACAAACATGCCAGAGCAGAGATAGTGACCTCATGCTTCCCAGAGAACATCTTCACTGGGCTGTCCTGAGGTCACCTCACACTCAACACACCCAAAATAGAACACAATCCTTCTCACACTTGCGTGGGGCCGCATCATTCCCCCGTTTGCTAGAACTAGCAATCGCATTTTTACGCCAATGACAAACTGGTCCTGTGTCTGTACAATCTCCTATATCTATACCTTCCATTGCTCTCCTGTCACCACCACCTCAATGCGGGCTTGTCATTACCCTTCACTGCAACTCTTGCCATGACTTTCCTGATGGGGTCTGAGACTGCAGATTCTCCCTCACCAGTCCATCTTCTGTGCTACTAATGGGGCTGCTTACTAAAACACCTGCTCAGGCCAACCACCTTCCCCAAAACCTCCAATTGTTCCTTGCTGCCTACAGAATAAATTCCAAAACGGTAAGCCTTGGAGGCAAAGCCCTGTCATAACCTGGGCCAAGCATTCCTTCTTCAGGCTTATTTGGGAATAAATAATTGCTATGGTCTGAAGGTCTGTGTCTCCCCCAAATTCATATGTTGGAACCCCTAATACCCAATGTGATAGTATTAAGCAGTGGTGCCTTTGGGAAGTGATAAAGTCACAAGCACTCCACCTTTGTTAATGGAGTTAGTGTACTTATAAGACACTCCTTTGAGCTCCCTTGACCTTTCTACCCTGTGAGGATGCAGAAAGAAGGTGTCATCTTTGAAGCAGAGAGCAAGCCCTCACCAGATACCGAATCTGCTGGTGTCTTAACGTTGGACTCCCCAACCTTCAGAAAGGTGAGCAATACATTTCTGTTATTTATGAATTACCCAGTCTAAGGTTCTTTGTTATAGCTGTCTGAAATGGCAAGGTTAATAATTAATGAAATAAATCAGTTACCTCCATATATAGTCTATGGTCTTCAGCCTGTACCTCTCTTTTCATGCTATCCTCCCAGTTTGAACCACCTTTAAAGGACCTACCAAACTGGTGTATTCTTCCTATGGATACAAAGCAGGTGTCAACATTTAGGTTGTCTTGGGCCTATCCAAGACGAAAACCTAGCATTCACATGTACAATCAAGTTGTATAAACATGTACAAATGAGAGGCTGTATACATATGAGAGTAACTGGCTAGATAGCAACCAGGCAAGACTGCCCTAAATTGTGATATATTTTGAGAACAGAATCAACTATAAGTATTATCCATGCCTCATTGTATTACAGGGAGAACCTCAAAAAATTATATTACTGCAACTAGGGATGAGAGGTAAGGTAGGTGGAAAGTCGGTAGAGATGGTAAATTGGTGGTGAACTTTATTTTACAATTAACCTAAGGGGATGATTATTAAATCATAGTATGCTTTTGTTCTCAGGAGTCAAACCATTGGATAGGACAATGAGATTTAGAGAGAAAACTAAAATTTCCGTGTTCTTATCCTTCATGTTGTTTCTTCCAAATATATTTATCAAAACACATTTTAAGAGAGGGATGGGAAAGGCCAGTTACACAAGAAAAGCTATCCTCTGCCCGACTGAAGAAATTGTTCAAACAGAGTGCATTCTTTCATAAGCAATGCTTCCTAATGTAGGCAGGGTCAGTAAGGGCTTAGGTTATTAGTTATGTAATCCCTAGTTCCTCAAACTGCAGTTTTGATTTGAATACACAGTTTCAATTAGTTACTTCAGTTTTTGCCTTGCAGCGCATTTCATTTTTAGAGTCAAGAGAAGCTCAGATGATCCCTGAGTTCACGAAGAACGCATCTGACCCCTGAGAGGTACCTTTAGCACAGCTTTGAGCCCTGTGCTCTTTCTGTGACACGTTTATAGACTGAATTGTGTTCCCCAAAAAGATATGTCAAAATCCTAATCCCTGTAATCTCTGGTATCTGAGAATATGATCTTATCTGGAAACGGGGTCTTCGCAGACATAAGATATAAGTTAAGATTAGGTCATACTGGAGTTGGGTGGGTCCTTAATTCGATCTAATGTGTACCCTTCAAAGAAGAAAAAACACAGAGAGGAACACACATGGAGAACTGTGTGTGATGACACAGGAAAACTAAGCAACACCACGTACTGATGGCCCCAACCAGAAACCAGAAGGAGGCAAGGAAGGATGCTCCCCGGGGTCTCAGAGGGAGCGGGGTACTCTCAACAATTTATTTTTGAACTTCTAGCCTCCAGACTGTGCAAGAATACACTTCTGTTTAAATTACCTGGTTGGTGGTACTTTGTTACAGCAGCCCTAGTAAACAAATATACCACGTTACCCATTTTGATTGCTCATTTTTGTTTTTATCGTGTTCTCATGGGGTATCTCTAAATAAAATGACTTGAGTATCATCTGGGTGCCAGATACTGTCTTTACACTTGGCAAAGTTGTTGAGGTCCGGGCTCTACATACTAGTTCTTATGTTCATCTGCTTTGATTTGGAGGTCATTATTATCTACAATGTCACATCAAATCTTCTGTCTACCAAGAGGTTTAGTTAAGAGGACTTCAAATTCTGGGTCCTTGATGTAGCCGCAGCCACAGAATGTCGTAGCAATACATGCTGGATGTACCTCTCCAGGTTGTCATGAATATAATGACATGAAAATCATTGTTAAATTATAATATCGTTGGCTAATATGTATTTAATATTAATTATGTGTCTAGGACTGGGCAGATGCTTTACATATGTAGTCTCATTCAACAATCACAAAGGGCTCTGAAGTGGGTGCTATTGTCACCTAGGTCCATTTTACAGATAATAAAAACTGAGGCACAAAGAAGCTAAATAACTTGCCTGGGACCCGAAGGCAAGACAGTGATACAGTTGGGATTGCAAGCTATGTTCAGCAAACTCCACAGTCCATGGATTCCCACATGCCCCGAAGGCATGTGACCTTATACTATCTGTTTACATTAGAAACTCGCTATCACCCCCACCAAATGTACTTAGTCCCTGCAGAATTTAGCTTCAACCTTTTTCTTAGCCTCATCTCTTGTCATCTCCACTTTCCTCCCTGCCTCCTGCCCCTATACTTTAACCATAGCAGGATCTTCACATTCCTTGGAACGTGCAGACTCTGTCGTCCTGCTCTGTTTTCCACATTCTGCTCTTTGACTCCAGGTGTTCGTCCCCCATGCCCCAATGCACGTTGTGCACATCTCCTGCCCTTATGACCCAGAGGAAACGTTATCTTCTCTGAGTCCCAAATTCCCCAATAGGTAGTTGCTCCCTTCTTCTTTCCCATGGCATGTTCTTGAGACCTGTACTCTGACACTGGGCAGGGCTGCAGTAAAGCACCGAGTTGCCCAGGGCACCACAGTTATAGAGGCACTCCTTCTTAGAGTTAACGGGCAGAATAATTCATGGAGATATTAACTTGTATTTTCTCCTTGCAAGTAGAACCTCTTGGAGCAGATTCAGTTGGGCTGGGGGAGAGGAAATATAGAAGAGGGAGAGGGAGGTTTTACCTCCCAGAGAAGAAATGAAGCTGACTGGGAGCTTTGGGCAGCAGGACTCGGGCAGGCCCTACGTCTTGGCAGAGCCCTGTGAGGAAGCAAGGCCATAGAAAGGGAAAGGCTGCCTATGTATCTAGGAAGATGGCCCTGCGTACCAGAATCCCAGATCCTCAAGGATCCAACGGCCCATGTGTGTCATGGAAGTAGTGGGGTTTCCAGACCTCAAGTAACCAGCCAGGCATGGAACACAGGCCCCCAGAAATAGCCCTTGGGGAACCAAAACTGAAGGAGGTCTCCTCCATGCTCTGGGTTGTGAAAGACCTTGGGACCTTTGCATGAGAGAGAGACAAAGCCAGGAGAAACCCCCAATACTGACAGATTGCATTTCCCATAAGCCCAGCAGGTTGAGAGCTCAGAGTTGCGTTGAATCTCCTTTAAAGATAAAATCAAGACACATACCATTTACTGCACACACACCTCCATTTGTGAGCCATGATTCATACCCAAAACATGTGTTTCCATGTCTGTCTCCACTACTGGACCGTGCCCTTTTTTAGGGGCAAAAACTGACATTTTTGTTGTCTTTGCATTCTCAACCTTTGGGAGGCACCTAGTGCAAAGCAGGCCGTGAATGAAAGCCTGCTAAATGGATGAAGAGAAAATGAACCAGTCAGCCAGGTAGCTGATCAATCTCTCAGGGTTCTTGCAGCTCTTGGAATCTATGGAAGAAAGGTTAAAAGTACTAGACCCTCCAGTTCAATGTCTATCTGGGAAGGTAGCTAAGGTCAAGCCCTCCTCACCAAAACAGCCAAAGGTAAAAGGAAGAAGGGAAGGAAGTTGCTAACTCACAAAGGCTTCTGTATTCCTTAGCCTTTGATTCAAGAGGATGAGTGAGTGCATTTTTTTCTTTTTTATTTGTTGTAGTGCTGGCTTCCTTCAGGCAATATGAAAAATCAAAGAATTAGGCTGGTACCTGTATCAGATAAGTTGACCGAGGACTGTTGGAAGTCAATGAAAAGTGACCCTTTGGGAAATGCTGTTAGGAAAACAGTGTTTCCCTCTCTATTGTTTTTTATACCTACTGGAAACTCTGAGCTTCACCAGCTGGTTCTTCTAGGTGTTTATATTCTGAAAGGCCACGACCAGGATCATTTGGTTGAGAGAAGTTCTGTTCATAATTGTGTTGCTACCCGGCTTCTGAGCATCAAGCATACCAGCACACACAAAAACCCTCCATGATAGCCCAGATTCACACGGTTTCATGTAATTTCTTTTATGTGCAATTGCTGGGTGCCCTCCCCAGGAGAAAATGCAATGCTGTAAGGGTCAAATACCTGGAAAATATCCTAGGTGACATGTAAGTTAGTAAGCCAGCAGACTGCTCTTTTCTCTTTTCTCGATGCCTTAAGAGATTGGCCTGTGGCAGTGGGAAAAGACAGCCATTTGATAAAAGCGTGGTCTATATCACAGGGAGACCTGGCCTCCAAATATTCCTTTGTACAAATAAACAGAAGGATTTCAATCTTCTCTCCATTCTTAGAGAGATCCCCTTTTCTCTCCTATTCAGGGTGGTTTAGCTCCTAATTAAATTGTTTTCTCTTGTACGAACTACCAGGCTCGTCATTAGCTTCCAGTTAGAAAGATCCTATCATCCTCTCAACCGTCTACAAGAGCTGGAATGCCTTGACTTTCCCAAGAGAGGAGACAGGGAGAACAGGAACCTCCATCACCCTAGGGCTATTTGGCAATCTTCCCTCTTCTTCCTTCAACACCCCTTTTTGAGGTAAGAGTCATCCTATTCCTTCCTTCTAGGTTCTGCTGGAGTCAGAGGGATTAGGCAATGGGGCATGGACTGCAATGCTCCAGCCCCACCCAGGGGTCAGGGCTCACAGCCAGGTTACTCAAACAGAGGTCACTGTGGCTCTCTCCTGCTGCTCAGCCCAGGCGGGAGCCGCTAGCCACAGATCTTAGACACGCATGGGCGAGGACCCAGGGGTCTGGCTTTATTGGCCGTAGGGCCAGTTTGGCTGGGTGACTAGGTGGGCATTCTAATGACTAAGAACCTTGCCTTACCCACTCCCAGGGTCAGCGAAGAGACATAGATTTTAAAACCAAGAGAAACAGAACCTAGCAAACAAGAGAGATCCAGAGAGACAAATACTGTAAAATTTATAGATTAGAATAGACAATTTTACCTGTACAAGAATATGTTTTTGATTTCTGCTAGAAATATTGTATATTCATTATATTACCAAATCAAATATTAACCTGACCATGGCTTTTAATAATGGTGTTAGGATAAACCTATAATTCCTATATCAAGGAATAAAGTCAAATGAAATTAAATATAAATGAAACCAGAGTCTCAGACCTTAAAGTCTCCCTAGATGCTTAGGGTTCACTTTAGAATTTCAAGAGTAATCTATCTCCTTATCTGCCTCTCAATAGAACCTGCTTTCTTTCCCTCAAGTGTTAGTACTCATAATGCAATCATAATGTATTAGATTTGGTTCCCTACTTTATTTCTAGGCTTTTCAGTTTTGTCTACTTGATCATATTTTTTGTTTTCTTTTGTTTTGGTTTTTTAGCTAAAAATGGCCTGTGGATCTATCCTGTGTGATATTTGACATACCCTATTGATATTTAAATAGACGCTTTGAGAAATGTAAGGTTTCTTTACAATATTGTAAGTTTGGGCAAAGTCACCATAGCATTAGGGTTGAAGTATAATTGATTGATCATCTGACTTCCATCGCTTCTTCACTTCCTTAAAATTCTTTGATTCAGTATGTGGGGGGAGGGCGAGAAGTTGTTTCTGATCAAAACACTTTTTTTTTTAAAGAATATTCTTTGGTACTGATGTACTTCGTCAATATGATTTATAGCAAGATGTGCGCTATACCAATATTGTGTTATAAATGTGCTTCCAGATGACCTAGCCTGTGATCCTCTTACTCTTTTTTAATTTTTCAATTGCCCACATAATTCATTTCAAACAAAAGGAAGAAAGTGATCATATAAATAGGCTAGGTAGCAGGAAAGGCAGGCAGAAATGCTTACAAGTTGCAAACAGGAAAAAGAAATTAGGACAACCGGGCTTCAGAAAAGCTGCAAACGCACTGGTAAACAAACTGAGGCTGCCCTGGAACAACCCTCTGTTTGTCTTTGCTTTATGGTGCAATGTGGTCTAGTGGTCTGATCAACTGGGAATCTCAGTTTCGCCTCAGACTCCCTGTTCTGGACTGAATGGCCTTGGACGGGGCTCCCTGATCTGAGATAGGCAGATTTTCAAACTGTGAGGCTCGATGTTTATAAGTGGAAAGGTTGCAAAGGGGTGAAGGGCATTATTACGACTAAAGAAAGCACTATTATATAGAAACAATCAAATCAAGGATTTTGTTTGTTTGTTTGTTTGCTGCACATTTAGAGCCAAATGCCAATTTTCCTGCCCTGACAATTTGTTTGTTTATTTATTCATGTATGTATTTTATTGAGGTCCCTGGTAACACAAGCATTTTGGAAATGGGTGGGAGTGTGTGTGAATAACAAAAGAAATCATCTACTGACAGGTACTGATAGCTTCTTCTGTTTTGTGGATCCTCTATTCCTATCCCTAGAATGGATCTCTTTTTTAAAATAATGTATATTGTAATGTATATTTTACATTTTGTAATGAGCATGCTTAGTTATTTACATTTTTCTCAAAATAATATATGTGCATATTAGAAAGCAAGATATTCAAGCACATCTTTAAATGAAACCATGTTTAAAGAAAGCTCGACTTCTATTAAAGTCCCGCAATACTTGGAGCAGTGCAGTTTAGCCGACTTTGCTGATAAGTGAAATCCATAAATAGTGGAGAGCCTCCAGCCATGGTAAAGAGGAAGTAAAATAGACTGATCTCATGACCTAGAAACAAAAGCTGCAAAATAATTAACGTTTTACTTAGTATTTAAACAAAATATGGTAGAGTGAGAATTTGGTTATATCTGAATTGGATTTTCATCTCTTAACATTGGAGTCCAATAAACTTGGAACTATTATGCTTTCTTTTATTTCAAAGTTCAGACTTTAGTAAGAAAATTGTTTCCATTGTTCATTAAATTACGTAATCATTTAGGAGGAACTGTATCAAAGTTGTTACCTAAGCCTTATGTACAAATTACAAAATGTAGAAGTTAATTCTTTAAAATTTATATTCCATATTTAGATTATTTTTTAATACTGAGTACTGTTTTCCATTTAGAATTTGTGGATCTAAATAGTAACAGGCCTTGCTTATCTAGGAGTAAAGGAAGAAAGAAACCTATTCTTGCCCTCGTCTTACCCCAAACATAGAGGTTTAAATTAAATTTATTCTAGGCTCTGTTGTACAGAGCCTAGGAAAATAATCTAGCCCAATAGTAATTAGTCTCCCTTCTCATCTCTCTTCTCTTTGCCTGGCTTCCTTTTTGTCTTTTTTTTTTTTTTTTCACCTTTTTGTTCCAATATATTTTGGCACCCACTAAGTACCCAGCACTGTGATGCTAAGTGCCTTGGAATTAAAAATGAAAAAGATCCAGGGTCTTCAGAGAGCAGACCAGAAAGATGCTGAATGAGAAACCATCTACATATTCCAGAGGATACTGAAAGAGAGCATTAGCAAGACACAGAGATGAGGTTGAGGCGGGTGGATCACCTGAGGTTAGGAGTTCAAGACCAGCCTGGGCAACATGGTGAAACCCTATCTCTACTAAAAATACAAAAAGTTAGCCAGGTGTGGTGGTGGGCACCTGTAATCCCAGCTACTTGGGAGGCTGAGGCAGGAGAATCGCTTGAACCTGGGAGACAGAGCTTGCAGTGAACTAAGATCGTGCCATTTGCACTCCAGCCTGGGCAACAGGGCTGAAACTCCATCTTGAGAAAACAAAAAAAAAAGACATATTTCCAAGCTGCAGGAAGTAAGGTTTTAAGGAGAGTTTCTTGGAGGAATTGAGCTTTGGAACTAGTTGGTACTAAAAGACAGGTAGCAACTAACCAAGTATATATATGAAAAGAAATAAGGCAGGGGACAGCATACACAAAAGCTTAGAAAGAAACTGTAAGCCAATGTGTCTATTTCATTTAGGGGCAGGGGGAGATGAGTGGGAGCAGGAGATGAAGCTGGAGTCGGACATGGTGTAAAAGCTTTCCATGCCATGCTGTGGAATTTGGATTTATTTCCATGGGCAATAGGAGCTACTGAAGGTGATTAGATAGAAGAATGGCAGGACCAGATTTGCATTTTAGAAAAATTACCCAGGCATCTTCTATAAGTCTTATGGGGTTGAAATGGAGTGTTTCTGGGAGACGCCATGTCATGCCGATGTGAATTTCCTGAAACCTGGGCCTGTGCATTCATTCGCACAGCAAACCTTTGTTGAGTGTCTATTTAACACAAAGCACCATACCCAGCACTGTGCTGAATACAAAATGGGACAAGGTACAGCCAACGGCAAGATTCTCAACATCATACCTAATTACTATCTTAAGTGTCCAATAAAAACTTACACAGCCATGCTTACTCATTTCCATATTTTCTATCGCTGCTTTCGTGCTACAGTGGCAGAGCTGAGCAGTTCTAACAGATGTGGTCTGACCTGTGAAGCCAAAAACATTTGCTCTCTGACCTATTAAAGAATTCTTTTTCTAAGACGGGTTTGCTACTGTCCAAACCTCACCAGTGAACCCCCATGCGTTGTCTATAATATCCAATTGGTGTCGAGTTTAATTTCGCCATTTAAAAATTTTCTTTCTTTTATTTTGAAATGCAAGAACTCCAACAAGATTAGTAGACTCTGTTCTTCCATTTCTTTAAATAATATTTTCAGTGTCAATTACATCTCCTTTGCCACTGATGATTAACAAAAACTGAAACATAGCAGAGAGTAAAACTTCAGCCTTGTAAGTCTGCACAATTCCCTGGTCTAGATAAATGAATTTCCTTCATGTCTAAGAACACTCAAAGTGCTGAAAGTTAATTTAAAAGAAAAATAAAGCTAGTTCAACATTCTCACTCTAATGCTACTTGTAGGAAATAAAGAAAGATAGAAATTAGCACCTATCTCAATGGAGTGTTCTGAGAAATCACTGTGTGAAAAGATGGACTGTGATCTCAATCAGAAGCTGCTGCAATGAGATTTTGGAACCAAATATAGCCCCTAGAGACCAACTTGGCTCATAAGTAGAAACAATCAATCCTACAATTAAATTTCTGGGGTTTTTATTATAGATAAAAGAAAATCCAAAATAACCTTCATTCATATCTTATGCCAATTTCTTTAGGCTTTAGGAATTATAGCACTTGACTATTATGCAACCTTTTCTAAGGGCACTTACATGAAATTTCCATTTTTCAAAAATTAAGAAAACCTTTTATAATAAAATAGTTTGAAGAAAAATGAAAAACTAATTGGAAACTCACTGGAAATAAGACCACTAGCTGAACCAAATTATTCACATAGAAACAATAATAGAAAGCTAAATGCACAACTTGTAGCTTGTATATTAATAATGCAAGAAACATATACATTTATTCATAATAATGGACTGAAGATAATTTGCTGTGGAATAATTGAACCAGAACTAATTGTTGCTCTATGCATTTTATGTTAGTATTATAATCTGACATTATAAAGATTTTCATACTGAAGTTTAATGTCAATTTTATTCAGTATTAATGTCTGATTTTTATCTATATGTACAATATACATATCATGGATACTATAACAAATATTGAACATAAACGCTTTTTTAGGACACCTTTTAACTTCCTTTTTTATCTTCGATTAAAGTACAGACACACCATTAACCTAACAAATAGTTGAAATCTTTCTAGATCTCCAATTACTAGTCGAGATTTCCTCTATGGGAGAAACACAATTCTGTTCATTTCTTTGAAGAAATCATCAAAAAGAATTATGGAGCCTGGAGAATCTATAAAAATAATATGAAGAGGAGGTTTTCATCTCTAGTGAGGTGCTTCAAACTGCTTGGACATTATTTACTCTGCCCAACCACAAAGACGGGGAACCTTCATTGCCTTAAAGCTTCCACACAGGCAATTTGGTGCTACAAAACAAAGAGAATACAAGAAAATGCCAGCCATGAAAATGGAAATCAAGGAAACAGTAAGAAACCAATCCACCGGTGTTGTTCCTGGTATCCAGATGCTTGACCTGAGAACTTGATTATATCAGTTGCTTAACGTGGGACTCAGTTTCTTTGCCCTTAAATGTAGATAACAGTAGTTGCCTGTACATTTCACTGGTCATTGTGACGAACAATGAGAAACAATAGAATAAATGCATAAGTGCATCTCAAATTGTTAGGTGCTAAATCTTCGCAAGGGTGGTGAATATTATCCTTCCTGGATGGAGTTCTTTCTCCTCCAGTGGTTTATTTTCTTAGTTTCTGAGAATGCATAGATTTGTTAATAACTCACCCAGAATGTTGAAGTAAACATTTTTTTAGTCCTTTAATCATCAGAGGAGACATGTTAGCCTGATTAAAAGATCTATCCTTGATATGAATCTACTTGCATATTAGTCTATTCCCACATTCAAGTGTAAGTATGACCCTTTTCTGAATTTCAGAAGCTCAAAGCCTTTCATTTCAGCAGATCTATGAACTGGAGAATTTCTTGTCTACAATGTACTAGTTCACAGTTTATGGTCTTTCTGACACATGCGATGTTGACTGTCTACACGATCCTTGAGGGCACAGACCTTTTGTTAGGAAGGGTTTTCCAGTATCCACCCAATAGCCACTAGAGTTGTGTTAAAACAGAGTACTGTTGAGATGCCACCCTACTTAAAATCTCTCACTCAGTTCAGTTTGATGCAATTCAGGAAACTGATATTTTGGGTTATATCAGGGCTAGGCTCTGTGCTAGGTACAAAGCAATTCAACAAGGACTTTGATACGATAGGGGCCCTCCAGGAGCCCCTCCTGCTTACGTGATGTTACTCAACTCCATGACATGGCAGCTGGGCTTTAAAAAATCTTTCTCTAACTTAAAAAACAAACCATGTTAAAGGAAGTTTTCAGAAAATTGGGAAAATTTAATATGAGCTTCCATTAGATGATATCTGACCATCTAACAAATTATCATTGATTTTGTTTGTGATAATGGCATTGTGATATATAAGAAAATATCCACTTTTTAGATATACACATCAAAATCAGAAGATGTAAACTAATAGATGTCTGCAATATGCTTTTCTAAAAAATTAAATGAAAAAAAAGAAAAAACCAAAATTAAAACAGGTTGATGAACAAATGGGCCAAAATTTTTTTGAGTTAGGGTTTTACTCTGTCACCCAGAGGCTGGAATGCATTGACATGATTATGGTTCACTGCAGCCTTGACCCCCCGGGCTCAGACAACCCTCCTACCTCAGCCTTCAGAGTAGCTGGAACCACAGGTACACAACACCATGCCTGGCTAATTTTTTTTTTTTTTCACATTTCATAGAGACCAGGTCTCACTGTGCTGCCTAGGCTGATCTCAAACTCTTGGGCTCAAGCAATCCACGTGCCTCAACCTTCAAAAGTGGCAGGATTACAGATGTGAGCCACCATACCTGGCCCCAAATTTTGATAATTGTTAAATGTAAGTAATAGGTCTTTGAGGAATCATTTTATTATTCTCTTTCCTTTTGTGAATTCTTAGAATCTTTCATAATAAACACATTTAAAGGATTGGTTGCCCAAAATTCTGGACTTTTATTCACTTAGGATTAGCCTCAGCACCCACAGCAGGAGCTATGCTCAAGATTTGTGTCCTGCAGTTTCCTCTCCTGGCTCCAGGATCCTATTTGACGCAGTCTTTGAAGGCCTCAACATCACCTTTATTGGAAAGTCTTTGCTTAATCGCTCAAATAAAACAGACTTTGCCCATCTTTTTTTTTTTTTTTTTTTTTTTTTTTTTGAGACGGAGTCTCGCTCTGTCGCCCAGGCTGGAGTGCAATGGCTGCATCTCAGCTCACTGCAAGCTCCGCCTCCCGGGTTTACGCCATTCTCCTGCCTCAGCCTCCCGAGTAGCTGGGACTACAGACGCCCGCCACCTCACCCGGCTAGTTTTTTGTATTTTTTTTTAGTAGAGACGGGGTTTCACCGTGTTAGCCAGGATGGTCTCGATCTGCTGACCTCGTGATCCGCCCGTCTCGGCTTCCCAAAGTGCTGGGATTACAGGCTTGAGCCACCGCGCCCGGCCGACTTTGCCCATCTTTAAGTACTCAGAAGTTGGCTAATTCCTCTATTATGATCTTAGTATATTATCTTATATACAATATTACTTGTCTTCTTCTCCTGCTGCCGTGGAAACTTTTTAAGATTGGTCAATGTGGCTGGGCACGGTGGCTCACGTCTGTAATCCCAGCACTTTGGGAGGCCGTGGTGGGTGGATCACCTGAGGTCAGGAGTTCAAAACCAGCCTGGCCAAGATGCTGCAACCTCTTCTCTACTAAAAATACAAAAATTAGACCAGCGCGGTGGCGGCACCTGTAATCCCAGCACTTGGGGAGGCTGAGGCGGGCGGATCACAAGGTCAGGAGATCGAGACCATCCTGGCTAACACGGTGAAATCCCGTCTCTACTAAAAATATAAAAAATTAGCCGGGCGTGGGGGTGGCGCCTGTAGTCCCAGCTACTCGGGAGGATGAGGCAGGAGAATCGCTTGAACCAGGAAGGCGGAGTTTGCAGTGAGCCGAGATCGCGCCACTGCACTCCAGCCTGGGCGACAGAGTCAGACTCCGTCTCAAAAAAAAAAAAAAAAAAAGACTGGGCAATGTATTATTTTCACTGCCTTTCTTTTCACAGGGTCTGACACAGAATCCTAACACCCCTGAAAATGTCTGTGAGATCGTAGACTTATTACAGTATTCACAGCACACAGCACATAGCAGGATTGTCATTTCCTGACCTCAAGAAGGATAACCCCACAAGTGTATCGGGCAGCTAAGCTGTGCAAATTTTATTTTGATTGGAGGAATACAGAACTGTGCAAAACTTGGGTGTATTTGTTTAACTTAACCTAGTTACTACAGCAGTTTCTGAAACTTCCTCATTCATTTAGCGGTTTAGGTATTTGATTGACTGGAGCCAGTGAGAACTCATTTTGGAGAGCACCACATACATAACTAGGTCTCATTCAGGCACAGTGCACACTATTCCTATCCACAAAGTGCTTTTGATTTACCAGGAAATCTTTTGACAAAGCTCTTCTCCCTTCAGGGAAGTGTGGGTGGTGGTGGTGGTGCAGGACCTAGAAGCAAAAAAAGAGACACTTCTAACAAAGCCGTGAAGTTCTTCTGTGCTGTTATAATGCGATCCAGCTGGGTACAGATTTGCTCTCCACATTTGTTTACAGAAATGGATTCCACAAATCTTTGTAAAACGGAGTTTTTCAGGGGCAACACAAACGTGACACTCTCTAAGAGCTAACTCTACATACAAATTTAGACTGTGTTAAAATAACTGGTTATCATGTGATCTGATCTTAACTGGCTTTTTAAAAGCAGCAAAGGAAATATATTTTATTAGTTTAGCGTGCTTGTCAGAACCGACTCCTGAGACATGGTTTCCTTGGGCACGTGGCATGTGTTTTGAAAAATCAGCCTCCTCTGGGAATTGTACTCTTAAGATATTTGTTCAGAGATGTTCAAGCTCTCAGTTACAAGATGCTTGAGCCAGAAACAGGGAAGTCTGAGTACAGGGCCATTGTTACATTGTCGTGTGTGTGTGTGTGTGTGTGTGTGTGTGTGTGTGTGTGTGTGAGAGAGAGAGAGAGAGAGAGAGAGAGAGAGACGGTTATGATAAAATACAAAAGTGTCATCTTCCTCAAGTAATTCTGACCATCTGTTGTCTCAGCTCATCTTAGGTTCATAACAGTGTTGTTCCTCTTAGGGCTAAGTTGAGAGTATGATATTAAACTTAATATAGAATTGATAGCAGGCTTTTTCCTCCCTCACTTCCCCATTGTCCAACTGTATGTGCCTGTTCAAAGAACAAAAAACACTGTATTTGATAGTATTTGACCACAGATTATGATTTCCAACCTTGCTTGTTTCTCAGGCCACACTGAAACTGCATCTTTTTTTGTCCCTTCAACCCAAAAAGTCATGATGGTGGCTGATGGCACTTGCTAAGGAACTCACCTTTTATAGAGCAATTATGTAATAAGGGTTGAAAAATTATTATTATTACAATCACTAAGCAAATTACAGTATATAAAATTTTTTCCAGGCAAAATCCATTAGTCATGATCAAAGATTCCTCAGTACTAAAGACTGTGCATGCATAATAAATATACTTGGGGGTAAATTTGCTTTAGGGGAAAATTGAAGCCTCTAGTTGCTGGATGGAATAATGTGCATTCAAGTTAAAGCACTTTAGCATCCCTATGAGTTGAAGTCAGCTGAATCTTATTGTTACAGATAAGCCCCATTTTCTTGAAAATATAAACTCTGTATTTGTTATGGGACTTACTTATAGGTGTGCAGAGTCTACCATAGGTTAATCTTTATTGTACAAATCACTTTTGCTTTTATGGGACTATTGTGCTGTACTCTACAGGGTTATATAAACTATGCAGTTTAAGGCACAATTAGCATGCATTCTCTCAGTTTATGAATAATAACATTCTTTTAATAACAATATATTTAGACACACACAGAATGAAAAGAGCTTAATTTATTGTTCAAGTTTCTTTCATTGCACAGAATAAGGATGAGATGCTGTTTAGGAACTCAATGAAACTGTTACAAAATATCCTTTTAATCTATAATGTGCACATTGTGTATATGACATCCTTGGGACTATGCAATGGAAATAGTGACAAATAAACAACGAAACAAAAGGAAATCAATTTACCAAACCCAGAAAGGTGAAAGCATTTGATGAAACACAACTCCACAAAGAAATGTGAAGTGCTGACAGAACTGTTATATAACCTTCAATTTATTTTAATAACACTGGAAGGGCAGATGTCATAGTGGTTCCTGGAAATCTTTTTGAGGTTTCCAGGATGTGTTCCCATTAATTTTTTTAAAGCACCTACTCTATTGTGCAACCTATAACCAGCATTGACTAATTTATATCATGTTCCCTCTTGAGGCTGACTCAGGTCTGGTTATCCTAAAAGGGTTTCGACTGAGCAGGATATAGGAGTCATATGCAAAGAGGCTTCTCCATGCAGGACAGAACACAGCCTCAGGAAGGTCACAGGGGTCAAGCTGATTACCTCCTCCAGCTCTGGCAAGCAGAGGGCTCAGCTGGGTTACCCAAGTTCACAAGAGCTATTGACATTCAGCTGCAGCTCCCACTCATTATGGGATCAGCAGGGGACTGTCTGGGCCTCCTGTTAACTCTTCTGTGCCCTGTTTTAAGATTACAGTGAGGTCAAAAAGGAAGCCATCAGGTAGCTTTGCTTCAACTTCTTCATAGTTATGATTCAAGAAATGAACCTTTTAAACCAGTATGTAATAAACCTTTTACAAGTGGATGCATGTGACCAATCATTTCAAAAGCTCTGGATAAAACGTAAGTGAATATATTTGTTCCATGTTTGTTCATGATGCAGTAAATGTTTATTTCCTGGATTGAAATGGAAAAGGGGAGAATATGTTTTCTCTTCCCACCAAGAATAATTCCCGCTTTGTCTTTAATAAGGAAGGCCACACATGATTTTTAAAGAGATAATAGCAGCAGTTGCAATTCTTTGTCACTTAAAAGTGCATGTTTTCTCTGAGTTGCTCATGTAAAACTAACCTCAGAGAGAACTTTAACAACTCATCATCTAAGAAGTGAAGTCACGGTTTTACAAAAGTTCAGAAGCTCTCTATTAGGTTACAGACATGGAGCTCTAAGTGGTAAGCCTGTTCCTTCAGGCTTTGATCTCCTGCTGACACATTATGATCTTCTAGAAGTGACTTAACCTCTTTGCCTCTATGAACTCATTTGTAAGTTGAGAATAATAGTTAATTAATCCACGAAGCATGTCTCTGTGGTAGCAATGGGAAGACTGACTCACTGTTACACCCAAGGGCCTCTAAGTCATCTATCATTCCTAGTTCTTCCTTTTTTAGCGTTATACTGGCCCTAGAACACACATTATGCTGAATCCTCTGTTCTCTTCTTTTATTCCTAATTGTTCCCGCTAATAGTTGAGTATCTGTACACAGTTGGGGCTAATTTTCATTCAACTACTATATTTAAAAAGTATTAAGCTTCTTTTAAGGGCCAAGAGCTTGTAAGACAAAAGCTCTACCCTAAAGGAGCTTAGAGTTTAGCCAGAAGACGTGGAATTATAAGCAATGTGTTCAATTCCAGGAATCCACATCAATAATTCAGAGTCCAGGTGGATTTGGGGAGTTAGGAGTACCCAGTTTGATTTCTGGCTTTGTCAGATGATCGAGCTGACTGCCAAATCTACACTTGACCCAAAGACACAAAAGCCTATCTACATAGATTCGTTCAATCTTGACTTTAATCACAGATGCAAACAGAAATTCCTCGATCTACCTCTTTCTGTAACATTTGACACTGGTGGCCATTCTCTCTATTATGAGTGTTCTAGAAGCTGATTGGTAAATTGGGCAATGCTAGCTTTGCATGATTTTTAGCTCTCCACCTTTCTCTTGCCATACTCTTTCACTTGATGATTTCTATCACCCTCACCCCCAACTCCCACTCTATGGATTTAGCCATTTCCCAAATGTTTATTTAGCACTAACTCCCAGCCCTCTTCTAAGCAAGAGGTCCATTTTTGGACTTGCCTGCTCTACATTTCCACTGGTTTATCCCACTGGCATTTTTAACTTGAGTCTATAGAGATATCTTTCCCCAAATGAGCTCTGTCCTCTGACTTCCTTTTTGCTGGGTAAGGATTCATTATCCACCCAGTTAATCAGGCTCTCCACTTGAGAGTCAGCTTTGATTTCCTCCTCTGCTTTGACTCACCTCACTTGTCTCCCATCAATATCCCATCAATTCTATTTTCGCCCTTTCTTTCATTTATTTTGTACACAGCCTTCATCTTCTTAAGGCAAAACTGTTAGTTTTCTCATTTCTCCATCATACCCTAATATATCACAGGCTAAGTTCCAAAATGTTGAATGTACTGTTTAAACTTCTATAATCTGGCATCAACTTACCTTTTGTCAGCCTTCTGATTGATGATATATTGTTTCATATTGTTTTACAGCCACCCCAAAAGTTATTCACCCTTCCTGAATATGCTACATATGGTTCTGCCTCCTTCTGTCTGCATTTGCCTTCTCTGTAGTCAATATCCTGCAGTTCTTCACAAACTAGTTCAGACATCCATGAATCCCTCACTGATGTATCTTACAGTGGGTCTTCTGATAGGTAGCTTTTAAGTCCTACTTTTCCTAAGGAACTCAACATTGACTATCAGTGCCATGGGCATTTACGACTTTCCCTGACTTCTCATTGCTCTGAAGATGGAGGAGGCTACGCCATGTGGGTGTGGATCCGTCTGCATCACTAAGCGCAATTCTTGGCAGAGAGTACATGGTTAGTAATATACATTGCAAAACCAGTGTATTAGTCAGGGTTTTCTAGAGGGACAGAGCTAATAGGATATTTGTACATATAAAAGAGACTTTATTAAGGAGTATTGACTCACAAGATCACAAGGTGAAGTCCCACAATAGGCTGTCTGCAAGCTGAGGAGCAAGGAAGCCAGTCTGAGTCCCAAAACCTCAATAATAGGGAAGCCCACAGTACAGCCTTCAGTCTGTGGTGGAAGGCCTGAGAGCCCCTGGTAAACCACTAGCGTAAGTCCAGTAGCCGAAAAGCTGAAGAACTTCGAGTACCATATTCAAGGGCAGGAAGCATCCAGCCCGAGAGAAAGATGGAGGCTGGAAAACTCAGCCAGTCTAGCCCGTCCACATTCCTCTGCCTGCTTTTATCCTAGCTGCCCTGGCAACTGATTAGATGGTGCCCACCCAGATTGAGGGTGAATCTTCTTCTCCCAGTTCCCTGACTCAAATGTTAATCTCCTTTGGCAACACCCTTACAGACACACCCAGGAACAATACTTTGCATCCTTCAATCCAATCAGGTTGACACTCAGTATTAACCATCACAACCAACATAAATGAAATCAAATAAAGGATACCTTTTTTTTCTGAATAGGCTGAAATATTTAAAATTTTAGAACATCAAAACTTTAATGAATATCATTTTATTTTATTATTTCTTCTATTACAATTTCCACAAAACGAGAGAGAAAATTCAGATTATTTTCTGACATGTAAAGGATAACAGACGGCTGCTAAATGAGGATTAAAATTTAAATATGAAGAGTTAATGACATCAGGAGTGAAAATCCCACTGGATTGCAAATAGAATGGAAAAACCAAATAGTGTAATCAAACCATTCTCATTAGACTTTCAATTAATAACTGGCCATAACAAAGTTCTCCTCAGGAATATTAACAGCGATATCTAAGCAGGGCCACTTCTGTGATCAGAACTATGTAAAAAATCAAGAGCAGAAAATGAGATGAAAAAAGTAGTTCCTGGAAAACATGGATAATTTATTATCATTTTATTGTGAGACAATTAACAAATTAAATTATAGAAAGTAAGTCAAATCCCAAAAGAGAAATACATTTTACAGCATTTTTTTTTCAAGACGGAGTCTTGCTCTTGTCGCCCAAGCTGGAGTGCAATGGTACAGTCTCAGCTCATGGCAACCTCGGCTTCCTGGGTTCCAGCAATTCTCCTGCCTCAGCCTCCTGAGTAGCTGGGATTACAAGCACCTGCCACCATACCTTGCTAATTTGTTTTATTTTTGTTTTTAGTAGAGACGGGGTTTCACTGTGTTGGCCAGGCTGGTCCTGAACTCCTAACCTCAAGCGACTTGCCTGCCTCGGCCTCCCAAAGTGCTGGGATTACAGGTGTGAGCCACCATTCCTGGCCCATTTAATATCTTTAAATATAAAAATAAAGACTAGTTTGTGTGACTTGTTATAGAAGATATTGAGAAGAATGTAAAGGTGTTCAAGATGATGCAAAACTACCTTTAAAAAAAAGGAAAAGTGAAAATATGGCAATATTGCTATTGTGAAAACTACGGTAGAAGTAACCACTCTATAGACTTGCATTTTTCATATCTAAAAAAGGAAAAGAAGAAAATTGAATTTTGTCTAATTGCTGCCTTTAACATCCAGGGTTGAGTCTGTTACTACTACATGGGTGGCAATGCATCTGTTTTTTTCTCCAATATTCTTGATAGAAAATCGTGGGATTCCTAATGGGTATTTTCCCTCCTCTAGCAGATCACTTTTGATTATTGCTTCTATTTAGAAATGAAGAACTGGTAGAGGTGGGCATATAGATGTAAGATTGTGGCGCACATCCTGAGTGCCATAATTTGCAGTTTCCCCACAATCTCACTGATACACTGCTTGCAGTGTCTGGTTACATTTTCTCTCCTGGAGTCTGACCCATGCTTTTACTCAACAGAGGTGACCTTGAAGGAGGCTGGTCTGCCTGCCCCTAGTGTTCCAGATGCTAATCGTGCTGCCATTGAAATTGTGTTTCAAGGTAACTTTAAGTCATTACTTTCCACACTGCTTATAGTCAACTCAGTTCAGATAAGTGCACCATTATGTTACGTCTTGGAAATCTGGCATCACCAATTCTTCCCACATCTTCATCTCAGTGCAGCTGAGGTGCACTAAGCACTTCTTGCTTTAATGCTGGTATGTAGGGTACTTAACGTTGAATCACCTGTGAGCAATCTGTGTTTTAAGGAGTTTTCCTGGTAATTTTAGATATGCTAAGGTTTGAGAACCACTGGTTTAGGTAATTAATAAAAACTGATGTAACAGACAAACCTCAAATCTCAATAGCCTAATATGACAAAGTCTTCTTTCTTGCTTGCATCACCATCTAACTAACATGGGTCAGATAGATTCTCTCTATCTTGTAGTTAAGACACCTTGTTTTTTTTCCTGTGGAGAAAATTACTTTAATAATTATAAAAGTAGTACACACTTATTATAAAAAATTTGAAAGACATGAAGTTATAAATAATACAATAAAATCACCTATGATTTCAATGTTTAGATTAATAATGTCTATTAATATGTTGGTGTCTTTGCTTTCTTCTCTTGAACACTTGGCTTTCAAGTTGCTGAGGAAGGGAAACAAATCCAAGGGATTGTTTGGGAAGAGGTTATGGGGCAGGCTTGGGAGTGGCTTACATCCTTTCTGCTAGAATTCAGTGACATCAGTGACATCATACTGCAAGGAAGGCTGGGAAATGTAGAGCATCACGTGGTTATTTTTGAGCGTTAACATCTGCCACAAACAGGATCAGAGAAATATTAGGTTACTTCCACCAGGCAGATGCATTGTTTTGGTTTTTCATTTTATTATTATTATTTTATTATTTATTTATTTAGTTTTAATTTTTTTGAGTTTCGCTCTTGTTGCCCAGGGTGGAGTACAGTGGCACGATCTCGCTCACTGCAACATCTGCCTCCCAGGTTCAAACAATTCTTGTGTCTCAGCCTCCTGAGTAGCTGGGACTACAGACATGGTCCACTATGGCAGGTTAAATTTTGGGGTTTTCTTGTATTGTTAGTAGAGACGGGGTTTCACCATGTTGGCCAGGCTGGTCTCAAACTCCTGACCTCAAGTGATCCCCCCACCTCAGCCTCCCAAAGTGCTGGGATTACAGGCATGAGCCACTGCACCCGTCCTCAATTTATATTTTTGTAGCATCCATGGATCCTTGGTGCTGAATCCGTTGTCTTGAAAGCCATTTTCCTGCTCATATTTGACTGACTAGCATAGGGTCTCTATTCCTCCTTGAGCTTTTTTTCTGAATCTATTTTTTGTCCAGGGTAGGGCCACACAAGACACAGACACAGACATACATACACAGATACACATGTATAAACATAAAAATAAAAGGGCTAGCTTAAGATATTCTGAAGGTTAGAAACTATACTATAAACTCAAGCTATATTCTTCCCACTCTTGATTACATTTCCCCAGAGGTACGAACCTTGGATCCTGTATAGTGCTGGTATTTAACTCCATAACTCTCAATGAAGTCACAAATCCACATCTCATAGAGACCGGGCAGGTAATGTAAGCAGAGAAAGCAGAGTAGGAGATACATAGTGGTGAGATTGAGGAGTATGGTCAGTGGAATAGCATAGTCTCCATCCAAAGGAAACCTTATGCCAGCTCTGGCCAATTGCTCCCATGCACGAAGGCAACCTCAGTGTTGCTAGATTTTTCTTGCAATTGTTTTTCTTTGGAAAAACTAGAAACCTAGATGTTTTGGTTAAGTTTCTTATTTTTTCTTTTTACAACCATTGCATAAGAAATAAAAGACAAACGAAAAGGATCTCTTTTGCAGAATTGGCCTGTACATGCAAGCCCTGTGCTAAACCACACACTCACACGTCTATTTTATATATGTGTGTGTGTGTGTGTGTGTGTGTGTGTGTGTGTGTGTGTGTGAGAGACGGCATCTCACTCTGTCATCCAGGCTGAAGTGCAGTGGTACAATCATGGCTCACTGCAGCCTCAATCTGCTGGGTTCATGTGATCTTCCCACCTCAGCCTCCTGAATAGCTGAGACTACAGATGTGTACCACCATGCCCAGTTAATATTTTATATTTATATTATGTAGAGACAGGGTCTTACTATGTTGCCCAGGCTGTTCTCAAACTCTTGGGATCAAGTGATCCTTCCATCTCAGTCTCCCAAAGTGCTTGGATTACAGGCATGAGACACTGTGCCAGCCCACACCTCTATTTGGCATTTAACAACTTAAAATTGCTTAACAATCTAAACCCCCGAATTTACAACTTAAAATACTTTATTTTTCTATATGGAAATTGATGAATTTACTGACCTATACTCTCTCTTTATTTCCACTTTATTTTTTCCCACTGAATTTTTTATTAATCATATTATTATTAAACCTTATTTTTTATTTATCAAAGTTGACATTAACTCCTTATGTCCATTCTTAGGATAAGAAAATTAGTGCTCCTGCAAACTTTTCTCCTCCTTCTCCTCCATACCTTTATGGATCTGTTAGGTGTGGCATTATTTTTACTTGATTAAGTTTATACTATTTAAATTTCAGACTAATGTGGCTAATTAAATATTTAATAATTTATATTCTAAAATTTGGAACCAATAAATGTTTTCAAGATTACAGTTACAGTAATTTGCAATCATCGTGGAGCTGAGTAGAATGATGTAATGCTACTTCACTAACCTCGGTCCACTTGACAAACGATGTTCTAAGAGTGAAGGTCAAGTGGAGCTTTTTCTTTATACTCCACAAGTAGCTCAAAACATTCCACATGGCACTCCTCTTCAGATTTGGTTCATGGCTTCCTTATACAGGATTTTGCTCTTCTTGGAGTTTCCAGTTTTCTTTTTCAATTTTCCTATTGACAGAAGAAGCTTAAGCCTTTTATTTGGTGCCACAATAATCCCGTCTTTTAACTCTACTATACGTCAAAGTTAATCCATTTGTTCTAGAAAACATCGTACTTAGTGTCCTCTATACTCATGTTCCAGTTTTGACCATTTTTTTTTTTTTCTTCTCACATGCTACAGGTCCTACTTTGGGAGGATTTTTTTTTTTTTTTTGAAATGGAGTCTTGCTCTTTTGCCCAGGCTGGAGTGCAGTGGCATGATCTCAGCTCACTGCAACCTTTGCCTTCTCGGATCAAACGATTCTCCTGCCTCAGCCTCCCGAGTAGCAGGGATTACAGGCGCCCACCACCACACCTGCTAATTTTTGTATTGTTAGTAGAGACAGGGTTTCACCATGTTGACTAGGTTGGTCTTGAACTCCTGGCCTCAGGCAATCCACCCACCTCGGCCTCCCAAAGTGTTGGGATTACAGGCGTGAGTCACGGCACCCAGCCTGGGAGGATTCCTTTTCATTATATTTCTGGGCTGGTGCACTATGTCTTAGATCCCATGGCTTCTCTTTTTTTCTTGAATAATAAACACACCTTTTTAAAAAAATTATTTTATTTTATTTTTAGCAAAGGTAAGTGTGGATAACCCATTGTGTGTTTGAAAATGTCGTTATTTTACACTCACATTTTTCTTTGTCCTCAGGCTGAGAACTCAAAAGGATGTGTCTAGTTTTAGTTCTGTTATTTATTTATTTATTTATTTATTTGAGACAGAGTCTCACTTCGTCGCCCAGGTTTGAGTGCAGTGGTGCAATCTCAGCTCACTGCAGCCTTGACCTCCTGAGCTCAAGTGATCCTCCCACCTCAGCCTCCCAAGAAGTTGGGACTATAGGTGCACACCACCATGCCTGGCTAATTTTTTTGGTGTTTTTTGTAGAGATGGATTTTTCCATGTTGCCCAGGCTGGTCTTGAACTCCGTTTCTCAAGCTATCTGACAGCCTCAACCTCCCAAAGTGCTGGGATTACAGGCATGAGCCACCATGTCTGGCAGGATGTGTCTAGTTCTTCCTAATGCCTAGACATGGATCTTTCATCGTGTACTCCAGTTAGCACCTGGACATTTCTTTGGCTCTGGAGAATTTGGTCCTCTTTCTTCTCTGCTACCTTCATTTTCTTTTCTTCCCTCTATTTTGTTCTCTTCTCTTTTTCAGAAATTCCTCTTAGCTAGGGATATTGGGCCTCCTGATTTGAGTCTCCATGTATGTTCATTCTTCTTTCACACACATGTATGTAATATATTTTAATCTTGGGGGCTTTGACTCTGTGTTCTAAGTTAAAATTTCTTGACTTATATCAAGTACTTTAGTTAATTTTAAGAAATTTGCCAGTGACATATTTAATTTCCAAAAACTCTCACTTTCTAATTGCCCTGTTTCCATAGTAGTCTCTTCTTGAGTGTGGGTATGTTTTGTGGGCAGCATACTCCTGAATCTTTCTGAAGAGACTAATTATAATTCTGGTTAGTGAATTATTTATTTTCTCTGGGATCATTTGTTCTGTTTGTTTATTTTGGTTCTTTTTTGACCCTGACTCTCTGATTTTTCTCAAGTGAGTGTGGTTGATTGTCTACTTAATATTATGAATGAAAGACTCAATTAAGGAATATAAGTAGCAAGGATAGGTTTTCTGTGCTAGAAAATTGTGTGTATAAAGAAGAGCAGATACACTTTATGGTGTGCAAGAGAGGGGTAGACAGGAAGGCTTTCTTCTTCTCTTTTTATCCGTAAAACTCTAGCTCAAGCTTGTCCAACCAGGCCACATGTGGCCCCGGACGGCTTTCAATGCAGCCCAACACAAATTCATCAACTTTTTAAAAAACATTCTGAGATTATTTTTACAACTTTTTTTTTTTAAAGCTCACCAGCTATGGTTAGTGTTCATGTATTTTATGTGTGGTCCAAACAATTCTTCTTCTTCCAGTGTGGCTCAGGGAGCCAAAAGATTGAACATCCGTGCTCTAGCCTCTGAGTTCTCGTTGAGATGGAGTTGAGAATTGACTCCAGTCCTTCTGCTTGGCCAGCCCTGCGATTATTTAACTCCTTCTTTGCTGAAAACACCTGCTTTCTCAGTACATTAACTTTTCTGGGCAGCAGGCAAGATGAACCCGTCAGGCGATTGCACTACAGCTTCAGGACCTGGGAACCCTACCTTGTCCTTTGGTCCCTCTCTTCCCGGGAGTGGTAGAGCCTTACTGCTATTGGGAACCTCTGCATTGAATCACTATCTTCAACTATTGGCACTAGCCAGTTGCTTACATCTTTAGGATAACAAACCCTTTTTAGTGATTTATTTCAGTTTGGAATATCTATAAAGACTTTTGTTTTCCCGGTTAAACCCTGACTGGCACAGTTCTATAACCCATTCCTGTTCTCTAATCTGCTGGTTCTTAGGTTGGAGTTTCTACAGATCTTTATCAGAAGAAAGGGTTCTCTCTAAATTGCTGCATGCTTCAATGAATATGCTGTTAGGTATATGGCTTCCTCCACCCTGAACATACAGTTCATGTCATCCCATCTTTTTACTTTTTCTTCTTATGCTTCTCCCTATTACCTCCTCTTACTATGCTGTTATAATTTATTCCTTTTTAAACATGCTTACTGTCACTTCAGTGGCAGGACAGGAGGAAGAGATGGATGTGTGCACTCAGTTTATTGCCTACTAATAGAAGTTTTTGGTGAGCTACTTTCGAGGGGTTCTTTTTCTTAAGAAAACTGGATATGACAGTGGAGCCTGGTGGCTCATGCCTATAATCCCAGCACTTTGGGAGGCTGAGGTGGGCAGATCACGAGGTCAGGAGATTGAGACCATCCTGGCTAACACAGTGAAACCCTGTCTATACTAAAAAAAAAAAAAAAAAAAAAAAAAAAAAATACAAAAAATTAGCCGGGTGTGGTGGTGGGCTCCTGTAGTCCCAACTACTTGGGAGGCTGAGTGAGGAGAATGGCGTGAACCCGGGAGGCAGAGCTTGCAGTGAGCCAAGATCGCGCCATTGCACTCCAGCCTGGGCGACAGAGGGAGACTCTGACTCAGAAAAAAAAAAAAAAGAAAAGAAAACTTAATATGACAATCTGAGAATAATTTCATTTTACTAATTTATTTATATTAAAAACAAGATTCAAAAATAATAAAATAAAAAACCCCAACAACAGCAAGGTTCAATGTAATGATTATTTCTGCTGTTAAAGGCTGGAGGATTACTTTAAACTAGGAAAAACTAAGAAACAATGTGGGTGAATGATTTCTGTCCTACCCCTTTAACCATGGGGTAGGAGAGAAGCTACGTCCTTAGATCAGAGGCTCTCCCTATGTGACATTTCTGTGTACTGGAGCTGCCTCTCTCAAGGTTACATGGTTTAATCAGTTATCCTGTGAACACACCAAAATTATTCAATTTGCTAATTTGGTCCTGTAGTGATTTGAGTATGTCTCTTTCATTTAGCCACTCCGTTATGACACAAACATGATTATAATGTATTAAGAAAGGACATTTCTTTGGCAGATTTTCTTTAGTTCTAGTTACATTTAATTGAAAATGTCAATCTATCTGGAAAAGTGGAGAAAATTACATAATGACCAAATAAGGTGTTGATTCAATCATCCCTAATGATTTTATAGTGGCTGGAAAATAGTGGTCTAAGTTTTCAGGATTGAATCTACAACAAACTCATTGGGAAATTGACTCTGCTCAATATTGCATATTTTAAATACCTAATAAAATGGTAACATAAGCTTTTTATATATTTTTTTGTGTAAGAACAATTTTGGAAAAGAACGCGTATGGAATATAAAATTATTTAAGTATCTGATAAATTGACACTTACCTCCTTTCTATGAGAAATTCACCCCTGAATGTCTCCATTTGTTCCTTTATTTATTAATTTTGTTGCGAGACCTTTGACACCTTGACTACTATTGATTGGTCCAAAACGGACACTTGACCACGCTGAGTCAGTCAATTTCTCTCTCAAGGAACCTATACTCAGAGTCATCTAGTTTCTAAAAATGGCTGGAGATGAGCAACATGTAAAATGTCTGTGGATGCTGGACAAGCCACCCATTACCCATTATTTGGAAAGAGAGAAATGACAATGAAGAATGACAGAAACAAGAGAAGAGAATCAAAGAGACAAGAAATCATGGGGGTTGGGGGAGGGGGGAGAGAGAGAGAGACTGCAAGCCTGCTCTGGGTTCCTAACAGCTTTTATTACTGATTCCAGTTTCTTTACAGGCATTGGATTTGTAAGGCTCACCTGAATTCTTATAATGAAATCTTTCTTTTGCTTAAGCTGAGTTGAGCTGTTCTGCTACTTGAAACTAAAAGAGCCTAAAATAAAACAGAGCACGCAGCAGAACAGGGAGACTGTTACTCTCCAAGTGCATGAATACAGAAATTCAGAGACTGCTGGGTTTAAGTCTGTGTAAAGAAAACAAATTGATTGCGATTCTAGGTTGGTCTCCAGTGATCTTTTTTTTGTTATTGATACATAAGAATACATCTTCAACAATTTGCATATTAAGTCTTCAGGAAGTATCCAATTCCTGAATATTTAGATGTACTGTATTTGGTTAAAGCCTCATACATTTACGTTATATATAATCTTAGGCAGTTTTGAAAAATCTCATTCAATAATGCTGAATGAGCTTTGTAGAATGCAGCACAACATCTGGTAAATGTGTAAGTGCTCCTTACAGTTCATAGTAGCAAAGACATGGAATCAACCCAAATGCCCGTCAATGGTAGACTGGATGTAGAAAATCTGGTACATATACACCATGGAATACTATGCAGCCATAAAAAGAATGAGAACATGTTCTTTGTAGCAACATGTATGGAACTAGAGAGCATTATCCTCAGTGAACTAACACAGGAACAGAAAACCAAATACCATATATTCTAACATATAGGTACCTAGACATCGAGTACATATGGGCACAAAGAAGGGAACAACAGACACCAGGGGTCTGCTTGAGGGTGGAAGGAGAGAAGAGGGTGAGGATTGAAAAACTGCCTGTTGAGTACTATGCTTATTATCTGGGTGGCAAAATATTCTATACACCAAACCCCCGTGACACAGAATTCACCTACATAACAAACTTGCACGTGTACCTGTGATCCTAAAATAAAAATTAAAAAATCGTAAGTATAAGTGCTCGTTAAATGTTAACTCATGTTCTCTTTCCTTCTTAAAGTAGTAAGTTTTTCATTGATTGATTGCTTCATTTGTTCAGAAAATCTTTGAATACCAAGACCCATATCTAGTTCTGGGGCAAAGGAGGTTTAAATTAGACCTACAGCTAGAACTACAGAGGAGGTAGATACAGACAAGTATTTTCAATACAACTTGCTAAAGACTGCAATGGAGAGAAGATCAGAAATTTATAGGAGCACAGAGGAGGAGCAGCTGCTTGGCTGTGAGGGCAGTGATGTCAAATTTGCCAGTTCTGCCTCTGAGCAAGTCATTTAGGTTCTATGGCCCTCAATTTATTTATGTAAAATAAGGCTAATAAGGATTTTATCCTCAGTTTTTGTCACAGTTAAAGGTGATAATAAAAAAGTATAGACATATATATGTATATTTTTATATGGAGGGAAGTGATTGGATCAAGGGCGAAGTTTCCCCACTCCTGTTCTCATGATAGTAAGTTATCATGAGACCTAAGGTTTTGTAAATGGAAGTTTCCACTGCCCTCTTCTCTTTTGCCTGCCTCCGTGTACGACGTGTTTGCTTCCCCTTCAACTTCTGCCATGATTGTAAGTTTCCTGAGGCCTCCTAGCCATGCTTTCTGTTAATTCACTAATTCACTAATACTGCCTGGAGAAGTAGAAAACAAACAAAAAAACAAAAACAGAAACAAAAAAAACTGACACACAACTAAGAGGTAACATTTGAACTGGGTTATGTGGCATTTAGTTAGTGGTATAGGTTTTTGCGGGGAAAAATGTTCTAGAAAGAGCAAACAGCATATACAAGAGCATCTGTTTTATAGTAAGGTAAATTCATAGGAACACAGAGGAGAAGCAACTACTGGTTGTGAAGGCAATGAGTAAAGTGTCTTCAGGCAGTAGGAAGAGCTTTGCACAGCCCACGACAGGCAGTGTTAGAAAGGAGTGGTTGAAGAAGCAGGTTGGGGCTGCAGAAGAGGAAGATTTTCCTTAACCCTCATGCAGACCCTGGCTATGTGTGAAAATAAACTGATAAAGACAGTGATATAGTTTGGCTCTGTGTCCCCACCCAAACCTCATCTGGAATTGTAATCCCCATGTGTTGAGGGAGGGAAATGACTGGATCATGGGGGCAATTTCCCCCATGCTGTTCCCATAATAGTGAGTTATCATGAGGTCTGATGGTTTTATAAATGACAGTTTCCCCTGCCCTCTTCTCTCTTGCCTGCTGCCACGTAAGAAATGCTTGCTTCCCCTTCATCTTCCTCCATGATTGTAAGTTTCCTGAGGCCTTCTAGTCATGCTTCCTGTCTGTGGAACTGTGAGTCAATTAAACTTCTTTCTTAATTTATAATTACCCAGTCTCTGATAATATTCTTTATAGCAGTCTTTACAAATCATCCTGAAGACAGAGAAGCAGAAATATGTGGGCTACAATATGAAGTAAGGAAATAAATCTTAAGTATTTTTGATTTTTTTTTGAAAAATAAAAAGTGCTAAAGAGTAATGTGACTTATTGAATGCAGCTATTTACAGCTGGTTGAAAGGGCTTATTGATCATTGCTTGATGGAGCCCAGGACTTAAAGTTATTTAGCCAATTTGAGCAACCTATTATATGACTACAACTGTTTGTATCCCCAAATTTCCTTCTCATTTTTTTTTTTTTTTTTTTTTTTTTTGAGACAGGGTCTCACTCTCTCTCCCAAGCTGGAGGGCAGTGGTGCAATCTCAGCTCACTGCAACCTCCACCTCCCAGGCTCAAGCGATTCTCCTGCCTCAGCCTCCCAAGTAGCTGGGACTACAGGTGCCTGCCACCACACCTGGTTAATTTTTGTATCTTTAATAAATTTTAGTCATGTGCTTTACTTGGGTGATAGTTATAACTCCATGAGCTATGTGTCTAGTCTCAGAACATACCATAGTTAAAGAAAAACTCAGAAATTAAAAACCTATTTCAAAATAATAAGAACGCTTTACTCTTACTCTATTTTTAGAATACCGCAAAGAGACCTCAGACCCACAGCACTCATTACCTTTTCATTCCCTTTCTGCTTTTGTTTTCCACAAAGCAATTGTATCCATGCTTCTCACTTCCAAAACTCCCTTAGAGCTCCTTCCTCTGACCCAGTCTGAACACTGTTTTTCCCCACTTCCCACTATTTTCCTACCAAACTTGCACGACAGAGGTTCAGAAGAACCCATATGGTAAAGGAGGATTCCCATCAGATGGTAGGGGATGGGAAGAAATGAGGGTAACAATGGCAGGATCCTCTTTAGCAATAAAAGTGAGGAGGATCGCTGGGACCATTGACACATGAGCCGTTGGACCATGGTGCACCAAGTGTGAGAAAGGGTGACCATAGAGAAGGGGGACAAGGTGAAGAATGGAAAAACTTGGCATACATAAGTCTGGTCTTTGGTCTGATAAACTCTGTTCCACTCTAGTTTTTATATCGGGTTAGTGGCAGTAAGGAGAGGGTCTGAGCTATCCATTACATTGCATTGCATTGGAAAGAGTATGATTTTATTTTTCTTAAGTCCTTAGAAAGTGGAGATACAAAGAAGACCAAATTATAAATGAAGTAATAATAAAATAACAGCTAATATTTGCTGAGTGCTTATTAAGGGCCAGGTATTTTTTAAACATTATTTTATTTAATCCTCACACATAGCTCTGAGATATATACATCTCCACTTTATAGATAAGGGAACTGGGCTTTAGAAAGTTTAAATAATGGCCAGGCACGGTGGCTCACGCCTGTAAGCCCAGCACTTTGGGAGGCCAAGTCGGCCGGATCACCTGAGTTCAGGAGTTCAAGACCAGTCTGGCCAACATGGTGAAAACCCATCTCTACTAAAAGTATAAAAATTAGCCGGGCGTGGTGGCGGGCAACTGTAATCCCAGATACTCAGGGGCCTGAGGCAGGAGAATCACTTGAACCCGGGAGGCAGAGGTTGCAGTGAGCAGAGATAGCGCCAAAGTTTAAATAACAGGCTCAAATAGGTAGAGTGAGAATCTGAGCCTAGCATTTTTAGTCCAGAGTCCATAACTTAATAACTGCACTGAGAATGTCCTGTAACTTTATTCTTCCACATTAATTCCCAGAAATAATAGATAGAAGAGTAAAAGACTTTACAAAACATATTAATTAAAGTTATTGTGTTACTTCAAGATACTTTCTCTGAATTATTGGCATTTATAAAAATGAGACTAAAATTTTCATGAATGTGAAAATTGGCTAATCTTAGAAGGAAAGAGCTTTACTAATGGCTAATTGAATTAACTAGCAATAATAATATCTATGGAAAAAAATGACTTTAAACACTGTTTTTTCAAATGAGCAAGCGTCTGTTGAACATCAATTGTACCCTGCATTTTGGAGGTCATACAAGATGTGTAAGATTTTGATCTTCAATACTAAATGATTGCCTAGGATAGTGTATATACAGTCTCTAACATATTCCATTGCTTATAACACATCAGTTAATACTGGGTTTTTTTTTTCCTTATTCTCTGTAATGAGCTTAAGATCCAGTTGGGGAAATGTGACTAACACATCTGAAATATACATAAGCTAGTGAAATATAATTAGGATATGATGAAGTTTGGATATTTGTCCCTGCCCAACTCTCTTGTTGAAATGTAATCCCCAGTGTTGGAGGTGGGGCCTGGTAGGAGGTGCTTGGATCAGGGGGATGGATCCTTCATTAATGACTTAGGCCACCCCCTTGGTGGTAAGTCAGCTTTCTGTCTGAGTCCACAGGAGATCTGGCCATTTCAAAGTGGCACCCCCTCCCATCTCTTGCTACTCCTTTGGCCATGCGATGTGGACACTCTCCCTTTGCCTTTCTGCCTGATTATAAGCTTCCTGATGCCTCCCCAGAAGCCGACCAGATGCTAGCCCCAAGAGTCCTGTAAAGCCTGCAGAACCCTGAACCAATTAAACCTCTTTTCTTTATAAATTACCCAGTCTCAGGAATTTATTTATATAAAGCAATGCAATAATGGCCTAATACAGTCTAGTATAAGATACGTGCAACATTTATATAACTATGTCCCACTCTAGTTTTATTATCGGGTTAATGGCAGTAAGAGAGGGTCTGAGCTAACCATTACATTGCATTGGACAGGACATTATTTTATTTTTCTTAAGTCCTTAGAAAGTGGAGATACAAAGAAGTGGAGATACAACACACACACACACACACACACACACACACACACACACACACACACACACAGGGTCTCACTCTGTTGCAATCATGGCTCCCTGCAGCTTCAACCTCCTGGGCTCAAGCAGTCCTCCTGCCTCAGCCTTCCCAAGTAGCTGGAACTATGGGCATGCGCAACTGCACTGGGCTAACATATATACATACATACATATATATATATATATATATATATATATATATATATATATATATATATATAGTAGAGTCAAGAGTTCTTGCAATGTTGCCGAAACTTTAACCCCAGGGCTAAAACAAACCTCCTGCCTCAGCCTCCCCAAGTGCTGGGATTACAGGCGTGAGCCTCTGTGCCCAGCCACATGCAATATTCTAAACAGAAGTGAGTAGTTAAGTTATATTTCCAAAAGGAATGGGGATTTTACAGGTTGTTAAGATTTGCTTAGGTGAAGAGTTGGGATTTTATTTTAGGAAGATGAAATAATTTGAATGTATACAAGATTAAATATGAGTTTAGGGGAATATTTAATGTACTGATATGGTTGAATTAGACTCTTTTCTTTAAAACTAAAAAAAAAAAAAAAATTCATGAATTTCCAGCAAAATGATAAGATTTTAAATCTTTTGACTAATTTGGGTTAAGCAGTGTAATTATGATGGATGTCTTGGTAGCATATTATCCCAAGTGAATTAAGCATTATAAGTGGCGACATCTGACCCCAGGAGCTTTTGAAACAAAACAAAGGGACATATCAAATACCTGGTTTTACTCCAGAAAAACTTCAGAGAACGGCTAAAGGCAAGTATTTTACAGATGTTTCTTAGGGTAACAGCCCAGGTTTTAGGACTCTTCCAAGTCATTTGGAGAAGAAATTGTTACATTAGAAACATCATCTTTAGGTCTATCTGATCAGGTATGAATATGTCCTTACAAATGAATGCTTTTCTCCTTGTGGTGAAAATATCAATTTAATCATTTTGTGCAACTCTCACTACTCAATATATTATCCTTAAAGTCACATTCACATTAGAATGTACAGTGAAGCAGTGATTAATGAAATATCATTTCCTGATAGGGCAAAAATTGTGTCTGAAGATACACATTTTTGTTTTTGTCTTTGTGTTTTTACAGTCTTGGCATATCTTGTGTATTTTTAAAGGAATCATCTTATAAAATGAAAGTCTAAATCTTGGGAGTGACTTTTTATTTTAGAGGAAAAAATTGGATCTTGCTCAAGCTGAGATATACTGGCATTAGTCCTGCTGTGGTATATCTTGAAAAGACAACAGAACTACATCTCAACTATTCTACTGCCATTCTCTTTATGGAAACTTGCAGTATTCTGCATGCTGACTGGCACATTCCAGAGAAAGGAGGAGCCAAACAAAACACTTTAATAACATTAGCTCCTATGAATTCATTGTTTATACAGTGCACACGGAATGAAATATAAAATCTTATTAAAATTAATTAAAATCACATGCCAAAAATGGAAATATGGCTCATTGTCTTTAATTTGGCCAAGTGCCATTTAATACCAAAAACATTTCACATTTAACTTCATTATTTATATAGTGTATCTAGTGGGCATCAAATGGGATAGTATATATTAAAATGTTCTACAAACTAAAAACCATCCTAAAATATAAGATTTTCATAATAATAGCTCCCTTTGACCCAGTGTATTTTAAAACAAAAATGTGGTATTTGTGTAATATTTTTTATTGTGAACTTCCATTTGGTTATTTCATCAATGAGTGATTTTTAATTGTCTTTGTGAAATCCATTGATATGCTAATGCTACTGCAACTTGCAAAACATAAATATGAAATAAAATCAAATATGTTTAACATTAAAATGTTTTTCTCCAAATAATTCTGAAAGAAAGGTAGAAGAAACTTAAAGCTTAAGACAAAAATTATTTTAAATGAATTTTATGAATATTTAAAGATAATACTGTAAGGTAATTAATTCCTCATTTTGGTCTCTGCAAATATTTGGAACACAATGGCAGGAAATTGTTGGCATTTGGATCTTAATGTCATCACTTTTCAGATCCAACTTCTAACAAATATAATCACTGCTAAGCACAATATGGGGAAAATGGCACTGGTGGGTTAGGTGATGACTATATGCAACAAACATTACAATTAACACGTTGGTCCTTAGATGGAGAAAAGTACACTTTTCTTGCTCTGAAATATATCCAGTTCTTACTAAGACAACTGAATTTAAAATTGTGTTTCCAAACACAATTCGGGTTCACCAGATTCCATGGCACTATTTCTTTAACCCTGGAAGTTAAGCCTATTTATCATCTTGCTATATACCTCCCTGTGGGTTCTTCCAATTCCACACTCTGCTTGCAGTTTTACTGGCAGTATTCTGACACTTATTACACAGCTCTGGGCACCCTAACCTTAGTGACCTGACCTTTTGGTGAAGGGACTTTTGAGTTTGCCTCCCAATCTTTCAGGATAGCTGTAAGGCACTTCACCATTGAATTCTGATACCTGCCAGTTTACAACTACCGTGGAAAAGTCACCTGGGAGTCCAGGTGGGGGAGTAGTTTGATCAATTAATAACACTCCAGCTGCATCATTTGCCAACAGGAAGAGCAATTCTATTGGTCAACATCTGACTATTCAAAATTCTCCACTTACAAGAATATCTCCTGTCTTTAAATTCAAGGACTTAGTTAAAGCAGTAAGCAAACCCAGCAGGAAGTCCCCTTTGAAGTGCAGGAGCTCAGATATGCAAAAGTCTTGATCAGCAAATGCTTGAAAAGTGCTTACTCTTCTCCCCTTTGGGATTGGCCATTAACTCACTTCTGGACATTCTCAAGTAAAGCTGTTTTTCAGGTTGCTTCAATTTCAGAGTCAGTAAGTGAGTGGCTTTCGTCAGCAAGGGTTAATAAACTCTTTCCTCTGCCTCCCGCCTCCTCACATTCCAAAGTGGACTCCTGTAGCATGAATACATTAGCATTTGTAAGGGACAGCCTTCCAGTTATCTTCGTGGAGTTCCTGGGATTACTGCAGTCTTTCTTATTTGTTCTCCCTGCCCTCAAATCTCTTCCTGCTTCAAAAGATCCTACATATAACTGCATGAAAAATCTTCAACACTCACCTCATTTTATGACTTGAGAGCTTCCCCAGGGGTCCATGTCCCATCTTAGTGATTCCGCCTGCTGCTCAACATCTCCCACCATTCTCTCTCAACATCCCATTATTTTGACACCTCTTTCAACATGCTTCAGTGTTATTTGTCTACTCCTGGTGTTATTATTTCTGCTGTGTATATTTTTTGCCTCTGCTATGAGTTGCATTTGCATTACAATTTTTAAATTTTAAAATTGCCTTCCTCCAGAAATTCTGCTGTGGTTTACCTACCTCTGACTCATCTCCTTTCTATTCATTATATCCTCAACATAGATACGTGAAATTTTACCCTATTATCTTTAAGCTATTCTTTAACAATAGGACAATATTAATAACTACCATTTTCCAAGTCTTACTGCATTCCTTCACATATTATTTTTCATCGTAGCAATGATCTTCCGAGGTAGATATTATTATACTTATTTTATAGAAGGGAAACTGAAACTTAAGGAAGTTAAGTAAGTTTATTAAGGTCACTCACATAGAAATTACCAGGGCTGGGATGTGAACCCAGATTGGTCTAATGGAAGAACATCACACATAATTACTCCACTGTGCTTCTGGCTGCTCAAGCCCCTGACCTTTACTAAACACCTAGTAGATATCAGATTCCACAGCTAAGTGATGGAGACAAGAAGAGCATAGTCTCTGGTCCCCTAGTTTCTCACAGCCTGGTGGAAGAAAGGATGTGGATGTCGTGAGAGCAATGTGATAAATGTTCAAATGTGTGGAACTACACGAGTAAATAGGGGTGACTTAGGAGAGGAAGTGACAGCTGAATTTGAAATGGGAAGAAGGAGCTTGCCAGATGACAAGGAGAGAGGAAGCGGCCTTCCAGGTGCAGGGAAGCACCAAAACAAAGGTGTAGGAGCAGGAAGGGTCTTTAAACATTAGGTTAGGTAAGGGCTCTTCACCTAGAGTGGCCAGAATGCAGGACTGGGATTTGGAGTGGTTGGAGGAGGATTCAGAGGCCCTGGGGACTTACAGCCCGAAGGGCTTCTAGAATGATCCAGAGGAGAGGACTTTATCTTCTGACATGTAGTTGGCTCTGTAACATGTTTCCTCTGAATGACTTTCCCTCCTGATTAACTCACAAAGGCTTTGAGGACATCTAAGCTGTTCTTATTCCCACCTGGATGCTCTTCCATATAGAAAGGGAGCCATCTGTTCATTGGAGGCATTGGATGACCTGCTGTTTTTCTTAGTTGAGACTTGGTACCATCAAGAAGCAGTCAGTGCCCTCGTTTTGGGAAGTATTAGATGCCTCCTGAAGATGTAGAGTCCTCATCCCAAAAGAAGTTAGGTAGCTATTTTTCAAGTAGTGTGATACTTGTGGAATCTGTATTAAACATTCTGATAAGGAGCAAAAAGAGAAAGAGGCCCAACAGTAGCTTTAAAATAGAGAACGATCCTAGAGAAGATAAAACAGAAAGCTCTAGAAGGGGACAGGTGTGTCATAATCAACATGCATCAGTTTTGCCTTGGTGAAGGGCAGTATTTTTATTACCATTAAAATGAGATCACTTTTTTGCACTACGCCAGTGTGAAAGGAAAGAATTCAGAAAGGTCATGTAAGTTTAAAAGTGAGGGGAAAATCAGAAAAAAAAAAGAAAAAATCCGGGAGTTATATCAGTAATTCTGTGAAAGGCAGCATAACATGGGAGTGTCCCCACATCTGTAATAGAGATATTATCCCTTCTTGTTAGTGAAAAGAATAGGTGGTCTTAAAGATATTTATAACCATGTAGTTTGAAGCTCATGGTGTTTTAAGTGTGAGAAGAGATTGCTTGGTGCTCCGTTTTGTAGGGAATTATTAAAATAAGCTGGAAAAATGAAATTGCAGCATTCCAGAATGTACCCTGGCCATCTACCTTACATGGAATGAGGGTGTCTTTGGCCTGGAGGGCTCTATTGTAGAAAATGTAACAACTGTCCTCTTCTAGAGTTTCAAAACAGTGCTGCTTAGTGACCCAATCTTGGCAGGTCAAAAAGGAGAGAATCAATGTCCTAATTCCAAGTTCATCCATCTAGAATGCAGCTTAAAATAATACAGAAAAATAAAACAGCTATGTAGAATTCTTTCAATGGCAAAATCCTATGAAAGGTTTAAAATTCAATAAATGAAATGATGGAAAGTGAATGTTTAAAAAATGCGACATGGTTGATGCTTAAGTTTCCAGGACAGGCTGCTTGAGTTCAGATACCTATTCTGCAGCTCACTAGCAGTGTGACCTTGGGGACTCGATCAAAATCTGGCCTCTGTTTCTTCATCTATAAGAGAGGGATAAACATGGCATCTGCCTCACAGCATTGTGAAAATTAGAGGTGTTACTGTGCATTAAGCACTTGGGACAGTGTTGGCACACAGCAAATCCTCACCAAATGTTAACATTACCTTTCTTTGTATAAAGATTTGTAAAAGAGATGCATTTGAATTTGTAATATAATTGTTTTTAAGATGATTAAGGTGATAGGTTGAACAGATGAATGTATTTAATACTTTTAGCAACTCTATCTATTGGTACCAGAGATTTGAATTTCTTTCTCTCTCTCTTTCTCTCTCTCTCATTCTATGTGTTCTTTTTTCCCTTCTTAACCCCAATTCACACTGTAGAATGTATAGGAGGGCTGGAGGGAACTGGCCACTACACTGTGAGAATTTAACACACACATGTACACACATCTTCAAACATTTCTCAATACATATCACCCTCCTCATTACCCATACTTTCTCTGTACATACTGAATCAGAAAAAATGGCGGTACCCAGGTGCCTCCACTTATAACTTACTATCTAGATTTTTATACACATTAAAGTTTATGGATAAATGTCCTAGATTCTTAAGTAAGGTTTAACTGAGTAACCAAAGTTTTATATGCTTTACTTTATAATATCTATTTGGCACCTAAACATGTTGACTCTGAACTTCAATTCTTTCGTTAAATTAGTTTTTTCTCTTTATAAATTGGACTCTTTTGGTGGCAGGTAGAACACACTTGTCAAAATGAGCTGTCACACATATTTGTGGGTACCGTCTTTAATCTCTACCAATCTCATCAGGGTTTTTATCCTCTGCCAATCTCATCAAGGTTTATGCAATAATGTTAATCTAAGGATATGGTCATTTTACTCTTAAAAACCAAAAAAAAAAAAAAAAAAAAAAAAAAAATTATACCATGGAAGTGGATCCCTGTGCTGAATGTAATTTCTATGACTCTGATTTTTGTCTCTGGGTCATCTTTTCTTGAAATGCTCCCAAGACGAATATTTGCCTGCAAGGTCATCCTCCGACATGTCGTCCAGTTTGAATCTCAGCACTCTAAAACAGGGCCCTTTCCACAAAAGCCTTCAACTTCAGAAAGAGCTGCTTTTATGTGGCTCATGAATATGGTCGAACTGCTTCAAGCTCTCCTCTCTGACCTTTGTCCTATTTAGTGGAGTTCAATTGTCTCCCACATTTATTTAAGCTAATGATAGAAGCATTAAGCAAAAGTTGAAAAAAGGGACAAATGGATTCATCATGAAAATGCACTGCGCCATAAAAAAGCCCATACACCAAGATGCTATTCACAGTGGGTAGTAAATTTATGAAACTCATTGCCTCAAGGTATTATATAGGCTATTATGTATAAATAGGTTCAAGAAGGACTATAGCAGGTTATTAAACAAAATTGGGATGCCAGAGGTGGAAGTGGCGAGCTCATCCCTCACCTTTGGGAACCTCGTGGAGGTGGGCGACGTTGCTTAGTGCCTCAGTCAGAGAGTTACTTGACTGGAGTGTATTACTTTCCTGTAGCCTGCTGGAACAAACTGCCACAGATTTGGTGGCTTAAAACAACAGAAAGTTATTCTCTCACAGTTCTGAAGGCCCGAAGTCTAAAACCAAAATGTTGACAGGGCACGTTCCCTCCAGGGGCTCTAAGAAAGAATCCCTTTCCGGACTCTTCCAGCTTCTGGTGCCCCCCTGCCTCTGTCTCTACCTCATCTTCTCGATGTGCCTGTCTTGTGAGGATATGTGATTATATTTAGGGCGCAGTTGTATAATCCAGGGTAAGCTCCTCCTCGAAGATCTCTAACTTACTCACGTCTTTTGCCATGTAAGGTAGTATTCACTTTCAGCATTCACGGTCGTATTCGTGGGGTTCAGGGATTGGGACCTCGGCATATCTTTTGGGGGGCCACCATTCAACCCACGACACGGAGGGATCATCCTTCTAAGCATTCTATGGTTTGTTTTGTTCCTCCTTCTTCTTTATAATTGGAGGGCTACTTCGGTCTAAACCTTTCACTCCAATAGCAATATCACAAACTTTAACTTTCTGTTAAAAAAAAAAAGCCTTTCTCTTTCTCTCCGTTTCCTATATTAGTAATGAGCGTTAGTTCTGCTGGATGTTAATAGTGCTTAAATGAATACAAGAGAAGCCACATGTTTTAGAATCCTGTTTAAAACATTTTATAGAATTTCTCAGAGCCTTGCTATGCCAGTGATCTTTGTGATGTTCCAAGAAGACAATATGGTGTGCTCGCCAGACTCTTTCAACCAGACACCCTCTAGCTAGTATTCCCTAGCATGCATTTTGGGAAACTATGCTCTAAAATATAAGAATGACATAAATCAAACATCTCTGCTTTTTTTCCTTTGGGGACCAAATCTAGGCCTATGGCCCTCCTTGACGCATTTGTAGGTAATAATTTCCTCCCAATTATTTGAGTTAATATGACAAGAAGGAGGCTAGTGGTTCTTTGACTTGACAAGTTCCCTCTGGAACCGAGCAGATTATTTTCTGTTGGGTTTTACACCATAGCCAATAGTTTTCCCTAGAACCATCCGGCTACTGTAATCGAAATGTGTACATAGTCTAAGAAAAACCCTATATGGGAGTCTGTGATTTCGCTGGCTCACTCTGGGTAGAGTGCCAGTGAGCACGTGTATGCTCATCTTGACTGTTTCAAGTCAAGCTGCCAAGTTTACATTTTTTAGAGACTGAACAGATCTTAAAAAGAACGCTATACCTATTCCCCTAACATCTTCTTTCTCTTGGAGTTAGGTAAGAGAAGAATATTATTTTACCAAAATAGGTTCATATATATATATATATATATATATATATATAAAATTTATATGAAGTATATATTTATATATTTAGTATATATTATATACTATATAAAATAGTATATAATATATACTATATAAAGGTATATTTATATATACTATATATGTTTTATATATAGTGTGTGTGTGTATATATATATATATATTTTTTGAGACGGAGTCTTGCATTGTCACCCAGGCTGGAGTGCAGTGGTGCAATCTCAGCTCACTGCAAGCTCCACCTCCCGGGTTCACGCCATTCTCCTGCCTCAGTCTCCCGAGTAGCTGGGACTACAGGCGCCCGCCACCACACCCGGCTAATTTTTTGTATTTTCAGTAGAGACGGGGTTTCACCGTGTTAGCCAGGATGGTCTTGATGTCCTGACCTTGTGATCCGCCCCCCCTCGGCCTCCCAAAGTGTTGGGATTACAGGCGTGAGCCACCATGCCCGGCCAGGTTCCTATATTTGTAAGTCTTTAAGTTCTCTTTTATTTTAAAATGTCCCCCCTCCATCCCCCACCCAGACAGGGTGTCACTCTGTTGCCCAGGCTGGAATGCAATGGTGTGATCATAGCTTGAACTCCTGAGCTCAAGCGATCCTCTCACCTCAACCTCTAGGACTGCAGGTTTACACCACTATGCCCTGCTAATTTTTTAACAAAAATGTTTGTAGTGACAGGGTCTCTCTGTGGTGCCTACACTGGTCTCAAACTTCTGGGCTCAGCGATCCTCCCACCTCAGCCTCCCAAAGTGCTGGGATTACATGCAAGAGCCAGTGCATCAGCCTAAAACGTTCTTTATGAATGCTTTTGTATGTTCTTCATCTGGCCATCCAATAAGTGTTCATTGAAATGTTCTAATGCGCCAACCTCTGTGGTCGATTTAGAAGAGGGAAGGGTATGTGGCTCTGGATGAGACTCTGTGTGCCTTAAAGGCACTCTCAGTGGAGGACACATGGCATGAAAAAAATGCATATACTGCAAAACACACTCCAACATTGGTGTGAGAAATATGTTATAGCAGTGAAGGGAAAAGAAAGATGAACTCTCTTTGGGAAACTAACATTCACTCTGGGTTGTGAAGAATGAATAAAGTTCATTCACTGTGATAAAGTACAATCCGGGATGAAAACCAAGGCGTATGAAGGGAAGCAGTTATAGATGGGTATGTTGTATCTGAGGAATAATGAGAAGCTCAGAGTTACTCCCCAGAGGTAAAAGGATGTGGTGCTGGAAGGAGGGGAGGTTAAGGTAGGCTGATTTCTGATAGGGAAGGATTCTGATTGCCCTGCCAGGAAGCTTAGATGGTATTTTGCAGGCAATTGGGAGCCTTGGGAAGGGTTTTGTATTAATACAAAGGAGTGACAAGATGAGATTTTGATTTTAGAAAGACAATTCTGGAAGTCAGGGCACACGGAAGCCCCCAAATCTACTCGTTAACCTAGCTAGAATAGTCTCAGTTTTAAATTCTTTTTTTAGAAAAAGAATTTGCTAGATTACTAGCAAAGAAACTTGGTAAGAATCTATCTAAAAGGCAAACAGACTCTAAACAAAGGCAGGGGTATCTGAGATAGAATTCAGGGAAAGGCGGATGCTGACTCAAAGGCTTCCATATAGTTGGTTGGGTGGGTGGTGAAGATAATAAGCAAGAGAGGCAAGGAGCGGAGCTGCTTTGGGGTGGGTAGAGAAGTACCAGATTGTGAATAGGAAGGAAAGTAATCTAGTCTTTGGTGACAGAGACTATGGATTTTCACTCAGCCTCCACTCCACTCCCTTTCAGCGTGCCTGGATGTACGATACTGCACTATGATGCAGTACTGCTAAAATCTGCATTTCCCAGGTTCATTTGCAGCTGCTTGTCAAATGTATGCCTCTCTGAGATTTGGAAGATGGGAGTGCACATCCTGTGGCCAATTCCATGCTTCTGTTGTTTCAGCTGTTTCCCCTGGCAAGCTTGTCTTTAGGGGTTTTTGTTTCTTCTGCAGTAGCTGTAGTAGAGTTTCCAATGTCCAGGGTTTAGCGTCACAGTGTGGAAAGGCAGTGTGGGGAGCATTCGTTTTGCTGGCAGAAGTTGTGGACAAGCTGGCATAGTGGTTCTGGAGCTAGCAACCTCTTGCTTCTCCAGCCTCCTGATCGTGGTAAAGGCAATATCTTCCATGGAGGCTCACTCTAGACTGTTGTTCTGAAAGTTGTTCCTGGGAACTCTGCTTAGGGCTTATTCCCCCAGTGCTTCCACAAATCTTAAAGCCTCCAAGTCTACCCTTGTTAACCTAGCTAGAATGGTTTCAGTGATCTGCAGCTGATCCTTAACCAATTCGCCTTCAAACGAAAAATATTTTATAAGAAAATTATTTAAGTATTGCTCTCTAAATTCATTACATATGTTTGATATTGCGAATGTTTAATTGCTACCGACAATGAAGCAATGTTCTCAATTAGGAGATTATGGAGGACATGACCTTGTCTTAAACACCTTTGAGTGCCCAGTGCCTAGAACAGTGGTTTGCACTTGGTGCTTAATAAATTTGTTAGGTTTCATTGAATTAATTGAATTGCCTGAACAATTTGTGCTTCTCCAAGTAGTGCCATGTAATATAGTTGGCAAACTCCCTAACTCTGATAGTTGTTTTACGTGATAAATTGCCTATATTGTTAGTATCTAAAATGCTTTGATCTTAAATTTTTTCAGAATTTTCAGATCCATGCCATCTGGCTTCACTGACTCATGGAAATTTAATGTCTTAAGTCGTAGTCACCACCTGTTGTTTCTTTTTCCGTATTTATGCTGGTGAATCATATTTGCTTTCAATGAAAAGTAATTCTTTCGTAAAAATTCCACATTTAGTCTGTCAGTGATGATCACTCACTGAGTGATCAGAGGAACAATTCAGCCTTCACTGATTCTTAAATGCTCCTGTTCCCCACACTAAGTATATGACTGCACTTTGAGTTCTTTGTCTACAACCAGACAGGGTCACACTCAACCCTTAGACTACTCTTATAGAAGAATGCTTCGTAGATTTTACCTGAATTTTGTTTTTATAATCCTTCTTGAATTGTAGTGGCAGTCATGTCTGGTGTTCTATGCCAATATTGTTATTTTTTCCATATATTGTATTTCTTATGAACATTTGTAATTTTAATACTTTCCATGGTATAGTGCCCCCAAAAGATTCCCTACACGCTCCTGTGCAAGAGGCCAATTAGAGGACATATGAGAAGGAGACATAGATCATTCTCTAGTACCTATCAAAATATGTTTTGTAGCAAGCAGCTCAAGCTGAATAAAAGATAAGTAGTCCATGTTGGTTGACAGGACTGAGAAGTACTGAGATAGGAAGGCTTCAGGTGTAGTTCAAATAAAGTTCTTGTTCTATTTCTTTGTGATTTTTTTGGCTCTGCTTCTTTTGCATATTAGCTTCATCCCTAGGCTGGCTTCCCTGTAGTTGCAGGAGAGATATCTACAAAAACATAACAGCTTGTGATGTCCATTGCACAAAATTTCTAAGCCTTGCTCTGATTAGGCCACCCTCTGATAAGGGGGATGATTACATTGAAACATCCTCTTAAGCTACCCAGTGAGAGATTTTAATGGATGTAAGGACGGAAACCCAGTTTTGTTGTGGTCAGACAGACCCCAGGAAGACAACTGGGCATATTCTCCACTATCCTTAAGGGCAGACCAACTCCTAATATATATTGTTGTATCATTTTTACTGTATATACATTTTTCTGTTTCTTCTGTTAACAATGACGAGCTTGACGGAAGGTTTCATCTTGTTTGTACTTTTATTATTGATGCACACCAGCTACTACTGTAGTCCCCTCACTGTACATGTTGAGCCTCTCTCTATATGTCATGATGATGCTTTAAAAGGTTCTCATTATGTGATGATGCTTTAAAAGGATCATCATAAAATACATTTAGATGTATTTTACATAACTCTGACTTAGGCTTTGCCTCTTGAGACATGTTGAGCCAGAACTAGGCAATTAGTCAATCAGTAAACAGATATGAAGTCCTCCTGTGTGTGCCAGGCATTTGGTGCAGGTGGGGGAACATGGCAAGGAGTAGTGTCTCATTAAAATCTTTCAAGGCAAATATACATGGGTGATGTCATCTCCCAGGTCTGTGTCCCTCCTCCTGTCACTGTTGGAATTCCCCTTCCTCTCCTGGGTGTTCTTCCCAGGTTCTCCATGCTATCGTGTATATTGCCCCACGTCTGTGATCTTCTACTGCTGCGGCTTGCCAGTGCTAGGAGAGCTCCTTTTCCTGTTCATGCAGACATGACCGAGTGCCGCTGAGGATCCCCTGATGACTGAAGCACGCTAGTCGCCTTGGGACTTCACAGTCTAGTGAAAGGCTTCCCCGTTAACAGCAATATGATGAATGCCAGGATAGAAATAAGAATCAGAGATCCAGTTCAAGCACTCAGAGCGGGGCAGTCAAGGAAGATTTCCCAGAGACAGTGATGCCTATGAATCTTAAACAAAAACAAAAGCAAAAATGGGAAAATGTCAGCCAGGTGAAAAGGCATTGCTTTCAGAGGGAGCAGCGTGGCCAGAGGCCGTGTGAGAGAAGCTGGCTGCTAGGGAAGACTAAGTCCCTCTCCACAGCTGGGTCATTTCATGCGTGTGAAAAGTTGCTAGGAACAGCCTCATTTTCCATATTCTGATTCAAGCAGTGTGGCTAACGTTTATGGTGACCCTTAAATCATTAGTTGATACCAAGATCAACAGTTTTCTTCACGAATATAAGAGGAAACTGTAGCCAGAAAAGGCCTGGGAGTATCTTTCTGCTCAGTAGGAAAAACAATTCTGTCTCAAGAGCCATCCTTGCAGAAGGGGAAGTGGGTTAAAGCAACTCCTTGCCGAGAGTGACTTGAGAGGATGAGTAAAACACCTTCCCAGTGGGGTCTCATTCCCTTTCTATCTGGTCACAAATTCTCAATAGTTAACTCACTAACTGGCGAGGTCAATAAAAGTGGGACATCCTCTTCTATAGAAAGCCTCGGTGATCACAGTGATCACATAGCCCTGTCTGAAGAGTACATTAACTGAGATTAGCTCATTATCTTTGTGATGAACTTCTGAAGAGTTTCCGTTCAGTGGGAAAAAAAGAGCAGGCAGGGTTGGGAGAGGAGCAGCGAGGACTCTGGAAGGAGAAACTCATTCAAATGGTGTCAGTGCTGCTGTCTCTGTGGGGCTGGTTGGTGTATTAGTCAGGGTTCTCTAGAGAGACAGAACTAATAGGGTAGATTTATAGATAAAGGGGAGTTGATTAGGGACTATTGACTCACAAGACCACAGGGTCGCACAATAGGCCATCTGCAAGCTGAAGAGCAAAGAAGCGAGTCTGAGTCCCAAACCTGAAGAACTTGGAGTCCGATGTTCTAGGGTAGGAAGCGTCCAGCACTGGAGGAAGACATAGGGTGAAAGGCTAAGTCAGTCTCATCTTTTCATGTTCTTCTGCTGCTTTTATTCTGGCCACTCTGGCAGTTAATTAGATGGTGCCCACCAGATTGAGGGTGGAACTGCCTTCCCCATTCCACTGACTCAAATGTTACTCTCCTTTGGCAGCACCCTCACAGACAAACCCAGGAACAATACTTTGCATTCTTCAATCCAATCAAGTTGACACTTAATATTAACCATCACAGGTGCGTTCTGGGGTCCTAACGTGTCTTTCTCCACTTTTAGTTCTTTCCCTTTTGTGTTGGTTGAATGATGCTCCACACCGCCCAGTGATGTTCTAGAACCTGAAAGTGTGTTCTTTCACACGGCAAAAGGGACTTTGCAGATGGGATTGTAAGTCGAGGATCTTCAGATGGGGAGATGATCCTGGATTCTCTGGGTGAGCCCAACGTCATCACAGGAATACCTGTAAGTGAAAGAGGAGGTAGGAGAGCCAGAAGAGGAAAAGTGATGACAGAAGCAGGGCTGTGATGCAACCAGGACCCAAGGAATGTGGGCAGCCTCTAGAGGCTGGAAAAACTCCCTTAGAACTTCTAAAGAGGATACAGTTCTGCCAACACCTTGACTTTAGCCCCGTAAGACCCATATCAGACTTCCTATCTCCAGAACTATCATATAATAAGCATATATCACCATAAACGACTAAGTCTGTGGCAATGTGCTACAGTGGCCACACACCTCTCTTTACCTGATGCCCATGACCCATGAGGTCACCCTTCCCGCACATACCACCATCCTCCACACTAAGTCTGTTTGGGGCATCTAAAGTTCTGTTGCCTAATTTTGGAATTGTGTCAGGGTCGAACCTTTAGCAGAGTCACAGTGGAGTTAAAGCCACATCTCAGGGAAAACTGAGAGGAAAGGAGGGCCTGTGCTGGTCAAGTCTGAGGCCTGAGGTGTAGCACCACCAGAGTGCCAGAACACAGAGCAGCACCAAAGAGCGGAATGAACTAGCTACGAGCAGGAATGGAGGAAGCAAGAAGGGGCATTAGACAGGCATAGCCAGGAACGTTTTCAGACATGACTGAGAGAGATGTGTTTTTGTTGGGTTCCACAACCTGTGGCATACTGTGACTCAGATATAAAGATATGGCAACCCTGAATACCATCACTGTCACAAGAGCTATAGATGAATGCTTTCAATAAACAGAAAATGCAAAGAATCAAGACACCTTATGTCCACCAAGGATACTTGGAGAAAGTCCCTAAGGGACAAGCTTCGGTCCCATGATTTCAGACTCTACTCTCTGAACACAAGAGGATTGTGTAAATTCTGTGCTCAGCTCTTCTCGCTGTTGTATGTGTGCACTCACTGCAAGTAACTTATATGCTTTTATTTGAATGTATTTTAAAGCAATAGGTAGAATAGCAAAGGAATATGAAAACCACGAAATGAATGGACCATTTTATGTATTCGGAGAGAGGAGCCACCCACTACTGCCAGAAATACCATGTAAAAATTGGCAATTCAGAGGGTGCAGTATTTAGTATAGCAAATAAATAAATGACCGACGTTGTGTAAACACTACCAAAAAGTGTGTTGTAATGCATCAAAAATCAACAAAATTTTATTCACTGATGAGTATCAATAAAATAAGTTCAAATGATGGAAATAAAAGATGAGAGCTCTCAAGAATGAGAGCTTAAAGAAACAACAATTATATTTTCATATAGACACTTTTATTTTGTTTAAACAGTTGATGGAGGCTCACATTGTACCCAAAAATGTCCATTAAAATTAACCTTACAAACTTTATTTCCCATTTGAAAGTGACGCAGAGCTAAACTCTATGAAACATTAGCTAACATGGCTTAAATTATTCCCATAAACACTATAAAGAAGGGGTTTCTTTGGCTTTAAAAATTTTTTTGATTTTTTAAAAATCTTGAAAGACATACAGTTATATTTAGTTTTTAAAGAACATTCATCTTCGTAACTCCTCACTATCAATTTAAGAAGTAGCTCGGGGAAAACACTATTACCATGTTTTTCAGAAAACTGGGCCTAGAGAAGTTAAGTGACTTGCTTGAAGGCAAAAAAATGTAGGATAAATTTAAATTGTAACAGATATTATTACCTCATTAAATCCTCACAGCATGAGATGAAGCAAATCAACAGTATATGTATGTGTGTGTATATATATATGTATGTTTGTTCATTTTAATATTCGGGAAATGAAATGCAAATTGGTAAAGCAACCTGGTTAGCAAAATGCAACATAGAAGATTTTATGACTCATTGCCTTTTTCATTCATAACTACCTAAGATGTCAAGATTTTTCTTCCCTTTAAAGAAACAGTTTGTGGCTGGGCGCGGTGGCTCTCGCCTGTAATCCCAGGACTTTGGGAGGCCGAGGAGGGTGGATCATGAGGTCAGGAGTTCAAAACCAGCCTGGCCAACATAGGGAAACCCCATCTCTACTAAAAATACAAAAACTTAGCCGGATGTGGTGGCATGCACCTGTAATCCCAGCTACTTGGGAGGCTGAGGCAGGAGAATTGCTTGAACTTGGGAGGCAGAGGTTGCAGTGAGCTGAGATCCTGCCATTGCACTCCAGCCCAGGCGACAGTGTGAGACTCCGTCTCAAAACAAAACAAAACAAAACAAAAAACAAAAACAAAAAAAAAGAAAAGAAACAGTTTGTAAGACATCCCCTTCCCTTCTATTTTTCTGGGACTGAATCCCAAGTAAAATGGCTGCCAGAAGATCCAGCAGGGGAGTGCTGCAGCCTTTGCTCAGCTGGGAGGCCCTCATAATCTCCAGGGAGACAGATTCTGGGATAACGCCTGGAAGAACCTTCTTCGGAATCAACCGCAGTGTCCCTTCTTCAAGCCTAGATTCAAAGTCTCTGCAGAAGGCAGCAGTTCCGCTCCTGAATTCCTTCAGAACACAGTCGAGCAAGGAGGCAGGTCACAGAAAGGCCTGAGGTGACCTGCAGGCCTGGGGCTTTCTGTCAAAAACCAGTAGCTGGAAGCAGTAGGTCCCATTCTGTGATGGGGATCGTTCCTTGGGTTTACGCAGGTCACATTAACAAAAAATAACCATTCAGGAAACCAAGTCTTCTTCAGGTCAGCCTACTATATATCCATGAGAGGAAATGGATGTGTTGGACTCCACCTCAGCAGTTTCCGAAGTGCACTCCTTGGAACACTACTCCTGTCAGGTAGCCTGTGAAAGAAAATCCTGTGATAAAAATAAGTTACAAAATGCTGCCACTATGACCTCACCTTGGAGATTCTAAAATGTACATGAACATATTAAAAGCTTTGTTTAGACAAAATCTCTACCAAGGGTGGATTTGATTATGGAAACTTTCCTCCCCTATAAAACCAAATATAAATGTGGGACACTTTGTGCTAATCCATTGTTAGGATGGTTTTCCCCTAAAAATGTGTAGTAGGACTTTAGAAGAAAGATGACAAAGCATAAAGAAGGAAAGGTGAGACTCTTGTTATTCTAATGTTGCCTAAGAGTAGAAATCATGGCCGGGCACGGTGGCTCAGGCCGGTAATCCCAGCACTATGGGAAGCCGAGGTGGGTGGATCGCGAGGTCAGGAGACCATCCTGGCTAACACAGTGAAACCCCATCTCTACTAAAAATACAAAAAAATTAGCAGGGCGTGGTGGCAGGCACATATAGTCCCAGCTACTCGACTCCGTCTCAAAAAAAAGAAAAAAAATTGTGGAAATCATAACACATCTTCAGGTATTGCGTTGTCAATCTGTAATAGGTGTAATAGGTGTAATACCTGCCACAACTCACTGTTTTGAGGATTTGCAGTTATAATTACACTTTACTGGAGTGATAGAAAACAAAACAAAAACAAGCACAACCTCCTGAGCCATGTAGATGGAGAGACAAGATTATTTATTTTTCAGAAATGACTTTAGCAAATGGTGTCTAATACTTTGCAAATTTAAAAGATCAGGTTATAGTAGTATTCATGTTTTCTTCAAATCTTAGGTGGGGTTCAAGAGTTTTAATACCATATATTAGATTATATGAGATATTATGTTATTATTACATTAATCCCATACAACATTTAGAGAGACAACAAGCGTTTTGCAATAGCTTAAAAAAAAAAAAAAAAAAAGACCACTAAAGGATGAGTGATGTGGAAACCATGAGAATATAGAGAGTTTATTTTCTCACAGCCTACATACATTGAGTTACTTTTCAAAGGCTGGTCTCATGAGAGAGGTAAAAATGTATTTGCTTAACTGCTATATATAGGATAACATGGAAACTATATTTCTGGGGATACTGAGCTGCCTGCCAAAGATTATCTTCACATGTCTACTGACAATCAATCAAATTAGTTAGTTTAAAAACAAGTAGTTTAGAATAGCAAGCAATTCAGTAAGAGTATACTGACAATTTATATCTTTTGATATTTTCCTTCTATCTCATTTGCTGATGGTTGAGGGAAGCAGGAAATGTGAAGAAAGCTTGTGCATACTTTATTGTTTTTGAAATAACTACTTTATTCACTAGATATTTTAACATCCATTCTGAATTATCCTCCAAGTTATTATTAATACTTTATGAAATTAATAGGAAGACCATCAGTATCTTGTATTATGTTGAAGTACTTAAATCTCTTAAGACAGACCTAGAAGGTTTGAGGGTAGTATATTTTCAGGCCTAAATAATAATAAAAAATATATAGAACATATGAATTAGAGTTGTTACGGTCAAATTCTAGTGCCTCCCAATTGTTTACAGAATGATACGAGAACCCTTTGCTTTTGTGTTTAAGACTTGCCATAATCTGCTTTGTCTCTGATTCCAGGTTTTGTTTCCATGGCTATGCAGCATCTTGTCTTTACAGCAGCCAGTATCCCTCAGGCATACTTACGTTCCTCCTGTCACCACTTCTGTGCCATGCCTCTTTTCTCCAAACTCACCTCTAACTATCTGAAACCTATGACTATTATTGGAGGGTAAAACATTTGCCCCAGGTCCCCTCTCAAGGAATGGGGAAAGCCGCAATTCACAACCAGGCACCTGGCTTCTGAAGCCTACAGTTTGAACTACTCCATTGAATTCATAAGACACCAAAAGAATGGTATGGACAGAGCTGGAAATCCTGGCTCTGTGGTTCCCAGCTGGGTGACGATGAGCTAGATATTTAACTTCTATAATCCATAAAATTTTTTAAAATCTGTAAAGTGAAAATAATAATAGATTTCCCTTCATAGATTTCTGTAAAGATTAAATAAGGTGATCGCTGTAAAGTACTTCGTTCAGTGCCTGCTCTATAACGAGGACCCAATAAATGTCAGATGCTATTTTCACATCTTTATACTGTAAGATAAATGTGCATGTGTATATATTTATGTATGTGTATGCATATTTATATTCCCCGCCCCCCTCCCCCAAACTGAATTGGTTGAATTTTCAGAGTGGGGAAATAGCCTGACTTGTTTGGTTAAATCCTCTTAGAGAATCAAGAACATTTCTTGACATTGATAGGTGCTAAATATATATTTTTGATAATTAATTGGTATTTGTCTTTTATTCTTTGCATTAAAATTGTCCAGTTGCTTATTAAGAGCACTACTATTAATGACTTATGCAATATGATAGCCACACATTCTATCGGAATGAACACTTCTCAATAATTTAAACATTTTAAATGATCCTTTGATACTTCGTTAATATTCAGCAAATATTTGTAGATATTTCTTTCTTTGACAAATAGGATAGCCTATCAGTATTTATCTTTTCAATCTTCAGTCTCTTTTTTTATGCCATAGGAAATGTTTTGTTAGTATTTTATCATAGCTGGGTTAGTATGGGGAATTAATTTAGCATTCACATAGATAGATAACACGTGTGCTTTTCTAGGTGTTTCACTATCATTTAGCTTTAGGTAATGAGCACTTACAGTCTTGCTGATTTTTCCCCAAAGACCCTTAGTTGTCTGTAACATTCTTGAATAATTGAGCTTTAAGTGGACGTTAACAAGGTTGATTATTTTAAAAAATATACAGAAACGTCTTTACAAGACTAAATTTGAAATTTGCATAACCCCTAAGATACCAAGTTTTGAAATTCCCTTCTCAAAAACTGAAGGTTAAATAATACATGAAATAGAATGACTTGGGGTTTTGTTATTAGAAGTTATATAGAGAAGTTCTATTTTATAAAAATATTATTCACCCTCATTGTAGATCCCACCTTAAAACAACAACAAAGGCAATAGCACCTGGATCCTAAAAATTGCTGCCAGAATAAATAAAATGCATCCCTAAGACTTTTCAAGAAGGCTTATTTTTAGGATATTCTCATTTCAAAGTCAACTGTTACTCTATGTCCTAAAGCTGTTTCCCTTATTTTATATCAGCATATACCTGTTGACATCAATTAGTCATCTAAGAATTGGCTGACAATCATTTGGAAAATATCATCTTTCACACATTCCACACTTTTAGAACCTAAGTTAATATTTCTGGCAGTGGCAACTGGATGTGGATAGGGAGGGACTGGAGTCTTTCCCCACCATTATCCTTTCTCTGCTTTGGAGGTGGTTTCAATAGAACGTGAGTGAATAGCGGGGGCAAGAGAAAGCAGGATAACATTTACGACTATTTTCTACTCATTCATAAGAAATATCCTTTTCTTTTCTTTGTTTTAGAAGAAATGGCCCACCATGCTCCAAGAGCAAAATATCAATAGCCTCATATTTGTCATCTCTTATATCATCTTTTCTAATACCTACAGCAACCCTGTGAATTTAGTAAGTTATTATTATCCTCATTTTACAGATAAGGAAACTACAATTAAAATAAGTTAATTAATTTATGAAGGTGACACATGATTAAATGAAATAACTGAGACTTCTTTCATAGAGGTCTCTGCCTTTAAGAGCAATGCATTTACTACTCTGCATATTGCCTGAGCTATTCCACAGAAAGTGGAAAATAAAATCATTGGCAAGTTAATGGATACATCTTTAATGGTATTAATAATTGCAATTGTGCTACATGATAATAATGGCATAGCAGACAAGCAGTGCACATAAATGGCTGAAATTAGCATGACTTTGAAGCATAGCCATACTTAGTATTTCTGACATCTGGGATGAAGAGGAAAAGAGGACAGGGCAGAGTAGGAAGCTGCTAAGAATTCTTTCTAGATCTGTCACTCACAGTCTGCTTTTGGGTAACTGAAAGCTTCATTTTATTCCCCCCCTTCTTATCAAAGCTAGTTGAGAATTAGGTCTATGTACTACAGTATAAGATGGGCTGTGGGCTCAGGTCAAATCTACTGTTCTCTTAGAACAGGTTAGTCTCATCAGAGAGCAGTTGCCTCCACCCAACACACAGATATTAGCTAGGGATCTTTCCTTTTTGTACTTTAGTGGTGTTTTTCTCTTAATCCTGAAAGAGAGAGGTAATACGCAGTTTGTAGAGAACAAAGCAACCACGGCGGTTACTAGGTACGATCTAGAAGCAGTTTGCTTTGACAACTTTCATCTCAGTATCTGTGCTTCCACCTTCCCACCCAAGTTCTTCTTGGTTATCCTTTTCTATACCTCTTAGTGAGAACTAGAGTCCTCTTCTTTTTCTAAGTCCTAACCTGAGGCATTCCCAAATTCTTCTGATTCTCAAATTATTTTAACCTCAAAGAAAACTTTCAATCCTTGAATATAGACCGTGATTCAGAAACTCTTTTGGTAAAGAGTCAGATAGTAAATATTTTTGCTCTGAGGGCCAGATGGTCTCCTTCACAACTACTGATCTATGCAATTTGTACTGTGAAAGCAGCCACAACAATATATAAACAAATGAGCAGAGCAGTGTTTCAATAAAACTTTATTTACAAAAATAGATTTCAGGCTGGATTTGGCCCAAAACTCATAGTTTGATGACCCCTGATGTAGACCATCTCTCTCATTATATACTGTGCTCTGGCATCAAATTTGAAAAAAGGAAAAAGGTAAAACTGGCATTGGTCCTGATTTGGTCGGTCGGTAGTGAGATACCAAAACACTTGCAATTGGCTACGGTTCATGCTCCCTGCTGCAGATTTAGGGTTTAACTCAGGCTGGGACTTTGGACACCCGCTTCTTCCCCTTCTTCTCTCCAGCAGAAAAAGGGCAGGACTATATAGGCACAGGATAATCCAAATTAGTGTTTCACTTCTTTTGCTACTGAATCAATACTCTGCCAAGAAAGCCTTTAGTAAACTTTCAACCTGGGCAAAGTTTACCTATCTACCTTCTCTTCTGAATCTTGTCTTGTGCCTTGTCTCTCATCCTCACGAAAATTGGTACGGTCATTCTATTTGCTGGGCGTTTTCCTTCATCTCCTCCATATTCCATACGCTCCCTCTTCCACTCCTTATGCTCTTCACAGAGTATCTTCTCACCCTATTCAACACCAACACAATACCCTTAGAGGCTTGAACTTTACAAATTACACATATTAACACGACTGTATGAAGGATGCAGATTTTCTTGTGTAGAAGACAAGCTTGTGAACTCAAATGATACTGCAGCCGACAGTAAGGTATGTGTAGTATATAGTCAAGTGTGCATCTCCATGCTTTGTGTAAGCCATCAACGATCAAGCCCTTTTTCCAGGCTCAACAAAAATTAAGCTGAATCCTGAATAAAGACGGCCTCCAGTAGTTTTCTCAGTTTGCTGTGAGAAGAACAAAAGGAAAGCAGAGGTGTTTATTATGGGAGGTACTGGCAACTCAAGGTCTACCTTGCTGTGCTGGTTAAAACAGAAGGTGTGTGACAGGTGAATTTAGGTCAGTGCACACCACTCTGAGAAGTATGCACCAACACTGGAAAGTAGAATTAAATATTTAAATATGTCAAAATGAAAATTTGCATTATCTCCACCCCCTTCTCATTTCTTCTCTCCTGATTTTCCAAGGATGGTTTTTGCTGGAATATCTAGGTAGTGAACTTTGACTCAATTATAAATCCAAATGCCTACAAGACTAGAGTCTAGGCAGTGGGCAATTGATGACTGGGTATTTTAAATGAGAAATAAAAACTTGAGTGAATAATTGTGAATAGAAAAGTATAATCAGCAGCTTTTTGGTAGAAAATTGGGATAGGATTCTACACTAATCTGAAGAGAGAATTCAATGGTTATGGTGTAAAAGCACAGAGGATAATGATGACATAAAACAAGGAAGGAAGTCTATAAAATTCAATCAACTTCTATAAGCTAGTTTGGTACAAAAAAAAAAAAAAAAAGGAAGGGGGAAGCTTGAACCAGCTCTGCATTCAGCAAACATAATGGATCTTGGCTGTCAGCCTACGCTGGTGCATTTATTTTCTCTAGGGAGTTGTTTTTATAGTCCAAGAAACTGGTCTAAAAGGAGTTGGGGTTACTTAAGAAGTGATGATTTACTATTTAGTCCTGGAAAAGCTGTAATGGCTTGGAAGTCTAATCTGTACCTGGTTTTACCTGAATGGATTCATCTCTCTTGCTTGATAAACATGTTCATTGGACAAAAATGAAGCAACTGGGCTAATTATGATGTGAGCTGACACTGACAGTATAAAGGCAGCTTATGGTTGGACCTAGCCCAGCAAAAGCAAGATGAAGACTGCATTGAAAATTGAAAGTAGAAATTCATCAAAATTTCTCCAGAGATGTATGGGCTCTCATCTCTACTTCTTTCTAATAGCTTCCTCATCTTTCCTCTCTCCATGAACTAAGGGCTACTAACCATTTTTGTGCTATGACTGCCCTTGGCTCTTTGATGAAATCTATGAAACCCTTCTCAGAAAATGCTTTCAACGAATAAAATACATTCTGTAGAATTATAAAAGGAAAACAAAATGTATTAAAATACAATTATAAAATAAAAATTTTATGATGCGTTCATTTACATGCTCCTTTGCAACATAATAAATAAAAAGATCTCAGCGGTATGTCTATTAACCACTATAATTTCAAATTGGAGATGGGTTTAAATAGCATTTTGAAGGTTGTTACAGAAAGTATCTGTCATTTCTACTAGAAGTAAAATAATAGGTATTGACAGTACTCCTGTAGTTTTATCTCAATTCATAATGTAGTAGGTGGTTGGCCAAAAGTAATTATTTTTCCCTCCCAAGTTCATGGGCCCTCTGAATTCTGTCCCAGATCAGGAATACCTGGGCTCAGCTTAAGAAGTGCTGCTATTTGCTCTCTTCCATTTTTATCTTTGTACAAATTGGGAATTGGAGGTCCAGATTGACAGCTACACAGTCTCACATCTAGAGCTCCCAGCTACATATCTAATTGTCCCAATGTCAAATCCCCAGGAGAGTCAATCTGATGGGCCAGGGGCCAGGAATCTTTTCCAATTCCAAAAAACAATAGAAGCATAGGTAGAAAAGATCCTGTAAGATAAGGATGTCTTTAACCCACTATCTTAGGAACAAAAAGAGAGATTTTTCAAAGAAAGTGTATGCGTAAGGCAGACACCTCAAAAGGAGCCTTTTGTAAGTACAGGTTTGGGACCCCTAAAAGCAGTTGTAAAATTCTTTAGCATAGCCTTACAGATATAATGAGGCAGTTCTTCTCAGGGTGAAAAGCTATCACTATTCATTGGGAAGAAAAGTTACCTGTGTACAAATGAAAGTCTAGGCTGTTATGTGTTTTAGAAGTCCAACATGACACTGTCCAGTAGAACTTTCTGTGGTGATGGTAGTGTTCTATAGCTGCACCATCTAATCCAGTAGCCACTAGTCACACATAGCCATTGATCCCTTGAAATGTGGCTAGTGTGACTCAGGAGCTAAAGTTTTAATTGATTTATTTTAAATTAATTAACCTTTAAATTTACATAGCCACATGTGGCTAGTAGCTACCACAGTGAATGACCCAGGTCTAACCTATCCCACACTGCTTTCCATCAGTTTCCTACAACAGCAACACTCCAGTCAAACTCGTAAAGAAATCTTACCTTTTGGCTTCTGACTTTGTTGAGGTTCTTTGCCTAGCCCAGGCATACACTCATAGTTTTTGTCCAACTCATATCCCACCTTCTGGAAGCCTTCTGTTATCAGCCAAGTTCTCTGAAGTCTTAAGGCACCTACTGCTATATCTCCAATAGGGACAAATCACATGTCACTTGTTTCTGATGTGTTTTTTTTTTTTTTCAAAAGGTTTGTAGTTTTTCTTCAAGTAGAGTGCATGCTTCTGAGGAGAAGAACAATTTATCATTTTAAAACACCTTGTTTTTTTATATAGGTGTTCAGTACAATTTTGTTGAATTAGTTCACTGAATGCTCTGGAGATGCAGGTGATGCAAATAAAGAGCGGAAAAATCCATCAAGGCAAACATGCCTGAAAGTAGAGTCACTGTGTGCCAAAAGATCACTGAAATATCTTAGAGCAAAGAGAGGTCAGAAATTAACTTGGAGCTATCTTTAGGCAAATAAAGTGTTCTCCTTTTATGAATGAAACAACCAAAGTCTAATGATAACGAATGATTTACCAAGATCATATGCCAGTGAAAAATGGAGGAGAAACTGAGACCCAGGTCTTTGACATTCAGCAATTGTCTACAGAGTAGGATGCTAGATAGATTGGGAACTCTTTAAGAAGCAGGAGAACAAGACCAACAGAAAGAAGAAGAGGACAACAGAAGGAAAGCTCACAAAAAGAAATAGAAGAGAAGGATTATGATGGATTTCCGTGATATATTCAGATGGTGAAAACCTAATAGATAATTTCCACAAAATTAAAGAAAATTCAAATATTAGATGGGTGAAGACGTCCCTCTAATTTTAAATACCGGTAACTCATCAGTTACCTGAGACTACTTTGCATGTAGGAACCCAGGAAAAATAACTAGATATGCTTAAGACGCTCCTCCATTCTTGTTGGTCTCCGGTCTACATTCTTTCCAATCGGTACCTGGTGTGTATATCACACTTCACGTGTGCATGGCAGACTGCAGTGAATCAAGCAATCTGGGAGGGAAACCTGCCAGAGGAGACATCGCTGAGAACATTTCCTCTAAGACTTGATGTAAAAATTGGAGAAAGTGTTAGGAAAAAAAAAGATAGCCGTCTCTACTAAAAAATATAAAAAAAAAAAAAAAAAAAAAAAAAATTAGCCTGGCGTGGTGGCGGCGCCTGTAGTCCCAGCTCCTCGGGAGGCTGAGGCAGGAGAATGGCGGGAACCCGGGAGGCGGAGCTTGCAGTGAGCCGAGATCACGCCACTGCACTCCAGCCTGGGCGACAGAGCAAGACTCCGTCTCAAAAAAAAAAAAAAAAAAAAAAAAAGGATGATCAAGAACGTTGGATGTGAAGTGTAAAATGGAAAAAATCGCCCATCTTTTTATTTCCTGTGCAGTGGCAGCATCATAGAGGGATGATAAAATTCAACATTGCATAAGCATCATATACCCCATATGCCCACTGGCACCTCAAAGCTGTCCTATCAGATCTGGCCTACTTTTCTTCATAGGGTAGAGATAGGTAGGAAACAGAGGAAAGAAACTCTAGGATAAGTAGGTAGATCTTGTTTAGAGAAAGGAGATACAAAAGTCAAAGAATTAGACATCCAGCTTGTGACTTGCCAAGAATACCCACTGGCTAAGTGAAGCACTGGCAAAGACATTTCGACTAAGCTATTGTTACTATACTAAAATCATTCTCACCTTTAAATTGGGAGAAACATGCTTGATAATCTTTTGAAGCATCCAGTGTTCTAATGTTCTTACTGAATGTGTACAACATTGCACGAAGACCCCCAAATTACTAAGACCACTTTACACAATGCCAAAGCCAGTGTGGTTTTCATGGGTTTCAACCAACTTCTGCTCCTTAGTCATAAACTGGAACCTTTTCAAGTCATTCAATAAGCTCTTGGGAAAATGGCCGATCACCTTAATATGAATTTGTATGAAAAACCAGAAGAGTATCGAGACAAACTGTATTTATATAGATAAGGAACACCCCCATCTTCAAGAGGAGCCAGCACTTAAGAGAATCAGCCTATCAGTGGAGTCAATGGTGAGTGATTTCCAATGGAGAAGGAACATGTCAGCTATGGAAAATATAAAAACAAAAATTTGACCCATTGAGTGACCATGCCTGTGTACTGCAAATATGGTGCTGTGCTTTTAGGACAAATATCAATATCTTTTTGATAATAATACCATTAATAATGTGCATCATGTGCTTATGATATTCCAAAATACTTTGTTAAATCATTTTAAGGATTATTTTATTTAATCCTTATAATAATTTTAATGTAGGTTATTTCTATTATTCTTATTTGATTGATGAGGGAACTGAGGAAAGATAATTAAGTTAATTGCCCACAATACTTGGGAAGGGTCAGAGCTAGGATTCAAAACTAGATAGGCAGACTCCAAGTACTGATACTCCTAACTACTATGCTATAGTTCACACCTTGAATGCCTCAACATAATTATCCAATTTTCTCCAGCTTTTAAATAATAAACAATGGCATTAAGAGGAAAAAATTGTGTGAGGATCTCCATTTTGAAAAATTATGACTTTTTAAAGTGAATTCATAAATGAATGTTTATGTCCCCTGCAAAATTCGTATGTTGAAGCCTTAAACAAGCCTTAACCCACAATGTGACTGTATTTGGAGACAGGATCCTCTAAGGAAGTAATTAAAGTAAAAAAGAGTGGATCCCTGATCTAACAGAATTACTGTCCTTATAAGAAGAGATGCTAGAGGCCGGGCGTGGTGGCTCATGCCTGTAATCCCAGTACTTTGGGAGGCTAGGGCGGGCAAATCACCTGAGGTCAGGAGTTCTAGACCAGCCTGACCAACATGGTGAAACCCCGTCTGTACTAAAAATACAAAAATTAGCTGGGCATGGTGGTGGGCACCTGTAATCCCAACTACTCAGGAGACTGAGGCAGGAGAATCACTTGAACCTGGGAGGCAGAGGTTTCAGTGAGCCGAGATTGTGCCATTGCACTCCAGCCTGGGTGACAGAGTGAGACTCCATCTCAACAACAACAACAAAAAGATGATAGAGAGCTCTCTTTTTCTCTGCCCTACACACACACTGAGGATAGGCCTTTTGATAACTCAATGAGAAGGCAGCTATCTGCAAGCTAGGAAGGGAGCCCTCATCAGAAATTGAATTGGCCAGAACTTTAATCTTAACTTCTAGCCTCGAGAACTATGAGAAAATTAATTTTGGTTGTTGAAGCTATCCAATCTATGGTGTTTTCTTATGGCAGCCTGAGCTGAGTGAGACAGAAGGTTCAAACTGTAAATTCTCTTGTCAAACGAGGTGTTTTATATTTATAACACGAAAAATGATTTTTAAAGATAGTCATTGAAGTGGAAATCTGAAACTAAAAACTTGTCACAGAACTCATATCTCTCCCCTCCTTAAAAAACATAGTATGAATCCCCAGTGTTTGTGACTCTTCTGTAGGAGAAAAGTTGAGCTGTTACTAGAACTCTCATCAGTAAAAATGTCACATTATTATGCCTATATTCAAAGATTAACTTAGCCAAATTATTTGTTTTATTATTATTATTATTATTATTATACTTTAAGTTCTAGGGTACATGTGCATAACGTGCAGGTTTGTTACATATGTATACTTGTGCCATGTTGGTGTGCTGCACCCATAGCCAAATTATTTGTAAGCAGTGAAGCAAAGAAGTGGACACCTAGACCACTCCCATTGTTTCTAAATGTTTGCAGTAGGGACCCTTTCCTGTCTTCAAACAAACAAAAATATTATAGTATGAAGTTATTTCAAATAATGGAGTGTCACATTTAGTTAAAATAGAGATAAATTCAGCATAACTCTTAAAATAATGTTTATAGTGTAAATTTTCCTTTCTATAGGTAGATTAATGTATACTTACTGTATAGACCACTAGAATATTTAATTTCTTCTTCTCCTCCTCCTCCTTCTCCTCATTCTCCTTCTTCTCCTTCTCCTTCTTCTTCTTCTATTTTTTTTTTTTTTTTTTTGAGACACGGTCTTACTCTGTTGCCCAGGCTGAAGTGCAGTGGCGTGATCATAGCCCACAGCAGCTTTGAACTCTCAGACTCAAGCAATCCTTCCACCTCAGCGTCCTACATAGCTGGAACTACAGGCATATGCCACCATGCCTTGCTTATTTTTTAATCTTTTTTTAGAGACTGAGTCTCACTATGTTGCCTTCATAGTGTGCCACCTCGTTATGTGGCTGACAATTTTGTCTTTAAATGGAGATGATAGTGTTGTCTATGTTATAAGTGGTCATTATGAACATCAAAGGAAGTCATCCACCTAAAGCCTCAAAAACTGTCAAGTTCTATTGAAATGTCATAGATCATTATTATTGAGTTGTTTACTTTAAATGACAAACACCACATTTTGAATTTAAATCATGTGGTACTGTATTTTAAGGAAGTAGTAAACATGTAAGTTTAGAAGAAAGATTCAACATGTCCTGAATGTGTTTTTAACAACAATATATTACATTTTAAGTGTATTTGGTGACAAAATATCTGTAATAAGTACAAGTTTTGTCAAGGCTATAATAGAATCATAAACCAGCCTAATAAAGAACTTGTTCTGGCCGGGTGTGGTGGCTCATGCCTGTAATCCCAGCACTTTTCGGGAGGCCGATGTAGGCCAGATCACCTGCAGTCAGGAGTTTGAGACCAGCCTGGCCAAGATAGTGAAACCCTGTCTCTACTGAAAAACACACACAAAAATTAGCCAGACATGATGGCGGGCACCTGTAGTCCCACCTACTCAGGAGGCTGAAGTGGAGAATCGCTTGAACCCAGGAAGCAGAGGTTGCAGTGAACTGAGATCACACCACTGCTCTCCAGCCTGGGTGACAGAGCGAGACTGCCTCTCAAAAAAACAAAAACAAACAAACAAAAAAAACAAAAAAAACCCCACAACTTGTTCTGTGGGTAAAGTGATGAAAATCAATATGGTAGATTTCTGCAGAAAAGGGATATTTAATTTTAATTCAACCTGCATCTGGTGAGTACTTGTCACCTGTAAGGTGCTGTGTCAGCTTCTGAGACGTAAACAGAAAATGATTGTATATCTACTATTGGATTGTTTTATATGATAATTGGTGGTGATAGGGAAGGTAAGTGTAGGGACATTCAGGTAAACGGTGTCTGATACGCTTTGGCTGTGTCCCCACCCAAATCTCAGCCTGAATTGTATCTCCCACAATTCCAAGGTGTTGTAGGAGGGACCCAGGGAAATGTGATTAAAGCACGGGGGACGGTCTTTCCTGTGCTATTCTCGTGATAGTGAGTAAGTCTCACGAAATCTGACAGGTTTATCAGGGAGTTCCCCTTTTACTTCGCTCTCATTTTTTCTTTTGCCCCTGCCATGTAAGATGTGCCTTTCACCTCCCGTCATAATTCTGAGGCCTTCCCAGCCATGTGGAACTGTAAGTCCAATTAAACCTCTTTTCATTCCCAATTTTGGGTGTGTTTTTATCAGGAGTGTGAAAACGGACTAATACAGTGTCCATTGATTGATCTGCAGCATAATATGAAAGGAATGAATTGGGAGAATAAGACAGACAGCCTTATCAAAAAAACAGTGGAGTATTATCTTTATATACCTATTTCAAGGGCAATATTTGATTGCCAGGCACAGGCCTACTTTTCAAATATATAGTTCATGCAGCAAGCAATGATTTTTGCTTTTTGATTCTTGATACGCAAAGCACCCAGTATCAATAATGATACCCTAATAACCTAACAGAAAAGCCCTATACACAGCTTTTTTTCCTTTTCTTCCATGATGTTGAATCAGGGATGCATTAAATCTGGCTCTTGTGACACTATTCCAGTTTTTATGTGAAAGAGCAAGAAAATTCTGCTCAACAGGGAGAGGAATGAAAAAAGAAAACATTAAAAATGATTTTTGCTTAGGTACATATAACTTCTATGTTGTTATCTTTATTTTGCATCTGTATCTCACTCTTTGGTTTTAGGCTCTAATTGTCAGCAGCTTTTCTTCTGGTCTATAAAGCCTTCAAAGCTCTGACCCCTGGTTTTTATTACTATTATGATTATTATTAGAGACGGAGTCTTACTCTGTCACCCAGGCTGGAATGCAGTGGCGCAATCTTGTCTCACTGCAACCTCTGCCTCCTGGGTTCAAGCGATTCTCGTGCCTCAGCCTCCCGAGTAGCTGGGATTACATGCGCGTACCACCATGTCTGGCTACTTTTTGTATTTTTAGTAGAGATGGGGTTTCACTGTGTTGGCCAGACTCGTCTTGAACTCCTGACCTCAGGTGATTCACCAACTTCAGCCTCCCAAAGTGCTGGGGTTACAGGCGTGAGCCACCGAGCCCGGCTGGTTTTCGTGCATTTTTGACTTCCAGCTTAAGGAGAGAGCGTGCCTGGGTAGATCTTTCCATCCACCATTGCTATAGTTTTAAGTGTATTTGTTTTTTAATCAAAATGCATTATTCTGTATTAGACCTAAGTGGACGAATACGTTCTTCAAATTTTGAAGGAAAAACTAATAAAACTCATATAAGATGGGTGGATTTCAAAATATCAAGTGCCCTAAATTCATAGTTGTAATGAAAACTATCACATTTGTTGAATGAAGGAGTTAATTATGTAAGATTCTTATGCCAGGAAGGGGAAAAAGAAAAATAAGTTTATTTTTTTCCATATCTGTCAATTGAAAATATGAAGTGTTACAGCTGAAACATGAATATTTTAAAGTAAGAGCAAATGCTTGTAATTCTTCTTGGGCAGTGGTTTCAGGCATGTCCTTTACTGGCAATGAACCACATGCGGGGAGAATCTATCTCACAGTGCTAAGGAGTTATTTATGCTTGCCTTAGACTCTCAGGACTTGAGTGCGTTTATTACACATTTTTCTCCTCTTTTGCTTAAAGTAGTCCAAATCTCTTTCCATTTACCCATCATGTGTTTTCATTTTAATCAGGTGCAATTTTGATTTTTCTCTTTGTGTTCATGAGTAATGTTTGCAAAATCAAATCAACAAATAAAGACACTGTAATTTATATTTTCATATTTTTTTTCTGGGGTTTTTACCGCAAACACACCCCCAAACCCAGGGGAAACTATTCCCAGAAGTGCGATGGAGTTGAGCACCATGATCTTCAAACTATCTTCAGTTTATATGGTTTATACATTAAAGAAAGTAAATGCAATTGTGAATGCCTAATGGAACTGTCTGGCACATACTACTGGAGGGTATTTATATATAGTCTGATAAAAAATTAAAACCAATTTATCAAAATGGCAACACATTTGGTAATTTGGAACACTCCTAATGTCCATTTAAAGTGCAATACTCAGTTATTTATTCCATTTTGGAGATTTCAAGTTATCAGCATTTAGTACAATTTATAGCTCATTCTTAATTTTGCTATTATTTACGTTAGCAAATAAAAAGCATCTTACTCTGCAAAAAAAGTGCTGATTCTTATTTTATGGAGTACCTTAGTGTAATAGATTTAGTGTGGAAAACAAATTGAAAGCCTTCTACCACCAAATTAGAGTTTTAAACTTACATTATTAGCTTTTAGGTGCGTGGCTCTCACACTTTAGTACCTTGAAGAAACAACCAGGAAGTTTGTTAAAAATGCAAATCCTTGACTTCTAGTCCCCAAGGACTCTTATCAGAAGGTGTGGAATGGAACCAAGTAATCTGCATTGATTTTAAATTATCACCCCTAAGTAATTCTGTTTCTATGAAACATTTTGAGATATGAGATAAAAGAATTTTTGTTTTTTGTACACAATATCTTTTTTATATAAACTATTGATTAATAGCTTTAGTAATCTTAAAATTAATCAAGTGGATGATTACATTTGAGACGTTATGTGATCTTTTAAAAATTTAATTTTGGAAATTGTTCCATTTTGTATTAACATTACAAGTTGTGTCATTAAGACCAAACAAAAATCATCAAATCAATAATTCACTTAGTAGACTGTGGTCTACACGGAAAGCTATAAAGGTTTAAATTTGTCAGGTGTATCCTTTTCTTAAACAACATTATTCACAGGGAAATTCAGATAATGAAACATATCACCAGAAAAATAAATGTAAGAAGCAGCTAATATTTATATACACTGAAAAGAATAGGCCGATTTAGTGAGAGTAATATTCTGTTGTGTTACAAAGACTTCCAAAAGAATATGGCTTTTGGAAGTATGTTCAATGCTGAGATCTCATTCTGGCCATGTACTGTGATAATATTCATTACTACAGAACCAAAACCCACCTTACAGTGAATATTTAGATTTCAGAAACAAGCATATTCTAAGTGACATCATACTAACTGATAACCTCATTTTTTTCTGATAAGGAGCTAACAATGGTGTCATTATAAAAGAATGGTTTAAGAATTGAAGGAGATAATATATGCTGTTATTATGGGTAAGAGTGGAAGACCAGTGAGTCCCCTACAGAAGGTCACTCAATCCTGAAATATTTCCTCAAACAGAAAAGTCAGTTACAGAGGAATGCTAGATGTCAACTGATAGATAACATCTTAGACTTGAAATTACTCTCTAAGAAGAAATAACAAAAATACTTTTTCGTGGTTCTTTATGTCCTAGAGGCCATAGGAGAGAATCAACCTTATTAAAAACAAAAATGGAGATGCCACACATATCATCGAGGACATGAAAGTGGAAATAGGCAAGTTATAGGTATGCAAACAAATTCTAGGTTCTAGGAAAAGAAAGGCGAAGGGAAGAGAAATTCAAGCACCATCAAAGTATAGAGCTTCAGAGCAAGGATCCGTCTTTGGCTCTTGGGAGATTTTGGCAGAGGCAGGCAGTTCTTAGTTGTTGAGTGACTAGTTGGAGAAAAGGAGAAAGTTACAAGCAATTTCTAAGGAATTGGGAGCCCAGGGCATTCCTGCTCCTGAAGATACTAAGACAGCAACCTTAAAAGTTTCATTTTTTTTCTGACATGCCATCTGAATTTGAAGAGAACCAGAAAATTCAGGTACCTAGGTCTACATCCATTATCCAGGCAAAAGGCTGTAGAATCAAACCTATTTGTACTGTTTATGTTTGCCAAATGAGCAATTTCAAATATTAAAATGACATCAATACAGGTTTCTGGAGAAGCTCACTGACATTAACAGCATTGCCAAAAATGTAATGCAAACTTCTTAACATTTGTCATATTTAGGAAGTTCTATTTTTCAGTTCATTTTCATAGAGCTGGAAAAAGGAAACATAAATTGCTGTGGCAGTAGGGGAAGGAAACCAAAATTTAACGAAGGCTTATCATGGGTCTCACATTGTGTTATGCAGTTTATATATGGTCACATTTGGTAAGTTTAGGATATATGTGAAGGGTACTAAAGATGCAAGAGATAACGTGTGGTTTACAGACATTTCAATGTTTAATAATGAACCTGCCATCTCAAACTACTTTACCAGTTTAACTTATTAATTGTTGAAATTTTCAAACCAACCAAACCTGAGAAGAGTCTGCAAATCTGTACATTTTCACATACACATCCATTTACATTCACTCAAGCACCTTTTTTAAGACTTCTATAACTATAGTTATCAGTCTTGGAAAAATAAAAATGATGTATTGAAATTTTCCTATAACTGTCATTGTGACAGGGTTGTGAGGAAGGTCATGGCAAATTATACAACAACACAGAGCACGAGTTTTATTTGGGAAACTTACAAAATAAAAATACCTCACAAAGGTTTGCAAGAAGCAATGCATAACTCCCTTTTCTCAGCATTCCACAGAGAAGCATGCCAGCTATGAGCAGGGCAGCCTGTGCCCTGGTAATTCCACTTCTTACAGTGTAAGCAGAGAATGGCCCAGCAGTGACTGTGTTAGCCTTAGTTTTCCTGAAAGCAGAGATATTTGAGCAGTGTATTTGGGAGTGTGATTTCATGGGGGCAGGAACAAGAGATAGGCAGAGAAATACATAGAGAGAGAGAAAATGACCCAATATAGGTTATCCACTTAGTCACCGACAAGTTGGCTGACAAGTTGCTCAATGCTGTGGAACAGCCTGAGTGGTATGACACATATCTCAGGATCATCAGCTCAAAGGAAAAAAAGGGGGAAATATTCACCCATTGGCTTCTGTCTCTCAATGGCCAAGAATTGTCCCAGGGTGCATTAATTTACTCTGCAATTTTTATCAGTCTTCTCTTTGTGTGAGACGCATCCTAGAACAGGATCAAAGGGTTCTTATCCAATGCCTGAGGGGAGGTATTGTCAGATTGCCTTTATAGAAAACTGATCAGACCTCATGGCTGGAACAACCAATGACATTTGAGTAAGCATATGATATGCAAATTTCCCTTCAGGTGGAGGACTCGATGTTTTAGACTCAGTTACTAAGAGGTTAGGTGCCAACTGTCACAGCTCAGCTCCTGGAGACCCAGGGAGCCTGTGGGAGATTGCAACATCTTCTCCTAGGAGCCATCCATCCTGTGGGAATTTGGTTTTGAAATGCAGCTGGAGTCAATGCGGGACTCCAAGATAGCTTGTCCATTGCCAGGCAATGAAAACAGGCCACTGAGGCTCACCTTTGGACTTCCTGGTTGACATCCCATGGTCAGCTCTGGATATGCAGGGTGTAAATTCATTGTAATGATGTTAATTTTAAGAATGGTGTACAATTTTTTTCTAATTAGGTATTTTGTGCCCATATTAGGAAAAAATTGATTTGGTTCACCTAATAAATTTCATTGAACCTAATTCTCATATTTTATGTCCCTGACTTGTAAAAGAAAGCTTAAACAGAGGGAAGATTCTGTGTCTTGCTTTTCAGAGAGAGATGTGGGTATGAGTCAAAGGGTGGTTAGAACCTTCCCATCCTCTAATACATTATGGAGGATGTTGACTGCTCTTCATCTTTGATACCATAAATTAGAGTATTATGTTCATAACGACTATTTTCTATTTAAGGAGGATTTTTGTGAAAAACATTATCTTTTTCTGATTAATAACTCCTTCAATGCTATCTATGTTCTCCCTCAACTGTGCCTTTGCAGCTGAATAACTGATTCACCATACTACTGAACAACTTTTTGATGACTTGAGTTTATTTATTTTTTAAAAGCCAATACCTTCATTTACCATTCTTGTACTTCCTGTCCTGCTTAAAGCACTTTTTGGTATTTTTTTGTGATGTAAAATCAGCCCAGTTTATCTCCTTTCAAGACATCTTTATTGAAAATGCCTTGTCTCCAGGCTCACTTTGGTTTCCCTTTCCAATTCTTATAGACAACTGGTTAACTAATCGAGTCACTCCCAAGCCCCATTTTTGTTAATCAGTATATGTAATAAGGTGATGCAGTCTAAACATTTATTTAATAAAAAGAATGTCACATCCGTTGAATGTCACTTACAGAAGTTACAAAAAGGAGCCATCCATTTATTCTTTCAACAAATATTTGTTGAAGCATAAGATGCATAGCATGCTATTCTCTGTGTTGTGGGATATTGTAGGATGTAAAAGACCTGGCTCACAAAAGCATGCAAGCTAATGTTACTAACTTCATTTTGTCAAGCAATTTGGTGTGGGAAATAACCAGTGGGAAAACAAGTGGGGAAAGAAAAATAAGTAGAAAGACTCTGAACATATGTTCAACACAGCAGGAGACAGCATTAGAGACCTGGGATCCAACTTGTAAAAAGAAAGTGTGTAGTGGCTTGCATTTTGAAAAGAACCCCATATGGGGAAAGATTATACTTTGTGGCAAAGACACAACAGGGAGACCTAGATGAGATCATGAGTATTTTCTTTGTGGAACCACAGAGAAGAATTTAGGGTTAGGAAGCCCACTAGCAGATGACATGCCCAGGAGCAACACTTAGCCACTGCCTGGGCATTCGTAGTGGCTTGTGTGTGTAGGAAGTTATAAAGTTCTGAACACTCAACTCATTTGCCTTTGCATTTAGCATCTTCTGTGCAGAAAATTAATTATGCTGCAGTCTCATTGTTATCTAACATTTTAGAAAACTAGCGACTTATTAGGTTATACTAGTATTAAAACATAAAATTAACCACTAGGTAGAATCATTTTTAGGATTTCCTCACTTTTAATTAAATCTAACATCAATGTTGTAAAACCCAAAAGAATAAAATAATATTTATTTTGCTAGTAAAATGAATTTGCAAATGCTTTCAACTCCCTTGGGGACTGAAGTTCAATAAGAATTGAAGTCTTTTCACACTGCGTGTTGGAAAGGGCCAAGCGCCATGTTGAGAGTTTGTAAGTCTTCTGTACCAGCAAAGAGAGGCAGTAGAAGAAAGAAAGATTTACCTACTCTGCATTAAGAGAACTATTAGACTGCCATTCATAGTGCAGTTTTTTTGCAGTCATACAGAAACACATTTCTAGGTCATTAGACAGTCAAGTTCCAAAAGGGTTTTGCAAGAATCAAATCATATGTGAGCTGAGTCAAAAATCCGGAGGTTGCTCTGTAGGTGAAGAATGTGGCAAACATAAGATCTGAATGAAAGCAAAATTGAGAGTCAGCAGTGCAGGCTCTGGGAGGCGAAAGCCCAAAAGACGGGCCAAGAAATGCTTTCGATGTTGGACCTTGGGGATAAAATGATGATTTGTCAAATTACTAACTAGGTGAAAAAAACAAAAGAATGTTCTCCAGCCAGGATCATGGGACCAGAGGTGTTACCAGGTCAAATGACATTACCGGGTGACCTATTGCTCTTAGTTTTTTCTTGATGCACTTCATTTAAGTTAACATCTTCATTCTCTGTGTTGTATTTTATGTATAGTGGTTTTCTCTATCTGAAGATTTTTGGAGTATTTACTCAATGACTTGTTTATATAACTTGTTTCCTCCTCTTTCAAGATGAGTTGGCTGAGAACAAGGACATTTTCCTAGTCACCCACTGTCTCCAAGCTTGTGAACAGTTACTGATAGCACTCAACTGCTTTTTTATTTTTAAAAAAATAGGGATGAGGTCTCAGTATGTTGCCTCAGGCTGGTCTTGAACTCCTGAGCTCAAGTGATCCTTCCTCCTCGGCCTCCCAAAGTGCTAAGATTACAGGCATGAGCCACCATGCCTGGCGGCACTCAACTGTTAAATGAATGAATAAGTGAAATGAACATTTTTCCTTAACAACCTTGCCACACCATCACTGTTGCGTAGTGTGCGCCAATGAGTGGTAATGTAAGATTTTATTGTTGGTTAAAGCTCAGATGTTTTCAGCAGACAGAGAGCTTGGAAGCAGAGCAAGCTCTGATAATAGCTCTTGCTGTTTGTGGGTATGTACAGTGAATTTTAATTCACCTTGTTTATATAAGAAGGGTATAATATGAAATATAATTTTGGCATAGGCTTTAAAAAACAACAGTCTTAATATATTGATAAATTAGTACTTTGGGCTGTTGTCTCTTTTCTCCCAAAAGAAAATTCAATTAGAGTTAGGGTCATGTTGTCCCATAATGTTTGACAGAAGAGTGTTTGAATTCCATAACCAATTTTTAGAAACAGTAGCTTGAGTTATTTTCTTCCCTAGTGCAGTTACCATGGAATTGATATAAAAACTTGGATATTTCTATATTACTCATTTCAGAAATGTGTTCAACTTTAAGGAATTATTTGAATCTTAAAAGTATTTTGCAACCAACTCATCTATACCATCAACTCCTGACTCACCTTCAAGCAATGTTCTCCCTCTCTCTCTGCTTTTACCCCCTTAAATTGGAACTGATGTTTTATATCTAATCTGTTATAGACAAGATACAAATTGCATGAGGGCAAGGACATTTTCTGGTTCATTCCCTGCCTAGCCCTCAATGACATGGTGAATGCATAACAACAACAACAATTCTAATAAATGAAGGAGAAGTTAGTGGGCTGTTTCAAGCAGTATTTCCTGGAACAGCTGTGTTTTGGTGGGGTTCGGAGTCTGGTTATTGACTTTGCATGTTTGGAAATTAGCTTTTATTAGATTTTGAAAACTGAGATCATAAACTTTTTTAAAATTTAATTTTTTATTATATTTGTTCGAAAACCACTGCTAAAAGGCTTATAACAGTGTTCCCCTTCCCCCTTACCTTCCAGCCCACAACTATCCTCCTCACCAATGTGATCTTTCTTTGGAGATGAGAAATGTCATCTTTCTTAGCTTTTCTGGTACTTGCCTCCTTATTTCTAAATCCTATATAGTATTGCTTTATTTTGATTATTAATTTTAAACGTTATCCAACCCTTTCACAGTGTGGTGAAAAATCCATAGTATTATAATTACTATGGCTAATGTAAATGCTATCCACAGTAAACCCAAGTGGCACACTGTATTTATAGTATGTTATTATAGTACCTTTTCTTGGGTTAAGAACTGAAACTTTTTCTTTCAGTTTTCTCAGTTTGTCTTCAAATTGTGGTTAAGTCATCATACACCTTCCAACAAGCCGTATAAAATCCTGTCTCATTCAAATTCCGGTACAGTGAAATCTACCTGGTAATCTCTCCATTTCTTCTTCATCTCTCTTTCCCCTGGAAGCATCCTTCCGGTGGTGGGGGCGGGGCGTGGTTTTGTCCAATCTGAAATGGCTCTCCTCTATGTGAAAGCTTCTGCCCAGTTATAATCTTGGACCCTCTGTACCTCCTGGTCGTTTCTTTTGTCTCTCTCGATTTTGGATTACCTGCTTTCTGCTTTCTGTTGACCTTAGTCTTGCTCCTTCTTGGTTTATTCCATTATGGGTAGAGCATCCACTAGTTCCTGGAGAAACAGAGTTCACAGGTAATTTTTTTAAGACAACATTTCATAAAATATTCTTATTTCATTTTCATGTAAGGCTGATTGTGTCATTGGACATGAACGACTAGAATGGATATCATTTATATCAAGAATTTGAAATGGATTGTGCTACTCTTGTAGGACTTCCTCCTTAGTTCAGCTGAAAGCTGGGAACTTGTCACATGACCACGAAAGATTAGCCTCACAGATACTTTGAAGGATGAGAAGAGCAGGGTTCATTGGGTGAAAGGCAAAAAAGGGAAATAGGGACCCTCAGCAAAGCAAGAGTCCTGCGAGTAGGTTTCTTGCCTCACAGATTGAAACCCTAGTTATTATCCTGGAAAAGAAGCCAGGCTCCTCCCCGCTGCAAAGGGCACAAACTTACCATGGCTCCACCGCGTTCTCCTAGTGCACTGGCCAGTCGGAGGTTTTCCGGGGACTCCTTTATACTTGGCTGTCTCACTACCGTCCTCTAGCTTTCTATGTTGCTGTTAAAAAGCAAAAATAATTTTTATTCCTTATCTTTTAATGTACCCCCTTTTTCACCCGGGAAGATTTTCTCTTTATTGTTGCTTTTTCTTTTCTTTTTTTTTTTTTCATTTATAGCTTTAGACACTTGGTAGTAAGCCTTTTCCATCTGGAGACTTACATCCTTCAAAGTGAGGAATTATCTGATTTTCTCTATGAAACTCCTGTTAGTCAGATGTTGGGCCTTTTTGCTTAATATTTTCTTTAATCTTTTCCCTCCTATTGGTTATCTATTTATGTTTTTGATCTTTCAATTCTTTTGTTAAACTTTTATTTTCTAAATATCTATTTCTTGTTTCACGAGTGTTTCTTTTCATGCATTTTCATGTTGTTCTGTGGGTTCAACACCTCTTTTACCTCTCCAGGGATATGAATTACAGTGCTTTTTGGTTTTGGTTTTGGTTTGTTCGCTCCCTGAATTCACTATAGTTCTTTTCTCATTTTAATTTTAGATGTTTTCTATGATGTTTTTGTTCTTGTCTAATTAATATCAAAGCCTTCAGAAGTAAATAGAAAGTTCTATGTGTGGAGGCTGCAGTTTTGCACTGCTAAACCTCCTGAGGTTACCACAACTGGCCAGTTAGCTTCTGTGTTGTGAAATCCCAAATGCCTGTATTCCCACAGGAGTTTTCTCAGAGGCAGTACATTCTCTCTTACACCTACCTGGGAGTTATTAGCTTGGCTACCAGCATTCTAGAATCTGGTGGAAAAGAAAGGCTCAGGGTCCACAGTTCAGTTAGATTAATTCCATTTGTTTTTCTGTATGGTACTTTGCTGTCTTTGATGCCTCATGCCCGCAGGGGTAGTAGAAGTGGAGCAGTCATCTGAAGGTGCTCAGAGTGGGCGGGAACCAGGAATTTGAGGCTAATTGCTCCCTAGCAGTTTCTCAAATCCTCTCCTTAATTCCTTCACATTATTCTGTGTAATTCCAATTCCTGAGCCTTTTCTAACTTTTAGGGGCCAAATACGTATATCCGTCTGCAAGAGCTTATTCTCCTCCACTCTTCTAAATTATTTATTATTCCTACATTGATTTTAGTCTTCAAACTCTGTGGCTTGGGACTACAAATATCTATTAATTCTTAATGAATATATTCAATTTTTTGTTTATTTGTTTTTGTTCTATTTTCCTGAATTTTAGGGGGTTGGATTTTGAGAGGAGAGGGGTGGAAGTGTCCTGATTCCATCAATTTAAGAATCACAGATCTCATGATCAGATTTTGAGGGATAGATTCTCATTGTAACACTTGTCAGAAATTTATTTTTAAAAGAGAATTACAGTGCATTAATTAATACTTGCAAATATTATCACTAAGTAAATTAGAATATTTCTTTTGATTGCCAAAAGCAGTCTTGTTCTACTAAAAGAGTCAGCTTCAGACGTCAAATAAAGATCTAAACATTCATGATGAGTATTAGTGATAGCAGAGAAAGCTAAATGTTCTTTACGGTTTATGTAGTATTACCTAGCCTGATGCCACATCCCTCATGTAAGCAGGTGCCTGCCAAAATAAATAGAATGATTAAATTGGGCAGCCAGGAATTACCACTGGACAGTTCTGATAATCCACAGGCAACTTTCCATTCTTCCTTTTTTTATTCTTCACAAATTCTACTAATATTTGTTATAAAAATAGATTATACAATTATTTGAGTGAGAAAGAAATATTTATGAAGCATCCACTCTGTACCATATATATAGTGGTATATATTATTTCATTATTCTTTGTCAGATATTAGTTACGTTTTAAATTTATGTCTTTTTAATGAGATTCCTGGGAAGTACCTGGTTTCCTGATGAAATTTAAGGAATTCCCATTATTTGCTTTAATCATTCCCTGGGAAGACTTCCACATGTGACCAAATACATTCATTTTATAGCTTTTATTTTAATTGTTGATTTTTTTATGGCTTTGTTCATAATTCTGTGCATACATTTTTTGTTTACCCATATTATACACTGACTACGTACTCAATATTATACAAACCTTCATTGTTTATTTTTCCATAATAAACAAGGAACATGAAGTCTTTGCATTTGGAAGAGTCTTCAAAGGCAGATCAGAGTCCAAAACCTAACACAAGCCCTCACTCCAGTTTGGTGAAAAGCAAATTAAAAAAAGAAAAAAGGGAAACAAAAAGAGAGTAAACAAAACACATATGCAGAAATACACCAACAAAAATACACGTCGTCCATCTCTGCACTTCTTATCTTTCCTGGAAAGAATGGCAGCGACTAGGAAGAGTTTTTCGGAGGCTGGATGCTCCCATGAAATGTGCACCTGGTCCTGAGGTGAGCCAGATTGGCAGGAAGAGAAGGCAGAGCTGATTCCAACCTGTTATTCCTTAACCAATCACCAGCGTGACAAACCTTGAGTGAGCTTGAACCACAGATGCCCGCTAGATGTTCATCCCTGTGTTAAAAAAAGATTTGGTGAAAATAGTGGCTGGTCCTGAGCCCAGCAAGGATGGAGATGAAGAATGATAAGTTATTCATTTCTAAAAATTTTATAAATATAGGACTTGCTTAACACTGACTGCTGACCTTGAATTCCCTTCTTCTGAGTATGTCTGCAATTCTAAAAGCAGCCCCAGAAGGCTGGAAAACGACTCACAAAGTGGCTATTAATAAACAGTGGTACATATAAAAGTGACAGAAGTCCAAAGTGTGTAGACAGGTGTTTTACTTCAATATTGTAATGAAATGCTGAAGCAGTGCAGGTGTTCAGCAGTCACAGCTTTGTCTGAACACTGCAGGGTATATGTGTGTATGTGCCTGTGAGTACACACACTCCCGTGTATACATGCAACTAATGCACATGCACTTTGGGGAAGCACTTACTATGCGCACTCTGCAGTAACAAATGATTTGCTTCCAATCATTGCTATATTGATTTAAGTGAGAATGTGCTCTTTATAAGCATTATCCACCACAGAATGCACATAGTAAGTGCTTCCCATTCCAATGTTCCTTGGTTTCAGCAATGTCAATGACTATACTGTATTAGTCTGTTCTCACACTGCTAATAAAGACATACCAAAGAGTGGATAATTTGTAAAGCAAAGAGGTTAATTGATTCACAGTTCCACATGGTTGGGGAGACCTCACAATCATGGTGGAAGGCGAATGAAAAGCAAAGTCTTGTCTTACGTAGTGGCAGGCAAGAGAAAGCTTGTGCAGAGGAGCTCTCCTTTATAAAGCCATCAGATATCGTGAGACTTACTTACTACCACGAGAACAGTATGGAGGAAACTGCCCCCATGATTCAATTATCTCTACCTGGCCCCACCCTTGACACATGGGGATTATTACAGTTCAAAGTGGGATTTGGGCGGGGACACAGTAAAACCATATCACTACTTAACAAGAAACTTAATAAAGTAATGTTGGACCTAAATATTTTAGTTTTTTCCAGTATGATTTTATTTATTTATTTATTTTGAGACAGAGTCTTGCTCTGTCATCCAGGCTGGAGTGCAGTGGCGGTATCTCAGCTCACTATAACCTCTGCCTCCCTGTTTCAAGCAATTCTCATGCCTCAGCCTCTAGAGTAGCTGGGATTCCAGGCATTACCTTGGGATTACCACCACACCTTGCTAATTTTTGTATTTTTAGTAGTGGTGGGGTTTCATCATGTTGGTCAGGCTGGTCTTGAACTCCTGGCCCCAAATGATCCTCCTGCCTCAGCCTCCCAAAGGGCTGGGATTACAGGTGTGAGCCACCATGCCCAGCTACCAGTATGATTTTAATGAGATTAAGGCTGGTTGGTCTCATGGGAGAAGAAAACATTCAGGTCTCCTATTTAGATTGAGTTCATCTCAAAATACAGGAAAAATAATACAAACTCAGTCTATTTCCTAAGTCAAGTTGGTCAATAACATCTTCATAGATAGAAAGTGATTTTTCAATATTTAAAAACCAGCTCTCTGGATCTCACAAGACCACAAGTGAATAGAATTAGATCAACTACTGTGACATAATGCAAACATTACTAGTAGGGATGAACTGATGAGTTCTCTTTTTTATCCCAGCTTCATTTCTAGATTTATCATCTTGCCTTCCATTTTATTTTTCATTTCTTTTATCTCCATCTTTACCCTCCTTTCTCCTGGCCACCACCTCCTCTCTCATTTTATGGAAGAAATTGTAATGTGAAGAGCATCTTCAAGAAATTATATCTTATGGCCTTTCTTAAGGTAATTCAAACTTGTGCTTGGCCGAAAAAGAACTGTATGCTAAATTTATGTATGTTCCCAGAGACAGAGAGAAACTATTTTTTCTCTGTCCCCTTCATGAGACATTTAAACAAGTGAGTAACAGGTGCTGCATGCCTGGAACACACTGTACTCTGAATATTCTCGTAAGAAGTTGTGCACTCTGAGGAGAGCATTTCATTTCTATGTCCTCATGAACAACACCTGTGCTTGGTCAGTCACTGGAAGGATACACCCTTGGTGATAAGGGATTTTATTGGGCTGTGGATAGAATTGTTAAATACTTGGGAAGGAAGCTGAGAAATTAAGTCTACCGGGTTGGATAATAACTGCATGTACTTTGTGATAAGTTGTTTTATCTGTGATTTGAATGGAAGAAATAATGCAAGATTGAACCACCAAACTCATGTATTATTTTAATTTGAAAAAAAGTTGACTTTTTCTAATAAGAAATATAAAACTTTATTGTGCCAGAGTGACAATATTCAAGTAGGAAGAGAAAAAAAGAGAGATATAGAGAAGGAACTATTGGTTAGTTGGATTGAGAGGCTCATCTCCATGTCTTTTGCATTAACCTCAGAATTAGCAGGTATAGCTCATGGACTTGGCTTAATAAAGACGATTTATACAGTGATATGGATAAGAGAAGAGCTCTAGAGACAATATTTGTAAGCCATAAATTACTAATACATATGTACTTATGATGAATAAATTATTTTGCAATATGATGAGCATGATCTTCCTTTGAAGAGAAAAATAAAATCTAGGTTTCTGAAGGAGAATTAACTCCATTAGGCCCGGAGTATACATATTTTAAGTCACTTCACTGCCTAGAGTTTTAAGTATCCTAATGGCTAGAAATTATGCATTTGTCCATACAGAGCATCCTGATAACTCCCCCTGGCAGACCTGTACTATAATTTAAGCCAATGCTTGATAACTTTTATAAGCCTGGCAAGATGCTCTTCTTTTCTCCACTCCCATCCACTCCCACCTCAGTGTGTGTGAATCAATCACTATTCAGCTCCAACATCACCATACTGCTGCTTATCAATTACAAGTCAAGTTATTTTACAAAAGTGATAAGTATACTGAATTCCATCTGTGATTTAGTGTTCTAGTTGAAATATTTTGTGTTTACCTTCCAGATGTTTTTTTTCTTGAGACAGGGTCTCAATGACTCTGTTACCCAGGCTGTAGTTCAGTGGCACAATTATAGCTCACTGCAGCCTCAACCTCATGTACTCAAATGATCCTCCTGCCCCAGGCTCCCAAGTAGTAAAGACTACAGGCACATGTCACCATGCCCAGCTAATTTTTAAATATTTTGTAGAAATAGGATCTTACTATGCTGTGTATGTTGGTCTAAAGCTCCTAGCCTCAAGCGATCCTCCTGCCTCGGCCTCCCAAAGCATTAGGATTACGGGCATGAGCCACTGCACTTGACTTCTGCTAGGTTTTAATTATTCTGAATGGCCACAGTATAAATTTTAAGTTGTTAATCATTGGAGAAAACTAGATGGTGTGGGGGAAGTTTGTCCTAGTGACAACAGGTCAATATATAAGGCCAGAAGTTGTTGAGATCTAAAAACAGAACACTCTAGGCCTGACCCCAAGAACATTTCAGTTCATATTTTCAGTGTATTTCCAGCAGTCTAGATGAAATTTTTACTTGCCAGTTTCCTCACATCTTACACTAACTTACACTAACTTCGCCTCCCTCTCAACTTGGACCTGTTTCCCTGTTTATGACATTCTGTTAGGGATATTTTTATCCTCCTGGTTTTCAGGGCAAGAAGTTAGGAATATGGGTATCATCTTTGCTTTCACTTCTTACTGTCATTCTCTATGTCTCAGCTTCCATTAAGCTTTACATTATTTCCTTTCAAGGATCATCTGGGATCTGCCCCTTCTCTGTTTGTGTGGAGTTAGCTTACTAGCTCCACTGGGCTTTCAATGCCCACCAGCTGTCCACCTCCATACCACAGCACATACTCTCTTCCTGTGTAGGGCCTCCCTTACTATCATTACACTTTGTGAAGGCTTGTCTGCCTCTGAAGATTGCTTTATCCTCTCCTCCTTGCCTGATATGTCCTACTGGTTTGCCAGATTGGACAATATCCTTTTGAAATCAATCTCTTTCCAACTCAACCTAGACATCGTGGTTCAATCACATGAATGCACTTCTATCAGCACCCTCAATTTCTCTTCTATTTCATCTTTCTTTAGCCATTATCTACTCCCAGCCATGACTATTGTAATACCCAATCAAAAACAAATATACCCATTCTTTTCATTTCTAATCATCCTTTTTCTTTAGTATTTGTCCTTGGCGCAGAACGTTAGAATTCTGTAAAGCTTCTGAATGGTACCACCACACATTTATTCCAAACCAACTGGTCCCTCAGTACCACTAGATAATTCTTTCTCTTGTGTATAATTTTGGCCTTTTTATGTTTTCTGTATTTACTGTTCAGATTTTTTAAAATTCTGCTCATTTTTTCTTCCTAACCCCATCTCTCTAAGTCTCAGCAGTCAACTCTGCCTGATTCCTCAAACAAGGTAAGGACCATTGGAACCCGTTCTCCCTGGCATGCTGGCCTCTGCTTATAGAACCCATCCTTATCCATCTTCCCTCCTGTTTTAGAGCAAGGTATCCCTGGACCTTCTCTCTAAGATATCTGTGATGGTTAATTTTGTGCATCAACTTGACTCGGTCAAGGGGTACCCAAACGTTATTTCTGGGTGTGTCTGCAAGGGAATTTCCAGCTGATATTGGCATTTGAATCAGTGGCTTCAGTAAATATCACCCTTCCCAATAAATGTGAGCATCATCTAATCCATTGAGGGCTGAATAGAATAAAAGGGGAAAGAAGGGGCAATTTGTCGCTTTTTGCGTCTGGCCTGCCTCTTTGAGCTGGGACATCAGCTTTCTCTTTCCCATGGACTGAGGTTTACACCATCGGCTCCCCTGAATCTCAGGCCTTCAGACTCAGACTGAAATTGGCTTTTTCAGGGATTCAGCTTGCAGTTGGCAGATCGCGGGACTTCTCAGCCTTCATAATTGGGTGAGCCAATTCCTCACAACAAATCTCTTCCTATACACATCCTTCTGGTTCTGCTTCTCTGGGGAACCCTGACTGATATAACATCCTTCCCCCATACTCTAGGACCTTGATCATCATTTAGGTCCCCTTTTTGTAAATATTCCACATTTCTTTTCTCTTCTGAAACCCTCCTCCAGAGTTATATTGATATGTCCAAGTCTTCCTCACCCTGAAAATATGTTATTTTATCCCTACATTCTATTTAAGCAACTTACTAATTTCTCTTTCATGGGGTGAGGGGAGATTAAAAAAAAAAAAAAAAATAGAAAAAAGAACACACTTCCTGGCTCCATGTTCTCGAATTTCATACAGTCCTTCACTTACTACAATCTGGTGTTCTTTCTTATCATCTTTTAATCACCCTGTGATTAAAGAAGACTGTTCTCCCTTAATCACAAATGACATTCTCATCACCAAATCTTTTGCTTTTGGTCACATTACTTAATTTCCCTACAAAATTTGATGCTTGATATTATTTTTTGTAGGAATTGTATGGTACTAATGCCACGAGATTCTGGGGCATCACTTCACCAGTCGGGAACTCCTATGGCCAGTGGCACCTTTGCCCGAGTTTTGCTTGGGCCTGCTGGGCTTGCTCCACCCACTTGGCCTGGCAGGCTGCACTTAGCTCACACTACCAGCCTGGATCCCATGCCTGCCAAGGATGAGCCAAGTGCAGAGCGGTGAGGGGTGTGTGAGCAAACGTGGGGTCCAGGAACTGTGCACAAGTCAGGCATGCTGACTGTGGCAGGGCACACAGCTCCAGGTGCCAGCACAGGTGCCGGCTCCCTGCAAGGTTGTGGCTGGACCAGGTGTATTGCAACTTCCACAGCTGGCACCGGGGACAGTGGTGGTACCCAGAAGCTTGGAGATGGCAGGAACCGCAGAGCCCCAAAGAGGGTGTCACAGCCCTGGCCTGAGGACATCCTAGGTCTGGGCTCCCTGAAGGATTGCAAGTCTTCTCTCCTTCTCTCTTCTCTTCTTCTTGTCACCTGCAACATGACGAGCAAGGGACATGTTTCAGTCCGGTTTGCATTACAGCTCTTTTAGCCCCGCTGTTTGGTGGTTCCTGAATTGTTGTCCTGTGTCCAGGAAGAATGAGGTATGCAGACAAGTGAAGGGTGAGCAAGGCGAAGAAGAGTTTTATTGAGCAACAGAATAGCTCAGAGGAGACCCACAATGGGCAGCTCCTGTGGTGTTCAGCTCCTCTCCACAGGCAGGGTGTCCTGACAAGTGTTGAACTTTCAGTAGAAAGGAGACCTTGGGGTGGGTAACTCCTCTCTGCAGCTGGTCATCAACTCTCCAAGTCTGGCTGAGTGGGTGGGTGGGGAGGGTTATGGGCTTCAGAGGGAAGAAGTGCATGCTGGTTAGTCCATGGGCAGCCATAGATGGGCCCAGAAAAAGCACGTAGGTTACCACTTCCTCTGAGGGACTGGCAGTCCTGCCTCCAGGCTTCAGGCCTTCCTTGCTTGAAGGTGGGGTTTCACGGGGGACCTGCCCCGTTCTGCCCAGGAGCTTGTCTGCTTCCAGCTGCTGTTCATGGTGCCCAGGCTGTTCGTGCTGAGAGGAGCCTGCAGGCCAGTGATGAGCTACCCTCAGCATCCCCTCAACCTCCCTCCTATGCTCATCGGGGCCCAAAGTCTGGAGGGGCCTGAGGCAGCAGGGGGCTGGTGTGTCAGCACTGCCTGGAACGAGCACACACCCAGCCGGGTTGTGACAGTGCCCAGGGTTGGCCGGGTTGGCCTCAACTTTGCTCTGAGATCGGAGCCAGCGCTGGGAGCAAGGAAAGGCCAGGCAGCGGGAGCAGGCACTTCCCAGCCTGCAGGAGGGGAGCAGGGAGGCCTTCCCGGGACCGAGAGTGCAGAGATGCCAAGGTCCACAGCCACAGCTTGGGCAGCTGCAGCTGCACCCTGTATGGTGGGGCTCCTGCCAGCTCCCGGCCCCTGAGAGTACGGGGAGGCCTGGGTCTGCAGTTGCGCCCAAGGAGTGCGAAGCTTCCACCCTGTCAACTGAGAAGGGGGTGGGGCTTCTGCCTGTTCCCGCTCCCACCAGCTACAGGCAGCGCCTAGCCCTAGCCACGCCTCCCCGAGTGCAGCTGGAGTCATGGCAGCAGCCCTCTAGACAGGCCGCCGCTGCCATCACTAATCTCTCCTAGTTTCTGTTTGCTTTTCCGCCTTTCAATGGGCTCACCCATTGCACCGTGTGGGTGTTCCCTCAGTATGTAAAGGTACGATCCTCCATCTTCATTTCTTTTCTTTTACAGCAGCCCTACATGATCCCATTTTTATCAATAGCTTTATTTTATATTATGAGCTATGTTTCCATGTGCAGATGACTTCTCAATCTGTACGTCCAGTCATCTCCCCTTGTCATTTCATCCAGTCCATTCTGACCTTCATCTTTTATTAATAAAAAGAATGCACTGCTTCATATCTCTACCTCGTTTAAAAACCCTGATGCTTGTAGGATACAGGTCAAACTCTTAAGTGTGGTGTAAAGTCCATCAGCATCTGGATTCTCATCTTTTATCATTCACAGCTACATGTACTCTCCTCCAGTCATATTGGAATTCTTATGATAATCTTTTCTTCTGCAATATTTGTGTACTATTAGCTTCTCCCCCCCACCCCAGCTCAAACTCTGAAAAAAGTTTCATGACCATGGATTGTATCATCCAGATATTGAAAATACTAATATCAGTCTATTTTGAGATCATCTTGTTGGTGCCTTGAGGCAAGGCCACACTTTTCTCCCTGAAAAAGAAAAAAAAATGTGATCTTGTCAAACATCTTGGGAACTTTTTCAACATGGGACAAGCAATAAGGTATGTGTTTGCTCTCGGGACTGGAGAAACATCTTACTTCCTCAGGACCAGGGACTTCCAGGCATGGTATTAACCTAGAATTTTAGGTTGAGTTTCCACAATACAAATTCTGATGTGAGAAGATTTGCATGTAAGTGGTTTATGGAGAGGAAATAGGAAAGGATACAGGAGAAGCAGGTTATGTGAGGGGAAAAAGCCAAGAAAGGATGTAATTTCAGGTAAAGTCCCAGCCTGGGCTTTACCCTCTGGGGAACTCTGGAGTGTATACTCCACCTCAGACATTGCCCTGCCTTGAGGCAAATGGGCTTGAATTGCATCTGCTTGCAGCAGCAGTTAGTCGTTGGCTACAGGCTGGGCTAGGCGGATAGGAATGAGGATTTGTAAACTCCAGATACTTTCAGTTCTGCTTCTGGCACTCAAGAGCAGGCCGCTGAGAAGCTGCAGGTGCAAGCAGTTAGTAGATCACAGAACTGGGAATGGCATAAAAAACTGGCAAGAGAGATGTGAAGGAACACCAATAGTATCCAATACACCTGGTTATGGAGAAGCAGGCTAGGAGGCAGAATAAGCACAGACCTTGCCCTTTTTACTGCCAGCTGCAGTCATAGCAAGAACAGTAGAACATAGAAGCGACAGCTTTTTAAGCAATCATCTCTGGGCAGTAATGGAGTCCTTTGTCCTCAAGTGGCCATGCCTAGCCCCACTAGGAAGTATGAGACATACCAGGACTTGGACTCCTGGGCCCAGCTAAAGGAATCACTAGTGGTCATGGACATTCCACTGTGCTCAACAGAGAAGAGACTTTCTGAGGGTTATTAGTAGCAGAGCAAAAGGATGGGGGCCAAATAAGCAGGCCGGAGAGGAATGCCCAGAGTAATTTCAAAGTGCATGCAGAATTATACTGCAGAAAACTTAGAAGTAACTAGGAAGTGGAAGAGACTCTTAGAGAGAGAGAAGTCAATAGAATCTCTGAAATCAGTAAAGTTTGGGCTACATTCCTTTTAAGTACTGGTGAGAGACTAGAATTTTCAGTCACTAAACCCCCGATGGCTGTGTATTACAGTTTATCCATGCCTGATCCAAGGAATGGAGCAACAATGCTCATCTTCTCCTTAGGCTTTCAGACCCATGAACAATGTCCCAACTTGAATGAACACTTTTATAATTTTTCCTAGACTCAGTTTCTCCCTCCTCTGTCCTTAGAGAGCACTCAGCAACTTTTATTACAGAATTTGCTTCATTGTACTACGGTGGTCAATTTAGATGTTTGTCTATCCCAAAAAACTCCTTCTGGAAAGAAGCTACTACTCTCCTATGTTTCTCGGTATTAAACATACTCTTAGGATTATAATACAGTCTTCATAAATACTGGCTGAGTGAAGAAACCATGATTTTCATCCTTTTGGGAAGGAAAATGTATCTCAGAATGTGATATAAACTATGAAACTTCTTCCAGAAAAATGCAGAAACAGAATCTTATATACATTAATATGGAAGAATTTCTCAAAACAGTGAAAAAAGATAAAGCATGTCTTTCAAACTCAAGACTAATGGTAGAGATCTTCCAAAATATTTGAAATCCTGGTATGTTCTAACTCTTACAGTATACTAATGAGAAAGTTTTTAGGAGCTCACTTCCAAATTACATGCACCAGCTACTTCTGAGGATGTTCGTAAGAATTGCAATTAGTGAGAAGCGGAGCACTGACGGGAACCAAGCGAGAAAACAGAAGAGTAATGAAATGAAGAGAGCTTTAATGAACAAGGAAAACAGGCAGAAGCAGGCAAGTCAGGCCCTGAAAATGAATGGTGGGAGAGGCACTGATTTCCCTCAGATTAATGTCTCACTCAAGGCTACCTTATTTGACTACTGAATGAGTCATGTCTAAGGTATTTCAGCCAGATAGAAGCAAAACCTCCTCCTTCATAGATTCCATCTTTTCCAAGAGTCCCGGGGAGCCTCGCATTCCCATTCCATTCCTCTAGTCTCAAAGCACTTTTACTTTCCAGGTGTTGGCTACTCAGCCAGTGATACTGACATCATTTATTTAAGCAAAGGACACAACTTCCAGTGTTCATATTCAATGTGTTAATATTACCCATTTAGAGATTTTAGTGTTTGGTTGTGTTCTCACCATTGATGAAAGTGTAATGAAATATTTTGTATATGTTAAGTTCCAATGAGTAATTATTGATGAGCAGACTGTCGATTGAGACAGATTTAATGAAAGGGGAGTCAATTTAAAAACTGTACTTCTAATTGTGAAATATTTTAAATCTTATTATCTCTTTTACTTTTGTGAGCAAGATACACACACAAAATATTTCACTATGCAATTTAAGATAGACCCTAAGCTAAACATGTGAGGAAGAATTAGGTAACATTCAGATAGATTCAAATTTCTATAAGCAATTATTTTAAAGTAAAGTGAAAATATACATAATCTACCTAATAATAATCACATTTCCCCTGGCTACAGAAACTCATTCCTTCTTTTGCACCATGGCCATATGATTTCTAAATGTGTAGAAAGAGCTGGAGGTAAATAAATTCAGGTGTAAAGTCATATATATTTGAAAGTTTCCTTAAATTTACCTATAGAGATAAATTGCATTGAAGCTGATGTATTACTTTCAAGGTTCTCTTTTCATATACATATTTGTTTAAAGTATATTAGAATTTTAAATTCTGATTATGGTAAAGTTTCCTTGATTCAAAGACTCAAATGTTTCTGACATTGGGTTGCATCTTACAATCTAGGTGGACATTTAATGTAACAAGTTCTTAAACTGATGGTTCACTGTGTAACTGATGTACTTTTAGAATAAAGAAAATGTGCTAATATAAACTTCTGTTTACTCTTCCAAAAACATTTTTCAGAGATGAGGACTTTCCATTGTTATTCAACAGCTTCTAAGTTCTCTATCCATTTTCTTCGTTTTTATCCTTCAGAAGTTAATTTATGTAGCGAGCAATGAGGCAAAGTCTCTGAGAATGGTGAAAGAATAAGATAAATTTGGTTTTCCAATCCTGCCAGGGAGATCCATATATTCTCAGTGAATTAATGACAAGAGATGTTTCCTTGTCACTAATTTAGAAGTCAGTTTTAGTAAACCTTCATAGCTTACAATAGTTATCCAGAGTCTGGTGGAAGCATTCAGACATGGATGATATCAAGACAAGAGAGCTTCATTTTAGCACCTGGCTGCCCTTTCTCCTCCAATATAAATCTATTTGTGTTAGAATTGGCCAAAGGCTTTGTCTCATTAAATTGTATTCAACCAAAAGTATTTTACTAGTGATAAAAAATAAATGTTATGTCAAAGTTACTTAGAAGGTGATGGGGGAATGAAAGTCATTTCACAAAACAATGTGAAAAATGAAAAAGCTCTCTTTGATCACAGTTCATAATTGAAGGTTATTTCCATTTCCTAGGTAGTTATTTTGGCAATTAAATCTACTCAAAAGTTTTATCTCTAAAAAATTAATTGTATGTTGAAAATGTGAATTGGGATAATGTATTTTATAAAGGTTAAAAGAGGTTATTCCAAATGTTATTTCAGTAACATTAGATTTGTTATCAGATGCTGAAAAGTTTAAGATATTAAAAAGTATAAGATGCTAAAACTGTTCTCTGTATGGAAAAAGTGTGATTTAATTTTATTAGTAGGAATTGTTTTGCATGCCTATTACCTTAGTGGTTGTAAGGTGGTAACAGTTTATGCTACTATGTAGCATGTTGTTTATAAATCTTCCTTGATTTAATGACTAGACTATAAATTTCTTTAGCATACTATCAAATTTCTTATTTTTAAACATCTTTATTGAAGTATAACTGACACATGATCGACTGCATATTTTTAAAATATACAATTTGATTAAGTTACCCCCAAACTCACTGATGATCTGTTCATTTTTTCTTTTTTTCTGTATGTTTATGTGCTGCATTTTGAATAGTTTCTACTGTAATATCTCCAAGTTTACTAGCCTTTTCTTCTGCACGATCTGATCTACTATAAATCCTCTTCAGTGTGTTTTCATCTTACACATTGTAGTTTTCCAGTGTAGAGACATGATTTTCAAATTGTAGAGGTGTCAGGAGCATCTCTAGACCAGCGGTCTCCAACCTGTTAGGCACCAGGCACTGGTTTTGTGGAAGACAATTTTTCCTTGGACAGGGGAATGGGGAGATGGTTTCAGGATGGTTGAAGTGCGTTATATTTATTGTGCTCTTTATTTCTGTTATTATTACATTGTAATATATATTGAAATAATTATACAACACTCTATAATGTAGAATAAGCTCAGTGGGAGCCCTGAGCTTACTGTCCTGCAACTAGACAGTCCCATCTAGGGGTGGTGGGAGAGTGACAGATCATCAGACATTAGAGTCTCAAAAGGAGCACGTAACCTAGATCCCTTGCGTGCGCAGTTCACAATAGGGGCTGTGCTCCAGTGAGAATCTAATGCTATGCTGGTGTGACAGGAAGTGGAGCGCAGGTGGTAATGTGAGCAGTGGGGAGCGGATGAAGATACAGAGGAAGCTTCGCTGACTTGCCTGCAGCTCATGTCCTGCTGTGTGGCCTGGTTCCTAACAGGCCACCATACCAAGTCTATGGGCCAGGGGCTGGGGACTCCTGCTCTAGACATTCAACTTAGGTATTTTTAAGCATCTTCTATCTCTCCACTTAGTATTGTGCACATATGGAATACAGTCACATATGTTTTAATACCCTTTTCTGCTAATTCTAATACCTGTATCAGTTCTGGGTCAGTTTCAATTGAGTGCCTGAATTTCACTATTGGTTGTATTTTCCCATTTCTTGCATGTTGATAATTTTTTATTGTATGTCAGATACTGTGAATTTTACCATGTTCCATGCCTATTATGTGTATGTGTGTGTGTGTGTGCGCGTGTATAATTTACATATTATGTATATATTTATCTTTTTTTGGAAAGACACTCCTGGACAATATTTAGTGAGAGGCGACCATGTACAAATACTTTACATATATTGAGATTAATTTTATGTTCACAACAACCTCATCAAATAGGTGTCATTATATTTACTTCAAGGATAAAGAAACAGAGCATCAAAGAGGCTAAGTAACTTGCCTAAGGTCACACAGCAGGTAAGTGGCAAAGATGGGATTTGAACCAAAGTGATTTGCATTCCTACAAATATTCTTGAATTTTGATCTGGGGGGCATAGTAAAATTTCTTGGAAGCAGTTTGTCATTTTCAGGTCTTACTTTTAAGAATTGTTAGGCGGGACCAGAATAGCGCTTACTAAGACAGATTAAGATCCTTTTGAGTTTTCTACCCAATTATGGTAGAATTATGCGATTTCCCCAGTCAGTTTGATAGGAAGAAGCACCATTCCAGGCCCTGTGTGAATTCCAGACACTGTTCCCTTAATCTTCTTAGATGATTCTTTCTTATCCTTCAGTCATTTCCTTACATGTATGTGGTGATCAGTACGATGTTGAGTGCTACTTGAGAGGAACTCTTAGCAGACTTTTGGTTTTTTAACTCTGTGCATCCCCCTCCTCTTCAGTACTCTTTGTCTAGTGATTTCTGATTGTCTTGGTCTCCCCAGACTCTCAACTCTATCTCTGCATCTCAGGGAGTCTGACGGGCTCCTCTTGGGTCTCCCTTGCCTATCCTACCGCCTAGAAACTCTCAAAGCAGGAAGCTGGGGGCAAGCAAGGTCTCACCTCTTTAAAATAACTTCCTTCATTACCCAATGTCCAGTTTCTCGAAAGCCATTGTTTAAATTGTTTTGTTTTGTTGTTTTAGGCAGGAGGATGATTTTAGTCCTTGTGATTCCATCTTAGCCAGAAATGGAAATCCATACTTCAATATCATTCAAATGTATGTATATATGTATACGTATGTGTCTCTGTGTGTATATATATGTATATAAACACTGTGTGTGTGTGTGTGTGTGTGTGTGTGGTGCTCTCACTGCACACTCTGTACTAAGCCCCTATTCCAGCATGGTCTGCGGAAAAAAAAAAATTGATGTATTATTTTGATAAGAACAACTTTAGTAATTTTGAAATTTGTTCAGTTTCTTTCCTATCTTCTTGATTCTCTTTTTTCTCAATTGTCTCTTACTTGAAGGTGCTGAGTCTCCTTTGTAATAAATAGCAGAAGAATTTATTGAACCTTGCCTACTTTAGGACATGATTTTATAGGTTATCAATAGACGTTTTCTAAGAACATGAGGACTACTACTAGAAGGAAAAAAACATTATTGGAAATACATTGGGAAATATTTCAGTCATTTTAAAAACTGAATCTTTATGCAAATCATTTCTCTGTGCCACATACAAAAGATACCTTAATTTGGTGCTTGTTCTTGGAAATCACTGTTAAAGGATACAGAAAGTATTTTTTCTCAGGAGTGGTTAAGTGTGGCTTCTAGGGTTTGATAATGAACGCAGAACTATTCATGCATAATAGAATCAGTGCATAAGAGAATCATGACTTTTTTTAAAGCCTGTCTTACTTTGCTATTCTGGACAGGTGTTTCTATAGTGCAATTTTAGCTACAAAAATGGTTCATAATTGCCAAGACCTAATTTAACATTCTGAAGCTAATCATAAAACAACCTCCCCTTTCACAGGAAAGACAAAGTCTCAGCTGGGCTTTAAATCCTGATTATATGACAAGGTTCCAATTGAAATTTCAGCTATCAACCAAGTGACCTTCAGTGACCACAAGCTGGGAATTTTGGTTGCTATTCTAAACAGATCTCTAGGCAAACCCCCAACCCAGCATGGATTTCCAGACCCTTGCATTATTCACCTCGTGAAAAAAGACAAGCAGAATATGAGAAGCAAATGATTGTAGCAACCTTCCACCCTCAATTCCTGAAAGGCCAACAGCAAGCTGTGAAAATATTCCCATGACCCTACTTCCTGTGTGAGGGCTTAGGACACTGATAAAATGTTTATATTGTCAGCCCACGTATAACAGTAATGCTGTCTGCCATTAAGAAAGTGTTATTTTGAAAGAATATTGCTTACACTAAAATAAAAGAAATTGGCCGGGCGCGGTGGCTCACACCTGTTATTCCAGCACTTTGGGAGGCCAAGGCGGGTGGATCACCTGAGGTCGGGAGTTCAAGACCAGCCTGACCAACACGGAGAAACCCCGTCTCACTTAAAAAATACAAAATTAGCCAGGCGTGGTGGCACATGCCTGTAATCCCAGCTACTCGGGAGGCTGAGGTAGGAGAATCACTTGAATCCGGGAGGCGGAGGTTGTGGTGAGCTGAAATCTCACCACTGCACTCCAGCCTGGGCAACAAGAGTGAAACTCTGTCTCAAATATATGCATACATACAAACATACATAAAATAAAATAAATTCTACATGTCTAACTACTGGCAGATTGCAATAATGTCACGCTTAGTATTTTTACTCCTCATAATTCTTTTTAGCAAATAACTCAATTTGAGGGAAGTTTAATTATTAATGTTTTTGTGTAAACTTTTTCTTCTCTTTGCATCAAAATTCTTCAGAACAAAATTTTATTTTATCTTTACCAGACTTTTTTTTCCAACTTCAATTAAAAAAAAAAATCCTGGCATAGTGGCATAAGATGTTGGCAGACAGGAAATACTTCATTCCTGCTTTAAGTGAGATTGGTAAACACCTTGGCTCTTAACTGCTAAACCGTTAATTCATCTTGGGTGATCCATTTTTAATCCACGTTTTTATTCTTCACAGTGATCAGCATACTGCTTTACACAAAGCTGACACTGTGAAACATTTGTTGAATGCTGGACTCAACTCAAATGATGAATGAATGAATTGATTTTCGCTATGGCTATTGTGATTCTGCCCCAAGGATTTTTTTCCCTGATTTATAACTTTATGTCTAGAAAATTTTGCCAGAGACATATGATTACATCACATTGATTTATACATTTAACAAGGTGTTTATCCTATGTTGAATTCAATAATATTTTATGAAACAAAACTGAAAATATAATTTAAAAACCTATATCAAGTAAAGCAATATATTTTTAAATTTGACTTGAGTATACTCATCCTCTTCCCAATGTGGATTTTAGCTGGCTTGCAGAAAAAGATCTACACACTAACAGTATCAGAATAAGTTAGAGGAAAGAAAGTTGAGAAGAAAGAAGAATAATTAAGCATGCCAACTGCAGAGGCCAGTCCAGTGTGTATGATTACACATTAAAACTGGCTGTATGTTTTAGCATTCAAAGTTAAACACACACACACACACACACACACACACACACACACACAAAATGGGTTACATAGCTAACTAATAGAAAAGAAGAAAATTTAATGCTTTCTCAAGGCACATTATCTTCCTGGTACTAAACTCAGACCAAGTTCTCTTGTGGGTCTTAGGCGGGGAACATTGAGTCATGTAATGGGCAATGTCCTTATGCCAATTTCACAGAAAATGCAGAAATGGGCCTCATGCAGCTCTTTCTTGTAAAGGCCTTCAATAAAAGTCAAAATCATAATATTAAAACATCAGGGAGAAAAACAGTTCTGGGAGGAGCCCAGAGAATTTGATGCCAGCATGTGTTCAATTCTGATCCAAGGGTAAATTTAGAATGCCTGGAGGTATGAAATACTGAGACTGGTTCTTGGTTGATACTTCCTATTTGTTAGGAGCAGGATTACAGCAAATTGCTCAAGGCAACCCTCAGGTGAGGACCTTGGCTGAGGTTTTATGTTTATGATGAAGACAGATTAGTAAGATTTAGAATCCACATGAATTGGTAGAAAGCCAATCTATAATTAGAAAATTCAGAACCCTAACCAGTGTTGTGAGCTGAATTTTCTCATGCCGCAGATGGGGAATGGGAGGTTGCTGTCTAATATGGCTAAGCTTCTCAAATATTTCCATCAAGGTTCTCCTAATGGCAAGGTCAAGTTGAACTTTTACTGTCAGGATTTGGGGTCAATTCCCAAAGATCTGTTCCATAGATTGACAATTTCTTTAAATTTCAACTTGCGATTCCAAAATGTACACCTCTCAATAAAATATATTTGTTTTAATATAGAGATAGTCTTTTTAATAAACTCTAAGAAGATGAGCCTTGTTTATTGGTTAGCTTTGAATGCTGCTTAACCCACTTCTCCCAAAGGTAAATCTAATCCATTTTGAGTGGAACAGTTATAAAAGCTGCCAGGGGTGATTTTAACCTGAAAAGTTGTCAACATTGTTACTATTACAGCTTTAAGCAAACCCAATTAATGTTGTCATGGAAAGCTGAATTCTGAGTCATATGGTTTCCCAGTGTTTGCTAGGAATTGTTAGTAAAGAGTACTTTAAGTGACGTGCTATAGAAAGCTTAGGTAACTGAGGTCCAAGGGGAGTCGGTGAGTTGGCAGATAGCTGGAAAAACACTCGAGGAATCATAGACGGTTTCGACATGGCTTTACTCTTTCTCTGGGCATGAGTGAGTCTGGGTATGAGCAAGTGTGAGCCTGGGCACAAGCAAACTGTATGTATGTGTGGGGAAAAGAAAGAGATCAGCCTGTTACTGTGTCTATATAGAAAGAAGTAGACATAAGAGACTCCATTTTGTTCTGTATTTGTGATGCTGTTAATCTGTGACCCTACCCCCAACCTTGTCCTTTGCAAGAGACATGTGTTGCGGTGACTCAAGGTTTAATGGATTTTGGGCTATGCAGGATGTGTCTTTGTTAAACAAAATGCCTGAAGGTAGCTTGCTGGTTAAAAGTTATCACCATTCTCTTAATTTCAACTACCCAGAGACACGTACACGGCCAAAGGTTGCAGGGACCTCTGCCTAGGAAAGCTAGGTATTGTCTAAGGTTTCTCCCCATGTGATAGACTGAAACTATGCTGCCAAAAGGTTTATGGAGATGTTTGCATATGCATCTCAAGGCACAGCATTGTCCTTTGAACTTATTCATGTCACAGAGGTTTTTGTTCATATGTCTTACTGCCGATTTCCTCTTTTTTCTTTGATCCTATTGTCCTGCCACTCCCCTGTCTTTAAGATGGTAAAGATAATTATCAATAAATACTAAGGGAACTCAGAGACCGGGGCCGGCGTGGGTCCTCTGTAAGCTGAGCGCCGGTCCCCTGGGCCCCCGCTTTTCTTTCTCTATACTTTGTCTCTGTGTCTTATTTCTTTTCTCAAGTCTCTCGTTCCACCTTACGAGAAACACCCACAGGTGTGGAGGGGCAGGCCACCCCTTCATGTATGGTGTTAGCAGGTTATACCTTTTATAGACAATAATGGCTCCGAGCCAAGCACCAGCTCATGTGGGTGATCACCTAATGAGCCTCACAGGGCATGATTACCTAATGTGCGGGGCTGTGCGCCTGTGCTCCAAACTTGCTGAGTCATGTTGGACTGGGTGTCTGCCTCAGCCTATTCTTGACCACAGCACATCAATTTTCCTTACACAAAACTTACATGATGCTCACAGCTGAACAGTCATCAAGGGAAATAGCTTCACTATTTTCAGGCACAATACTGAATTCCTCTTCCCGATAATAGGTAAAATACTTAGACTTTGGTCTTTTGAGATAAAAATAATATAAAATTCGTGCTGTGAATTTTGACACTGAAAACTAATAAAACAATAATTAATATTTACATAGCTTTGGGTAGATGTAGGTTTTACACATATTAACTGATTAATCCTCACATCCACCTATGAGATGGTTACTATATTTATACTCACTTTATAAAGGAGTAGAATTTGAGGCACAGAGAACATAAGTAACTTGCCCTTGGCACAGGCTAGAAAGTGAATGAGCGGGAATTTGAACCAGGCAGGTTGACTCTGGAATCTTTGTTTTAACAACAGTCCTAAGCTGACCTGAGATTATTGTCTTCAAAATCTTATGATTGTGTATACTTGAGTTACTTCAAGTCTATGTGTGGCCCAGATCTATCACTGGAAATGGATCCAGGCCAAAAGAGTCCCAGGTATAGGCTACAGAGACGCAGCACTCTCATCCTCCCTCAGCATTCTGCTTTGCTCTTCATTTCATTGCCTTTCTCTGCTTATTCGCAGTTCCTATGACTTTACCTCACCTATTTCCCATCAGGCCCTCTGATTCATCTCTTGCGTGTCCATTATACCCTTTGTAACTCCCACTTTAACTGACTCAATCCATCACTGCTTCTCAGTGCATGTTCTGAGAAGGCATCTCTTGATCCCTCTCCTTTTTGTTTAACCTCAGGCCATACCCTAACTTTCTAGCCAGCTCTGTATTTGGTGCCCTGATCTGGTCTGATCAGCAGTGTCTGTGAGAATTACATATAGTTTTATATAACTAATTACGTTATAACTAATATCCACATCTTCCCTTTATTTGGTGCTAAAAGGTTTTGTTGTTTTATTTGCATGTTTTTAGTTTAATATTTATGAGCTTATGTAACTAGTGTATCTAGTGTATGGGAAATCGGAGGTGGGTGAGGTGTTTTCCCTCAGAAAAGGATGTGCATGTGTGACAGCCTTTCTCAGGCTTGGCCTGTCCAGTGCAGAGTTCAAGTTGATGTTCTATTGTTCTCTTGGACTTTCTTGAAGAAATTTGCTTGTTCAGTTAAGAGAGAAATTTGCTTGTTCAATTAAGAGACGAACTCTTAGCAGATTTTTGGTTAACTCTGTGCACCCCCCTCTTCTCCAGTACTCTTTGTTTAGTGATCTCTGATTGCCTTGGTCTTTCCTTCGTCAACTGTATCTTGGCAAGCCACTATTAATTCATGTGTATTATAAAGATTGGTTAAATGGTTCTAATTGGGCATCCATGGCTTGTCCAGGACCCCAGTGTTCTTAATCAGTATAAAAATGACCTCTGGATTGCAGTAAATGAACACTTCAGGGTATTTTTAAATGTTTGGAATGCTAGCTTTAGTCAATGTGAGTTTTCATGATGGCACAGTTCCCGCATACTCAGTGTCTCTAATTTACAAAACACAAAACAAAACAAAAACACAAACAAAACAAAATAAAAACCCTCAAACTCTCTTTCTGTGTTGTGCAAACTTTTCCCACTTCTCAGGCAGCTACAGTTTTGCATTCTTCCTCTCTGGTTATATTCCGTGTCCACAAGGAACATCCCTATAGTATTATCATAGACTGTCTTTTATTTACGTTCCGTGCCACCCAGCACCCCATCACCAGCACATGGCTTCTCTGCCCACCTCCACCATTATTGTTCATTTCAAATGCCTGATGTCCTCTTAGAGTTTTGCTATCTATTTCCCGTCCACTTTGGTATGTGCTAATTTAGTATAGAAATGACTTTATATTTGTAGATAGATAAATTAGTCATAAGGATGAGATGAGTGATTTTGTCTAATACCTATCAGAAAAATCTTCTTTGCTTTGGAAGCAATGTATTTTTTACAGTTACTTTGCTTTCATTTTTGATGAAATTTTTGTTATAAACAATGAAAAAAAAAGACTAAAGTTGCATGCTTAAATCTGAAACTGTTTTTCAGAGGATGATATTCAATTGTACTTTTTGTAAATTCAAAACCTCATGAAAAGAGGATTATCTTTTATTTAAAAAATTCTTTTTGACTACTTACTTGAGAGGCAAATTCTGCTTCTTTTATAAACTGATGGCAGATTTTCAGCGAGAGCACTGTTTATCCAGCTAACATATTGAACGTGAAATAATGTGTGGAAATATGGTATTTTTTTAGAAAAAGGTACTTATTTTCCTTGCAAAGTTTCCTCAAGAGTGATCTTTGTCTTGTTATTTTAGACAACTTCTGATAATGTTAATAATTTTAAGTTATGCAATTTTGAATAAATAGCAAACTGTAAAAACAATAACTGTAATTATACCTTGAGGGTATTTTCACCTTATATTGCTGTCTTGCTGAAACATTTATAAACCATTTTTATATTCTCAAGATTTCAACAGCCTTAGTATTTTGTAAAGCATCACAGTCATGCCTTTACATATATATAAAACTAGTTACTTATGTAACTACATATAATTATACAGCTACATATAATTTTATATAACTAATTATGTTATAACTAATATCCATATCTTTATTTGGTGCTAAAAGTTTTTTGTCTTATTTGCATGTTTTTAGTTTAATATTAATGAGCTTATGTAACTTAATCGCTATTTGCTAAAATTTTGCAACTTTGAAGGTCTGACTGATACTTTAAGTGGGCATGGAAATACCATATTTAAAATCAAAACCATATTGGAAATTCTGGCATGTATAATAATTTTAACAGTGTATTAAAAATTAACAGTTAAAAATACATTTATTACCTTTGAAATGAGATGCTATAAGTGGAACCACACACATCACAGCATTGTTTTATTCTAGGGTGACCTCATTTTAATTATTTTTGGAATATGAATTAAGCCATTATAGGTAATCTTTTAAAGAGTGAGGCTAGGAAAGATGGAAAACACTTTTATTGTCTTAGAGTAAAGGGCTGTGGTCATTTGGAAATGCATCATTAAAGACTTAATCTCAGCACAATATGGGAAAGGCAATTCCACAGACCTTTCCAGAAGAAATACAGAAGACATAAGGTTAGGAACGAGGAGAGAAAGAGGTTTAAAGCAAGGAACATCTGGGATTGCTAAGAACAATCAGAAGCCATAACATAAAGAAGACAAAAGGTGAATGTGCTTCCCTCCGCCTCATAGCCATCTGGCTCAACAGACTTTAACTATTGAGCACACATTGTTTCAAAGGCTGCTTTCTTTCTCTCTCTGACCTCAGCCAATAGGAAAATACAGTTTAACCTTTTTGGGAAATCCCTAATACTTCAGGGATGGGATATATTTGAAAAATGTACGACTTAGGAGTCTTAACCTTTTACTTACTGGATTCACAATGCCCAGGACAACTTAGAGTTCACTAAAATTACACATATACTGTCATCCTATTTTTTTTATTTAACTACAAAAATTTAGTGATTTGGCATTAAACAAAAAGCACTAGTCACTTTGAACTACTGAATTAATGGTAAGAATAAACACCTAAATGTTTTTCAACATTAAGCATGAAAACTATTTTTTTAACCCATGAAGAGAAAGTATTTGTTTTCTTTGAGGGAAAAACTGCCATTCTTATTTTAATAAAAAGAATGGGAACTAAACATATGAGAATAGCTTTTAAAATAATTCATTGACTTATTTTTAATACGGTTTTAGATTTTCAAAATAATTGAGCAGATAGTACATAGAATTCCATATACTTTTCCCATCCACAACAGTTTCTCCTATTATTAACATCTTGCATTAGTCTAGTGCATTTGTTACAATTAATAAATGAATATTGATACATTATTAACTGTGGTTCACAGTTTATATAAAGGTTCACACTTTGTGTTGTACAGTTCTATGATTTTAATAAATGTATAATGATATGTATTAACCATTATCATTTCATACTGAATAATTTCACCACCTTAAAAATCCTCTGTGATCCACCTATTCATCCCTTCCTTCCCTCCCTCCCCTTGAGCCCCTAACAACCACTAATCTTTTCACTGTCTCTATAGTTTTACCTTTTCCAGAATGTGATATCTTTGGAATCATATAGTATGTGGCCTTTTCAGACTGGCTTCTTTCACCTAATGCTATGCATGTAACAGTACTCTATACCTTTTCGTGACTTAATTGCTCATTTATTTTGTCACTGAATGATTTTTTAAATAGGCAACATTTTCATAACCTAATATAGCATTGAAAAATAAGGGTATTTAAAAGCATATCTTTAAACAGAACAATAGACATTGGAGACTACAAAAGGTAGGAGGGTGGGAAAGAAGTGAAGTTTGAAAAATTACTTACTGGGTACAATGTTCACCTTTTGGGTGAGGGGTGCATTAAAAGCCCGCACTTCACCACTGTGCAATATATGCAGGTAAGAAATCTGCACTTTAGCCCCTAAATATATTTTCAAAAAAAGTGTAACTCCAAATAGACTTCTATGTAAAAAATTGCTTACTTCAGACGGACAAATAGTTTTTGAAGATCATGAGGCTCAACAAAATTCATTTTAGTCTACAAAACGTACTAGACTCATTTACATTTTTTGCGTACTCCTAACACCCCTCAATTCTTTTCATTACCCATCTGTAATACTTAGCCCATCTGCTAGTGTTCAAAAGACTAGTGTACTCCCATTAACCAGAGGAGTTGACTGAAAATCAATATTCCATGTATCCCAAAGGTCATGTGAGTAGATTCTCCTCTTTCCTGTGCCTCCAAATTTCTCTCTCATCTTCCCTGCACACCCCTGACCTAAATATGAATGATTTATCAGAGAAATTTTTTTGGCGGGATAGATAACCATGAAATTGTGGGATGTTTATACTGGCTATTTTCTCTGCATTTCATCTTACCTGAAGCTGATAATGATAATTCATTGTTTCTAGAGTTCTCCACAAATATAACTTTCCATTGACATGAAAAACACATTAAACCAACCAAAAGGAACTATAAAAATGTGAATTTTTACATCGGAAGTGATGTCTCCTATTTATATCCTTTCCAGTACGTACTCAGACATGTTTACTCAAATGAGCATTGTTTTTTAAGGCAAATGTACTTATAAAAAATTACTCTGACCTATAATAAAAATGTTTAAAAACTAATCTGTTTTCCATGTGCTTAGGATCTAAACCACCTACAGTAATAGTGTTTGTTTTCGTTAACAGGAACGAGTTAGTTTTGCAAGTATTTCTTGAGCATGTGTTTGAGAACTCATCGGAATGACCCACGCAAGTCTGCCTTATAACTACAAAAAACTGAAATACATTTGGCGTAGTAGAAAATAATTGAATAGCATAATTAAAAGGTCATCTTTCTTCTAAATAATTTGCTTGAACAGAAAGACATCTTGTAAAATGGCTTACATCCAGTATTTTTGGTCCGCTTCCTTTTTCTAGGAACCATATTGATTGCAGTTTTAGAAATAAAGCTATTTAAACAAAATCAATTAAAATGATATTAGGAAGGACATGCACATATTTATAAAAATCAAATGATCTGTTAATTAAAAATCACAAGCCATTAGTAACATTGAAGCTGAAATTTCCGTGGCAATAGTAAAAAAATTTAACAGCACACATTTCATTTACTTTGCAAAAGAGATGGATCCAGTAAAATAGGCTGATGACATAATACGAGGTGAATTTATAGTCATATGTTCGAGCTAACGAATCCGGAAGAGGTGTCAGTAAGATCGGCAGGGAAAATACAGACTTGAAGTCGTGGCATAATAGACATTACTTAAGAAAAATTACTTAGGAAAAACACTAAATAGTCTACTTCTATGCACTTTTTATAAGTTTGTAAGTTTCCACCATGCTGCATAAGCAAACATCTATTACTTTTACAAATATACAATTGCTTCCATAGTATCACACTTTTACCATTTCTTTGGTTGATAGTATCACACTTTTACCATTTCTTTGGGTTGATTTTGATGATTGAATGTGGCATTCTCTTTCTCATCTTTGCCATTATTTTAGCAAGAAAATTCCCCTGGGCACCACAAGGCATTTTAAAGTCTTTCTCACCGCCTTCCCTTTTTAATTCTTTCATATGCATTATAAGAAGTAAAAGTTTTCGTCTTATTTATTCTTTTATTCTTACTTTTGATTATGCTGGACATTAAAATTTTTATCTTTCCACTCCATTCAATTGCAAACTCTGCTTGTGTTCAGGTTTCATCTGACTGTAATTCATTGACAGCTAACTATACACATAATTCAATGTATGTGTGCCTATAACACATTTTCTGAATATTGTTTGTTACAATAGTAATAAAAATGAATATCAACAAATTGCTGATGTTTTTGTTGTGGAAAAATTACAAATGTAAAGATACATAAGTGGTTTGGTACTCTAGCTTCTCAGGAGGCATATGAGTATTAAGGGAGATGATATGACAATAAATAAAATTATAACAAACAACATGGGGCTAAGAGTAATCAGTTCTTAGAAAGTAGTGCAGACCTGGGTGCTGTGGCTCACGCTTGTAATCCCAGCACTTTGGGAAGCTAAGGCAGGTGGATCACTTGGATTCAGGAGTTTGAGACCAGCCTAGCCAACATGATGAAACCTCATCGCTACTAAAAATAACAAAAATTAGCCGGGCATGATGGCACATGCCTGTAGTCCCAGCTATTTGGGAGGGTGAGGAAGGAGAATTGCTTTAACCCGGGAGGTGGAGGTAGCAGTGAGCTGAGATCGCAACACTGCACTCTAGACTGGGCAACAAAGCAAGACTCCATCTCTGAAAGAAAGGAAGGAAGGAAGGAAGGAAGGAAGGAAGGAAGGAAGGAAGGAGGGGGGAGGGACGGAGGGAAGAAAGAAAGAGAAAGAAAGAAAGAAAAGAAAGAAAGGAAGGAAGAAAGAAAGAAAGAAGGAAGGAAGGAAGGAAGGAAGGAAGGAAGGAAGGAAGGAAGGAAGGAAGGTGGGAGAGAGGAGGGAGGAAGGAGGGAGGGAGGAAGGAAGGAAGGAAAGAAAGAAAAAGAAGAAAGAAAAAGGGGAAGGAAGGAAGGAAGGAAGACAGAAAGAAAGAAAGACAGGAAGGTAGGTGCAGGCCACAAAACTTGAGGAAGGCAGAGAAGGGAGTGGTCATTTAGTACTGGATGATCAGGATAAGTCCTAACAAAGGAGATTGGTTTTGTCTGGGCCCTGAAAGATAAATGAGATTTAAATATCAGGAAAGAATGAAGAAAGGGAGTTCCCAGCAATGAGAGCAGAATGAACTAAGGCAGAGAGAGGATTTGAAAGTTCAAAATGTACTGGAAACTCTAAGGAGACAGAAGTAGAGAGTCCCTAAAACAGCAATGAAAGATAACTTTGCAAAGACAGGATAAGACCAGATTTTGGCAGGTTCTGTATTTCAGGCTGAATAGTCTTACTTATAAGCACAAGATGATCATTTTGTGGGTTTTTAGCAGGCTAATGGTTGTTCTTTGGACAGATGAATCTGGCAGCATTTGAATCTGGCTGCTTTGCCAGAGAAAGAATGAAGGCAGAGAGGCAAGTTAGTGGAGCTAGGAAAGTTGGGGAGGAAATTGTTTGGATAGGAGGTGAGACGGGGATGCCTAGAAATGATATATTTTAGTCAGGTTGAATTTGAGTTGAATGCCAAAGAGTCAGTTGAAGGAGAAATATCCATTTGAAAATTGTTGGAGGGAGAATTTAGATGTAGAGATTATTCTAACAGTAAAGTTTGACTAAATTTCTAATGCTTTCTCAGAAGGCTTAAAATTAAGCCGTTGAAGGTAATGGCCATTCAGATAACAGCTTTGAGAGGGTAAAGTACGAGGGACACAAAGTGGAGAGACCACTGAAGATTGAATGTTGGGGAACACTGTCGCCTTTTGGGGAAGAGGGATCATAGAAGGAAATTAAGAAGTTGTTAGAGAAGCAGGAGAACCTGAAGAGTGTAGCCTTGTTGAAGTCAAGGGAGAGTGGAGTTGAACAACCCAGTGGATACAAATGTCCACCTCTCAGAGACCAAGGTAGCACATTTGTTTAGTCATGATTTTTCACCACATATTTCACACATCACTAGGAAATGCTTCTTGTAACTGAATATTCTCCTCCTCTGCCAACGAGTATCAACATACTCTGTGAACTGTTACAGGGTGATTTATAATGTGAATAAGACCTCAGAAACTTGCTCTTGTTATGCCTGTGGATACACAGCAGTCAAGACGTTCAAAACCATATCCACAATGGCATGAAAAACTCTAGAGCCGGCCGGGCGCGGTGGCTCACGCCTGTAATCCCAGCACTTTGGGAGGCCGAGGCGGGCGGATCACAAGGTCAGGAGATCGAGACCACGGTGAAACCCCGTCTCTACAAAAAATACAAAAAAATTAGCCGGGCGCGGTGGCGGGTGCCTGTAGTCCCAGCTACTCGGGAGGCTGAGGCAGGAGAATGGCAGGAACCCGGGAGGCGGAGCTTGCAGTGAGCCGAGATCGCGCCACTGCACTCCAGCCGGGGGACAGAGCGAGACTCTGTCTCAAAAAAACAAAAAAAACAAAAAAAAAAAAAAAAAAAAGAAAAACTCTAGAGCCACATTTTCTTCTCTTTCCTTTATGGTTAATTCCAGAAATTAGCTATGAGTCACAGAGAACACAATAAAACATGAGATCAGATCAGATCTTTTTAATCCCTAAATCCAAAATGACTAAAAATTTTCTAAAGCAACTTTCTTTTGGTCCGTGCCCAGATGTAAATGTTGCTCTTGCTAAGAGGGTAAGAAATCCATTCAGCACACACAAAGAGATTGCTTTTGGCACACTAGATTGGTGCACCTGTGCACACCAGCACAGAGGGAAAAGGTAGGAAAAGAAAGTAGGTTTGGATTCTGCTGCATGGAAAACTGCAATATGATTACTGGGTTCGAGTCCACTCGTTGGGCCCGAAATAGTAACCACTTGTAATCAACCATCAGCCTTTAGAGTGTAATGTACAATACCAACCATGGGGCAGTTGCTTCTTGGAATAATGTATTCATCCCTTGGGTTAAAGGTAAGAGGGAAAAAAAATGCTGAGATTAAATTATCGTTTAATTTAACCTTGCCCTGGTGACTTGGAATACTAGATGAGGGTTGTTACTGGGCATCCCGCCTGCTAACGTTGCTAAATCCAGATGAGAACCCGGGAGACTTGTTATATAATTGAAGCTGGCAGTACAGTGATGCTGGGAGGATCCTGGGCCTGGTCCAGTCCTCTTTCTGCCTCTGGCTTAGCTGTGTGATCCTGAGCAAGTCACCGCACCTATTTTACCTTTGGCTTTCTTCGAAAACGAAGAGATAATATCCCCTTTGTCTATCTAAAATAAAACATGGGAAAGTTCTTTTAAAAAGTAGAAAGGACTGTGGGGATGGACAGTTTTAAAAAGAGTCCCTGAATTTAGGAAATACATAGTTACTTTCTTCTAGGTTTATTTCAGATTGGTAATTAAGAATATTTTAAAAAATTTTTGTAAGACCTCTTCAAGCAGAAATTTGCCATTTCTGGAAAATGAAAGTGGTTCCAAACTTGGAATCACATTTTTAGACACTGCAAGCTGGTTTTGCACCAAATTCCCTTAGCTTTCTACAGGGCCTTTCATCTCTTCATTTTTTTTTGTTGTCTTTTCTCTTTCTTTTGCATTTTTTCCTCTCTCTTTATCTGCTGTAGAATAGCTTCTATGTTCAAACTGAAGAGCTTCTTTGTTTTTGTCAAACAATATAAAAAATAATCTTTGGGATAAATTGTGAAAAACAGAGGTCACTGTTATTTTATGAAAGTTAGGTCCAACAGAGACCAATTGGGGTCCAGTGAATATCATACTGGAAATGCCTGAGATTTAGTCTGGGGTCTTAGAATAGGTAGAAGAGGAATAGCAATATCCAATGAGAAAGGATTTTTTTCATTAGATGAGACTTACTCATAATGCTGCTAAGAGATGCTGGAAATGTTAGCTCAGAATTTAGTAAATAGAAGATACTATGAAAACTTCAAAAAATGTGTATAAACCTGCTAACTACAGCAGGCTCATCAGAACAGAAATTTGAAAACTTTGAAAAAAAAGTATAGTTATTCCTAAGTAGTAGGAGCTACATTCATGCAGAAAAATATTGGTTGGAGAGACTTAAAATTCTGTAATGTATTGAATGCTAAGCAAACTTGAATATAAAATGATCCCCCATTTTCCCAAAAGAGGATTCTAAAAGGAGATTTTTTATGTGTGTTTGTTTTATATTGTTTGTTAACTTGAATATACATCATTTTAGAGATGCAGCTTAAAAATCTTTTTATGAAATTTAATTACAGGCAGTCTGACTTATGATGATTCCACTTATGACTTTCTGACTTTATGATGATGTGAAAGCTATAGGAATTCAAAAGAAATTTTACTTCGAATTTTGAATTTTCATCCTTCTCTATCTTGGCAAAGTACTGCGTATAAGAGAGATTCAACAGTTTATAATAAAATAGGCTTTGTGTCAGATTATTTTTCCCAATTTTAGGCTAAATATAAGTGTTCTGAGCACATTTAATGTAGGTTAGACAAAGCTATGATGTTCAGTGGGTTAGGTGTGTTAAATTCATTTTTGACAATATTTTCAACTTACAATGGGTTTATCAGGATATAGCTGCATCACAGGGCAAGGAACATCTGTTTTGGCTGCACACAATTTAAAAATCACATATTATTTTAAATGATACATTAATGATCGTATGTTGCTCTTTTTTTGTATTCCATTCTAGGAAGCAACTATATGAAACCTCATCACTTGTATAGATATTTTATAATGCCTGCCTATAATAAAAGGTATTTTTTAAAAGTATCCTTTAGACCTCAGTATCTTTGCTGTAACTAGAAGCCTTTTTGAGTCTTCTAAACCAAAGAGCTTATGACCTTCCCTTCCATATAAGTTGTTGCAGATACAGCTTTTTGATCATTTGCAGGAAAGGTGATCACTTTAAGTTTTACCCCAAGCCACAAATATTCATTTGGTAGTTAGTTATTATTTGGACAACTTAGTCGTCACTACTTTACTTCTTAAAGCAATACATAAAAGATATGTTTATATCCAAAACTTGTGATTATCATGGCATATTCCAGTTGCCTCTTTTAAAAAATGTAATCACATAAGTGTTTGGGGTTAATGGAACTTTCCCAAGTATAAATTTATTGTTAAAATGCTAGGGTACTATTTAACATCAAAATTCTTCCAGATGACTTTCTTATTTCTAAGCCATAATTTAAAAAAATTAACTCACCTGTTATTTAAACATATATGGTATTTTTGTTTTCTTAACTAGTGGGTCTATGGAAAGTGATATGGTTTGGCTCTGTGTCCTCACCCAAATCTCATCTCAAGTTGTAATCTGCACATATCGAGGAAGAGCCTAGTGGGAGGTGATTGGATCACGAGGGAGGTACCTCCCTGCTGTTCTCATGATAGTGAGGGAGTGCTCACAAGACATTATGGTTTCAAAAGTGTCAGTTTCCCCTCTACGCTCTCTCTCTCCTGCTGCCTTGTTAAGAAGGTGGTTGCTTCTCCTTTGCCTTCCACAATGATTGTAAGTTTCCTGAGGCCTCCCCAGCCATGTGGAACTGTGAGTCAATTAAACGTCTTTTATTTATAAATTACCCAGTCTCAGGTAGTATCTTTATAGCAATGTGAATGGGCTAATACCGAGAGTAACATAATAAGGATAATATTTTTGAAATACCTTCTGAAGTAATATTCTCCTCCTGGTAGCCACATTTATGCCCTGTGGCCCGTCAGCTATATTGCAATAGAGAAGGGAAGCATGAATACCCAGAAATGAAGAAGAATGAGCCTAGAGTAACTCCTACCAGCTGGGTGAGGCAGTGGAAAGACCCCTTGACTCCAGAAGATAAAGGGGAGGGTGAGAGCCAGAGAAAGGTAACTGTAGGAGTAAGACATGTGGGCTCTCTTGCTTCCTCCCTTTTGTTCAAATCCAAAGACCTAAAGGCATAGAAATACTCACATAGGTTTTGGGGAATCCTAGACATGTCCTGGAAAAAATGGCAATTCTCTTAGAGAAGCTGTCTTTTGAGGGCTGCATTCAACAAGACACCAAGCAGTAGGTTAGAAAAAGTCAAGAAAGATGAGCTTGAAAAAAGCTTCCCTGAGCTCTGTGCACTTCAGGTGAGAGTAGGATAAAGCAACTGAGAATTCCACGTGGAAGTAAAGAAGGGCTGAGAGAATGAGAGAACCTGGAGTCAGGACAAGAACATTGTGGCATACAGGGACCTTCACATAGTTCAACAACAGCAAGAGCCAGTATCATGACCCAAGACCTAATGATCACGCCATCTAGTCTCATCGTTGCTGGCTGCCCAGGGAAAAGAATACACAACACATGGCAACCATCTGAAGCAAAAGCACTTGGGGAAGAGGACATGTACCTACAGTCCCACCCTTACCCTGTAAATCTTAGGAATCCCCGTTTACTTAGATGCCAGCTTGGCAAGGAAGGGAAATATACATCTGTTGACAGTAAAGAAATATCCTTGGTAAGGATTTAAATTTTGGATATGCTGAATATTTCTTTACCAAACAAAAACACTTTTAATTTCTTTATTGAAAACAGTAACAAAGTAAAAAGTTACTCATTATTGGCAAGTTTTAATATTTCCCCCCATCTTTGGGAATGAGATCTTCTGATCAACATGTAATATTTTTAGAAATAGAAAAAGCATGTTTGTATTTTACATATCCAACTTATAGGATTTAAGAACTTCATCACAATTTATGTAATGAAGTATTAGTCAGGATAGTTTGGTTATGTTGCAGTAACAAATGCCCCCAAACCTTGTTCCCTTAAAACAACAAAGGTTAATTAATTTCTCACTCATTCTACATGCATGAGAGTTGAGGGGCTACAATTCATCCTAGTGACTCAGACAGAGATCTTGGTGGATGGAGTCTCGCCATCTCAAAGTTGCTGATAAATAACCATGACAGGAGAAAAAGGGAATATAGCAAGATTCACACTGGCTCTTAAACCTTTGCTTTAATGTGAGATGTATTCTTTCTGCTCAAATGTTATTGGCTAAAGCAAGTCACATGGTCATATCTAATATCAACCGGGTGTAGAAGTACAATTTTGTCATAAGCCCATGCGTAGGGACAGAAATCATTGGTGAAGAGTGCTAATGGCTATCATCACTTGTAAACCCTTTGTCACTTTATAGTTTATTGTTCCAACATGAAAATTATGTGACAGGACTATATATGAGAAATAGAAAAGATATCAATGACTTCAATTTCAATGTAATTAATGTGTTGTTTATAATTTGTGCCTCTGTGTTCTTATATGTCTTAATACAGTGGCATCTATAGTACTCAGTGTTCAGTTGGATCAAGAGTGTTCACTCTATATCAGGGGTTGACAAACTTCTTGTGTAAAGGGTCAGATAATAAATACTTTAGGCTTTGTGGGCATACAGTCTCTGTTGTAGCTTGTCAGTTCTGCTGTTTTAGTGTGAAAGCAGGGATAGCTAACATGCAAATGTGTCAAAGTGATGTCTTCCAATACAACGTTATTTATGGACACTGAAATGTGAATCTCATGTAATTTGTACATGTCACAAAATACTCTTCTTCTTTTCAATCTTTTTTTTTTTTTCTCTTTTTTTTTTTGAAGCGGAGTCTCGCTGTGTCGCCCAGGTTGGAGTGCAGTGGGGTGATCTCGACTCACTGCAACCTCTGCCTCCCGGATTCGCGCCATTCTGCTGCCTCAGCCTCCTGAGCAGCTGGGACTACAGGCGCCCGTCACCATGTCCGGCTACTTTTTTGTATTTTTAGTAGAGACGGGGTTTAACCGTATTAACCAGGATGGTCTCAATCTCCTGACCTCGTGATCCACCTGACCCAGCCTTCCAAACTGATGCGTTTACAGGCGTGAGCCACCGTGCCCGGCCCTTTTAATTCTTTTCTAATCAGTTAAAAATGTAGCCGGGCGCGGTGGCTCACACCTGTAATCCCAGCACTTTGGGAGGCTGAGGTGAGTGGATCACAATGTCAGGAGTTCGAGACCAGCCTGACCAACATAGTGAAACCCCGCCTGACCAACATGGTGAAACCCCATCTGTACTAAAAATACAAAAATTAGCCAGGCGTGGTGAGGTGCACCTGTAATTCCAGCTACTTGGGAGGCTGAGGCAGGAGAATTGCTTGAACCAGGAGGCGGAGGTTGCAGTGAGCCAAGATCGTGCCACTGCACTCCATCCTGGGTGACAGAGCAAAACTCTGTCTCAAAAAAATAAATAAATAAATAAAAAACAGTAAAAACCATTTTGTAAGCTATACAAAAACAGGCAGTAAGCTAGCTTTGGCCTATGAGCCATAGTTTGCTGACCTATGCTCTAGATCGTATAAGTAACAAGAAACTTTAAGAATTCAAAACCAACACATTTATTGGAAGAAATGGAAGAACAGTTCTATTCTTAATACCCAGGAACAAACAGTAGCTCCCAGAAATACTCTGCCTTTGCCTTGAGCAGGTAAACAACCACCACAGATGCAGGAAGCTGACAAATTATGAATCTGCTGCTAATACTGCTGACTTCAGTCCCAGGCTACTCTGCCATGATCCAGAAATATGCCACGGCTGCTCCAGGAAGCTGCTGAATCAGGAATCCACCTACCACATTGGGCAGTCACTGCTAAAGCTGCCACCTCGGCCTTGATCCTCGCCAGCAAAATAGATGCCTCAAACTTGGCTTTTTCTTCCATTTGATTCAGACTCTAAACATTCTCGCGAGTATGAAGGAACATAAATCATGTTCTAGCCTCCAATGTGTCTGAGAAATGTAGTTGAACTTTCCAGCTGCTTCATGTGACCGGTAGGTTAGAATGGATGCTGTACAAAGCAATTTAGGGTTTGGACACAGCATAATAACAAAAAGACAGGTTCCATTAAGACAAATTCTTTGGCGTTTCCAAACCTTCTGTGAGCTCTCAGGAAGACAAAGTCCTGTGTCTAAGTGCCACAAAATGATATACAAATAAAAATAATTGTATGCATGCTTCCTTTCCATCCATGCCACTACCCCAAAACAATTTTTTATTGTATCCTATTGCCCTGTGAACTTCCCACAGTGGCACAAAGATTTGCATAATCATGTTTATGACAGCACTGTTAGAAATAGCAACAAAAGGTGCTTGAGAAAGGGTAAAATCATTAGTGTATCCTGCTATGTAGCAATTAAAAGATACGGATATAGATACTGACATGGAAAGAGACCTAAGACACGTTTTAAACACGAGTTAAAGAGTAGTTTGTAAAGTCTGATCTCACTTTTTAAAGGAAAGGCAATTTTTAGCCGGGCGCGATGGCTCATGCCTGTAATCCCAGCACTTTGGGAGGCCAAGGTGAGCAGATCATGAGGTCAGAAGATCGAGACCATTCTGGCCAACATGGTGAAACACGGTCTCTACTAAAATACAAAAAAATTAGCCGGGCATGGTGGCACGTGCCTGTAGTCCCAGCTACTCACGAGGCTGAGGCAGGGGAATCGCTTGAACCCAGGAGGTGGAGGTTGCAGTGAGCCAAGATCGCGCCACTGCACTCCAGCCTGGGCAACAAGAGTGAAACTTTGTCTCAAAAAAAAAAAAAAAAAAAAAAAAAAAAAGAAAGCTAATTTTTAAAATGCCTTATCTTGATGGCTTTTTTTTCAGATTTTAAATGTAGTCCAAAGATATAAATCTATTTTATAGATGCACATGCAATAGAAAGTTCTCTATAATCCTAATCTCCCATGATAACTGCAGTTAATATTTTTCTGTACATATGCATACTTTTTTCTGTAGATATAAAATCTTTAGATCACACTTTTAAATGAATTTAGCTTTGTTTAAGATTCACATTTTTAGTTAGGGTGTGTGGCACTCTGAATTTGTTTATTTTTCCTAGGAAAAAACCTCTGGGGACCACTGATTTCTTCACAAGTATGGTTTCTTTTCTTTTCTTTTCTTTTCTTTTCTTTTTTTTTCTATTATACTTCAAGTTCTAGGGTACATGTGTACAACGTGCAGGTTTGTTACGTAGGTGGTACACATGTGCCATGTTGGTTTGCTGTACCCATCAACTCATCATTTACATTATGTATTTCTCCTAATGCTGTCCCTCCCCCAGCCCTGCAACCTCCAACAGGCCCTGGTGTGTGATGTTCCCTGCCCTGTGTCCACGTGTTCTCATTGTTCAATCCCCACCTATGAGTGAGAACATGCGGTGTTTGGTTTTCTGTCCTTGTGATGGTTTGCTGAGAATGATGGTTTCCAGCTGCATCCATGTCCCTGCAAAGGACACAGGTATGGTTTCTTTGTGTGATATGGTTTGATTCTGTGTCCCCACCCAAATCTCATCTTGTAGTTCCCATAATTCCCACATGTTGTGGGAGGGACCTGGTGGGAGATGATTGAATTATGGTGGCAGGTCTTTCCCGTGCTGTTCTCTTGATAGTGAGCAGGTCTCACGAGATCTGATGGTTTAAAAAATGGAAATTTCTCTGCACAAGCTCCCTCTTTGCCTGTTGCCATCCATGTAAGATGTGACTTGCTCCTCCTTTGCCTTCTGCCATAATTGTGAGGCCTCCCTAGCCATGTGGAACTGTAAATCCAATAAACCTCTTTCTTTTGTCAATTGCCCAATCTCGGGTATGTCTTTATCAGTAGCATGAAAATGGACTAATACATTATGCTAACATAGACAACTAACTTGTTTAATAAATTTGGGTTCAGCTTTATACAATTTTAACTAGCATCTCATTTCAAAGTCTATTGTTTTTCCATAAGTGCTATTATTTGCTATGCAAATATGCCATTTAGTCAACCCAGGACAGGCAAGGTACTTGCAAGCATTAAACAAAAAAACTGATATCATATCTCTGAGACATATTACCTTTCATTATGCCCTCTTTCTGGAACATTTGTCTAAAATCACAAATTTTTAGGCATCTAGACCAAATACTTCATTTTTATACTGCTATACAAAGAGACTATAGGAGCTATTTCATCATATTTAATATTTTAATAAGAGCATCTCCAACATGGTTTCATACCATGCATGCATAAGGGTCCACCATTGTTCTCCATGAAATATGCTATAAAACTTAAAATAAATTTATCAGTTATGCTACTACAACACATTCATTTTCTACTTGAGCAAAATATACATAGATGAATAAGCTGTGTCTAGAACTGACTGCGAAAACAAAAGGTTCAATAGCAATTAAGTCTAGAGATAATAAGGCATGTACAGTAATTAGTTATAGTTAAACCACACTAATTCTGAGTAAGTAGAAGAAAAAAGAAACAGAAAATGGAAAAAGGGTAACCTACAGAATGCATTAAAGCATTGGTTTTCAAACCATGATCTTGGGACTCCTTTATACCATTACAAATTATTGAGAACTCCCAAGTGGTCTTGCTAGATAAAATATTGTATGACTAGGTAAATTCGAATTTCAAATAAAGAGTGAATTAAAAACACAAGTATGTCCCAAATATTACATGGAACATATGTATACTAATAAGTATTCACATGTATTTGAAATGTAAGTTTACTCTGTGTCTTGTATTTTTATTTAGTAAATCTGACAAACCTTATTTCATTTTTTATCCTAGCTATGTCTGTTAGTATTTTAAATATTATAAATTAAAACTAAAAAAAAAGTTGTAAAGTATTCATTAAGACAACAATAGATCTATTACATAAGTAACAACTTCATGAAGAAATATTCATTTTTCCTAAAAACAATGAACAAATTGGCATTGTACATTTTTGCCAGTCTCTTTAATGTCTAGTTTAATAAAGGACAGGTAGATTATCCTACCTGCATTTGCCCTGAGACTATTGCAGTATGTCGTTTTGGTTAAAGTACATGAAAAAAAATATGGCCTCACATAGATAAATACTTTAGAAAAGGGAAGAATATCTTAATGCTTTTTCAGAAGATTGTGGATATTATTCTTTGATGCTACACTCAAAATTAACAACTGATAGTTTCTTTTCTTTTCTTTTCTTTGAGACAGAGTCTCACTCCATTGCCCAGCTAGAGTGCAGTGGCACAATCTCAACTCACTGCAACCACTGCCTCCAGTCAAGCGATTCTCCTGCCTCAGTCTCCTGAGTAGCTGGGACTACACGCACACACCACCACACCCAGCTATTTTTTTTTTTTTTTTTTTGATATTTTTAGTGGAGATGGGCTTTTGTCATGTTGGGCAGGCTAGTCTGAAACTCCTGAACTCAAGTGATCTGCCTGCCTCAGCCTCCCAAAGTACTGGGATACAGGCATGAGCCACCACGCCCAGCCAATAACTGATAGTTCCTTAAAGGTTAGTTGCAATAAAACGTATGAAATCATGGCAGTGAATTTTCCATACCTGGTCATACTAAAATCTGTTTGTCTGTCTTATGCCTTGAATGGACGTTTTATTCCTGCCTTATTTTTAAAACATCTGAAATCATGGCAGTGAATTTTTATACTTGGTCGTACTAAAGTCTGTCCGTCTTACACTTTGAATGGATCTTTTATTCCTGCCTTAACTTTATAACATCATGGACATTGGCCATTTGAAAAATAACTGGTTTATTGATTTATGTAGTTCTTTCAAATGATCTTTATACAATATTTTAAAAATCACATTTGTTAATGTCACCATTAATTTCATAAGAGGAGTCTGTTTCAGTATTAAGAAGATGTCAAGCTCAAGGAGGTGAATAGGAGTTTCCCAAAATACTAATTTCCACTTGAAAGTTCAAATTTTATCATTGGCCATAAATCCTAGCAATCGTTTTCCTTGAAATAACAGGCTCATTTTGATTATTTTTAAAAAATATTTCTGCTAAATATGCAAGTCTCAATAACCATAGCCATTTTCTCAAGTAGAGATGGTGTTCCATTAAAAAAAAAAAAAAAGTGGCTGGTTCAGCTTGTAACACAAATGACATTTTCCTCATGAGAACTGTCATACATCGGCAAACATACTTTACATGTATTTTCCATGTAAGTACATTTTCATCACACAAAATTTTTAAAAAGTGTGTTCATGGGTGAAGGTTTAATGAAATTAATGCTTAATTAAAGAGATTCTTATGTGAAGGCAGCTTTTTTATTTTCTTTTCCCTATGAGGCTGTGGCAGTGAAGACTACAATGACCGCTGTTACAGTCTGGTGCTGTTACCTCCATTCATACGAAGGTAACAGCCCCATTGCTTTTCCATCATCAGTTCCAACGTCAACACAGTAGAAAGACAAATAGCTTCACAGTATTTTTATGTAAACAGTTTTTAGTTTGTGGATCTTTGGGAAATTCTTGGAAATCCCTCCAAGACTGCATATCCAGTGTTGAGAACTGCTACTTTAAAAATACAAAACAATTTTATTGTTTTTAAAAATACTTTAAAGAGCAGGTAGATAAAATAAAAAATATCAATATTTCTATGGATGTAATAACTAATGGACTAGATCTAAAAGTGTTCTTAAATGTTTATCACCCAGCTCTTTTCTCATTTTCACAAGATTCTTTTGTTTAGTCACCTTCTCATTTGCTCCTCTTCTCTTGCATGTCAGTAACTCTGTCCATTGCCATCTATGTACAAAATGAAATCAACATATATGAGTGCAAGGAGAGCTCACAACTGCTTGGGTAGATCTTGGTTTGTTTAGGGTCTTGGTTTGTTTAGGGTTATGCACAATTTAATGCTAATCATGCCCCAATGCCACAGTGATACAGCTCTAGCCAAACTTTCAGATTCATAACTCTTATCATTACCACGTTTAAAGCTTAGGATGCAGTCTCATTGTCCTGATAAAGCTCAAACTCCTTAGCAAAGTGAGCAGAGTGCCTCACACCTTGGTCCCAATCCAACCTTTCCTTTATTTTTCTTGTCAACAGTACAAGTGCATGCGCGCGCACACACATACAATTCAACCCCACAACTTGCTATTCCCTAAACATACATTATGCTGCAAGTTCTCTGTCTCAAATGTTTCCCCAAATTCTCATTTACTTGGCAAATTTCTCCCCAAACAGATCTTTACTCATAACTCATTTTCTCAAGGAAATCATCCATGAACATCTTACAAAAAGTGTCACTCCTTTCAACATTTCATTTTCTTCCCTTTTGTTTTATTTTTTTCCTTTTATTTTTAATTGACACATAATAATTATACATGTTTTGGGGGAATACAGAGTGATATCTTGATGTGTGTACACAATGTGCAATGATCAAGTCAGGGCAATTAGCATATCGATCAATTCAAATATTTACCATCTCTTTGCATTGTGAACATTCAAAATCCTCTCTTCTAGATTTTCAAGAATATACAATAAATTATAGTTAACCATATTCACCCTACAAGGCTGCAGAACACCAGAACTCATTACTCATATCTGGATGTAATTTTGTAACCATTAATTGTCTTCTCCTCACCCTATCCTCTCCCCTCTTCTTTTCAGCCTCTAATACTCACAATTCTATTCTCCACCTCCGTGGGCTCAAATTGTCTTTCATAACTTCCACATATGAGTGAGAACATGTGGTATTTATCTTTCTGTGCCTATCTTACTTTGTTTAGCTTAGTGTCCTCCAGGCTCACCCACATTGGCACTAATGATAGAATTGCATTCTTTTTGTGGCTGAATAATATACTATTGTGTATATACACCACAATTTCTTTATTCAGTCATCTGTTGGTGGACATTTAAGTTAATCCCATATTTCAGCTCTTGTGAATAGTGCTGCAATAAACATGTGGGTGCAGGTATCCCTTTGATATACTTATTGCCTTTTCTTGGATAAATACCATAGTATTACCATATAGTTCGCGGTCTTATGTTTAAGTTTTTAATTCATTTTTGTTTGCAGTGATCTCTATTTTATCTTTTATTCTCACTTCTTATATATATTATTTATCTTGATTAATTTCTATCTTACCCACTAGAGGATATGTATTATGGGAGCAGTGATTTTTGCTTGCGTTGCCCACAATGGTACCTTCTGTATCTTCTGGTGTTTTCCTGGTATTTGTAGGTACTTGGTAAATATTTGTTGAGTGAGCCAAGTGTAGTGGCTCACACCTGTAATCCCAGCACTTAGAAAGGCTGATGCAGGAAGATTGAGAGCCCAAGAGTTCTAACACAGCATGGGCAACATAATAAGACTTTGTCTCTACAAAAAATACCAAAAAAAAAAAAAATTATATGGATGTGGTGGCACATACCTGTAGTCCCAGCTACTCAGGAGGCTGAGGTGGGAGGGTCCGTGAACCCAGGAGGTCAAAACTGCAGTGAGTCAAGATTGTGCTACTGTACTCCAGCCTGGGTGACAGAGTGTGAACTTCCCTCCAATATATGCATTTGTTGAATGAATAAAGGATGTCATATAGCACCTCTATTAGCTTCCTTCACCTCAGAAAGTCAAATTTCGGCACATTTTTCTTTCTTCTCTATTCCATGCTACATACAGCACTATACCTTTTATGACTTTTTTTTTTAACTTTAACTCTTAAAAAGTCGAATTTCTACCAGACTCTACACACTTTAACATATATAACTTGTTTTATTCATCCTTAGCTGTTGTTGCAGTGGCTGGCACTGAGTAGGTATTTTATAAACATTTGTGGAATTGAAAACTGAGTGAAATACTGTGAGGCAGTTAAAACTAAAAGTGTAGAATAATTTGGAGCTTGCACAAAATGAGATGCCTGATACAACTGATTAAGTAAAATAATAATATTGAATGGCCTTCTCAACATGGTTCAGAACTCTTGTTCCCAGAAATGAATAGAATATGTAATGCCCCTTTCTAAGTTCCAACATGATTAATATTAAACTACGCTGCCGTGAACCAAAATTTTTCCAGAGTTGCTGTCTTGTAATGCCCCCTGTAGTTTAGCCATCCTCCTACTTACTACCTCCCTTATTACCCCCATGAGAGAAGTTCTGATATCAATCTGTTGTCCTTTTGCTTTATAGTGCTGTTTTTAGTCTTTAAATTTTAACTTATTTATAGAGTATCTTTTTCTCCTTAAAGGAATTTCAGACATCAGCCACCAAGGAGGTATTTGTCAGATCTTCCCTTAACCAATGAAGTCTTACTATATGAATGCCGTTCTTGAGGATGAGTCTGATTTATTCAATTCATTAGTCATAAAAAAATGTTTATATCTTCTAATATCATGGTCCACATTCTATTTAATAAATAGAATTGATAATTTTACCTAAAGGAGTGAAAAAAAAAAAAAAACATTAAATGTTCAGATATCTAGTTACTACAAGCCCTCCAGAATGTAGAGAAACTATTGGAGGAGTGAGAGGGAGCCGGAAATGTCAGGGTGCAGAAGGAGCAGCTGTGCTGTTTGAGGACCCAGCAGGTTCTTGGAGTCTCAGAAAGGACTGGAGAGGTGAAAGGGTACTGGCAAGAGTCAGAGACCATCAGCCTGAGGCCAGAGAGGTCAGATCTCTGAACTTTTGCTTTAACATGTGTCTGTGAGAGAGTGTCTACCTACAGTGACTGAACTAAATGCTTTCCTCTCCACCTGGATCCTGGTTACAGAAATAGAAGAACTAACTGTGGAAAGGAGGAGAGTGAAAATTAAGGCTCGACTCTATGCAATTAATAGTCATTTATGTAAATGCTGTGTAGTTTGTTGTTTTTTCATTTGACAATAACAATGTGCATATGATTAAATGTGCTTTATTAACTATTGTAAATTTTAATTTAATAACAATTGCTCATACTCGCAGAGTCTACTCTTAACAAACAACATCATGTTGTCGCTACAATTTTAAGGAGTAGATGAACTGTCACAAAAAGAGTTCGTACTTAGTCATTTACTCCCAGATGAAAGTTGGATGTTTTATGGAAAATGTTACAGTAAAAGAGGGTACTTATGTTTCAGGTAGTCTTTTTGTATTTTGTTTGCTTTTAATGATGCCTGTTTAAGTATTCCTAGGTGACCTTTATGATCTTGCTGTTCAGTTTTAGGTTTCAGTGACTAAAGTCCTTGAAAATATGTACCTAAGTCTATGCAATTTTCAATACATCTTCTGTATAGTCAAAATATTGCCTGTAATATGACTTTTGTTATCCACTGCATAAATCTGAAATTGAAGATAGGAAGTTTCAACTTTCAAAAATTTTTCATCTACCCTGACTTATGTAACTTTCATCGTTGGAAAGTGTGGTATAAACTGTCAATTCGGCAGTCACTACTACACCGGCATGGTTTGCAATAATACTATTTAAGGTGCTCATCAAGGGAGTAAATGTAGCCTGTTTTGAATTAGGAAATGTTGCAAAAGAAGGTGCTAACATTTTCAGAGATCAGCCTTCAACTTTGAAAATACTCTTGGCAAAATAATGACTGAGTTCATCGGTCCATTAAGCTGTATCTTTCTGTCTGAATCAGCTTTCCATTTGAATATTGACAAAAAGGATGACCTTCTGTTCTGACCTTTTAACCCCACGAAGCTAATCCTGCCTTTATTCCAAAAGGGGGGATGGGACAGTGGATGTCCTAATGCTCCCATTGTATTCCAAATTTATAAACAGGTCCTTTGCTGTTTTAATAAAAATTATTAACACAATAACAACTTAGAATTCCACCATATTTAGTATGAAATGTTATGCTGCATAATATGTTATTAAAATCTATTGTCATAGAAGTAAAAGATGCACCTGAACATCACTGCCCATCAAACCAATAAGCAGTAAAATGAAATGTTACATAGAGCATTGCCTTTTACTAAATCAAACAAGCTGGATTTTTCCCCAACAGCCCTGTGAGACTATTGAACCCAGTCATAAACTAACCAGAGATTTTACCAGTGGTTTCAGAATAAAAAGTAAAAATCCTCCCATTCATCCCTGACAACCTAACCTTTGGTGCTGATCATTTAAAATAAGACATAATGTTCCAGAAAAGATGTATCTGGAGGGTCATCTCATGTGGAGGCTGAAGGTCATTATCATCAAAGCAATCAAATATCTAATAAAACCTTAAGATCACATCTTTGGCATATAGGCAAGCAGAATAAACTAGATAAGAGTGAAAAAACTTAGAATCCTGTATCTGTGGTAAGAGAGGGTTCTCTAAGCATCAATGTGGAGACTGGCAAATATTCATTAAAGCTGACTTTGCTTAATATAACTAATAACAAATTAATACATTGAGATCACATCAATTTATGAAGTGAGGAAAAATAGTTGTTTTTTTAACCCATGATTGAAAAAGTACATTTTCATAAAAATGCTATGAACTTCTTTCAATATTTTGATTAATTTGAATTTCTGATTGGCTCCACAAAGTAACTCTACTGTAATTATAGAATAAACTAGTCTCTTTTTATTGGACAAGTTATCACCATTTATCAGAGAACATGAAAATAGGTAAAATGAATTTTAATTTATTCAAGTCAACACCTTTACATGAAAAATAAAAATAAATGTGATTGCTTTTAAAAATGCCTTACATTGTTTTTAGGTTTGGATATAGGTAAGTGCAAATCTATTGTTCACATGTGTTGGCAATTTAAAGATTTGATTTAAAATAGTTTAGAAAAAAATCAAAGAAAAACTGAATAAAAGATGGTTTAAAATATTTGTTTTTTATATATACTCATATAAATAAACTCATTTTTTTCTTCATCGGTCACTGAATTTGTGAACCATATTGCATAGACTGGCTTTAAAGTTGCAGACTAACATATTGACGGCAGCAGCAGGCTGTCCGGAACAGCCGCTACCACCGCGCCTGCTGCAGTGAAGAGCTGTAAGCATAGGCGGCAGGAGCGGCTGTCGGGGGACTACTGTGCCCTGCGTCCCCTGTGCCCCGTGTCCACAAGGCAGCCAAATGAACTGCCTCCACCTTCGTGTGGCCAGGCAGGACCCACCCCCAGGCCCGGAGCCTGAGTTCCTCCAGACCCTGTCCCTGCATTACCAATCGCACTTGCTGCCGCTGCAGGGAGGGTGTGGGGAAGACGTGGACAGTTCCTGGAAACCACTGCCCTGGGGGCTGTCACAGTGGGACTGGGTCGAGTTGCCCACCAGCTGTGAAGCAGCATGGTTGGACAGAGAGGGGCTCTGAGATGAAGCTGGGCCCAGGTCGTTGGTGCCCTGCTTGTGCAGAGTGTGGGGGCTCGGGGCAGTAAGTGCCCTGCTTGGGGGTCCTGGCCAGTGGTGCAGTCACTGTGCCCATTCCACCAAGGGTGCCTGGTTTCTCCATCTCAGGAGCAGGTTCTGTGCAGGGCCACCCAGGGCCACGTCCTTGGGGTCCACCTGGCATTGGGGTGACCTCCAGGCCTGACATTCCTGTGCCTGGGGCCTGCAATCCACTCTTGGAGGTGCCCCCTGGGCAGGGCTGTGAGCCAGGTGGGACCAGAGCCTCAGGGCAGTCTGAACGCCTGGGGGCTTGGGAAGGTCACCCTGCTGCCCCCACAGGTTGGGGTGTTTCTGCTCCCTCTGTCTGGCTCTCCCCAATCCTGGCACCCACTCCAAACTTGGATCAAAGTTGGGGCCAAGCCCAGGTGTTGTCACAGTCTGGCCAGGTGTGCACACACTCAGGGCAGCACTGACATGCCAGTCCCCTGCCATCTCAGACCCCCTCCATATTTGGGGCACTGATGAGTGCGGGGGAGGCAGGGGAAGCTGATGGGGGGCTGAGGGCAGCTCTGCACTGGCCTTCAGTTGCCCCAGGGTGCGAGCAGCCTGGGTGCCATGAATGGGGGCGGGAGCCAGACAGGCTCCTGGGCAGAAGAAGGTGGGTCCCTGGTGAGGCCCCACCTTCAGGCCTGGTAGGGCCTAAAGGCTGAGGTCTGGGCTGTTAGCCCTGTGGACCAAAGTGGGAACTCATGGTGCCTTTTCTAGGCTACCCCTGGCCTCTCATGGACCCGTTGGCATGCACTTCTACCCCTCTGAGGCCCATAAAAGCCTCAGGCTCAGCCAGAGCTGAGAATGGAGAGAGGACAGGACAACAAGCTGCAGAGAGGAACTACCCTCTCTGCTGAGAGCTGCAGAGATGACTCAACAACCTGCCTGCAGAGGTGAGCCACCCACTCTAGGGCCTCCTCTCTGCCAAGAGCTGCGGATGATGGGATGACCAGCTGCAGACAGGAGCTATCGTCTCTGCTGAGAACCGAACACTTGTTTGGGTGATCTGCCTGCAGAGAGGAGCTACCCTGTCTGCTATGAGCTGAACACTTGCTGGGGACACCCTGGCTATGGAGAGGAGCTGCCCACTGCGGGTCTCCTCTGAGCTGTTCTGTTGCTCAGTAAAGCTCCTCTTTGCCTTGCTCACCCTCCACTTGTCTCATTCTTCCTGGCTGCAGGACAAGAACTCAGGACCTTCCGAATGGCAAGACTCACAGAGCTGTAACAAAAACAGAGCTAAACATGCCCCTTGCTCACCATGTTGCAGGAGAAGAGAAGGAGAGAAGAGCTGCAGTCCTTCAGGGAGCCCAGACCTGGGAGATCCCCGAGCCAAGGCTGTGACTCCTTCTTTGGGGCCTTGCAGTTCCAGGTGTCTCCAAGCTTCTGGGTGCCACTGCATTCCCTGGGGCCAGATGGGGAAGCTGCTTGTGGTGCACCTGGTCCAGCCTCAGCCTCACGGTGAGCTGGCTTCCATGCTGAGACCTGGATCTGCCCACCGCATGGCAGCAGCATGTCTGCTGCACAGTGGCCGGACCTCACAATCAGACACACACCCTGTGCTGCTCCATGCCTGACTCCAGTCTCCCTTGGAGGTGTGGGATCCAGACTGTTAGTGTGAACTGAGTGCAGCCTGCCAGGCTGAGTGGATGGAATCAGTCCAGCCAGCCTGAGCAAAATTTGGGCAAAGGTGCTTTCGGCCACAGGTTTCTGGCTAGAAAAGTGACACCCCAACATATCAATATCATATAAAACATAACAATATCACTATAAAACAAACAGAAACTGAACTTTACATTAAATAACTTCCTTAACTCCTCCATAACACCCCCTTTTCCTCTGTCAAATTGAAGTTCTGGAAACCTTTTTATGGCAAACCATGATGGACGAAGCTCCTCTCTCCCAAATTTTCATGGTGATAATTTATATTTATTAATATGTGTTATTTGTAGTCTCTCTGAGATTCATGTCTTCACTTTCTTCTACATTTCACTGAGACATCTACTTCAATAAGTCTTTGGAGCACTTTGTTTACTGTTAGATATATTTAGAGACCACATTAGCATATTAAGACTAATAAAATTACAATTACTAAATACTGCCTAAAAGCCCCAAACCATACAATTCCATCCGGAAGAGAATAAAAATCACTTTTGCATTATGCAAGTCACAAGTTACTTGACTGTCTATTGCCACTTTACAGCTGATTAACTTGTTCATTTTTATTCTGGAATTTTCTAGATGGTAGATAAATGGCATGGATTTTTAAGTGTTCTTCGCTCTTTATTTCAGAGTTACTATTTGGTACTCTGGAAAGAGAGCATTTTTATATTGGCAATTATCCCCATATATCATTGAACTTAATCTTTGGGAATTAGAACTCATTTTTCATATGACTATTAATTGTATTTGCTCAAGATATTGTAATTTGAGAAGAGCAAAATTTTGTGAAACATGATCATTTCTACTTAAAATACATTCATTATTCTGCTAATAATGAGAAAACAGGAGTGTTTGCTCTTCTTGCTAACTTTTGATAATTCTATTCACATATCCCACTAGTAATGTACCTTTGTTATTATAAACTATGATTACTGAAAGACTTGAGTTTGAAGCAGGGCACTGGCAAAGGGAATAGCAATTGGTTTTGCATGTGATCTGTGTTTGATTTGGATCCCAATCACCTGAAGCATGGGTTTGTGTTATAAACAAGCAGATTCAGAATTCAACATTCTAATACAGCAAAAACAAAATCACATTCATATAAAGTAGAGATGTTCCAAGAAGTTTATGATCTCTTATGTGGCAGTTTGAAATCTTGGCCATGATATTCAGGGTGCCCTTTAGAACACAGTAGTAGACAGATCATCTCTCTGTAGAATTCATTATTACAAAATGGAACATTATTTGTTGGGGAGTGATACTAAGTCCTGATCTTGAACAAAACTGAAGCAATTTCTTTGGCACAATATGGATTTTCCATGAGTCTGTTTTTCAGGTAATGCATTCTGCAGGATCAAGATGAGACTGCATTAGGTACTTCATGCAAACCAAGAAAAATTTGTGTTTCACTATATTTCAAAACTTACCAATATTTGGAATAGGAATATAGCTCTTGGAAAAAGTAGCTCTGGTTATTTAATATATGAATTTTGAAAATCAATAGAAAGCAAACCAAGTCATGTGTTGTAAATGTATTAAAATTATTTTTTCTATATTTTAATCCATACCAATGGTTTTCTTTGTTAAACAAAAATATGGACAACACAGAAAAGGACCAGGTATAAAGTAAAATTCAAACATACTCTGGCACAGAAGGAGTACTACTGTGAAGTTATGATATTATTTTATAGTATTTTTTTCTTGTCTATAGTACACATACATATATACATTAATAATTTACAGATTTGGGGTGACATTGTAAATAATGGATATTTTGAATTATTTGGATTCATTTGTCATTTATTCCCTTCCTAATGAGTCCGAATTTCCTATTTCAATATCACCTCATCATTGTGTATTGTCTTGGCAGGATCCTAAATTAAGAAGCCTTTTCCATCCCCAACCAAGGGATTGACAACTGGCCCAAGACAGAGCAATTCAGTCTCTCCCAAGATTGTGGATCTTGAGTGAAGTGACAGAAAGATGGGTGGGATGGAGGTGAAGAATATAAAACATGGGGGGCTCATTTGTCTCCATAGATAAGATGGAAAACATGGTTGAGTAGTTTTCTGCTCTATTTCCTGATTTATGTCTTACCCTGCTTCTTGGATTTCTTTGTCTATATTCTCTTGCCTACCTGAGCCAAAGCGGGGTTTTCTGCTTACAACCAAACAACTCTACCTTATACATTGAGCACACATATTTTAAGCCTGCTTATTTCACATCTATATGTTTTGACTCTAGAATATACATATATTTTTGCCACAGTAAATTGTACTACAGTGCACATCTTTAGATACAAATATTTACATACAACACTGATTGTTTCTTTAGGTTAAATTTCTAGAAATAGAATTGCTAATCATAGTATGCTCGTTTTTTAAGTCTTTTTATTTATATCGACCAGTTGTACCAAAAAATTGTTTTGCCAATCATGAGAATGTCAACTTCTCTATATTCTTTCCAAAATTTTTACCTTATTACCAATTTGATAAGAAAAATACTTCATATTTTAAATTTTCAATTCTTAATTGTTAGTAAGTTGAAAATATTCTTTTGTCAGTCATAAAATGTCTTCTATGAATTATTTTCTGTAAATATTTTTACCTAATTTTAATGTTCAATGTGTTTCCATCTTATTTATTTGTAAGAGCTCTTTATATGCTAAAGACATTAAACTTGAGGTAAAATATATTGCAAATATTTTTATAATTTGTCATTCAACTTAATATTCTAAGTATTTTTGGCATACAAGAAAGTAATTTAATAGTCAAACTTTTTAATCACTTCCTTTTATGTTTTTTATCATAATTGACGATCATTGAAAAGACTCCCTACCAAAACTGCATAGATATTCATATTTATGAAATTAAAACAATGTTTGCTCATTTTAAAATTAATTTTACCATATTTGACAATTATTTTAATATATCACATGAGGTGGCAATTTCATGTTATTCCTTATAAATCCTTAATTAGATATCCCAATATGTATCAATTGATTACATGTAAATAATAAGTTTTGAATAATTATTCCTTTCTAATTTATTTAAAATGTCCTCTTTATCCTATAACGCTTTACTATACAAAGTATGTCCCAGAGAGCAGGACTATTAGAATCACTTAGGAGTTTATTAGAAGTGTGGAGTCTTAGACTTCACCCAGATCTACTGAATCTGGATTTAACTATATTTGAATAATTGCAGGTACATTGTTTAAGAGTAGTGGTTTAACTCTCATTTATTCCTAAGTTATTTACCAGCCAACGAATTTTCTTTTAGTGTTCCTCATTATTTTTAATTTGTAAGAAGTGGCTGTTTTTCTTGTTTATTCTTTGTGATCTATTCCTAACACATTGAAAACATTTTGTTTCAACTAGAAATAGATCTCAATTTATTAAGGGTCACTTCAAGGTCTATTGAGATGATTATATTATTTTTATTTGATGCACAGACATGACATAGAGCACTAATACATTTTTATAAATTAAACCAATGGTGCCTTTCCAGAATAAAATCTATTTGGTCATAATTTTTGTTTTATAAAATCTTCTAGAGTTTCTAGTGTTTTCTTTAAGTTTAAAAACCCCTTTTTCACACAAGTAGGACTAGTCTGTAGATCTTTTGTTGCACTATGTGCACACTTGCGTGTGTTTGCGTGCATGTACGTGTGTACGTCATTGCCAGATTTCATTGTTAGGGTTACACAGGCTTGATAATAGGAATTGTGACATTTTTCATCTTTCACTATGTTTTCTCCAGCATTTTATTGTAAAAAAATTTAACCATGTACAAAAGTAGAAGGAATTGTATAGGAATACTCGTATACCCACTACCTAGATTCTACAAGTAACATTTTCTTCTAGTTGTGTTATCAGTTGTTTGTGCATATATCTATCCTTTAATGCATACTGTGTGTATCTTATGCATTTCAAAATAAGTTGCTCATATTCAGTACACTTGCCCACTAACCAGGTCAGCACATGTTTTACTAAATAAAGTTTAACATTTGTCTACTGCTTTTCCTACTGAGCAACATTTGTATATGATATAATGCATATCTCACAATTGTTCCATTCAATGAGTTTTGACAAATTCATAAGCCTGTGTAACTCAATCTTTTGTCATAATCACAACTCTCATACATTGTTCATAGGAGAATAAAATATTACAACTACTCTAAGAAAAAAAAAAACTGTGCAGTTGCTCATGAAACTAAACCTTGTCACCTAGTAGTTCAACTCTTAGTTACTTCCCAAGATAAATGAAACATCAGGTCCACAAAAAGACTTTACAGGAGAGTTCATGGCAGTTTTATTTATATTAGCTGAAAACCAGAAATGGCCCAAATGTCCATCAACAGAATAGACAAACTGCAGTATGAAATATTACTAGAAATTTTTAAAATATGAACTACTGATACATACAACAAGAATTAATCTCGAAACTTTTTTGCTAAGCGTGAGACTTACAAAAGAATACATCTTGTATAATTCCACTTATATGAAAACAAGCAAAATAAATCTGTGGTGGAAAAAATTTAAAATATTAGTTGCCTCTTGTGGGCAGGAAGAGAATGACTAAAAAGAGACACTAGTGACCTATCTGGCGGGATGATAACGTTCTGTATCTTGACACAAGATTGGGTTACACCGCCAACATTAGGGATTATCAATGTACTGAGATCTGAGTGGGGACACAGATCCAAACCATATAAATTAAAAAGAGTCAAAAAGTGTTTTTGAAATTAAAACTTTTATAAAGTTAAAAAGTTACAGCGAGCTAAATTTAATTTATTCTTTCAGAAAAAAAACATTTAAATAAATTTAGTGTAGCCTAAGTGTACAGTGTTTATAAAGTCTACAGCAGTGTAAAGTAATGTACTAGGCCTTTGTATTCATTCACCACTCCCTTTCTGACTCACTCAGAGCCACTTCCAGTCCTGCAAGATCCATTCATGGTAAGTGCCTGATATGGTTTGGCTCTGTGTCGCTTCCCAAATCTCATCTCAAATTGTAGCCCCCATGTGTCATGGGAGAGGCCTGGTGGAAGGTGACTGAATCATGAGGGCAGACTTCTCCCTTGCTGTTCTCATGATAGTGTGTGAGTTCTCATGAGAACTGGTTGTTTGACAGTGTGTGGCACTTCCCCCTTTGCTCCTTCTCTCCTGCTACACCATGGTAAGACGTGCTTGCTTCCCCTTTGCCTTCCGCCATGGTTGTAAGTTTCTTGAGGCTTTCCAGTCATGACTCATGTTAAGCCTGCAGAACCGTGAGTCAGTTTAAACTTCTTTACTTCATAAATTACCCAGTCTCAGGTAGTTCTTTATAGCATGAGAGAATAGAATAATACAGTGCCCTATATAGGTGTACCTTCTTTTAAATATTTTATATCATTTTTTTACTGTACCATTTCTATATTTAGATATGTTTACATAACAAGTACTTACCACTGTGTTACAGTTGCCTACGGTATTCAGAACAGTAACAGCTATACATATTTGTAACCTAGGAGCAATACACCATATCATATAGCCTAGGTATGTAGTAGTCTATACCACGTAGGTTTGTGCAAATACTCTCTTAAATGTTCACACAACAAAATTTCCTAAGGACACATTTCTCAGAATGTATTCCCACCTCAAGTGGTGCATAACTGTGTTTACTTTTTGTTTTGTTTTTTGTTTTTGTGAAAACATTTAAAATAGAGTTTTTAAGGAAATTTCAATGATATAATATACAGTACAGTATTATTAACTATAGTCATCATACTGTACAGTAGCTTCTCAAAACTCATTCAACTCTGAACTGAAATTTTGTACTCTTTGACCATCATCTCTTCATTTCCCTCACCCTTAAGCCTCATTCAACCAACACTCTCTGCTCTCTGCCTCTTTGCATTCAACTTTTTATTTCATTTTATTTTTTAGAATCCACATATGAGTGATATCATAAATTATGTGTCTTTCTCTGTCTAGTTTAATTCAGAAAGCATAATGTCCTCCAGGTTTGAAATAATTTGGCTGTGTCCCCACCCAAATCTCATCTTAAATTCTCACATGCCCATGCTGTTCTCGTGATAGTGAATAAGTCTCACAAAATCTGATGGTTTTAAAAAGGGGAGTCTCCCTGTAGAAGCTCCTTTCTCTTGTCCGCTGCCATGAGATGGCCCTTTCATTTCCCACCATGATTGTGAGACCTCCCCAGTCACGTGCAACTGTAAGTCCAATACACCTCTTTCTTTTGTAAATTGCCCAGTCCTGGGTATATCTTTATCAGCAGCATGAAAACAGACTAATTCAAGGTTCATTCATGCTGAAATAAATGACAGATTTTTTTTTTGTTTATAGCTCCATAATATACCATTATGTGTGAGTATGTGTGTGTGTATGTATGTATATATTTGATTTATTTATCTATTTTATTTATCCATTCATTCTTTGAAGGACACTCAGATTGTTTCTATAACTTGACTGTTGAGAATAATGCTGCAATGAACATGAGAGTGCAGATATATCTTCATGGTACTGATTTAGTATATACACCCACAATTGATGAATCATATGCTAGTACCATTTTTAATGCATTTGGAAACCTTCATATTATTTTCCATAGTGGCTGTACCAATTTGTAGTCCCACTAATAGCGTACAAGTGTTTCCTTTTCTCCACATCCTTGCCAGTGGTTATCTCTTGCCTTGATGATAGCCATTCTAGGGTATGAGGTAATATCTTATTGTGGTTTTGATTTGCATTTTCCTGAAGATTAGTGATGTTGAGCACTTTTTCTATACCAGTTTGCCATTTGTATATCTTCTTTAGAAAAATTTCTATTTAGGTTCTTTGCCCATTCTTAAAATTAGGTCATTTATTTACTTTCTGTGTTTTTTTTTTTTGGTATTGAGTGGTACAAGTTTCTTGTACATTTTAGATTTTAACCCATTATCAGATGTATGACAAGGGGTTATAAAGTTAGAACGTTATAGTAAGATAAGTTTAATTTATTACTGCAGAAAGAAATTTTAAAAAGTTTGTATGTTGATTTGTATACTAAAACTTATCATACATATCAGATACACGATTAGGGGTTAAAATCCAAAATGTACAAGAAACTCATACAAATGCATACATCCTCACATTTAGTTTGCAAATATTTCCTTCCATTCCATAGGTGCCTTTCTATTTTGTTAATTGTTTATTTTGCTGTGCAGAACTTTGTTTTGATTTAGTCTCACTTGTTTATTTTTGCTTTTGTTCCCTGTGCCTTAGATGTCATATCCAAGAAATCATTTATTTAGATGTCATATCCAAAAAATCATTGCTGAGATCAATGTCAAAGAGGGTTTTTCTTGTTTTCTTTTAGGAATTTTATGGTTTCAGGTTTTACATTTGAATTGAGGACTTTAATCATTTGTGTTATTTTTTTGGTAAGTGATGTAAGATATAGGTCCAGTTTCTTTTTTTTTTTTTTCTTTTTATTTTTCTTTTTTTTGGCACGTGGATATCCAGTTTTCCCAACACCTCTTATTGAAGATGCTATTCTTATCCTATTGTGGGTTCTTGGTGCCCTTGTTAAAGTATAGTTGACCAAATATGCATGAGTATGTTTTAGAGCACTCACTTCTGTTCTTTTGATCTATGTGTGTATTTTCATGCCAGTACTATATTGTTTTTATTGCTACAGCTTCATTGTATAGTTTGAAATCAAGAAGTGTGATGCCTCCGCATTCTTCCTTTTGCTCAAGATCACTTTAGCTATTTGGGTTCTTCTGTGGTAACATATGTTTTAGGATTTATTTTTTATTTCTTAAAAAAAAATTCTATTAAAATATGGACAGGGAGCTGGGCGCAGTGGCTTATGCCTGTAATCCCAGTACTTTGGGAGGTCGAGGCAGGTGGGTCACAAGGTCAGGAGATCGAGACCATCCTGGCTAACACGGTGAAACCCCGTCTCTACTAAAAATATAAAAAATATTAAAACATTAAAAAATATAAAAAATTAGCCAAGCCCGGTGGCAGGCACCTGTAGTCCTGCCTCGGGAGGCTGAGGCAGGAGAATGGCGTGAACCCAGGAGGCGGAGCTTGCAGTGAGCTGAGATCACGCTACTGCACTCCAACCTGGGCGACAAAGCAAGACTCCATCACAAAAAAAAAAAAAGAAAAAAAAAGGAAAAAAAAAATATTGGCAGGCATTGCATTGATCTGTAACTCACTCTGGGTGCTATGAACATTCTGACATTATTAATTATCCCAAGCCACGAACATGATACACCTTTTCATTTATTTCTGATATAATTTCTTTTATCAATGTTTTATAATTTTTAATTTACCACCTTTTTAACCTCCTGGGTTAAATATATTCCTAAATATTTTTTTTCTGATACTCTTGTAGGTGGAATTGTCTTCTTAATTTATTTTTTGGATCTTTGCTAGTGTATAGAAATGCAAATGATTTTTGTATGTGGATTCTGTGTACTAAAACTTCACTAATTTTTTTTTAAATTTTAGGTTCGGGGGGTACATTGTGATGGTTTGTTACATAGGTAAGCTCATGTCACAGGGCTTTGTTGAACAGATTATTTCATCATCCAGGTATTAAGCCCAGTGCCCAGTGGTTACCTTTTCTGCTCTTTTTCCTCCTCCCAACTTACCCCCTAAAAGTAGACTCCAGTCTGTTGTTTTCTCCTTTGTCTTCATAAGCTCTTATCATTAGCTCCCACTTATAAGTGAGAATATGTGATATTTGGTTTTCTGTTCCTGCATTAGTTGGCTAAGGATAATAGCCTCCAGCTCCGTCCATGTTCCCACAAAATACATAATCTCAGTTTTTTTGATGGCTGCATAGTATTCCATGGTGTATATGTATCACATTTTCTTTATCCAATCTGTCAATGGTGGGCATTTAGGTTGCACAGAGCAGTGTGTGGAGGCTCACATCGTAAATCTTAACTCCAGAAAGACTGTAGGAATAAACCAGCAATCCCAAGAGGACCCAAATACCCTCTGAAGGAAGTGAACAGCTCCTGCATGACCTGGGAGACACCCCAAATACTGTGAGTTCCCAAACCACAGAAGTGGGAAAGGGAAATCGTCTGCCATTGTAAACACACCCCAACTGGGGAAACTGAAGGTTTAGCTTAGGGGAGAAGTTTCTAACCCTACCTGGAGCTGAGTCAATTTAGAGAGCTGAGCAAAATATAGGGGTAGAGGAAGCAGCAGGAAAGGTCTTGGGATCTCACTGGGTCCACAAGCAGGACATTCCTGCCTGGCACTACAAGGATCCTTTGGGAGGGTGGCCAGAGGCAAGGGGAAATTGCTATAGAGAGAAGGAAGTCTCCAGCTGAACTTTGTAACCATTTGAACTGAGTGAGAAGCCTCCTGGCTAGAACTTGGGGAAGGGCACAAATCCAGCGTGCAGACTGCACAGGTGGAGGAAGAACTAAAGCCCTCTTCTTTTGCAGCTGGGAGGCAGGTAGCCTGGGGCAAGTTCTCAGCCCTGCTTGCCCACTACCTGGAGACAGACTTGGTGCTGTTGGAGTGCATGGTGGGAATGAGAGTGCCCTCCAGATTGCATGGAAGCCGGGTGAGGCATGTGATTGCCAGCTTTCCCCCACTTCCCTGAAAACCTGCATGATTCAGCAGAGGCAACCATAATTCTCCTAGGTACACAACTCCATTGACCTGGGAGCCTCACTCCCCACGCTCCACAGCAGCTACAGCAAGACCCGCCCAAGGAGACTCTGAGCTCAGACATGACTAGCCCTGCCCCAACCTGATGGCCCTTCTCTATCCACTGTGGTATCAGAAGACAAAGGGTATATACTCTTGGAAGTTCTAGGACCCAATCCACTGCCGGTTCCTGTCCATACTAACACAGCTGATGTTCTCTGGAAAGGGCCAACTCCCAGCAGGAGGCCAACCAGCATAAAAAGAGAACACTAAACTACCAAAGCTAAGAACGCTCACAGAGTCCGTTTCACACCCCCTACCACCTCCACTGGAGCAGGTGCTGGGATCCACGGCTGAGAGACCCATAGACTTTTCACATCAGAGGACTCTGGGCAGACAACCCCCAGTACCAGCCCAGAACCTGGTAGACTTGTGGGATGGCTAGACCCAGAAAAGAGATAACAATCACTGAAGCTCAGCTCTCAGGAAGCCACATCCATAGGAAAAGTGGGGGATTACTCCATGAAGGGAAATACCCTATGGGACAAAAGAATCTGAACAACAGCTTTCAGGCTTAGACCTTCCTTTTGACAGAGCTTACTCAAATAAGAAGGAATCAGAAAACCAACTTTGGTAATATGACAAAATGAAGGTCTTTAACACCCCCAAAAAATCACCCTAGCTTACCAGCAATGGATCCAAACCAAGAAGAAATCCCTAATTTGCCTGAACGAATTCAGAAGGTTAGTTATTAAGCTAATCAGGGAGCCACCAGAGAAAGGTGAAGCCCAATGCTAGGAAATCAAAAAAATGATACAAAAAGTGAAGGGAAAAATATTCAAGGAAATAGATAGTGTTATAATGAAATCAAAACTTCAGAAAACATTAGACACAATTATAGAAACACAAAATGCTCTGGAAAGTCTCAGCAATAGATTTGAACAAGTAGAAGAAAGAAATTCAGAGCTCAAAGACAAGGTCTCTGAATTAACTCAATACCACAAAGACAGAAAAAAAGAATAAGAAAATATGAACAAAGCCTCCAAGAATTCTGGAATTATGTTAAATGACCAAACCTAAGAATAATCAGCCTTCTTGAGGAAGAAGAGAAATCTAAGAGTTTGGAAAATATGTTTGGAGGAATAACCAAGGAAAACATCCTCAGCCCTACTAGAGACCTTCATATCCAAATACAAGAAGAACAAAGAACACTTGGGAAATTCATTGCCAAAAGATTATCGCTTAGCACATTGTCATCAGATTATCTAAAGTTAAGATGAAGGAAAGACTCTTAAGAGCTGTGAGACAAAAACACCGGGTAATCTATAAAGAAAAACCTATCAGATTAACCCCAGATTTCTCAGCCTATCTTCAGCCTGCTCAAACAAAACAATTATCAGCCAATAATTTTGTATCCAGGGAAACTAAGCATCATATATGAAGGAAAGATATAGTCTTTTTTCAGACAAACAAATGGTGAGAGAATTTGCCACTACCAAGCCACCACTATAAGAACTGCTAAAAGGAGCTATCCATCCTGAAAAAAATTGTGGAAACACATCAAAACAGAACCTCCTCAAAGCATAAATCTCACAGGACCTATAAAACAAAATGCAATTTAAAAAGCAACAACAACAACAACAACAAACCAAGATACACAGGTAACAAATAGCATGATGAATGGAATGGTACCTCACACCTCAATGCTAGCATTGAATGTAAATGGCCTAAATCCTCCTTTTAAAAGATATAGAACTGAACACTGGAAAGAACTCACCAACCAACTATCTGCTGCCTTCAAGAGACTCACCTAACACATAAACTTAAAGTAAAGGAGTGGAAAAAGGCATTTCATGCAAATGCACATCAAAACCAAGCAACAGTAGCTATTCTTATATCAGATAAAAAAATTTTTAAAGCAACTGCAGTTACAAAAGACAAAGAGAGGCATTGTATAATGGTAAAAGGCCTTGTCCAACAAGAAAATATTACAATCCTAAACATGTATGCATCTGCCACTGGAGGTCCCAAATTTATGAAACAATTACAAATAGACTGAAGAAATGAGATAGGCAGAAATGCAATACTAGTGGGGGACTTCTATACTGCACTGACAGCACTGGACAGGTCATCAAGACAGAAAGTCAGCAAAGAAACAATGGATTTAAAGTATCCCTTGGAGCAAATGGACTTAACAGATGTATACAGAACATTTCATTCTATATTTCATTCTGTAACAGACGTTACAGAACATTTCAATAACCGTGGAATACACATTCCATTGAACAGCACACGGAACTTTCTCCAAGATAGACCATATGACAGGCCATAAAACAAGCCTCAATAAATTTAAGAAAATTGAAATTACATGAAGCACTCTTTCAGACCCCAGTGCAATAAAACTGGAAATCAACTCCAAAAGGAACCTTTAAAACCATGCAAATACATGGAAATTCAATAACCTGCTCTTGAATGATCAATGGATCAAAACCAAAATCAAGTTGGAAATTAAAAAATTATTTGAACTCAACGACAATAATGACACAACCTTTCAAAACCTCTGGGATATAGCAAAGGTGGTGCTCAGAGGAAAGTTCATAGCCCCAAATGACCACATCAAAAAGACTGAAAGAGCACAAACTGACCTTCTAAAGTCACACCTCAAGGAACTTGAGAAACAAGAACAAACCAAACCCAAACCCAGCAGAAGAAAGGAAATAACCTAGATCAGAGCAGAACTAAATGAAATTGAAAGAAAAATACAAAAGATAAAAGAAACAAAAAGCTGGTTCTTTAAAAACATAAATAAAATTCATAGACCATTAGCAAGATTAACCAAGAAGAGAGGAAATCCAAATAACCTCAATAAGAAATGAAATGAGAGATATTACAACTGACATCACAGAAATACAAAAAGTTATTCAAGTCTATTAGGAACACCTTTATGCACACAAACTAGAAAACCTAGAACAGATGCATAAATTCCTGGAAAAATATAACCCTCCTAGATTAAATCAGGAAGAATTAGACACCCTGAACAGACCAATAACAAGCAGTGAGGATGAAATGGTAATTTAAAAATTACCAACAAAAGAAAGGTAAGGACCAGACCAATTCACAGCAGAATTATACCAGACATTTAAATAAGAAATGATACCAATTCTTTTGACACTATTCTACAAGATAAAGAAGAGGGAACCTTCCCTAATTTATTCTATAAAGCCAGAATCACCCTAATACCAAAACCAGGAAAGGACATAACCAAAAAAGAATACTACAGACATATATCACTGACCAACATAAATGCTAAAATCCTTAACTAAATACTAGCTAACCAAATTCAACAACCTATCAACAGGATAATCCACCATGATCGGGTGAGTTGCATACCAGGGATGCAGGAATGGTTTAACATATACAAGTCAATAAATGTGATACACCACATAAACAGAATTAAAAGCAAAAATCACATGATCATCTCAATAGATGCAGAAAAAGCATTTGACAAAATCCAGCATTGCTTTATGATTAAAACTCTCAGCAAAATTGGCATACAAGGAACATACCTCAATATAACAAAAGCCATCTATGACAAACCCACAGAGAACATAATACAGAATGGGGAAAAATTGAAAGCATTCCCTCCGAGAATTGGAACAAGACAAGGATGTCCACTCTCACCACTCCTCTTCATCACAGTACTGGAAGTCCTAGCCAGATCAATCAGACAAGAGAAAGAAATAAAGGGCATCCAAATCAGTAAACAGAAAGTCAAACTGTCACTGCTTGCTGATGATATGATTGTTTACCTAGAAAACCCTAAAGTCTCCTCCAGAAAGCTCCTAGAACTTATAAAAGAATTCAGCAAAGTTTCCAGATATAAGATTAATGTACACAAATCAGTGGCTTTTCTATACACCAACAGCAAACAAAGAGATAATTGAATCAAGAACTCAACCCCTCTTGAGATAATGCTAAAAATAAAAAATAAAATACTTACACATATACCTAACCATGGAGGCAAAAGACCTGTAAAAGGAAAACTACAAAACACTGCTGAAAGAAATCATAGATGACACAAACAAATGGAAACACATTCCATGCTCATGGATGGGTAGAATCAATATTGTGAAAATGACCACACTGCCGAAAGCAATCTACAAATTCAACACAATCCCCATCAAAATACCACCATATTTCTTCATAGAATTAGAAAAATCAATTCATATGGAATCAAAAAAGAGCCTGCATAGCCAAAGCAACACTAAGCAAAAAGAACAAACTTGGAGGTATCACGCCACCTGATTTCAAACTATCCCATAAGGCCATAGTCACCAAAACATCATGATACTGGTATAAAAATAGGCACATGGGATAGTGGAACAGAATAGAGAACAAGAAACATTCCCAAATACTTACAGCCAACTGATCTTTAACAAAACAAACAAAAACATGAAGTAGGGAAAGGACACCCTTTTCAACAAGTGGTGCTGGGATAATTGGCTAGCCACATGTAGAAGAATGAAACTGGATCTTCATCTCTCATCTATACAAAAATCAACTAAAGATGGATTAAGGACAGAAAAAACTAAGGGGGGAAAGACTCCCTATTCAATAAATGGTGCTAGTTAATCTGACGAGCCATATGCGGAAGATTGAAGCTGAACCCCTTCCTTACACCGTATACAAAAATCAACTCTAGATAGACTAAATATAATACCAGAAACTATAGAACTTCCAGAAGATAACATTGGAAAAACCCTTCTAGACATTGACTTAGGCAAGGATTTATTTGTTTGTTTGTTTGTTTGTTTTGGAGACAGAGTTTTGCTCTGTTGCCAGGCTGTAGTAGAGTGGTGTGATCTTGGCTCACTGCAAGCTCCGCCTCCCAAGTTCAAGCAGTTCTCCTGCCTCAGCCTCCAGAGTAGCTGGGACTACAGGCGTGTGCAACCATGCCCAGCTAATTTTTTGTATTTTTAGTAGAGACGGGGTTTCACCCTGTTGGCCAGGATGATCTCGATCTCCTGATCTCGTGATCCACCCGCCTCAGCCTCCCAAAGTGCTAGGATTACAGGCATGAGCCACCACGCCCAGCCTTAGGCAAGGATTTCATAACCAAGAAACCAAAAGCAAATGCAATATAAACAAAGATAAATAGCTGGGACTTAATTAAACTAAAGAACTTTTGCACAGCAAATGGAACAGTCAGCAGAGTAAACTGACAACCCACAGATTGGAAGGAAATCTTCACAATCTATACATCTGACAAAGGACTAATATCCAGAATCTACAAAAAATCTACGACAAACTCAAACCAATCATCAAGAAAAAATTTAAAAAAAAAATCCCATCAAAAAGTGGACTAAGGACATGAATAGACAATTCTCAAAAGAAGGTAGACAAATGGCGAACAAATTTATGAAAAAATGCTCAACATCACTAATAATCAAGGAAATGCAAATCAAAACCACAAAGCAATATCACCTTACTACTGCAAGTATGGCCAAAATAAAAAAATCATAAAACAGTAGATGTTGATGTGGATGTGGTTATCAGGGAACACTTCTATAATGCTGTTGGGAATGTAAACTAGTACAGACACTATGGAAAACAGTGTGAAGGTTCCTTAAAGAACTAAAAATAGAACTACCATTTGATCCAGCAATCCCACTACTGGCTATCTACCCAGAGAAGTCATTATACGAGAAAGATACCTGCATACGCACGTTTATAGCAGCACGATTCACAATTGCAGAATTGTGGAACCAACCCAAATGCCCAAGAATCAACGATAGTTTCTTTATCCACGCATTGGAGATACACACACACACACACACACACACACACACACACACACAAATCAGCTATAAAAAGGTATAAACTAATGGCAGTCACAGGTACCTGAATGAGATTGGAGACTATTATTCTGATTGAAGTAACTTAGGAATGAAAAACCAAACGTCGTATGTTCTCACTGATATATGGAAGCTAACTTATGAGGACACAAAGGTGTAAGAATGATACAATGGACTTCGGGGACTTGGGAGGAAAGGTGGGAGGGTTAAAAGACTACAAATAGGATGCAGTGTATACTGCTCGTGTGACGGGTGCACCAAAATCTCACAAATCACCATTAAAGAACTTACTCATGTAACTACGTGTACCCCAATAACCTATGGAAAAATTTAAAAAGGCAAAATATTGGAAATAACCTATACACTCATACATAAGAGAGTAGGCGAGCAAACTATATACATGCACACAATGGAGTAGAGTGCAGCTGTAAAAGAGAAGAAGAAATCGGTATGAAGTAATTTCCAGGACCTATTGGAAAAAAAATGCAAAGGACTATTTATAGCATGCTACCTTTTGTGTTAGAAAGGAAGAAAAGTTAGAAAATACACATCTGTCTGTTCATTTGTACAAAAAGAAACACAAGAAGAATAAACTACAAGCTAATGAGATTGGAGACCTGCAGGAAAGGATCAGGGAATGGGCATGGGTGGAGAGGATGCATTCACCGAGAACACCCTTTAATACAGTTTAGACTTTTAAAATAATGTTAATGTTTTACATTCTAATTTTAAAAGGTAACAAGTTTAAAATAAAAAAACAAGCAGAAACAAGTTTAATTACATCCCATTTGTCAACTTTTGCTTTTGTTGTGATTACTTTTGGGGTCTTTGTCAAGAAATCTTTGCCCATTCCTATGTCCAGGATGGTATTGCCTAGGTTGTCTTCCAGGGGTTTTAGAGTTTTGAGTTTTACATTTAAGTCTTTATTTCCTCTGGAGTTGTTTTTTGTATATGGTGTAAGGAAGTGGTTCAGCTTCGATCTTCTGCATATGGCTAGCCAGTTTAACTAGCACCATTTATTGAATATGGAGTCTTCCCCCCTTTTTTTGTCAGCTTTATTAAAGATCATATGGTCATAGATGTGTGGCCTTATTTGTGGGCTCTCTATTCTGTTCCATTGGTCTGTGCACCTGTTTTTGTACCAGTATCATGCGGCTTTCATTACTGTAACCCTCTAGTATTGTTTGAAGTTGGGTAACATGATGCTTCCAACTTTGTTCATTTTGCTTAGAATTGCCTTGGCTAGTCAGGCTCTTTTTTGGTTCTGTACGACTTTTAAAATAGTTTTTTCTTCTTCTGTGAAGAATGTTGTTGGCTTTTTGATAGGAATAGCATTGAATCTGTAACCTGCTTTGGGCACTATAGTAATTTTAATGATATTGATTCTTCCTTTCCATGGCATGGGATGTTTTTCCATTTGTTTGCATCTTCTCTAATTTCTTTGAGCAGCATTTTGTAATTCTAATTGTAGGGATCTTTCACCTCCCTGGTTAGCTGTATTCCTACGTATTTTATTCTTTTTGTGGCAGTTGTGAATGAGATTATCTTTCTGGTTTGGCTCTTGGTTTGGCTGTTGTTGCTGTATAGGAATGCTAATAATTTTTGTATATTAATTTGGTCTCCTAGTATGCTAGTATAAACAACTTCAGCAAAGTTGTCTATCACTAGCATACTAGGACACCAAATTAATACTGAAGGAGCTTTTGAGCCAAGACTATGGGTTTTTCTAGATATACAATTATGTAACCTGCAAACAGAGATAGTTTGACTTCCTTGCTTCCTATTTGTACGCCCTTTATTTCTTTCTCTTGCCTGATTGCTCTGGCTAGGACATCCAATACTATGTTGAATAGAAGTGGTGAGAGAGGGCTTTTTTGTCTCATGCCACTTTTCAAGGGGAATGTTTCTAGCTTTTGCCAATTCAGTGTGATGTTGGCTGTGGGTTTCTCATAGATGACCTCTTATTATTTTGAGGTATGTTCCTTCAACACCTAGCTTATTGACAGTTTTTAACATGAAGTGGTGTTGAATCTTATTAAAAGCCTTTTCTGCATCTATGGAGATGATCATGTGCATTTTGTCTTTAGTTCTGTTTCTGTGGTAAATCACAATTATTGATTTGCGTATGTTGAAACAAACTTTGCATCTTGGGGATAAAGCCTATTTAATCATGGTGGGTTCGCTTTTTGATGTGCTGTTGGATTCTGTTTGAAAGTACTTTGTTGAGAATTTTTTGAGCTGATATTCATCAAAGATATTGGCCTGAAATCTTTTTTTGTTGTGTCTCTGCCAGATTTGTGTATCAAGATGATACTGGCCTTATAGAATGAGCTGAGGAGGAGTTGCTTCTTCTCAATTTTTTGAAATAGTTTCTGTAGAAATAGTATGAACTCCTCTTTGTACATCTGGTGGAATTCAGCTGTAAAACCATCAGTTCGTTGGCTGTTTTTGGTTGGTAGGCTGTTTATTACTAATTCAGTGTAAAAGCTTCGTATTGGTCTTTTCAGGAAATCAATTTTTTTCCTAGCTCAGTCTTGGGAGGGTGTATGTGTCCAGGGATTTATTAATCTCTTCTGGGTTTTATAGTTTGTGTGCACAGAGGTTTATGATGGGTATTTTTAATTTCTCTGGGGTCAATAGTAACATTCCCTTCATCATTTCTAATTGTGTTTATTTGACTCTTGTCTCTTTTCTTCTTTATTAGCCTACCTATAGACCTATCTTATTAAATTTTTCCAAAAAAAAAAAAAACAAAAAAAACTGGATTCACTGCTTTTGAATGGTTTTTCGTGTCACTATTTCCTTCAGTTCAGCTGTGATTTTAATTTTTCTTTTCATCCGCTGGCTTTGGGGTTGATTCATTCTTGCTTCTCTAATTCTTTCAGTTGTAATATTAGGTTATTAAATTGAGATCTTTCTAACTTTTTAATGGGAACATTAATGTTATGAATTTTCCTCTTAACATTGCCTTAGCTGTGCCTCAGTGATTTTGGTATGTTGTATCTTTGTTGTGATTATTTCCACTTATTAATTTCTGTCTTAATGTCATTATTTACCTAAAAGTCATTCAGGAACATGTTGTTTAATTTACATGTAATTGCATGGTTTTGAGTGATTTTCATAGTCTTGACTTTTATTTTCATTTCTAAGTGGTCTGAGTGTGTGTTTGGTATGATTTTTTTTCTTTTGCATTTGTTGAGAATTGTTTTATGTCCAATTATGTGGTCGATTTTAGAGCAAGTGACATGTGGCAATGAGAAGAATGCATATTCTGTTGTTTTTCAGTAAGGAGTTATGCAAAGGCCTATCAGATCGGTTTGGTCTAATGTTAAGTTCAGGTCCTGAATATCTTTGTTTATTTTCTGCTTTGATGATCTGTCTGGTACTGTCAGTGGAGTGTTGGAGTCTTCCACTATCACTGTGTGTGAATCAATGTCTCTTTGTAGGTCTCTAAGAACTTGCTTTGGATGAATCTGGGTGCTCCTTTGTTGGGTACATATATATTCAGGATAGTTAGTTCTTGTTGTTGAATTAAACCCTTAACCATTATGTAATGTCCTTCTGTGTCTTTTTTTTTTTTTTTTAATCTTTGTTGATTTGAAGTCTGTTTTGTCTGAAATTAGAATTGCAACTCCTGCT